>NC_140990.1:78686564-79286564 GCF_052327205.1 Somniosus microcephalus
AACTCCCAACTCTCTTTCTTCTTTTAAGCCGCTCCTTAAAACCTACCTCTTTTGCGCTAATATCTCCTTATGCGGTTTGGTGTCAAATTTTGTTTGATAATAGGCTCCTGTGAAGCACCTTGGGACATGTTACTATGTTAAAGTTGCTACATATATACAAGTTGTTGTTATTCTCTACACAGAGACCTTCCCTGTTGGAGAGGTCCATAAACATCATTGTGCTGTCTAGGCAACGGGCAAAGCCATCTGTCTTAACGATCAATTTAAGAAGTTTATAGTTCCAATTAACTCCTGAGGCACAACACTCAATTGTGGGAAGAAAATATACTGAAGGAGCTGTTAGTTACAAAAACAGTCTGCCAAGCCTATGTCTGCGGAAGATCGAGTTAGAGCGAGCACATCTGTAAAAGGAATGCAGCTGGAAGTAATATCCCTTGTAGTTCGATGGAGGCCCTTTGTTAGTTCATTAATTGTAAGTTTAGTTTGAGGTTGTGTGTTCTGTAACTTTCCTTCAGCAGGATGATCTGATTGACAGATGTAACAAGAATCACGCAGGCTCTACTTTTCGGGCCTCAATAGAGGGGCAGTTAGCAGCTTGGTTGAGAGTCCGAACCCCGGGGATAAGAAAGCTGACTGCTGCAGTCAAGGTGGAACATCTTGTGGTGCCTCCCAGATCTGCTAACTATCGGTCTGCTCAGTTGGTGGACACTGCCTGTCAGAAGAACTTTACTACACAACTGTAATATTGTATGAATATCATAATTGGTATTTGTTTGTAGAATCTGTTATATGAGGAAAATTTTCACAGCAGGGAGTAACCATATATGTGTTCTGTGTGTAGACGAGGCTTCAACCGATCGTCTAACTGGAGAGACACAAGGACACCCGCACCATGGAGAAACCGTGGGAATGTGGAGACTGGGAAGGGATTCTCTTGCCCATCTGAGCTGGAAATTCATTGGCGCAGTCACACCGGGGAGAGGCCATTCACTTGCTCCGTGTGTGGGAAGGGATTCATTCGTTCATCCACCTCACTACACACCAGCTTGTTCACACTGATGATGGATCTTTTAAATGCTCTGACTGTGAAAAGAGCTTTAAAAGCAGAAATTCTTTGCTGGCACACCAGCGAGTTCACACTGGGGAGAGGCCGTTCACCTGCACCGTTTGTGGAAAGAGATTCACTCAATCATCCAGCCTACTGACTCACCAGCGAGTTCACAAGTGACTGCAGGGTTGGATTCTGCTAGTATGCTGCTGTTAATCACATTCAGGACATAGAAACATAGAAGATAGGAGCAGGAGTAGGCCATTCGGCCCCTCGAGCCTGCTCCGCCATTTAATGAGATCATGGCTGATCATCCAAATTCAGTACTCGGTCCCTGCCTTCTCCCATATCCCTTGATCCCTTTAGGCTTAATATATCCAACTCCTTCTTGAATATATTTAATGATTGGCCTCAACTGCCTTCTGTGGTAGAGAATTCCACAGGTTCACCACTCTCTGGGTGAAGAATTCCTCCTCATCTCTGTCCGAAATGGCTTAACATAAGAACATAAGAAATAGGAGCAGGAGTAGGCCAATTGGCCCCTCGAGCTTGCTCCACCATTCAATAAGATCATGGCTGATCTGATCCTAACCTCAAATCTTCTATCACTCTGCATCCACCCGAACCCATGTGATCTCCCGGGAGAGGCGAAAAACCAGATAAAGACCCAATGGCCAATTTGGGAGAAAAAAATCTGGGAAATTCCTCTCCGACCCATCTAGGCGATCGAAATTCTTCCAGGAGATCACTCTGTCCCTATATTTTCTACAGTACTTACCTTCTGTAAAGGCGATCTCCACCCCAGCCAGGAACAGGAATAAAACCATCTCCTGAAATCTAACACAGAATTAGAACACAGTAGGAGCAGAACAAGGCTACACGGCCCCTGGGCCCGCTCCACTACCCACAGGGCCATGACCATTCCGAACCTAGACTCATGTCCAATTTCCTGCCCGCTCCCCGTAACCCTTAATTCCCTTTACTTCTAGGAAACTATCTATTTCTGTTTTAAATTTATTTAATGATGTAGCTTCCACAGCTTTCTGGGGCAGCAAATTCCACAAACCTACCACCCTCTGAGTGAAGAAGTTTCTCCTCATCTCAGTTTTGAAAGAGCAGCCCCTTATTTTAAGATTATGCCCCTAGTTCTAGTTTCACCCATCATTGGGAACATTCTTACCGCATCCACCCGATCCAACCCCTTCACAATCTTATATGTTTCAATAAGATCGCCTCTCATTCTTCTGAACTCCAATGAGTAGAGTCCCAATCTACTCAACCTCTCCTCATATGACCACCCCTCATCCCCGGATTAACCGAGTGAACCTTCTTTGTACTGACTCGAGAGCAAGTATGTCTTTTCTTAAGTATGGACACCAAACCTGTATGCAGTATTCCAGGTCCGGTCTCACCAATACCTTGTACAACTGAAGCAATACCTCCCTATTTTTATATTCCATCCCCCTAGCAATAAAAGCCAACATTCCATTGGCCTTCTTGATCACTTGCTGCACCTGCATACTAACTTTTTGAGTTTCGTGCACCAGGACCCCCAGATCCCTTTGTACTACAGTACTTTCCAGTTTCTTGCCATTAAGATAATAACTTGCTCTATGATTTTTCCTGCCAAAGTGCATAACCTCACACTTTCCAGTATTGGATTCCATCTGCCAAATCTCTGCCCACTTACTTAGCCTGTCTATGTCCCTTTGCAGGTTTTTTATGTCCTCCTCACTCACTACTTTCCGTCCCATCTTTGTATCACCTGCAAACTTTGATATGCTACACTCGGTCCCCTCCTCCAAATCATTAATATAGATTGTAAAGAGTTGGGGACCCAGCACTGACCCCTGCAAAACACCACTAGTTACTGGTTGCCAATCTGAGAATGAACCATTTATCCCAACTCTCTGCTTTCTGTTAGAGAGCCAATCCTCCACCCACGCCAGAATATTACCCCCAATCCTGTGATTTTTTATCTTGAGCAATAATCTTTTGTGTGGCACCTTGTCAAATGCCTTTTGGAAGTCTAAATACACTACGTCCACTGGTTCCCCTTTATCCACCCTGTATGTTACTTCTTCAAAAAACTCAAGCAAATTTGTCAAACATGACTTCCCCTTCATGAAACCATGCTGAGTTTGTCCTATTAAATTATGTTTATCCAAATGTCCCGTTACTGTCTCCTTAATAATGGACTCTAACATTTTACCAACCACAGATGTTAGGCTAACAGGTCTATAGTTTCCAGCCTTCTGCCTACTACCCTTTTTAAATAAGGGTGTTACATCAGCAGTTTTCAGTCTGCTGGGACCTTTGCTGAGTCCAGGGAGTTTTGGAAGATTATTACCAATGCATCCACAATCCCTAGCGCCACTTCCCTCAAGACCCTAGGATGTAAGCCATCAGGTCCAGGCAATTTATCCGCCTTGAGTCCCATTATTTTACCGAGTACCACTTCCTTAGTGATTTTGATCATGTTTATCTCCTCCCCCCCTATAGCCCCCTGCTTGTCCAGTGTTGGGATATTCTTGGTGTCCTCTACTGTAAAGACTGATACAAAATATTCATTCAGTGTTTTTGCCATCTCCATATTTCCCACCATTAATTTCCCGGTCTCATCCTCTAAGGGACCAACATTTACTTTAGCCACCCTTTTTCTTTTTATATAACTATAAAAACTCTTACTATCTGTTTTTATATTTTTTGCTAATTTACTTTCATAATCTATCTTCCCTTTCTTAATCAATCTTTTTGTTATTTTTTGCTGTCTTTTAAAGTTTTCCCAATCCTCTATCCTACCACTAGATTTGGCTACCTTATATGCCCTTGTTTTTAGTCAAATACTATCCTTAATTTCTTTACTTAGCCACGGATAGCTGTCTTTTCTTTTACACCCTTTTTTTCTCAGTGGAATATACTTTTTATGGAAGTTGTAAAATAACTCCTTAAATGTACACTACTGATCATGTATCGTCTTACCCTTTAATCTATTTTCCCAATCCACTTTACTCAATTCCGCTCTCATACCTTCACAGTCTCCTTTATTCAAGCTTAGCACGCTTGTTTGAGATACAACCTCCTCACCCTCTAATTGAATATGGAATTCAACCATGTTATGGTCATTCATTCCAAGGGGATCCTTTACTAGGACATTTTTAATTAATCCTGTCTCGTTACACAGGACCAGATCTAAGGTTGCTTGCCCTCTGGTCGGTTCAGTTACATACTGCTCAAGAAACCCATCCATAATACACTCAATGAACTCGTCCTCAAGGTAGCCCTGCCCAATTTGATTTGTCCAAATAATATGATAGTTAAAATCCCCCATAATTATAGATGTTCCCTTATTACAAGCCTCAACTATTTCCTGATTGATACTCCGTCCAACCGAGTTGTGACTGTTCGGAGGCCTATAGACTACACCCACTAAGGTTTTTTTCCCCTTATCATTCCTTATCTCCATGTACAGTCCCAGGGTTAGAATCCCCATGCACAGTCCCAGGGTTAGACTCCACGTGTACAGTCCCAGTGTTAGAATCCCCATGTACAGTCCCAGGGTTAGAATCCCCATGTACAGTCCCAGGGTTAGAATCCCCATGTACAGTCCCAGGGTTAGACTCCCCATATACAGTTGTAGAGTTAGAATCCCCATGTACGGTCCCAGGGTTGGAATCCCCATGTACAGTCCCAGTGTTAGAATCCCCATGTACAGTCCCAGGGTTAGGATCCCCATGTACAGTCCCAGGGTTAGAATCCCCATGTACAGTCCCAGGGTTTAAAATCCCCATGTACAGTCCCAGGGTCAGAATCCCCATGTACAGTCCCAGGGTCAGAATCCCCATGTACGGTCCCAGGGTTGGAATCCCCATGTACAGTCCCATTGTTGTAATCCCCATGTACAGTCCCAGGGTTAGAAGCCCCGTGTACAGTCCCAGGGTTAGAATCCACGTGTACAGTCCCAGGGTTAGAATCCCCATGTACAGTCCCAGGGTTAGAATCCCCATGTACAGTCCCAGGGTTAGAATCCCCATGTACATTCCTAGGGTTAGAATCCCCATGTACAGTCCCAGGGTTAGAATCCCTATGTACATCCCAGGGTTGGAATCCCCATGTACAGTCCCAAGGTTAGAATCCCCATGTACAGTCCCAGGGTTAGAATCCCCATGTACATGCCAGGGTTGGAATACCCATGTACAGTCCCAGGGTTAGAATCCCCATGTACAGTCCCAGGGTTAGAATCCCCATGTACAGTCCCAGGGTTAGAATCCCCATGTACAGTCCCAGGGTTAGAATCCACATGTACAGTCCCAGGGTTAGATTCCCCATGTACAGTCCCAGGGTTAGAATCCCCATGTACAGTCCCAGGGTTAGAATACCCATGTACCGTCTCAGGGTTAGAATCCCCATGTACAGTCCCAGGGTTAGAATCCCCATGTACAGTCCCAGGATTAGAATCCCCATGTACAGTCCCAGGGTTAGAATCCCCATGTACAGTCCCTCTTTTAGAATGACCATATACAGCCCGGGTTGGAATCCCCATTTACAGTCCCAGGGTTAGGATCCCCATGTACAGTCCCAGGGTTAGAATCCCCATTTACAGTCCCAGGGTTGGAATCCCCATGTACAGTCCCAGGGTTTGAATCCCCATGTACAGTCCCTGGGTTAGAATCCCCATGTACAGTCTCACCGTTAGAATCCCCATGTACAGTCCCAGGGTTGGAATCCCCATATACAGTCCCAGGCTTAGAATTCCCATCTACAGGCCCAGGGTTAGAATCGCCATTTACAGTCCCTGGGTTAGAATCCCCATGTACAGTCCCTGGGTTAGAATCCCCATGTACAGCCCCAGGCTTAGAATTCCCATGTACAGGCCCAGGGTTAGAATCCCCATTTACAGTCCCTGGGTTAGAATCCCCATGTACAGTCCCTGGGTTAGAATCCCAAGTACAGTTCCAGGGTTAGAATCCCCATGTGCAGTCCCAGGGTTAGAATCCCCATGTACAGTCCCAGGGTTAGAATCCCCATGTACAGTCCCAAGTTTTGAATCCCCATGTAAAGTTCCAGGGTTAGAATCCCCATGTTCAGTCCCAGGGTTAGAATCCCCGTGTACAGTCCCAGGGTTAGAATCCCCATGTACAGTCCCAGGGTTAGAATCCCCATGTACAGTCCCAGCGTTGGAATCCCCATGTACAGTTCCAGGGTTAGAATCCTCATGTACAGTCCCAGGGTTAGAATCCCCATGTACACTCCCAGGGTTAGAATCCCCATGTACAGTCCCAGGGTTAGAATCCCCATGTACAGTCCCAGTTTTAGAATCCCCATGTACAGTCCCAGAGTTGGAATCCCCATGTACAGTCCCAGTGTTAGAATCCCCATGTACAGTCCCAGTTTTAGAATCCCCGTGTACAGTCTCAGGGGTAGAATCTCCATGTGCAGTCTCATGGTTCGAATCCCCATGTACAGTCCCAGGGTTAGATTTCCCATGTACAGTCCCAGTGTTAGAATCCCCATGTGCAGTCCCAGGGTAAGAAACCCCATGTACAGTCCCAGGTTTGGAATCCCCATGCACAGTCCCAGGGTTAGAATCACCATGTACAGTCCCAGGGTTAGAATCCCCATGTACAGTCCCAGGGTTGGAATCCCCATGTACAGTCCCAGGGTTAGAATCCCCATGTACAGTCCCAGGGTTAGAATCCCCATGTACAGTCCCAGGGTTAGAATTTCCTTGTACAGTCCCAGGGTTAGAATCCCCATGTACAGTCCCAGGGTTAGAATCCCCATGTACAGTCCCAGGGTTAGAATTTCCTTGTACAGTCCCAGGGTTAGAATTTCCTTGTACAGTCCCCGGGTTAGAATCCCCATGTACAGTTGTAGAGTTTGAATCCCCATGTACGATCCCAGGGTTGGAATCCCCATGTACAGTCCCAGTGTTAGAATCCCCATGTACAGTCCCAGGGTTAGAATCCCCATGTACAGTCCCAGGGTTAGAATCCCCATGTACAGTCCCAGGGTTAAAATCCCCATGTACAGTCCCAGGGTCAGAATCCCCATGTACAGTCCCAGGGTCAGAATCCCCATGTACGGTCCCAGGGTTGGAATCCCCATGTACAGTCCCATTGTTGTAATCCCCATGTACAGTCCCAGGGTTAGAAGCCCCGTGTACAGTCCCAGGGTTAGAATCCACGTGTACAGTCCCAGGGTTAGAATCCCCATGTACAGTCCCAGGGTTAGAATCCCCATGTACAGTCCCAGGGTTAGAATCCCCATGTACATTCCCAGGGTTAGAATCCCCATGTACAGTCCCAGGGTTAGAATCCCCATGTACATCCCAGGGTTGGAATCCCCATGTACAGTCCCAGGGTTAGAATCCCCATGTACAGTCCCAGGGTTAGAATCCCCATGTACATCCCAGGGTTGGAATACCCATGTACAGTCCCAGGGTTAGAATCCCCATGTGCAGTCCCAGGGTTAGAATCCCCATGTACAGTCCCAGGGTTAGATTCCCCATGTACAGTCCCAGGTTTAGAATCCCCATGTACAGTCCCAGGGTTAGAATACCCATGTACCGTCTCAGGGTTAGAATCCCCATGTACAGTCCCAGGGTTAGAATCCCCATGTACTGTCCCAGGATTAGAATCCCCATGTACAGTCCCAGGGTTAGAATCCCCATGTACAGTCACTGTTTTAGAATGCCCATATACAGTCCGGGGTTGGAATCCCCATTTACAGTCCCAGGGTTAGAATCCCCATGTACAGTCCCAGGGTTAGAATCCCCATTTACAGTCCCAGGGTTGGAATCCCCATGTACAGTCCCAGGGTTAGAATCCCCATGTACAGTCCCTGGGTTAGAATCCCCATGTACAGTCTTACGGTTAGAATCCCCATGTACAGTCCCAGGGTTGGAATCCTCATATACAGTCCCAGGCTTAGAATTCCCATGTACAGGCCCAGGGTTAGAATCGCCATTTACAGTCCCTGGGTTAGAATCCCCATGTACAGTCCCTGGTTTAGAATCCCCATGTACAGCCCCAGGCTTAGAATTCCCATGTACAGGCCCAGGGTTAGAATCCCCATTTACAGTCCCTGGGTTAGAATCCCCATGTACGGTCCCTGGGTTAGAATCCCCATGTACAGTTCCAGGGTTAGAATCCCCATGTGCAGTCCCAGGGTTAGAATCCCCATGCACAGTCCCAGGGTTAGAATCCCCATGTACAGTCCCAAGTTTAGAATCCCCATGTAAAGTTCCAGGGTTAGAATCCCCATGTACAGCCCCAGGGTTAGAATCCCCATGTACAGTCCCAGGGTTAGAATCCCCATGTACAGTCCCAGTGTTGGAATCCCCATGTACAGTCCCAGGGTTAGAATCCCCATGTACAGTCCCAGGGTTGGAATCCCCATGTGCAGTCCCAGTGTTAGAATCCCCATGTACAGTTCCAGGGTTAGAATCCTCATGTACAGTCCCAGGGTTAGAATCCCCATGTACACTCCCAGGGTTAGAATCCCCATGTACAGTCCCAGGGTTAGAATCCCCATGTACAGTCCCAGGGTTAGAATCCCCATGTACAGTCCCAGAGTTGGAATCCCCATGTACAGTCCCAGTGTTAGAATCCCCATGTACAGTCTCAGGTTTAGAAACCCCATGTACAGTCCCAGGGTTAGAATCCCCATGTACAGTCCCAGTTTTAGAATCCCCATGTACAGTCCCAGAGTTGGAATCCCCATGTACAGTCCCAGTGTTAGAATCCCCATGTACAGTCCCAGTTTTAGAATCCCCGTGTACAGTCTCAGGGGTAGAATCTCCATGTGCAGTCTCACGGTTCGAATCCCCATGTACAGTCCCAGGGTTAGATTTCCCATGTACAGTCCCAGGGTTAGTATCCCCATGTGCAGTCCCAGGGTTAGAAACCCCATGTACAGTCCCAGGTTTGGAATCCCCATGCACAGTCCCAGGGTTAGAATCCCCATGTACAGTCCCAGGGTTAGAATCCCCATGTACAGTCCCAGGGTTGGAATCCCCATGTACAGTCCCAGGGTTAGAATCCCCATGTACAGTCCCAGGGTTAGAATCCCCATGTACAGTCCCAGGGTTAGAATTTCCTTGTACAGTCCCAGGGTTAGAATCCCCATGTACAGTCCCAGGGTTAGAATCCCCATGTACAGACCCAGGGTTAGAATTTCCTTGTACAGTCCCAGGGTTAGAATTTCCTTGTACAGTCCCAGGGTTAGAATCCCCATGTAGAGTCCCAGCGTTAGAATCTCCATGTCCAGTCCCAGGGTTAGAATCCCCATGTACAGTCCCAGGGTTAGAATCCCCATGTACAGTCCCAGGGTTGGAATCCCCATGTACAGTCCCAGGGTTAGAATCCCCATGTACATTCCCAGGGTTAGAATCCCCAAGTACAGTCCCAGGGTTAGAATCCCCGTGTAGAGTCCCAGCGTTAGAATCTCCATGTCCAGTCCCAGGGTTAGAATCCCCATGTACAGTCCCAGGGTTAGAATCCCCATGTACAGTCCCAGGGTTGGAATCCCCATGTACAGTCCCAGGGTTAGAATCCCCATGTACATTCCCAGGGTTAGAATCCCCAAGTACAGTCCCAGGGTTAGAATCCCCGTGTAGAGTCCCAGCGTTAGAATCTCCATGTCCAGTCCCAGGGTTAGAATCCCCATGTACAGTCCCAGGGTTAGAATCCCCATGTACAGTCCCAGGGTTGGAATCCCCATGTACAGTCCCAGGGTTAGAATCCCCATGTACATTCCCAGGGTTAGAATCCCCAAGTACAGTCCCAGGGTTAGAATCCCCGTGTAGAGTCCCAGCGTTAGAATCTCCATGTCCAGTCCCAGGGTTAGAATCCCCATGTACAGTCCCAGGGTTAGAATCCCCATGTACAGTCCCAGGGTTGGAATCCCCATGTACAGTCCCAGGGCTGGAATCCCCATGTACAGTCCCAGGGTTAGAATCCCCGTGTGCAGTCCCAGGGCTAGAATCCCCATGTACAGTCCCAGGGTTAGAATCTCCATGTACAGTCCCAGGGTTGGAATCCCCATTTACAGTCCCAGGGTTAGAATCCCCCTGTCCAGTCCCAGGGTTAGAATCCCCATATACAGTCCCAGGGTACGAATCCACATGTACAATCCCAGGATTGGAATCCCCATATACAATCCCAGTGTTGGAATCCATGCATTGGCAATGAGCTTGGGCCCCAGCACATGCTCACCGTAAAACCCAGGTAAAGGGCAGGCCCACTATGTCCTCTCTGTATCCGGTTTGCTGCTCCCTTTGTGCCCAGCACTGCCTGCACCCTCGGCGCACGGATGTGGAATTTCAGCCTCAGTGTTACAAGTTTCATCAGTTACAAGCTGAAGAGAGGAATAATTCAAACTGACCCAGAGCTGTGTGATTGGTTCAGTCTGTATATCACTGATGGGCCTTTTTAAATTTGAGTGGTCAGGTATTCAAATTCCCGTAAACTCTAATCCCGGATATAAAAGAGGGGAGAGCTGTGTTTAAATCAAAGTCTCCTTGGAGATTCTCTGAGTGAAGGAACTGGTCAGCTTGAAATTCGAATCAGAAAAATCAGTGAGAAATTTCCAATTTGTAGTTTTTGACCAATATCGACTCCAATGGGAATGGGGAATTCTAGAATAAGGCAGGAAAAGTTCAGGATTTGAAATTTATTTACAATGAATTCGAGGGACTCTTACATTTGGGATCTTTCTTTATTTTGTCCACTCGAGCAGTTATTTATAACATAATTCCTCCTGTGAATATAGAGCTGGATTATTGGGTCATGATCTGCATCCTTGTTTGTATTTTGTTAAATCCATTTCCTGAGTGGATTTAAATTTAAAACCAGGCCTGCAGGCGTGATGCTCTATTCACATGTCAAAGGTGAGAGAGATGCTGTGGGGGACACACTTAGTCCTGTAGCTGAAAGTGATTAACAGATTGGGTTTTGTGTTCAATGATCCCAGGTGTCTTAGCGATACCTTCCCTGGATAGCAAGGCTAGGAGAGGCACTCTGGAAGGTTTGGGAAGCTGGGAATTGTCCATGAGAGTAACCGAAGGTATGAGAACTAAAATAATCTAGAGTTAGAAAAGAGAAAAGGCCCAAAAATGGAGCAGTCAGTAACAGGACATCAAATAGTCTCCTCTTATCTTGGAGACATCAAATACTCGTCACACTGTGTATTTGAAGCAAAGCTGATTTATTCAACAGATATCCAGAATGTTAATAATCCTGTAACTGGGCTGGAGTTTAACATCAGCAGAAACAAACCCCAAGTATCACAATGATCATGGTTCAGTCCTGGATGTGATTAACAGCAGCAATGACAGCAGAATCCAACCCCTGCAGTCATTTGTGAACTCGCTGGTGTCTCAGCAGGTTGGCTGAACAAGTGAATCCCTTCCCACACACGGAGCAGGTGAATTGTCTCTCTCCAGTGTGAACTCACTTTGTTTCAGCAGGCTGGCCGACTGAGTGAATCCCTTTCCAGACACAGGGCAGGTGAATGGCTTCTCCCCAGTGTGAACAACTTGGTGCATCAGTAAGTTGGATGACTGAGTAAATCCTTTCCCACACACTGAGCATGTGAACGGCCTCTTCCCAGTGTGAGTGCATTGATGGGTCACCAGTTGCTTTGTGCTGTTAAAGCTCTTCCCACAGTCACATCATTCAAAAGGTCTATCATCGGTGTGAACTTGCTGGTGTGTCAACAGAGTGGATGAGTGAGTGAAACTCTTCTCACACACGGAGCAGGTGAATGGCCTCTCCCCAGTGTGAACTCGCTGGTGTGTCAGAAGGTTGAATGATTTAGTAAATCCCTTCCCACACATGGAGCAGGTGAACGGTTTCTCCCCAGTGTGACTGCGCCGATGAGTTTCCAGCTGGGATGGGGAAATGAATCCCTTCCCACAATTCCCACATTTCCATGGTTTCTCCGTGGTGCGGGTGTCCTTGTGTCTCTCCAGGTTGGACGATCAGTTGAAGCCTCGTCCACACACAGAACACGTGTACGGTTTCTCCCCGCTATGAATGGTGTGATGTTTTTTCAGGCTGTGGAACTGGTTAAAGCTCTTTCCATAGTCAGTGCACTGGAACACTCTCACACGGGTGTGTGTGTCTCGGTGCTTTTCCAGTCACACTAAGCTTTGAAATTTTTTCCCACAGGCAGGGCAGACAAACATTTCTCCTTCCACATTCAAAGGCCAATGATATTCAGGTCCTGTTGAATTGAGTGTCTCTGTCAGATCTTGATGTGATGTTTGGTTGGTTTGAGTTTCCCGTCTGTAAAACGTGCCCTTCTAATACCCTGTAAAAGGAGTTTACAAAAGTTATCACTGTAAGTACAGGCTAGAAATTCAGAACAGACATTTCTCTTTTCTATGGAACATTTTTTTCCTCTCTTGATCCCGCAAAGCTGTAAATCCCCGTCCCACACACTCTCCCTCCTCCCTGTGCTGAAATCCAAACCCATCGCACCATCTGCAACATTTCTTTCCTCCACTCCCAGTTTTCCCCCTCCCTCTACTCTGGTTGGGTTCAGTTCTACACCCGCTGTGTGCAGAGTGAGAATAAAATCAATGAGTCAATGATTGTCTATCCTGGTCACTGGGACCCTGAAGCCCCACCCACTGTCTGTCCTGTACAAAGATGGCCATGCATGCGGCCTGCTGCAGGTGGAACCGGTCTGTCTTTCCTCTACCAAGATGGCAACGCGTAACCTGGGCCTATCACTGAGAAAAAGCCTCACAGCTGCTGTCCGGCAGAACACCGACTGGGCTGCTGGATCACATTGAGCCAGAGGCCGTTCTCTAACTTTATAAACCCTGCAGCATGGCCTACCCGCAGTTCATTAATCTCCCGACCCCGCTCCCGCTGACCTGCAGCTCCGCCCGGTGACCGCACAGAGCCTGTCCCACGCCTGCGCACTGGGATCCTGACATCCTTCCCAGAAAACCTTAAAGAGAAAGCTGGATTGTCCCCGTCACTCATTCTTAAAGTGACAGCACCCTGTGTCTGGGCGGCTGCTGTTAAAGGCACAGACACAGCTTCACCCTTCTCTATGATAAATAAAAACAGAAAATACTCAGCAGGTCAGGCAGCATCTGTGCAGAGAGAATCAGCGTTAATAGATAAATCTTGCCTAACCAACTTCGTAGATTTATTTTGGAAGAGGTGACATCCCAAATTAAATGGGGCGTATCCCAAATTAAATGGTGTCCTGTACCTGGACATCCAAAAGGGCTGTGCTGAAGTATTGCATGATAGACTTCTTTACAAACAAAGGTCAGTAGGTTTCAAGGTGAACATAAGAACATAAGAAATAAGAGCAGGAATAGGCCATACGGCCCCTCGAGCCTGCTCTGCCATTCAATAAGATCAAACTTGGAAACATTACACTCGGTCCCTTCATTTAGGTCATTAATATAGATTGTAAATAGCTGAGGCCCCAACACTGATCCTTGCGGCACCCCACTAGTTATAGCCTGCCAACCTGAAAAAGATCCATTTATCCCTACTGTCTGTTTTCTGTCCATTAACCAATCCTCTATCCATGCTACTATATTACCCCCAACCCCATGATCCCTAATCTTGTGTAATAATCTTTTATGTGGCACCTTACCGAATGCCTTTTGGAAATCCAAATATACTACATCCACTGGTTCCCCTGTATCTACTCTGCTAGTTACATCCTCAAAAAACTCGAATAAATTTGTCAAACACGATTTCCCTCTCATAAAACCATGTTGACCCTGCCTAATCATGTTATGATTTTCTAGTTGCCCTGATACCACTTCCTTAACAATGGATTCCAGCATTTTCCCGTCAACTGATGTCAGGCTAACTGGCCTGTTGTTGCGTCTGTGTGTTAATAGAGACACTGAAGGCAGGAGTTGGTTTCACAGGTGTTTACTGAACAAAGTCTGGAGGTGAACTAACTGATACAACACAATATACAGGCTTATATAGCCCGAGTGGTCATTACTGGCATTACAGTACACAGGGGGTTCTTAAAGGCACATACACTACAGTTCCTCCCCTTTTAGTCAACCAGTACATAATATTTTAAGTAATCATTAATTACATGTTACAAGAACAATAATCTACACATTGCTGCAGTTAATCAATTATAAGTCAGTCTCTCTGGAGGCTTCCTGACTCGGTCCGGATAACGCCTCGGTGGTGTAGTAGTTTCTGGTGGTGTAGTAGGTTCTTTTGGCAAGGCTGATTCGGCTTGAATGCCAGTGTCGGGTTCATCTGGTTCCAGTATCACCGGATCGGAGGTAGATACTATGGGTATCTCTACTTCATCATTAGGTGTATAGAGTTGTGGTTTAGGTTGTCCCTTTTCGGATGACTCTATGATTTGGTCAGCATGGCGCCTTATTATGCTTTCTCCAATGTCCATGGTATACATCAGTGGTCCTAGTCGTGTGCAGATAGTTCCAGGCTGCCATTTCTCGGTACGGTAGTCCCGGGCCAAAACTTGTTGACCTATCTGGAAGGTTCTAGTTGGCCTTTCATTCATGCCTTGAAATTGCCGGTTCTCCATGTCCCTTCTGATGTTTGGCTTGATCAAATCCAGCCGGCATCTTAGGCTTCTATTGAAGAACATCATGGCGGGAGTTTGGTTTGTAACCATATGTGTTGCATTCCTGTATGCAAACAAGAAGTTATCCACCTTACGCTGAAGTTTTATGTCTTCATTACCCATGGCCTTTATGGCCTTCTTGAAGGTCTGGACAAACCTTTCAGCCAATCCATTGGTGGCGGGATGGTGTGGGGCGGACGTGTAGTGCTTAACCCCATTGTTTTTTAAGAACTTCCTGAATTCTTCGGACACAAATTGCGGTCCATTATCAGAACAGATCTGTTCAGGCAGCCCATCCCTGGCAAATATGGTCCTTAATACTGTGATGGTTTTTTCCGTGGTGGTGGAGGACATCTTTATTACCTCCGGCCACTTGGAGTGTGCATCAACCGCGATTAAGAACATTGAGTCTATAAATGGACTAGCAAAGTCGATGTGTACCCTTTGCCATGGAGATGAGGGCCACTCCCATGGATGTAGAGGGGCTTGTGGTGGAGCGTTTTGGACCATCTGGCATCCTAGGCAGCTCTTCGTCATTTCTTCGATGTCTCCATCGATACCTGGCCACCATACAAACGCCCTGGCTAGGTTCTTCATTTTCACTCCACCCAGATGCCCCTCGTGAAGCTCCTTTAGAACTTTATCCTGGAGTTTGGGTGGAATCACCACTCTGGATCCACACATCAAGGTTCCTCGACACACTGACAGCTGTTCTCTTCTTTGCGAGAATGCTGGCAACAGTGGTTCACCATGTGCTGGCCATCCCTTCACTGTTAAATCATAGACTCGTGAGAGAGTCGGGTCATTTCTCGTTTCCCTTTCAATGGCAGAATTTGTCACTGGTAGACATTCGACTATGGTAGAGTGGAACATCTCCACTGGGTCTACTGTAGGTGCCTCTTCTACCGTTGGCAACGGTAGGCGCGATAAATTGTCAGCATTCCCATGTTGTTTTGATCCTTTGTATTCTATGTTATATTGGTGTGCCCCGAGAAAAAGGGACCACCTCTGTAGCCTTTGCGCTGTCATAATGGGAACACCCTTTTTAGGGTTGAATATGGAGATGAGGGGTTGATGGTCAGCCAACAAGGTAAATTTTTGTCCGTGTAGGTAATGGTTGAATTTCTTCACTCCCCATACCAGGCTGAGTGCTTCCCTGTCGATTTGGGCATAGTTACGCTCAGCTGAGTTCAATGAGCGTGACGCAAAAGCTATCGGTCGTTCCGAGCCATCAGGGAATCTATGCGATAATACCGTTCCTACACCGTAAGGGGATGCATCGCACGCCAGTCTGTTTGGCAGTGATGGGTTGTAATGAGCCAAAACTTCCTTGGACGTGATTAAATCTTTGCATTTATGGAAGGCACGTTTACAGTCTTCACTCCATTTCCAAATTACTCCTGTTTGTAGCAGTTCATTAAGAGGGTGCAGAAGAGTTGATAAGTTCGGTAAAAATTTATGATAGTAATTTATTAATCCCAGGAACGACCTTAATTGTGAAACATTTTCAGGTGCTGGGGCTTTTATGACTGCTTCAACTTTTTCAGGTGACTTATGCAACCCTTCCTTATTAATTATGTGGCCACAATATGATATTTGATTCTGGAAAAATTCACACTTGGGGCGATTTGCTCGTAGGGCTCGTTCTCTCAGCCTAGTGAGCACCTGCTACAAATTGGCAAGGTGCTCGTTGTCGTTTTCTCCTGTTACAAGGATGTCGTCTAGGTAGCATTGAGTCCCCGGAATCCCTTGGAGGACTTGCTCCATAGCTCTTTGCCAGATAGCTGGAGCTGATGCTACTCCGAAAACCAGTCGATTGTACTGGTACAGGCCTTTGTGTGTATTTATCGTGAGATATTTTTAGAGGCCTCTTCAACCTCCATCTGTAGATATGCCTGTGCCAAGTCAATTTTGGTGAAACGTTTCCCTCCAGATAGTGAGGCGAAAATATCTTCTATCCTCGGAAGAGGATACTGTACCATGTGAAGGACCAGGTTTACAGTCACCTTGAAGTCTCCACAGATGCGAATTTTTCTCTGTTCTTCAGATTTATCATTATTCAACGTTTTCTTCATGACCGGGATGATGGGTGTTGCCCACTCGCTCCAATCTATCTTGAATAATACGCCTGCCTTTTCCAAATTCTCCAGCTCTGCCTCGACTGCTGGACGAATTGCGTATGGCACCGGCCTTGCCTTAAAAAACTTGGGAATTGCCGCATCTTCCATTTTTATTGAGGCGGTGATGCCTTTCAAGCTTCCTAGTTTCTCTTGAAACACTTCCTTGGCGTTGGCCAAGATGTCTTTTAATCGTTCAGGTATGACGTCATCGTCATTTTTTTCCTTACTGGTCACCGTCAGTGCCTGAATGGAGTGCCAGTCTAAACGTATCTTCCTGATCCATTCACGTCCCAACAGCGGTGGACCACCATCTTGTAGAACGTATAAATACAATTTCTGTATTTCCTTGCCGTTGTATACAACAGGCACCCTTATTTTTCCTTTGGGGTATACTTTCTGCCCCGTATATGTTTTTAAGATAATGGATGTGTCTTTTAAAGGTATATGCGGAAATAGCCGCTCGTAATCCCGTCGATTTATGACAGTCAGAGCTGATCCTGTATCTAGTTCCATTTTAACTGGGGACCCTGCTATCGTGAGGGTAACCCAAATGGTCTGGTAATCTTCTTTGGCAATTACATTATGTAATTTGAGACAGCTTAGTCTCTTGTTTTCGGAATCGCTATCGCTCTTCTGGTCTTCGGAGCTGCTGTCCGTCATCATTTGTACCTTTCTGTACTTTTCTTTATTGATTTTTTTTTCCTGTCCGTGGATTTTTTTTGTCCAGATCGGCATACCCGTGCAATGTGTCCAATCTTTCCGCATTGCCTGCATGCTTTGTCCTTGAACCAGCAGTCCCTCTGGTCATGGGTGGATCTGCCGCAGCGATAACATCTCTCGAAACCCTGTGTCATTTCATGGGTGCTGAAGTCCTGTGTCTTTTGCTGTATTTCTGCAGCTCCTCTTGCGGCTGCTTCGTATGATACAGCCATACTGAAAGCCTTGTCCAGTGTCAAATCTTTCTCAGAAAGCAGCCTTTTCTGTGTTCCTTCACTTAGGAGACCGCAGACGAATTTGTCTCGAAGATAATCTGCCAGTCCTGCCCCGAATTGGCAGTGCTTTGATAGCTTTCTTAATTCGGTGAGGTAATCAGCATTACTTTCATTCTTGTGTTGATTCCTCTTGAAGAATTTGAATCGTTCCGCTATCAGCAGCGGTGTTGGGTTTAAGTGCTCCTGTAGGGTATCAACAATTTCCTTAAAATTCTTGTCCTTTGGTTTGGCTGGAGTGATTAAGTTTCATAAGAGCCCGTATGTCTTTGCGCCCATTAGATTTAGAAGTACTGACGCCTATTTATCATTTTCTATTCCATTTGCGGTGCAATATACCTCCACTCTTTCCATATATGTGGTCCAATCCTCTATATCGTTATCAAAAGCATCAATATTGCCAGCCTTAGGCATCCTGGGAAAAAAATGGCGCTTCCCGCGCTTTTCTTTCTTCCTGCAGAAAAGATATGGTGCTTCCCGCGATTTCCCGCCGCTGCTGCCGATGACAACGCTGTTTTCCGCGTTTTTTTTAAATTTTATTTTTTTTATTTACAGGTGGAGACTCGTTCCCGCCGGACTCTCTCTGCTAGGTCCGAACGCCGACCTGCTTGCAGCGCCAGCCGTCTCCCGAGTGCTCCCCCCCCATCTGTTTCTGCTTGCCTCCATCTTCACTGCTTGGCCTCGCTGCAGAGCCAGCCGATGGAGCCCCAGCCCGCCACCCAGGAAGGATTATTGCAGTACCTGCCACCAGCTCGGCTAGCTGGTGAAACTACAGCTTTTTTTTTTCTTGCTTTTCTTCGACTTTGGACGTCTGAGGAATTGATGTCCTTGGGGCGCTGCCGAATTGCAGGTAAGTCTGTTTCCACTTCGTCACCACTGTTGTGTCCGTGTGTTAATAGAGACACTGAAGGCAGGAGTTGGTTTCACAGGTGTTTACTGAACAAAGTCTGGAGGTGAACTAACTGATACAACACAATATACAGGCTTATATAGCCCGAGTGGCCATTACCGGCATTACAGTACACAGGGGGCTCTTAAAGGCACATACACTACACCTGCAGTTCCCTGTTTTTCCTCTCCCTCCTTTCTTGAATAGCGGTGTTACATTTGTGACCTTCCAATCCACTGGGACCATTCTAGAATCTAGGGAATTTTGGAAGATCAAAACCAATGCATCCACTATCTCTTCAGCCACCTCTTTTACAACCCTAGGATGTAGGCCATCAGGTCCAGGGGATTTGTTGGCTTTTAGTCCCATTAGTTTCTCTAGTACTTGTTCTCTACTTATATTAATTATGTTAAGTTCCTCACCCTCAATAGACCCTTGGTTCCCACCATTTTTGGTATGCTTTTTGTGTCTTCTACTGTGAAGACAGATACAAAATATTTGTTTAGCATTTCTGCCATTTCCTTGCATATTGATTAATTACTGTCGAGGTGAAGCTAGGTTGCAAAGGGAGGATACTGAGTGGGTTACCCCAGGGGTCTGTGCTGGGAATCCCTCCTGGTCTTGGTCTACAAAGGTGACCTGGAATCACAATCATAATATAAAACAGTTACATTTGGAGATGACACCAAGCTAGGAAAGAATGTGAATTCAGACAAGGCAACTAGGAAATTCCCATGTCATCACATCATTGCCAGTCACTCTCACAGCTTGCTGTTTGAAATCCTCATAACCTCGGGTTTAGTTTCCAGCCACTTTACAAGGCTGCTTATGTTGTGTCAGCGAACATGAAGGGCTGTATTTATTTAATATTTGATGTTAACATGATCATTGAACTGCTTAATGCACCTGTTCCCATTTAAAAAAAGCAAGTGTGACTTTATCTACAAAATATGGTGGCATCAATTATTAAATTATCTGCATTGCTTTGTGGAGGAAGGATCCCTTCCTGTCATTGTATGTCCCAAAAGAGCAGAGAAGTTATGCTAAAACTGTATAAAACACTAATTAGGACACAGCTAGAATACGGAGTACAGTTCTGATCACCGTATTACACGAAGATGTGATTGCACGAGAGAGGGTACAGAGGAGATTCACGAGGATGTTGCCAGGACTGGAGAATTTTAGCTATGAGGAAAGATTGGATAGGCTGGGTTCTTTTCTTTGGAAGAGAGGAGGCTGAGGGGAGATTTCATTGCAGTGCATAAAATTAGAGGGTGATGGAGGTCTGGAACTCACTGCCTGAAAGGCTGGTAGAGACAGAAACCCTCATCACATTTAAAAAGTATTTCGATATGCACTTGCAGTGCTGTAACCTACAAGGCTACGGACCAAGAGCTGGACAGTGGGATTAGGCTGGGTAGCTCTTTTATGGCTGGCACAGACACGATGGGCTGAATGGCCTCCTTCTGTGCCGTAAATTTCTAGGGTTACTATGATTCTATTAACGTTTCATGTCAATGAACATTCGTCAGAACTGGAAAAAGTTAGAGATGTAACAGGTTTTATGAAATTAGAGGCAGGGAAAGGGGAGGAAAGAACAAAACGGAAGGTCTGAGATAGGATGGAAGACGGGAGAGATTAAATGACAAAAGAGATGTTGGTGCAAGGCAAAAGGAGATGGTAAAGGACAAGTAAAGAAACAAAAGATGGGTCGAGAGGACGTGTAAATGGGAATATCGGAATCATCAGCAACAATTACCATCCGAAAAAATGGGGGCAGAGGTTATGATCTGAAATCGTTGAGGTGTTGTTCCTCGAGCTTACGTTGAGCTTCATTGGAACAGTGTAGGAGGCAGAGGACGGAGAGTTCACCATTATAGTGGGGCGGAGAGCTAACCCTTCTCTATGTTGTGTGTTTTTTTTGGTAAAGGTAGAGTGCCTCTGCTTGCCTGTGGGATTGAGGTCATTTTTTAAAGAGACAGTGTGTGGGAAGCGATTCACTCAGTCATGCCCCAATGTTTGCACATTGATAGACATAAGAACATAAGAAGTAGGAGCAGGAGTAGGCCATACGGCCCCTCGGGCCTGCTCCGCCATTCAATAGGATCATGGCTGGTTCACACTGGTGATAGACCTGTGAGAAGAGCTTCCAAAGCAAAAACAATCTGCAGACACACCAACGCACTCACACAGGGGAGAGGCCGTTCACCTGCTCCGTGTATGGGAAATAAATTACTCATTCATCCAACCTGCTGACACACCAGCGAGTTCACATGTGACAGCAGGGGTTAGAAGCTGCTGTTATTGCTGCTCTTAATCAAATCTTGGACTGAACCATGTTCATTCTGGCAGTTGAGGTATGTTTCTGCTGATAATAATAACCACTATAACTGGGCTGCAGCTTAATATTCTGGGTATATATCAAATTAATCAAAGGGTGAAGATGCAGGTAAAAATTCTGCTGACCTCCAAATGAGTTTATTTTTACTTTTTCCAAACACTTCACGTTTGAAAGGGTTTTCTTCAAATACTGACAATGACCACAATGCAGCTACTATCAGACTCACCGATAAGTGGAAAGTTTCTCCTTCTCCACGGTTTCGAACCCTGGCATAATTTTAAAGACCTCTAACAGGTCTCCTCTTAGTCTTCTCTTTACCAGAGTAAAGAGCCTCAGCTTGCTCAATCTTGCTTGCTAGTTGCATCCTCTCTGGTGACACCTTTGTAAATCTATTCTGCACTTTCTTCAGTGCTTCAATATCCTGTTATATGGAGACCAGAACGGCCCACAGTACTTCAAGTGTGGTCTAACCAAGGTTCTATATAAATCTAACATTACCTCCCTGCATTGTTATTGTATTCCTCTAGAAATGAACCACAGTATTTTCTTTCCACGCTTTATGGCCTTATCAACTTGCGTTACTACTTTTAGCAATTTATGTGTGTGTATTTCCAGATTTCTTTGCTACTTCACTCCATTTAAATTCTTACCTTCTTAGGAATAGGTGGCCTCCTTATTCCTCCCACCAAAATGAACCACCTCACATTTCACTATATTGAATTTAATTTCTCATTTATCTGCACAGTCTGCAAGCCTGTTTATGTATTCCTGTATTTCTGCGCAGTCAAAATTATTAGCTTTTTATCACCCAATTTGGCGTCATCTTCAAATTGCGACAATATACCTCCAATTTCTGAGTGCAGTTTATGGTAAACAAATATTTACAATTGGGGCTTTCCACAGTGGGGCGTTTACCCAGAATCCCCAGCGCGGCAGAATGTGGCCCATCAATGACTACAGGAGCTCAGTGCGCAGGCGCAAGACTGGCTGTACTCTGAGCATGCGCAGTGCCTGTGGTAGCGATGGTCGAATGCTTAATGGACGGTTCCGGGAGAGACGGTAGGAGATTGTGGGCTCGGGGAGGAATTGGAGCCACGGCTGGGCTGGAAAGCTTCACAAACACCCGGTGTAGGCCTCAGGTCCCAAATAAAAGCCCACAGGCCCCGTGTTTACCCCGCGGTGACAGGCTCGGCCGCCCGGGTCAGCAGGGTCACTGGCCGCCATCTTGGGCAGGGCGGGATAACGGCGCATGCGTGGCCATCTTGGTACAGGAACAGAGAGTGGGCGGGGCTTCGGGGTCCCAGTGACCAGCAGAGACAATCATTGACTCATTGATTTTATTCTCACTCTGCACACAGCGGGTGGAGAACTGAACCCAACCAGAGTAGAGGGAGGGGGGAAACTGGGAATGGAGGAAGGAAATGTTGGAGATGGTGCGATGGGTTTGGATTTCAGCACAGGGAGGAGGGAGAGTGTGTGGGACTGGGATTTACAGCTTTGGGGTTAAAATGTGTTATTTTGGTCATATTTCTAGATTTGCCATTTTCTGCCCACAGGGCAATCACAGTGCACTGACCGACACCTTCGCTTGTCAGAATAGGGCAGGTGGAACCGAGCCAGAGGCAGCTCTGGGACTTCATCTTCTGAGCATTGGGTTGGGAAAGAAGAATTCCATTGTTTATTGGGCCCTGGGGAGCACTGCCCTCCCCCCCCACAATTTTAATATTTTGATGCATCTGTCTATTTATATACTAGGAATCTTTTAATTGCTTTCACAGCAAAATGCATTGATTATTAAACCTTCACAGAAGGCAACTGTGGCAACAATTGAATAAAACTCAGAGAGTTGTCGGGATCTGGAACGCTCTATCTGGAAAGGTCATGAGCTGATTCCATCAATGATTTTAAAAGGGAGTTGGGCGGGTACTTGAGGATGAGGATCTTACAGGATTACGGACAACAAGCAGGGATGTGGGACTAAGCATGAGTGCTCATTCTAAGAGCCAGCACAGGCCCAATGGGCCAAATGGCCTCCTTGGTGCTGCACTTTTCCATGATTCTATGAAAACTAACAGAACCAAACAAAGAAATGATCTTCCTTGGTTGTCAATCATTTCACTAAATTTCAACAGAGTACTCTATACACCAACAACAATTTACATTTATATAGAGCTTTTAAAACATCTCACAGCACTTTACAGTAGCACAGTCAGACAATAATCGAAACACATACTTTGTTTGTGGTCCAGTGCACTGACACAAAGTTCCTTCACAACTGTAACAATTTTATTGCGGTTGCTGTGAAGGCTGTGCTCGCTCTGCTCGTACACCTGGTCTCCAAAGGAGGCAAAACAGGACAAATGCTGCCGAGCTCAGCTCTTTTTGATCAGAAAATATCAACTGTTTCGCCTCGCCAGGAAATGCACAGAAGAGACAGCAGTGCTGATTGGCTGCCCAGGAAAGTCCCATTTAGATTAAACTCCTTCACCCAGAGAGTGCTGAGAATGTGGAACTTGCTGCCACAGGGAGTAGTTGAGGCGAAGAGCATGGATGTATTTAAGAGGAAGCTGGATAAACACATGGGAGAAAGGAATAGAAGGAGATGCTGATAGGGTGAGATGAAGAGAGATGGGAGGACGCTCGTGTGGAGCATAAACACTGCATGGACCAGTTGGGCCGAATGGCCTGTTTCTGTGTTCTACAATCTGGGTAATTCTATGTAATAAGAGAGGAAAGAATGTTCCATAGAAACTGGAATTATCCGTTCTGCATTTTAATCCTGAACTTACAGTGATGTCTTTTGTAAACTGCTTTTACAGGGAATATCATCAGCCTTTGAATATGGAAAGAGAAATGTTTGCCTGTTCTGTCTGTGGGAAAAGATTTCAAACATCAGTGTGACTGGAAAAGCACCGAGACACCCACACCCGAGTGAGAGTGTTCCAGTGCACTGACTGTGGAATGAGCTTTAACCTGTTACACAGCCTGAAAAAACATCGCTCCATTCACAGCAGGGAGAAACCGTACACGTGTGCCGTGTGTGGACGAGGCTTCAACTGATTGTCCAACCTGGAGAGACACAAGGACATCTGCACCACAGAGAAACCCTGGAAATGTGGGGACAGTGAGAAGGGATTCAATTACCCATCCCAGCTGGAAATTCATCGACGCAGTCACACCGGGGAGAGGCCGTTCACTTGCTCCATGTGTGGGAAGGGATTCACTCTGTCATCCCACCTGCTGGCACATCAGCGAGTTCACACTGGGGAGAGGCCTTTCACCTGCTATGTGTGTGGGAAGGGATTCACTCAGTCATCCGACCTTTTGACACACCAGCGAGTTCACACCGGGGAGAGGCCGTTCACCTGCTCCGTGTGTGGGAAGGGATTCACTCAGTCATCTGACCTTTTGACACACCAGCAAGTTCACACCAGGGAGAGGCCGTTCACCTGCTCCGTGTGTGGGAAGGGATTCACTCAGTCATCCGACCTTTTGACACACCAGCGAGTTCACACCGGAGAGAGGCCGTTCACCTGCTCCGTGTGTGGGAAGGGATTCACTCAGTCATCTGACCTTTTGACAGACCAGCAAGTTCACACCAGGGAGAGGCCGTTCACCTGCTCCGTGTGTGGGAAGGGATTCACTCAGTCATCCAACCTGCTGAGACACCAGCGAGTTCACACCAGGGAGAGGCCGTTCACCTGCTCCGTGTGTGGGAATGGATTCACTCAGTCATCCCACCTGCTGACACATCAGAGAGTTCACACTGAGGAGAGGCCTTTCACCTGCTCCGTGTGTGGGAAGGGATTCACTCAGTCATCCGACCTTTTGACACACCAGCGAGTTCACACTGGGAGAAGATGTTCACCTGTTTCGTGTGTGGGAAAAGATTCACTCAGTCATCCGACCTTTTGACACACCAGTGAGTTCACACCGGGGAGAGGCCGTTCACTTGCTCAGTGTGTGGGAAGGGATTCACTCAGTCATGCCACCTGCGGACACACCAGCGAGTTCACACTGGGGAGCGGCCATTCACCTGCTCCGTGTGTGGGAAGGGATTCACTCAGCACTCCAGCCTGCGGACACACCAGCGAGTACACACTGGGGAGAGGCCGTTCATCTGCTCCATGTGCGGGAAGGGACTCACTCAGTCATCCAACCTGCTGGCACACCAGCAAGTTCACATATGAC
The DNA here is from genome assembly GCF_052327205.1 of Somniosus microcephalus. Classification (NCBI taxonomy): domain Eukaryota; kingdom Metazoa; phylum Chordata; class Chondrichthyes; order Squaliformes; family Somniosidae; genus Somniosus; species Somniosus microcephalus. Next base: position 78,711,742 of record NC_140990.1, read on the forward strand.
TACAGGGGTTGGATTCTGCTGTTATTGCTGCTGTTAATATAAGAACATAAGAAACAGGAGCAGGAGTGGGCCAATCAGCTCCTCGAGCCTGCTTTGCCATTCAATAAGATCATGGCTGATCCAATCTAGGCCTCAACACCACTTTCCCGCTCTCTCCCCACACCCCTTGACTCCCTTGTAGTTCAAATATCTGTCAATCTCTGCCTTAAATATATTCACTGACTCCGCCTCCACAGCTCTCGGGTAGAGAAATCCACAGATTCACGACCCTTTGAGAGAATAAATTCCCCCTCATCTCCGTCTTAAATGGGTGACCCCTTATTCTGAAACTATGCCCCCTAGTTCTTGATACCCTCACCAGGGGAAACATCCTCTCAGCATCCACCCTGTCAATCCCCCTCAGAATCTTATATGTTTCAATAAGATCACCTCTCATTCTGCTAATCTCCAATGAGTATAGGCCCAACCTGCTCAACCTTTCATAATACATCAACCCCTTCATCCCAGGAATCACCCTAGTGAACCTTCTCTGCACTGCCTCCAGGTGCGGTCTCACCAGCGCCCTGTAAAGTTGCATCAAAACTTCTCTACATTTATACTCCATTCCCTTTGCAATAAAGGCCAACATTCCATGAGCCTTCCTAATTACTTGCTGTCCCTGCATGCTCACTTTGTGTCTCATGTACTCGGACCCCCCGATCTCTGTACCGCAGCATTTTGTAGTCTCACTCCATTTAAATAATCATTTGCTTTTTCATTTTTCCTTCCAAATTGGATAACCTCACATTTTTCCACATTATACTCCATCTGCCAAATGTTTGCCCACTCATTTAACCTCTCTATACCCCTTTGCAGACTCCTTGTGTCCTCCTCACAACTTGCTAACCCACCTATCTTTGTATCATCAGCAAATTTGGCTACATTACACTCAGTCCCTTCATCCAAGTCATTAATATAGATTGTAAATAGTTGAGGCCCCAGCACTGATCCCTGTGGCACCCCACTAGTTACTGATTGCCAACCGGAAAATGACCCATTTATCCCGACTCTCTGCTTTCTGTTAGTTAGCCAATCCCCTATCCATGCCACTATATTACCCCCAACCCCATGCGTTCTTAACTTGTGCAGTAACCTTTTATGTGGCACCTTATCGATTGCCTTCTGGAAATCCAAATACACGACATCTACTGATTCCCCTTTATCCACCCTGTTTGTTACATCCTCAAAGAACTCTAGCAAATTTGTCAAACACGATTTCCCTTTCATAAAACCATGTTGACTCTGTTTAATTGCATTATGATTTTCTAAATGTCCTGCTATTACCTCCTTAATAATGGATTCCAGCATTTTCCCAATGACAGATGTTAGGTTAACTGGCCTATAGTTTCCTGCTTTCTGTCTCCCTCCTTTCTTGAATAGTGGCGTTACATTTGCGGTTTTCCAATCCGCTGGGATCTCTCCAGATTCTAGGGAATTTTGTTAGACTACAACCAACGCATCCACTATCTCTGCAACCACTTCTTTTAAGACCCTAGGATGCAGGCCATCAGGTCCAGGGGACTTGTCGGCCTTTAGTCCCATTAGTTTGCCTGGTACTTTTTCTCTAGTGATAGAGATTGTTTTAAGTTCCTCCCTCCCTGTGGCTCCTTGATTATCTATTATTATTGGGATGCTTTTCGTGTCTTCCACCATGAAGACCGATCCAAAATAATTGTTTAGAGTCTCTGCCTTTTCTCTATTTCCTATTATTAATTCCCCAGGCTCACCCTCCAAGGGACCAACATTTACTTTAGCTACTCTCTTCCTTTTTATATACCTGTAGAAGCTTACTGTCTGTTTTTATATTATTTACTCCTTTATAATTTTTTTAGTCATCCTTTGCTGGTTTCTAAAAATGTCCCAATCCTCTGGCCCACCACTAATCTTCGCAACATTGTATGCCTTTTCTTTCAATTTGATACCATCCTTAACTTTCTTAGTGATGCATCCTTCTTGTAGAGCCTTTCTTTCTCACTGGAATATAACTTTTGCCGAGATTTATGAAATATCTCCTTAAATGTCTGCCACTGCTGATCGACTGTATTACCCTTTAATCTATTTTCCCAGTCCACTTTAGCCAACTCTGTCCTCATACCCTTGCAATTGCCTTTATTTAAGTTCAGGACACTAGTTTCAGACCCAAGTTTCTCACTCTCAAACTGAATTTGAAATTCTACATCCAGGCCTGAACCATGTTCATTCTGACAGTTGGGGTTTGTTTCTGCTGATCTTAATAACCTCAATAACTGGGCTGGAGTTTAATATTCTGGATAGATGTCAAATAAATCAGCTTTGTGTTAAACACATTGTTGTAGATTTTTCTCTTTCCCACCTGAGTGTTTAGCATCACCTGGCTGGAGCTCAGAAAGGACAATCTGGGGGAGGATCGTACGGCGGGAACAGAACTTCAGCCTGGACACAGTCCTTCAGGGCCACACTGAGAGGGGCAAACGGCACTTTGGTCTCTATTGTCTTCTCAGGTGAATTTCTCGCGTGTGCTCAGGATGAATTTCTGCAACAATATGTTCTAGAACCAACAAGGGGGCAGGCCATATTAGATTTAGTAATGTACCAGATTTAGTGAACAGCCTCACGGTGAGTGAACATTTATCTAACAGTGATCATAACGTGATCGAGTTCCACATTATGTTTGAAAGGGAGAAACGCAAAACAGCTACTAAGATTCTAGTGTTAGTTCAGGGCAACATCAACAGGATGAGACAGAGACTGTCCACAGTAAACTGGGGAAATCTGTTAATGGGTAAAACAACAGATGATCAGAGGGAGATGTTCAAAAAATAATTTACGGTGATACAGAAGCAGCTTCTACCCCCGAGGGGCAAGAGCTCTACTTACCAAAAAACCCCAGCCATGGACGACTAAAGAGAGAAGGGACAACATCAAACTAAAAGAACAAGTACATAGAAATACAATAAATAGCACAAATCATGGTGATTGGGAGAAATACAAAGAACAACAAAGGGTGACAAAACAGACAGTAAGAGCTACAAAAAGGGAGTATGAAAAGAAACTTGTAAGGATTATCAAAATCAACACAATTTTTATTACAATTATATTAGGAAAAAGAGGGTCAGGAGCAATGTGGGCCCCTTGAAAACTGATAATGGTGACATTGTAAATGATAATAAAAAGGTGGACATGTTGAATAATTATTTTGTGTCAGTATTGACAGAGAGGAAGAGGATAGCAGGCCGGACATCCCAAGGAAACTAATATTGAATCAGGGACAGGGACTCACCAAAATAATAATAATGAAGAAAATAATGGCACTAAAGAGTAACAAATCCCCAGGACCAGATGGTTTCCAAGCCAGGATTTTAAAGGAAGTAGGTGAGAACATTGCAAATGCCCAAACTATAATCTTCCAAAGTTCTCTCGATTTGGTAACCATTTCATCAGATTTGAAAATTGCGCATGTCACTCCGCTATTTCAGAATGGTGAGAGAGGGAAACCAGGGAATTAGAGACCAGTTAGCCTAACATCTGTTGTCGGGAAATTACTAGAGTCTATAATTAAGGACAGGGTGACTGAACACCTTGAAAATTTTCAGTTGATTAGAGAGAGCCAGCATGGATTTGTGAAAGGTCGGTCATGTCTGCTGAACCTGATTGAATATTTTGAAGAGGTGATTGAAGTAGACAGGGGAATGTCTATGGATGTTATTTATATGGATTTCCAGAAGGCATTTAATAAAGTCCCTTATAAGAGTCTGTTAGCTAAAGTTGAAGCCCATGGAATTGGCTGAGTAGCGGGAGACAGAGAGTGGGGATAATGGGCAGGGACTCTAATTGGCCGGATGTGACTAACGCTGTCCAGCAAGGATCTGTGTTGGGGCCTCAACTATTCACCGTATTTATTAATGACTTAGATGATGGGATAGAAAGCCACATATGCAAGTTGCCGATGACACAAAGATAGGTGGAATTGTAAGCAGTGTAGATGGAAGCATAAAATTAGAGAGATATTAATACATTAAGTGAATGGGCAAAACTGTGGCAAATGGATTTCAATGTAGGCAAATGTGAGGTCATCCACTTTGGACCTAAAAAGGATAAAACAGAGTACTTTCTAAATGGTGAAAAGCTAGAAACAGTGGAGGTCCAACGAGACTTGGGGATCCAGGTACATAGATCATTAAAATGTCATGAACAGGTACAGCAAATAATCAAAAAGGCTAATGGAATGCTGGCCTTTATATCTCGAGGACTAGAATACAAGTGGGTAGAAGTTACACTACAGCTATACAAAGCCCTGGTTAGACCACACCTGGGGTACTGAGAGCAGTTCTGGGCACCACACCTTGGGAAGGATATGTTGGCCTTGGGAGGAGTGCAGCGTAGGTTTACCAGAATGATACCCGGACTACAGGGGTTAAATTACAAGGAGAGATTAAACACATTAGGGTTGTATTTCCTGGAATTTAGAAGGTTAAGAGGTGATTTGATTGAAGTTTTCAAGATATTAAGGGGAACTGACAGAGAGAATCTATTTCTGCTGGCTGGGGAGTCTAGGACTAGGGGGCAGAATGTAAAAATTAGAGCCAGACCTTTCAGGAGTGAAGTTAGGAAATACTTCTACTGTGGGAGACTACGGTCTCCTGCGTAAAGAAATAGGCAACACAGCGAGCTAAAAGAAATAGGTCTTTACTCCAACTCTCACAATACAGCGCTGAATTCGTGAAGCCCGCGAGCCTGTGATGACTCATGGATTGGTCACCTGCTGGAACCTGATTGGTTTTCCTTCTCTCAGCAGCAGGCAAGTCTGAACATGCCATATTCCTCTCAGCTTGCAACTGTCTTGCGGGGGGAGGGGAATACAGCAGTTAAAAGGGGATTATACAGGTTTATCTACATACACACAGTGTTTCCCCAATGTGGCAACGCCACATACGCCCCCCCAGAATCCTCGTTAACTGTAAAAATCAGTCTCTGCGGAGGTTTGACCAAGCGGCTGTAGCGGCTGTAGTAGCCATCTGGCGTGTGAGGAGGGCTGTCTGGGAGGTCGGCCGGTTGGTTCGTCGGCTGGTCTGGCGGCTGGTCTGCCGGTGGGCTGGCTGGACGAGCTGCCGGTGAAGGTGGGGCGGCGGCCGGGAAGTAAGGTTCTGGCGTGTCTTGGTCCTCTTGTGGGGCCGCCGCCAATGCGGGAGGTCTGCCCCGCCGTGGGGGGAAGAGCCGGCCGAAACGGGAAGCTGAGGTCCAGGTGCGCCGGTTTGAGGCGGCCTACTGAAATAAGGTCCGGCTTCCCGCCGACATCGATAAGAAAAGCTTTGTCCCCCGTCTCCAATACTGGGAAGGGGCCGGTGTATGGTGCCTGCAGCGGGCCTCTGTGTGCGTCCCGGCGCACGAAGACGAACTCCGCATGTCGTAAGTCTCGAGGCACGTAGGACGGCTGCGGGCCGTGTTGCGAAGTGGGCACTGGACGGAATTGCTGGGCCACGTCCTGGTGCAGGGAAAGCTGTCTGGCAGCCGACCACGGCTCCGTTGTCAGGGGGAGGAAGTCGCCTGGTACTCTGAGCGGTTGGCCGTAGACCATCTCGGCCGCAGAGGCGCGGAGGTCCTCTTTGGGCGCGGTACGCAATCCCAGGAGAACCCAGGGTAGTTTGTCGATCCAGCTGGTGTCGACCAGGCTGGCGCGGAGAGAGGCTTTCAAAGAACGATGATAGCACTCGCAGAGCCCATTGGCCTGCGGGTGGTAGGCTGTTGTCCTGTGCAACTTGGTGCCGAGGCCGGCGGTGATGGCATTCCACAAGTGGGAGGTGAACTGGGGGCCTCTGTCCGAGGATATGTCGGTCGGCACGCCGAACCGGGCCACCCATGTCGAGATGAATGCTCGCGCGACATCGTTCATGGTGGTGGAGGCGAGGGGAACCACCTCGGGCCATCTGGTGGTGCGGTCGACGATGGTGAGCAGGTGTGTAAAACCGTGCGACGGCGGCAAGGGGCCTACCAGATCGACGTGGACGTGGTCGAAACACCTCTCGGGCACCGGGAAACACTCCAATGGTGCCTTGGTGTGCTGCTGGACCTTAGCGCGCTGACACACCACGCATGTGTTGGTCCAGTCTCTCACATCCTTGTGGAGTCCAGGCCAGACGAACTTGGCGGACATAAGTTTCTGAGACGCACGCATCCCTGGATGTGAGAGGCCATGGATGATGTAGAAAACTCGCTTGCGCCAGGCGGATGGGACGACCGGCCTAGGCGAGAGGACTGAGATGTCGCACAGGAGAGTTGTGCCGGCTGTGTGGAAGTGGATGTCGGCCAGGGTGAGGCTGGTAGTTGACGTCCTGAGGGCCTGGATCTCCGCATCACCGGCCTGGTCTCTTGCCATGCTGGCGTAGTCGACGCCCAGGTGCACTGCGTGGAGCGAGGGTCGAGAGGCAGTCAGCCACCAAATTGTCCTTGCCAGCGACGTGGCGGATGTCCGTGGTGAACTCCGAGATGAAGTTGAGTTGGCGCGCGGACCAGGGTTCGGTTACTTTGGCCATGGCGAAAGTGAGCGGCTTGTGGTCCACGAATGCGGTGAACGGCCGGCCTTCCAGGAGGAAATGGAAGTGCCGGATTGCCAGGAACAGGGCCAGGAGCTCTCTGTCGAACGTGCTGTAGGCCTGCTCGTTCTTGCGCAGCTGTCGGCTGAAAAATGCCAGTGGCTGCCACGCGCCTTCGACCCACTGTTGCTGGACGGCGCCGACGGCATAATCCGAGGCGTCCGTGGTGAGGGCGATCTTGGCGCCCGGGATGGGGTGGGCCAGTAGTGTGGCGTTGGCCAAGGCGCTTTTGGTCTGGTGGAAGGCTGTCGCCATCTCGCTGGACCAGGTGAGTTGCTCTTTGCCCATTTTGCCCCTGGTGGCTTCATAGAGGGGGCTCATGAGTGCAGCGGCCTTGGGCATGAACCAGTGATAGAAATAGACCATCCCCAAAAATTCCTGCAGCGCCTTGACCGAGGTGGGCTGGGGAAAGTCCGCCACCGCCTGCACCTTGGAAGGTAGGGGAATGGCTCCCCTTGGCGAGATTCTGTGGCCGAGAAAGTCAATTTGGGCTGCTCCGAACTGGCATTTGGCCGGGTTGATGATTAGCCCGTGTTGGCTGAGGCGCTGGAAAAGGGAGCGCAAATGCGTGATGTGCTCGGCCTTGCTGGTGCTGGCCACGAGGATATCGTCCAGATAGACGAACAGGAAGCTCAGGTCCCGTAGGACGGAGTCCATGAGCCGTTGGAAGGCCTGTGCGGCGTTCTTAAGCCTGAAGGGCATGCGCAGGAACTCGAACAGTCTGAAGGGGGTGATGACCGCCGTCTTCTGGACGTCTGCGTGGTGGACGGGGACCTGATGGTAGCCGCGAATCAGGTCAACCTTGGAAAAGACGAACTTTCCTGCTAGGTGTGCCGAGAAGTCTTGGATGTGCAGAATGGGGTATCTATCGGGCGTGGTGGTGTCATTGAGCCATCTGTAGTCGCCGCAGGGGCGCCAGCCACCACCCGGCTTGGGCACAATGTGGAGGGGGGACGACCAAGGGCTGTTCGAGCGGCGGATGATGCCCAGTTTTTCCATCGCGGCGAATTCTTCCTTGGCACCGCCATCTTGGCTGGGTCCAGGCGTCTGGCTCGACCGAATACTGGTGGTCCCGTAGTGGCGATGTGGTGCTCGACGCTATGCTTGGCTGCCGCGGCTGAGAAGGTCGGTTGTGTGAGCCTCGGGAAATCTGCAAGTAGGCGGGCGTAGTCGTCATGCGCTGGGGCGGAGCAGGACCCGACGAGGGCCGGGCTGTTGCTCTGCTGGCAGGCCAGTGAAGCAAAAGTTGCTGCGTCGATCAGGCGCCTGTTGCGGACGTCGACCAGGAGTCCGTGGGCGCAAAGAAAATCGGCGCCCAGCAAGGGATGTGCCGAGGCTGTCACGAAATCCCACGTAAATCGCTGGCCGTTGAAACAAACCTCGGCCCGTCGCTTTCCAAAAGTAGCGATGGCTGCGCCATTTCCGCCACGAGGGGTGGGCCACTGCGGCCTGCCTGGATGTCAAGCTGGGAGGCAGGAATTATGCTGCATTGGGCTCCGGTGTCGCAAAGGAATTTGCGCCCTGAAAGAGAGTCGGTTATGTACAGCAGTTTACCTGCGGTGCCGATGGCCATCGTGGCGGCGGGGGTGCGGTTGAGCAGGCCTAGGCAGCGGCGCTGGTGCGTTGGGCTGGGCGGCCATCTTGGTTTGATCGAAAGAGCAGGGTGCTCTGCAGCGTTGGGCCTTGTGGCCGAAACGCGCGTGGTAGTAGCATAATTCTGCGGCCTAGCGTGGCGGCGCGCGCTCGGTGGTGTCGGGGAGCCTCGCGGCTGCACAGCCGAGTTGGGCGACGGTGAAGACTTTGTCCGCGGCGGCTGCCAGTTGTACGCAGTCCGTGATCGGGGACCCCGCGAGGGCAGTCTGTACCTGCTGAGGAAGCAGGCTGAGAAAAAGGGCCCGAAACAAGAAGCACTGTGGTTCAGAGCCCAGGAACGCAAGCATCTGGCTCATCAACTGGGTCGGGGTAGAATCGCCGAGGCCTGGTAGTGAGAGAAGCCTGCGGGCCCTCTCCTCCCTGGACAGGCCGTAAGCCTGCAGCAAGCGGCCCTTAATGGTTGAGTACTTGCCGGTCTGTGGTGGGTTCCCCAGCAGGTCGAGAACTTCGGCGGCGGTAGAGCTTGCTAGCGCTGAGACTACGTGGAGGTACCTTTCTTCATCGTCTTGAACCCTGCGAAGGGTGAATTGGGCCTCCGAGTGCGTGAACCAAGCTGGTGCTTGGTGTTCCCAGAAGGTGGGGAGCTTCAAGGATGCGGCGCCGGCCGACATCAGGCTGCTGCTGGTTGCCATTGGGTCGTTGCTGGCCTCTGTAGGGCTGCGTGAGTCAGGGGCTTCAGCCGCCAACATTCGGGGTCACCAATGTGGGAGACTACGGTCTCCCGCGTAAAGAAATAGGCAACACAGCGAGCTAAAAGAAATAGGTCTTTACTCCAACTCTCACAATACAGCACTGAATTCGTGAAGCCCGTGAGCCTGTGATGACTCACGGATTGGTCGCCTGCTGGAACCTGATTGGTTTTCCTTCTCTCAGCAGCAGGCAAGTCTGAACATGCCTTATTCCTCTCAGCTTGCAACTGTCTTGCGGGGGGAGGGGAATACAGCAGTTAAAAGGGGATTATACAGGTTTATCTACATACACACAGTGTTTCCCCAACTACACACAAAATGTGTTAGAAGTTTGGAACTCTCTTCCACAAACGGCAGTTGATGCTCGATCAATTGTTCATTTTAAATCTGGGATTGATAGATTTGTGTTAACCAAAGGTATTAAGGACTATGGGGTAAAGGCGGGTATATGGAGTAAGATCTCATTGAATGGTGGGCAGGCTCGAGGGGCTGAATGGCCTACTCCTGTTCCTATGTTGCCAAGCTCTGGAATTTCATTCCTAAACCTTGCTGCCTCTCTACCATTCTTTCCGATACTCCTTAAAACCTACCTCTTTGACCAAGATTTTGGTTACCTGCCCTAATATCTCTTTATATGACTCGCTGTCAAATTTTGTTTGAAAATGTTCCTGTGAAGCAACATGGGCTGTTTACTGCGTTAAAGGCACTATATAAATGCAAGTTATTGTCTGTGACCACTTACACTTTGAGACAAAATCGAGGTACCATTTACACTGAGACACCAAATCCTGTGACCACTTACACTTTGAGACCAAATCGAGGTACCATTTACACTGTGACACCAAATCCAGGGACCATTTACACTGAGACACCAAATCCTGTGACCACTTACACTTTGAGACCAAATCGAGGTACCATTTACACTGAGACACCAAATCCAGGGACCATTTACACTGAGACACCAAATCCTGTGACCATTTACACTGACACCAAATCGAGGTACCATTTACACTGTGACACCAAATCCAGGGACCATTTACACTGTGGCACCAAATCCAGGGACCACTTACACTGAGGTTATAAATGGAATCAGAGAGCCTCAGTGTGGAGAATGGTCATGGTGGTGAAACCAGCTTTAGTGAGGGTGAAAGGCGGGTAATGGATGAAGATATGATGGTGGAATCAGATGGCGACTGGTGGGGCCTGGTGACAGGTTATTGTCAGAAGCCCTTTTCAGGCAGGCTGATGACTGGATGTAATCTGCACAATACCTGGATCCGCCTGTTCTTGTCCAAAATCACAAAGTCTAATGTCCGTGATGTCTATTTCTGTGAGAATTGTAGAGATGTGAAAGAAGAGAGGAAATCAGGCTCGGGCCAGAAAGAAGGTTCCTTGAATGAACAATTCATGAGGCTGTTTTGTGACTCGTCTGCATGAGGTTCAAAAACATGAAATGGAAAAGGACGCATCTAGTGACACTGGCGTTGTTAATAGTGGTTTCTAACCTTAATCACTATTTCCTAATCCTAATATCCTATCGACTACCCCCAAGCACTGACCCCAATCCTGACCACTAACCCCAATCCTAACCAATAACCACGAGCCCCAACCACTAACCCCAATCCTAACCAATAACCACTAACCCCAATCCTCACCAATAACCACTAACCCCAATCCTCACCAATAACCACTAACCCCAATCCTCACCAATAACCACTAACCCCAACCACTAGCTCCAATCCTAACCAATAACCACTAGCCCCAACCTCTAACCCCTAAACCTACACCTTAACCCCAGCCCCTGACCAAGGATTATTGACAGGGATCAGTGGAGGAGCTAAAGACCTGATAAAGGAAGTATTTGAAACAATTATCTCGATTAAAGAAATAGTGCAAGGTATGTTAGTAACAAGAGATTAAATCAAAGAGACCATCAAAATCAGCAATGACAATTACAAAGATCAGAACATTTCTAAGGTTGTCACATGCAGTATGTGTGGAGTTTTTTTTTAAATCGGATCCAAGAGATGTTAAATGATACAGAAAATAACAGATTTCAATCAAATCTTATGCAAGGTAGTTCTGTAATGGGTTGGTTCAAAGGAATTTCAGATGAGTGTAAAGTGAGACACTGCAGTTCAGTCTATGACACCCACAAGCCGTGTACACAAATGGAACAAGTTTGGGGTTTGATGTGGTAGAAGGTGAACTAGATGAGAACTGAAATCATCCAGAGTAAGAAAAGGCCCAAAAATGGAACAGTTAATAACAGATCAATGAGTCTCCTCTTATCATGGAGAAATCAAATATTAGACACACTGTGTTCGAAACAAAGCTGATTTATTTAATATTTGTTCAGAATATTAATCTCAAGCCCAGTTATTCTAGTTATTAACATCAGCAGAAACAAAGCCCAATTGCCAGAGTGAACATGGTTCAGTCCTGGATGTGATTAACAGCAGCAATAACAGCAGAATCCAACCTCTGCAGTCACTGGTGAACTCGCTGGTGTCTCAGCAGAGTGCATGACTGAGTGAATCCCTTCCCACACACGGAGCAGGTGAATGGCCTCTCCCCAGTGTGAACTTGCTGGTGATTAAGCAAGTTAGACTTCCAAGTGAAAACCTTCCCACAATAAGAGGTGAAAGATCGCTCCTCTGTGCACTCGCTGGTGTCTCAGCAGAGTGCATGACTGAGTGAATCCCTTCCTACACACAGAGCAGGTGAATGCTCTATCCCCAGTGTGAACTCGCTGGTGTATCTGGAGATGGTATAACTGTGTGAATCCCTTCCCACATTCAATTCACGTGAACAGCCTCTTGCCAGTATGAACTCTCTGGTGTATCTGGAGCTTGGATAACTCTGCGAATCCCTTCCCACACACGGAGCAGGAGAACAGTTTCTCCCCAGTGTGAACTCGCTGGTGTCTATTTGGCTGGATGACTGAGTGAATCCCTTCCCACATTCAATACACGTGAACGGCCTCTCCCCAGTGTGAACTCACTGGTGTATATGGAGCTTGGATAACTCTGCGAATCCCTTCCCACACACGGAGCAGGTGAACGGCCTCTCCCCGGTGTGAGTGCGCCGATGAGTTTCCAGCTTGGATGGATAATTGAATCTCTTCCCACAGTCCCCACATTTCCACGGTTTCTCCGTGGTGCGGGTGTCCTTGTGTCTCTCCAGGTTGGACGATCGGTTGAAGCCTCGTCCACACACAGAACACTTGTATGGTTTCTCCCCGCTGTGAATGGTGCGATGTTTTTTCAGGTTGTGTAACTAGTTAAAGCTTTTTCCACAGTCAGTGCTCTGGAGCACTCTCACTCGGGCATGTGTGTGTCTCGGTGCTTTTCCAGTCACACTGATGTTTGAAATCTTTTCCCACAGACAGAACAGACAAACATTCCTCCTTCCACATTCAAAGGCCGATGATATTCAGGTCCTGATGAATGGAGTGACTGTCAGATCTTGATGTGATGTTTGGTTTGAGTTTCCCATCTGAAAATCCTCCCCTTCTAATACCCTGTAAAAGGAGTTTACAAAAGCCATCACTGTAAGTATAGGATAGAAATTCAGAACAGACTATTCTAGTTTCTATGGAACATTCTTTCCTCTCTTGTTCCCCCAAAGTTGTAAATCCCCGTCCCACACACTCTCCCTCCTCCCTGTGCTGAAATCCAAACCCATCGCACCATCTCCAACATTTCTTTCCTACACTCCCAGTTTTCCCCCTCTCTCTACTCTGGTTGGGTTCAGTTCTCCACCCGTTGTGTGCAGAGTGAGAATAAAATCAATGAGTCAATGATTGTCTCTCCTGGTCACTGGGAAACTAAAGCCCCACCTACTCTCTGTTCCTGTACCAAGATGGCCGCACATGCGCCGTGCTGGAGGTGGAACTGGTCCGTCTTCGCTCCACCATGATGGTGGCGCGTAAATGATGAGGGGTTTTGATCGAGCAAGTAGGGAGAAACTGTTCACTCTGGCAAGTGGGTCGGTAACCAAAGGTCACAGATTTAAAATAGTTGCTAAAAGAACTAGAGGGAAATGAGGAGAATTGTTTTCACACAGAGGGTTGTTAAGATCTGGAACGCACCATCTGAAAGGGTGCAGGAATCAGGTTCCACAGGAACTTTCAAACGGTAATTGGACATGTACTTGAAGAGGACTAGTTTGCAGAGTTCTGGGGATAAAGCTGGGGTTTGGGACTAAATTGGACAGCTCTTTCAAAGAGCCGGCACAGACACGATGGGCCGAATCACCACCTTCTGTGCTGTTAGATTCTATGATCAGTGTGAAGACGCTGGTGTGTCTTAAGGTTCTTCGAGCTTTTAAAGCTCTTCCCACAGTCAGAACATTTAAAGGGTCTCTCGTCAGTGTGAACAAGCTGGTGTGACAGGAGGGTGGATGACTCTGTGAACCCCTTCCCACACACGGAGCAGGTGAACGGCCTCTCACCAGTGTGGAGGAGCTGGTGTCTCTTCAGCTCCCCGGAGCTTTTAAAGCTTTTCCCACAGTCAGAACATTTAAAGGGTCTCTCGTCAGTGTGAACTCGCTGATGTGCGAGCAGGTTGGAGGGCTGAACGAATCCCTTCCCACACACAGAGCAGGTGAGCAGTCTCTCCCCAGTGTGTAGGTTTTGGTGTCTCTTCAGCTCCCCGGAGCTTTTAAAGCTCTTTCCACAGTCAGAACATTTAAAGGGGTTCTCTCCAGTGTGAACAAGCTGATGTGCCAGCAGGTGGGATGATTTAGTGAATCCCTTCCCACATACGGAGCAGATGAACGGCCTCTCCCCAGTGTGTAGGTGTTGGTGTCTCTTCAGCTCCCGGGAGCTTTTAAAACTCTTCCCACAGTCAGAACATTTAAAGGGTCTCTCGTCAGTGTGAGCTCGCTGGTGATGCTTCAGATACTGGGGGCTTTTAAAGCTCTTCCCACAGTCAGAACACTGAAATAGTCTCTCCCCAGTGTGAACAAGCTGGTGTCCCTTCAGTTCCCCAGGGCGTTTAAAGCTCTTCCCACAGTCAGGACACTGAAATGGTCTCTCATCAGTGTGAACTCGCTGGTGTTGCTTCAGATCTCCGACATTTTTAAAGCTCTTCCCACAGTCAGAACACTGAAATGGTCTCTCATCAGTGTGAGCTCGCTGGTGTCGCTTCAGTTCCCTGGCGCTTTTAAAGCTCTTCCCACAGTTAGGACACTGAAATGGTCTCTCATCAGTGTGAACAAGCTGGTGTTCCTTCAGATCCCTGGCGCTTTTAAAGCTCTTCCCACAGTCAGAACACTGAAATGGTCTCTCATCAGTGTGAACAAGCTGGTGTTCCTTCAGATCCTGGGGGCTTTTAAAGCTCTTCCCACAGTTAGGACACTGAAATGGTCTCTCGTCAGTGTGAACAAGCTGGTGTACCTTCAGCTCCTGGGGGCTTTTAAAGCTCTTCCCACAGTCAGAACACTGAAATGGTCTCTCATCAGTGTGAACTCGCTGGTGTGTTTGCAGGTGGGATGAACGAACAAATCCCTTTCCACACACGGAGCAGGTGAATGGACTGTCCCTGGTGCGACTGCGCCATTGAACTTCTATTGCAGACGGGGAACTGAATCCCTTCCCACCGTCCCCACCTTTACCCGGTTTCTCCCCGGTGTGACGGTGCACGTGTCTCGCCAGGTCAGGCGATCGGCTGAATCCGCGTCCACACACCGAACACGTGTGCGGTTTGTCATCGCTGCGATCGCTGCTTTCTCCTTCCATGTGCAAAGGCCGATGATATTCAGGTCCTGATGAATCGAGCAACTCTGTCAGATCTTGATGTGATGTTTGGTCAGAGCTTCCCGCCTGTAACTGCTCCACTTCTATAACCCTGTAAATTGAGATCAGAAAAGGATCAGAGACAAACTGTTGTTTAATTTTCCCCTTTCCGAACCTAGGGGCAGTGAAGCTGATTTTCAGGCCCCAGCTGCTGCGCAGGTTGGTTGAAAGGAGCAGCAGCAATGGAGGTTGTAATACCCACAAGCCCCGGTGCTCCAGAAAGCGCTCTGTTGACTCTGAGTCCCGCACATGTGCTCATGGCCCCCACGCTCTCCCTCCTGCTCCACAATCACCCGTCCCGATCGGTCCGCAACGCACATGCTCAGCGCACAGAACCCCGCGGTTGGAACATCGGGCGCGCATGCGGAGCCGCAACATCTGTTACGTGTGCGTGGCTCAGGTGGGGGCGAGTCGGTGTTTCACCTCAGCCGCCAGGGAGGTGCGCATGCGCAGGACGACCCAACATTCTTCCTGTCAGCAATCACTCCCTCGTTTCTGTAATAAAAACAGAAAATGCTGGAAATACTCAGCAGGTCAGGCAGCATCTGTGGAGAGAGAAACAGAGTTAACGTTTCAGGTCGATGACGCTTCGTCATAAACATAGAAACATAGTAGGAGCAGGAGTGGCCATTCGGCCCCTCGAGCCTGCTCCGCCATTCAATGTGATCATGGCTGATCATCCAAAATCAGTACCATGTCCCTGCTTTCTCTCCATATCCCTTGATCCCTTTAGCCTTAAGACATATATCTAATTCCTTCTTGAATATATTTAATGAATTGGCCTCTACTGTCTTCTGTGGTAGGACCAGAGCGACGGACCTGGGTGAGGATTGAGGAGTGTGGTGGCAGTTAAAAGCGGCGGCAGCGAGGCGAGGCCCGACCAGAGTGACGGACCTGGGTGAGGATTGAGGGGCGCGGCGGCAGTGAGGCGAGGCCCGACCAATTCAGCAACGGGGGAGAGAGGTGAAAAGTAATCAAAGTGTGACGTCACCAGGAAGCAGGTAAGTGATTGGTTGGTGAGTATTTCTCTTTTTTTAAACTTTAACTCTACTAAGGTCTCTCTGGTGTAGCGGGGACTGTTGGTAAACCATTTAACTGTAGTGTAATTACAGGAAACTTTGTGCTATCCGGCACCGACGGGACCGAGCTGCTGCCGTTCCCTCAAAACTGCCGGACACTCCAGAGCTAATGTTGAAACATATGGAGATTTTCATCTCCGTATGAATCAACAAACCCTGTCGGCAAGCGTCTCTGTAGTGTCTCTAGCTGAAGCTGTTGCTTAGCTGCAGAGCTTGACTGTTCAAAAAAAAGCAAACAAAAGAAACGAAAAGAATAAAAAACGGCTCCTGATTTTTGCCGGTGCTTCGAGCTTGCCAGACAGTTCGCCTCCGGATAACACAAAGTTTTTTGTAGTGGGATTGATTGATTTAATTTAAATTCAATTAATTAAAGGGTAAGTCATGGCAGGACAGCCCGGCCACGTGGTGTGCTCCTCCTGCGATATGTGGGAACTCAGGGACACTTCCTGTGTCCCTGACAACTACATGTGCAGGAAGTGCATCCAGCTGCAGCTACTGACAGACCGCATTGCGGCACTGGAGCTGTGTTTGGGTGCATACTGGAGCGTTCGCGATGCTCGGGACGTCGTGAATAGCACGTTTACGGAGTTGGACACACCACAGGTAGAGGTTGGACAGGAAGAAAGGGAATGGGTGACCAACAGGCAGAGTACTAGGCGCAGGCAGGTAGTGCAGGGGTCCCCTGTGGACATCCCCCTCTCAAACAGATACACCACTTTGAGTGCTGTTGGGGGGTGGCTTATCAGAGGAAAGCAGCAGCAGCCAACTTCCTGGCACCAGGGGTGGCTCTGCTGCACAGGACGGGAGGAAAAAGAGCGGGAGAGCTATAGTAATAGGGGATTCTATTGTAAGGGGAATAGATAGGCGATTCTGCAGCCGCAAACGAAACTCCAGGATGGTGTGTTGCCTCCCTGGTGCAAGGGTCAAGGATGTCTCAGAGCTGCTGCAGAACATCTTGGAAGGGGAGGGTGAACAGCCAGTTGTCGTGGTGTATATAGGCACCAACGATATAGGTAAAAAGCGGGATGAGGTCCTAAAAGCAGAATATAGGGAGTTAGGAGGTAAATTAAAAAATAGGACCTCAAAGGTAGTAATCTCAGGATTGCTACCAGTTGCCACGTGCTAGTCAGAGTAGAAATAGAAGAATATTTCAGCTGAATATGTGGCTAGAGGAATGGTGCAACGGGGAGGGATTCAAGTTCCTGGGACATTGGAACCGGTTCTGGGGGAGGTGGGACCAGTTCAAACCGGACAGTTTGCACCTGGGCAGGGCTGGAACCAATGTCCTAGGGGGAGTGTTTGCTAGTGCTCTGGGGGAGGGTTTAAACTAAAATGGCAGGGGCTTGGGAACCTGAGCAGGGAGACAGAGGAAAGGGAAACAAGGATAAAAGCAAAAGATAGGAAGGAGAAAAACAAATGTGGCAGTCAGAGAAATCAACGGTCTAAATCAAATGTGGCCACAGTAAATAATAATTCAAATAGGTCTAAGAGCGTTAAAAAAACAAGCCTGAAGGCTTTGTGTCTTAATGCAAGGAGCATTCGTAATAAGGTGGATGAATTGGCTGCGCAAATAGAGGTAAACGAATATGATTTGGTTGGGATTACAGAAACATGGCTCAAGGATGGCCAAGACTGGGAACTCAACATCCAGGGGTATTTGATATTCAGGAAAGATAGGCAAAAAGGAAAGGGAGGTGGGGTAGCATTACTGGTTAAAGAAGGGATTAACACAATTGTAAGGAAGGATATTAGCTCTGATGACGTGGAATCTGTATGGGTAGAATTGAGAAATACTAAGGGGCAGAAAACGTTAGTGGGAGTGGTATACAGACCTCCAAACATAAGGCGGAGGTTGGGGATGGCATTAAAAGGGAAATTAAAGAAGCGTGCAATAAGGGCACAGCAGTCATCATGGGTGACTTTAATCTACATATAGATTGGGCTAACCAAATTAGTGACAATACTGTGGAGGAGGAATTCCTGGAGTGTACACGGGATGGTTTCCTGGACCAATATGTCGAGGAACCAACCAGAGATCAGGCCATCTTAGACTGGGTATTATGTAACGAGAAAGGATTAATTAGCAATCTTGTTGTACGAGGCCCCTTGGGTCGGAGTGATCATAATATGATCGAATTCTTCATTAAGATGGAGAATGAAGTAGTTAACTCAGAGACTAGGGTCCTAAATTTAAATAAAGGAAACTACGATGGTCTGAGGAGCGAGTTGGGTAGGTTTGATTGGGGAATGTTACTCAAAGGGTTGATGGTGGATAGGCAATGGCAAACATTCAAAGACCGAATGGATGAACTACAGAATTTGTTCATCCCAGTTTGGCATAAAAATAAAACAAAAAAGGTGACTCAACCGTGGCTAACAAGGGAAATTAGGCATAGCATAATATCCAAGGAGAGGACATATAAATTGGCCAGAAAAAGCAATAATCCTGAGGATTGGGAGCAGTTTAGGATTCAACAAAGGAGGACAAAGGGATTAATTAAGAAGGGGAAAATAGAATATGAGAGTAAGCTTGCAGGGAACATAAAAACTGACTGTAAAAGCTTTTATTATAGATATGTGAAGAGAAAAAGATTGGTGAAGTCAAGTGTAGGTCCCTTGCAGTCAGAATCAGGGGAATTTATAATGGGGAACAAAGAAATGGCAGACCAACTAAATACATATTTTGGTTCTGTCTTCACAAAGGACACAAATAACCACCCAGAGATGCCGGGGAACATAGGGTCTGATGAAAGGGTGGAATTGAAAGAAATCAGTATTTGTAGGGAAATGGTGTTAGGAAAATTGATGGGACTGAAGGCCGATAAATCCCCAGGGCCTGATAATCTACATCCTAGGGTACTTAAGAAAGTGGCCCTAGAAATAGTAGATGCATTGCTGGTCATCTTCCAGAACTCGATAGACTCTGGAACAGTACCCATGGATTGGAGGGTAGCTAATGTTACTCCACTATTCAAAAAAGGTGGTAGAGAAAAAGCGGGGAATTATAGACCGGTAAGCCTGACATCGGTAGTGGGGAAAATGCTAGAGTCCATTATAAAAGATGTAATAGCAGAGCACTTGGTAAGCAGTGACGGGATCGGACAAAGTCAACATGGATTTACAAAAGCTAAATCGTGCTTGACTAACCTACTGGAATTTTTCGAGGATGTAACTGGTAAAATGGATAAGAGAGAACCAGTAGATGTGGTATATTTGGACTTTCAGAAGGCTTTCGATAAGGTCCCGCATAAGAGATTAGCGTGCAAAATTAAGGCACATGGGATTGGGGGCAAGGTATTGACTTGGATAGAGAACTGGTTGGCGGATAGAAAGCAAAGAGTTGGAATAAACGGGTCATTTTCCGAGTGGCAGACAGTGACTAGTGGGGTACCACAAGGATCGGTCCTAGGACCCCAGCTGTTCACAATATATATTAATGATCTGGACGAGGGAATTGGATGTAATATCTCCAAATTTGTAGACGACACAAAGCTGGGTCGGAGGGTATGCTGTGAGGAGGATGTCGTGAAACTCCAGTACGATTTGGACAGGTTGGGTGATTGGGCAAAAGCATGGCAGATGCAATATAACGTGGATAAATGTGAGGTTATCCACTTAGGTGGCAAAAACAGGAAGGCAGATTATTATCTGAATGGCAATAGATTGGGAGAAGGGGAAGTGCAGAGAGGCCTGGGTGTCTTTGCGCACCAGTCGCTGATGGTAAGCATGCAGATGCAGCAGGCGGTTAAGGCGGCAAATGGTATGTTGGCCTTCGTAGCGAGAGGGTTTGAGTACAGGAACAAGGATGTCTTGCTGCAGTTGTACAAGACCTTGGTGAGACCACACCTTGAGTATTGTGTGCAGTTTTGGTCGTCTTATCTGAGGAAGGATGTTCTTGCCATGGAAGGAGTTCAGCGAAGAGTCACCAGGCTGATACCTGGGATGGCAGGAATGACGTATGAGAGATTGGGACGATTGGGCTTGTACTCGCTGGAGTTTAGAAGAATGAGAGGGGATCTTATTGAAACTTATCAAATTCTGACAGGACTGGACAGACTAGATGCAGGAAGGATGTTCCCGATGGTCGGGGTGTCCAGAACCAGGGGTCACAGTCTAAGGATAAGGGGTAGGCCATTTAGGACAGAGATGAGGAGGAATTTCTTCACCCAGAGAGTGGTGAACCTGTGGAATTCTCTACCACAGAAGGCAGTAGAGGCCAATTCACTAAATATATATAAGGAGTTGGATATATTTCTTAAGGCTAAAGGGATCAAGGAGTATGGGGAGAAAGCAGGGACAGGGTACTGAATTTGGATGATCAGCCATGATCGCATTGAATGGTGGAGCAGGCTCGAGGGGCCGAATGGCCGACTCCTGCTCCTATCTTCTATGTTTCTATGTTTCAAGCGAACCGAGGATGTTACAATGTCCAGATATGAAACCTGGACCCATGAATGGACTAGTATTATTTACCAAGGGAGAACAATTATATGGTAACGGGAGACACGAAATTGTACCGGTGCTAATGAACTTAACCATGTTACAATGGCCAGGATATTGTGAAAGGTTTACTAAAACTAGAGAATTGTAAGCATATATGATGAAGAATGTAATTAACCAAGCTGCTGATGCGACAGGGGCTACTAATTTTAGGGGACATGCTGCATTCCACCAAAGGATTAAGAGGAGCTTAGGAACCGATATACTCACGGGAATAAACACAAGGACATCATTCATTAATGGCCTAGATATACAAGGAGTCCAAAGCAGTGTGGAACGACTACAAAGGGTAATACAACAGATTTTAGAGAAGGAAACTGGTTTGGTTCGACAAGGATCAGAGTTAGGAGGACACACGATAAGAAAATTACTCGAGGGAATCAAAGTTATAGAGGACCATGCCAGCATTATCAACAAACTAAACCATAGAGATGAGGAACAGGCAAAAGACGGGGTAGGGAGAGGCTTGTGTCATGCCTATGGCCAATGGATCACCGGACAGTTAAAACATAATCTGGCACAGATACAGCGAGGCGAGGTGCCAGACTGGATTAACAGCACACAGCTCTATGGCCTGAGCCAGAATCCAGGCCCTCTGAGTGCTTGTACCCTCAAAGGGATGACCAGAGTATATCCAGTGATACAAAAATGTAAAGCAGAAGTGACAGCAATGATAGGCATGGTACTCCTGATACCAGTGGTGGGACTAGACATGACTCCATACCCACAGTACCAGGTAACAAACATAGGCATAGTGAGGGGTGAGACATACCTCTAATACTATCCAATTGATACCTATGCCATCAGGAAGAATGGTACTATGAGAGGTGTCTCCCTAAACAGATGCCACGGGAAAGGCACGCTTACGATATGCCCACATCCGGTAGGAGAAGGCCCTAAGGATGAGTGCGACTATAATAAGACAGAGGGGTGTGCGTTGGAATTATCACATGTTGATCACCATCACACCCGCTCAGGATATAGAGGCGAAGGGGAGTATTGTATAACCACCACAGAGACGGAGTACCAATATAGTAACCTTATATGTGCAATCACAATGCCTAACTTTTGCTTTACGCCAAAGATCCCTGTGACAATTGGTGTATGTACATTCAAGGGAGGAGATAAAACTAAATGTGCCAGATAGTCTAAAGGACAAGTTGGTTAATTATGAAGATCCGGTAGGGGCCCCAATACCCCGCCTGCAAGAGGCTCTGCAAGAAATGAAAGAGGATTTAAGTAAGATGGTGAAACAATACATAGTGTTGCAAAGGAATCTTGGGGAATTAGAAAGGGACATAGAGGTAGAGCTACAGGAAGTCCCGTGGTATGAGAAGCTGTGGGATTGGGGAGTGAATGTCAACATACACCCATGGATCTGCATCATTTCTCATATTAGTGATAGTACAGTTAGTCATGGCTATAGGATGGGGAATAGCAGCATGCACCGCTTGTAAAAAGAAACGGACCAAACAAAGAGTTAAAGCGAGTCGGAAAACACAAGTTTGCTCTAAACATGATGGGTATGCAGGGCCACCCGAACCAGCGCCTGATCACCGCATGGGGCAGGAGGCACAGCGATGCTTATACATGTGGTTTAACTTGGGCAAGGGTCAAGTACCAAAAGGGGGGATTGCAGTGGGGAAAGAGTTAAACTGACATCACTGGCAGTTTCACTGAATGGTGTATTAAAGACAATAATCTAATGGGCCTTTTTCTAAGTTGATAACATAGTCGGATGTGGAAACCATAAGAGGCCTAAGATGATGTAAGTTCTGTTCTGGCAGGAAAGTAAAACAATGAAAGAGGCCGAGAGAGGCAGGAAAGGAGGACAATGAGTCAGAAGTACAATGTTGATGAGACCCATCTGGCATAAACAAAGGTCAGAGGTGCAACAGCAGCTTGTGGGATAACGGACATATACTTTTCAGATAATAAAGGCGGTGCTTTAATGTAACGCAGCACAGGCAACCAATCAGTGAAGATGCATGCGGGCCAAGGTCCAATCGGGTGGCAGGAATGAATTTTGACATGTGTATTGTAATGTATAAAAATGTAGTGTTTGCTGTACCAATTTGGAAAGGTCTGGCTAAGACAGAGCAGACTGTTTCCCCACCGTTGCAATAAAGACAACTTGACTATCGATCTAAAACATTGTGTCAAGTGTTGGTTTAAAATACTCCACAACAGTGCAGTCACGGACAAATTATTCTAAAGAGCTTTTAAAAGCTACAAGATACGGGACTGAAGACGTTCCTCAAACGGAGGGGGGACAATTCCCAGGGACATGATGGTTTCCATCCGAGGATTCTGAGGGAAGCCAGGGGAAGGAATAATGGAGGGTCCCCGAGTATAAATTGGCTGGCGCCTTTCCCTACATTACAACAGTGACAGCAATTCAAAATCAATGAATTGGCCACGAAGCCCTTTGGGCATCCTGGGGTCGTGAAGGGCGGTGAATAAATGCACCCTCGCCTCTGAGTCAGAGGTTGTGGGTTCAAGTCCCACTCCAGAGACTTGAGAGCAAAAATCCAGGCTGACGCTCCAGTGCAGTGCTGAGGGAGTGCTGCACTGTCGGAGGTGCCGTCTTTCAGATCAGACGTTAAACCAAGGCCTCGTCTGCTCTCTCGGGTGGACGTAAATGATCCCAGGGTACTATTTTGAAGAAGATTAGGGGAATTATCCCCCGTGTCCTGGCCAATATCTATCCCTCAATCAACACCACTAAAAAAAAGATTATCTAGTCATCATCACATTGCATAGAAACATAGAAAAATAGGAGGAGTAGGCCATTCGGCCCTTCGAGCCTGCTCCACCATTCAATGCGATCATGGCTGATCCTCCATCTCAATACCATATTCCCGCTTTCTCCCCATAGCCCTTGATGCCTTTTGTGTCTAGAAATCTATCTATCTCCTTCTGTGGTAGAGAATTCCACAGGTTCACCACCCTCTGAGTGAAGAAATTTCTTCTCATCTCAATCCTAAATGTCCTAAATATCCTGAGACTGTGACCCCTCGTTCTAGAACCCCCAGCCAGGGGAAACATCCTCCAGTCTGTCTGCCCTGTCAGAATTTTATACGTTTCAATGAGATCCCCTCTCATTCTTCTAAACTCTAGTGAATGCAGACCTAGTCGACCCAATCTCTCCTCATACAACAGTCCTGCCATCCCAGGAATCAGTCTGGTGGACCTTCGCTGCACTCCCTCTATGGCAAGTACATCCTTTCTTAGATAAGGAGACCAAAACTGCACACAGTACTCCAGGTGTGGTCTCACCAAGGCCCAGTATAACTGCAGTAAGACATCCTTGCTCCTGTACTCAAATCCTCTTGCAATGAAGGCCAACATGTCATTTGCCTTCCTAACTGCTTGCTGCACCTGCATGTTTGCTTTCAGTGACTGGTGTACAAGTACACCCAGGTCCCTTTGTACATCAACATTTCCCAATCTATCACCATTTAAATAATACAGGAAACTTTGTGCTATCCGGCACCAACAGGACCGAGCTGTTGCCGTCCCATCAAAACTGCCGGACAAACCAGCGCTAATGTTGAAACATACGGAGATTTTGAGCTCCGTATCTGGCAACAAACCCTGTTGCTTAGCAACAGCTTCTAAACAGTCGGCCGTACCTTGCAAGCGTCTCTGTAGCTTACATAAGAACATAAGAAAATAGGAGCAGGAGTAGGCCAATCGGCCCCTCGAGCCTGCTCCGCCATTCAATAAGATCATGGCTGATCTGATCCTAACCGCCAATCTACTATCACAGAACCATCTCCTGAATCTAACAGAATTAGACACACAAAATAGCAGCAGGATCAGGCTACACGGCCCCTGGGCCCGCTCCGCTACCCACAGGGCCATGTCCGATCCGAACCTGGACTCATGTCCAAATTCCTGCCCGCTCCCCGTAACCCTTAATTCCCTTTACTTCTAGGAAACTGTCTATTTCTGTTTTAAATTTATGTAATGATGTAGCTTCTACAGCTTTTTGGGGCAGCATATTCCATGGACCTACCACCCTCTGAGACCACCCTCTGAGTGAAGTAGTTCCTCCTCATCTCAGTTTTGAAAGAGCAGCCCCTTATTCTAAGACTATGCCCCCTAGTTCTAGTTTCACCCATCATCGGGAACATCCTCCCCGCATCCACCCGATCCAACCCCTTCACAATCTTATATGTTTCAATAAGATCGCCTCTCATTCTTCTGAACTCCAATGAGTAGAGAAGCAACAGCTTCAGCGAGACCTTGCAGAGCCTGACTGGTGGAAAAAAAAGCAACGAAAAGAAAAAAAACCTAACGAAACGGCTCCTGATTTTTGCCGGTGGCTCGAGCATTCCGGACAGTTAACCTCCGGATAAACCAGAGTTTCCTGTACTCTGCCTTTCCGTTTTTTCTACCGAAGTGGATAACTTCACATTTATCCACGTTATACTGCATCTGTCATGTATTTGCCCACTCACTCAACTTGTCTAAATTGCCTTGAAGCCTCTTTGCTTCCTCCTCACAACTCACAATCCCACCTAGTTCCATGTCATCAGCAAACTTGGAAATACCCCAGTCTGTCAAATTAGGTAACCACACCTCCCCCCCCGACCCTGAACACGGGGGCCCCACAAGGATGTGTGCTGAGCCCCCTCCTCTACTCCCTCGTCACCCACGACTGTGTGGCGGTTCATGGTTCCAAAACCATCATCAAGTTTGCGGATGACACCACGGTAGTAGGCCAGATCACCAACAACAATGAGTCAGCCTACAGGGAGGAGGTCCAGCATCTCGTGAAGTGGTGCGCCGATAACAACCTGGCCCTTAACATCAAGAAAACCAAAGAAATCACTGTGGACTTCAGGAAGTCTAAAGGCGGAAGTCACACCCCCATCCACATCAATGGGGCTGTGGTGGAAAGGGTGGACAGCTTTAAGTTCCTCGGAGTCCACATCACGAAAGACCTCTCCTGGTCCCTCAATACCTCCTCTCTGGTGAAGAAGGCCCAGCAGCGCCTATATTTCCTAAGGAGGCTGAAGGGATGTAACCTGTCACCCCTGATCCTCTCTAACTTTTACCGCTGCACAATAGAGAGCATCCTAAAAAACTGTATCACAGTATGGTATGGCAGCTGTAGCTACTATGACCAGAAAGCCCTGCAGCGGGTAGTCAAAACTGCCCAACGCATTACCGGCACCCGGCTACCGACCATAGAGCACATATACCAGAAACACTGTTTATGGAGGTCACGGTCCATCATCAAAGACCCTACCCACCCCAGCCACAGTCTGTTCACCCTCCTGCCATCTGGGAGACGCTACAGATGCATTCGCACCCGTACGACCAGATTTAGGAACAGCTTCTTTCCCAGGGCTGTCATCCTACTGAACTCCACAAATAAACTCTAAAGCCTGCACATCTGCCAATGCACTTTATTATGGTTATGTTTATGTTAATGTATTACAAGCCAAACGTATGTTGAATGTTTAAATGTCTTAATCTAAATGTACACTCTCAGGAGCCGCAAGCCTACATTTCATTGTACTGCACTTGTGCACTAACAATGACAATAAAAGTTGATTTGATTTGGTTCCCTCATCCAAATCGTTGATATATATTGTGAATAGCTGGGGCCCAAGTACTGATCCCTGCGGTACCCCACTAGTCACCGCCTGCCACCCAGAAAAAGACCCATTTATTCCTACTCTCTGTTTTCTGTCTGTTAACCAATTTTTAATCCATGCCAGTATATTACCCCCAATCCCATGAGCTTTAATTTTGCACACTAACCTCTGATGTGGGACTTTAATCAAAGGCCTTCTGAAAATCCAAATACACCACATCCACTGGTTCTCCCTTATCTATTCTACCAGTTACATCCTCAAAAAAATCCAGTAGGTTTGTCAAACACAATTTCCCTTTCATAAATCCATGCTGACTTTGTCTAATCCCGTTGATATTTTCTAAGTGTCCTGTTATCACATCCTTTATAATCGAGTCTAGCATTTTCCGTACAACTGATGTTAGGCGAATAGCGGGGTTACATTTGCCACCCTCCAATCTGCAGGAACTGTTCCATAATCTATAGAATTTTGGAACTGCTGTTTGTGGGAGCTTGCTGAGCGCAACTTGGCTGCTGGATTTCCTACATTACAGCAGTGACTCCACTTCATTGGCTGTAAAGCGTTTTGGGGCGTGCGATGGTGGTGAAAGGCGCTATATCAATGCAAGTCTCTCTTTTCTTTAAGTTCTTTGTTTCTCTTTTTCACTCCATTTTGACCCAGACTGTCTAGCAATGGAGGGGTTATCATAGAATCACAGAAATTTAGGACACAGAAGGAGGCCATTTGGCCCATCGTGCCAGAGCTGGCCGAAAAACAGCTTTCCAGCCTAATCTCACTTTCCAGCTCTTGGTCCGTAGCCCTGCAGGTGACAGCACTTCATGTGCATATCCAAGTACTTTTCAACTGAGATGAGGGTTTCTGCCTCCACCACCCTTTCAGGCAGAAAGTTCCAGGCCCCCACCGCCCTCTGAGTGAAAAAAGTTCTCCTCACCTCCCCTGTAATCGTTCTACCAATTATTTTAAATCGATGGACCCTGGTTATTGACCTCGCTGCTAAGGAAAATAGGTCCCTCCTATTCATTCTATCCAGGCCCCTCATAATTTTATACACCTCAATCAAGTCTCCCTCAGTCTCCTCTGTTCCAAAGAGCAGTTAGTAACAGAGATTGGAGAACTTGGGGCTTTTTTTGCACTGAAGCAGCGAAGGATGAGGGCCAGCCTGATGGAGGTCCTCAAGACCATGAGGGTTATTCATCAAAGGCAAATGACAGATTCCTCTCTGGGCACCTCAAATTCTGCATGCGCCGCTCTTGTTGGGGTTTAGAACGCGCATGCTCGGGGGCAGAGTCCCAGGACCAGCTGCTAGTGGGCATGCTCAGGGGTAGCAGAGTCCCAGGACCAGCTGCTAGTGGGCATGCTCGGGGGCAGAGTCCCAGGACCAGCTGCTAGTGCGCATGCTCGGGGCAGCAGCATCCCAGGACCAGCTGCTAGTGCGCATGCTCAGGGGCAGCAGCATCCCAGGACCAGCTGCTAGTGCGCATGCTCAGGGGCAGCATCCCAGGACCAGCTGCTAGTGGGCATGCTCAGGGGTAGCAGAGTCCCAGGACCAGCTGCTAGTGGGCATGCTCAGGGGCAGAGTCCCAGGACCAGCTGCTAGTGGGCATGCTCAGGGGCAGAGCCCCAGGACCAGCTGCTAGTGCGCATGCTCACGGGAAGCAGAGTCCCAGAACTAGCTGCTAGTGGGCATGCTCACGGGACAGACTTCCAGGACCAGCTGCCAGTGGGCATGCTCAGGGGCAGAGTCCCAGAACCAGCTGCTAGTGCGCATGCTCCGGGACAGAGTCCCAGGACCAGCTGCCAGTGGGCATGCTCAGGGGCAGAGTCCCAGAACCAGCTGCTAGTGCGCATGCTCCGGGACAGAATCCCAGGACCAGCTGCTAGTGGGCATGCTCAGGGGAAGCAGAGTCCCAGGACCAGCTGCTAGTGGGCATGCTCAGGGGCAGACTCCAAGAACCAGCTGCTAGTGGGCATGCTCAGGGGCAGAGTTGCAGGACCAGCTGCTAGTGGGCATACTCAGGGGTCGCAGAGTCACAGAACCAGCTGCTAGTGCGCATGCTCAGGGGCAGAGTCCCAGGACCAGCTGCTAGTGGGCATGCTCAGGGGATGCAGAGTCCCAGAACCAGCTGCTAGTGCGCATGCTGAGGGGAAGCAGAGTCCCAGGACCAGCTGCTAGTGCGCATGCTCAGGCGTCGCGGAGTCCCAGAACCAGCTGCTGGTGGGCATGCTCAGGAGCAGCAGAGTCCCAGGACCAGCTGCTAGTGGGCATGTTCAGGGGAAGCAGAGTCCCAGAACCAGCTGCTAGTGGGCATGCTCAGGGGCAGATTCCCAGGACCAGCTGCTAGTGGGCATGCTCAGGGGAAGCAGAGTCCCAGGACCAGCTGCTAGTGGGCATGCTCAGGGGAAGCAGAGTCCCAGGACCAGCTGCTAGTGGGCATGCTCAGGGGATGCAGAGTCCCAGAACCAGCTGCTAGGGTGCATGTTCAGGGGAAGCAGAGTCCCAGAACCAGCCGCTAATGGGCATGCTTAGGGGCAGAGTCCCAGGACCAGCTGCTAGTGGGCATGCTCGGGGGCAGAGTCCCAGAACCAGCTGCTAGTGGGCATGCTCAGGGGCAGAGTCCCAGGACCAGCTGCTAGTGCGCATGCTCAGGGGCAGAGTCCCAGGACCAGCTGCTAGTTCGCATGCTCAGGGGCAGAGTCCCAGAACCAGCTGCTAGTGGGCATGCTCAGGGGCAGAGTCGCAGGACCAGCGGCTAGTGCGCATGCTCAGGGGAAGCAGACTCCCAGAACCAGCTGCTAGTGCGCATGCTCAGGGGAAGCAGAGTCCCAGGCCCAGCTGCTAGTGGGCATGCTAGGGGGCAGAGTCCCAGGACCAGCTGCTGGTGGGCATGCTCAGGGACAGAGTCTCAGGACCAGCTGCTAGTGGGCATGTTCAGCGGCCCAGAATCCTAGGACCAGCTGCTAGTGCGCATGCTCAGGGGCAGAGTCCCAGGACCAGCTACTCTTGGGCATGTTCAGGGGAAGCAGAGTCCCAGAACCAGCTGCTAATGGGCATGCTCAGGGGCAGATTCCCAGGACCAGCTGCTAGTGGGCATGCTCAGGGGAAGCAGAGTCCCAGAACCAGCTGCTAATGGGCATGCTCAGGGGCAGAGTCCCAGGACCAGCTGCTAGTGGGCATGTTCAGGGGAAGCAGAGTCCCAGGACCAGCTGCTAGTGCGCATGCTCAGGGGCAGATTCCCAGGACCAGCTGCTAGTGCGCATGCTCAGGGGCAGAGTCCCAGGACCAGCTGCTAGTGGGCATGCTCAGGAGTAGCACAGTCCCAGGACCAGCTGCTAGTGGGCATGCTCAGGAGTAGCACAGTCCCAGGACCAGCTGCTAGTGGGCATGCTCAGGAGTAGCACAGTCCCAGGACCAGCTGCTAGTGGGCATGCTCAGGGGCTGCAGAGTCCCAGGACCAGCTGCTAGTGGGCATGCTCAGGGGCAGAGTCCCAGGACCAGCTGCTAGTGGGCATGTTCAGGGGCAGCAGAGTCCCAGGACAAGCCGCTAATGGGCATGCTTAGGGGCAGAGTCCCAGGACCAGCTGCTAGTGGGCATGCTCAGGGGCAGAGTCCCAGGACCAGCTGCTAGTGGGCATGCTCAGGGGCAGAGTCCCAGGACCAGCTGCTAGTGGGCATGCTCAGGGGCAGAGTCCCAGGACCAGCTGCTAGTGGGCATGTTCAGGGGCAGCAGAGTCCCAGGACAAGCCGCTAATGGGCATGCTTAGGGGCAGAGTCCCAGGACCAGCTGCTAGTGGGCATGCTCAGGGGCAGAGTCCCAGGACCAGCTGCTAGTGGGCATGCTCAGGGGCAGAGTCCCAGGACCAGCTGCTAGTGGGCATGTTCAGGGGCAGCAGAGTCCCAGGACAAGCCGCTAATGGGCATGCTTAGGGGCAGAGTCCCAGGACCAGCTGCTAGTGGGCATGCTCAGGGGCAGAGTCCCAGGACCAGCTGCTAGTGGGCACGCTCAGGGGCAGAGCCCCAGGACCAGCTGCTAGTGGGCATGCTCATGGGACAGAGTCCCAGGACCAGCTGCTAGTGGGCATGCTCAGGGACAGAGTCCCAGGACCAGCTGCTAGTGGGCATGTTCAGCGGCCCAGAGTCCTAGGACCAGCTGCTAGTGCGCATGCTCAGGGGCAGAGTCCCAGGACCAGCTACTAATGGGCATGTTCAGGGGCCCAGAGTCCTAGGACCAGCTGCTAGTGGGCATGCTCAGGGGCAGAGTCCCAGGACGAGCTGCTAGTGGGCATGCTCAGGGGAAGCAGAGTCCCAGAACCAGCTGCTAATGGGCATGCTCAGGGGCAGATTCCCAGGACCAGCTGCTAGTGGGCATGCTCAGGGGCAGAGTCCCAGGACCAGCTGCTAGTGGGCATGCTCAGGGGCAGAGTCGCAGGACCAGCTGCTAGTGGGCATGCTCAGGAGTGGCAGAGACCCAGAACCAGCTGCTAGTGCGCATACTCAGGGGTCGCAGAGTCACAGAACCAGCTGCTAGTGCGCATGCTCAGGGGCAGAGTCCCAGGACCAGCTGCTAGTGGGCATGCTCAGGGGCAGAGTCGCAGGACCAGCGGCTAGTGCGCATGCTCAGGGGAAGCTGAGACCCAGAACCAGCTGCTAGTGGGCATGCTAGGGGGCAGAGTACCAGGACCAGCTGCAAGTGGGCATGCTCAGGAGTAGCACAGTCCCAGGACCAGCTGCTAGTGGGCATCCTCAGGGGCTGCAGAGTCCCAGAACCAGCTGCTAGTGGGCATGCTCAGGGGCAGAGTCCCAGGGCCAGCTGCTAGTGGGCATGCTCAGGGGCCCTGAGTCCCAGGACCAGCTGCTAGTGCGCATGCTCAGGGGCAGAGTCCCAGAACCAGCTGTTAGTGGGCATGCTCAGGGGCAGAGTCCCAGGACCAGCTGCTAGTGGGCATGCTCAGGGACAGAGTCCCAG
This sequence comes from Somniosus microcephalus, assembly GCF_052327205.1. Classification (NCBI taxonomy): domain Eukaryota; kingdom Metazoa; phylum Chordata; class Chondrichthyes; order Squaliformes; family Somniosidae; genus Somniosus; species Somniosus microcephalus. The sequence continues at coordinate 78,742,647 of NC_140990.1, forward strand.
GACCAGCTGCTAGTGGGCATGTTCAGCGGCCCAGTGTCCTAGGACCAGCTGCTAGTGCGCATGCTCAGGGGCAGAGTCCCAGGACCAGCTACTAGTGGGCATGTTCAGGGGAAGCAGAGTCCCAGAACCAGCTGCTAATGGGCATGCTCAGGGGTAGCAGAGTCCCAGGACCAGCTGCTAGTGGGCATGCTCAGGGGCAGAGTCCCAGGACCAGCTGCTAGTGGGCATGCTCAGGGGCAGAGCCCCAGGACCAGCTGCTAGTGCGCATGCTCACGGGAAGCAGAGTCCCAGAACCAGCTGCTAGTGGGCATGCTCGTGGGACAGAGTCCCAGGGCCAGCTACCAGTGGGCATGCTCAGGGGCAGAGTCCCAGAACCAGCTGCTAGTGCGCATGCTCCGGGACAGAGTCCCAGGACCAGCTGCTAGTGCGCATGTTCAGGGGATGCAGAGTCCCAGGACCAGCTGCAAGTGCGCATGTTCAGGGGATGCAGAGTCCCAGGACCAGCTGTTAGTTCGCATGCTCAGGGGCAGAGTCCCAGAACCAGCTGCTAGTGGGCATGCTCAGGGGCAGAGTCGCAGGACCAGCGGCTAGTGGGCATGCTCAGGGGAAGCAGAGTCCCAGAACCAGCTGCTAGTGGGCATGCTAGCGGGCAGAGTCCCAGGACCAGCTGCTAGTGCGCATGCTCAGGGGAAGCAGAGTCCCAGAACCAGCTGCTAGTGGGCATGCTCAGGGGCAGAGTCCCAGGACCAGCTGCTAGTGGGCATGCTCAGGGGCAGAGCCCCAGGGCCAGCTGCTAGTGCGCATGCTCACGGGACAGAGTCCCAGGACCAGCTGCCAGTGGGCATGCTCAGGGGCAGAGTCCCAGAACCAGATGCTAGTGCGCATGCTCCGGGACAGAGTCCCAGGACCAGCTGCCAGTTGGCATGCTCAGGGACAGAGTCCCAGGACCAGCTGCTAGTGGGCATGTTCAGCGGCCCAGAATCCTAGGACCAGCTGCTAGTGCGCATGCTCAGGGGCAGATTCCCAGGACCAGCTGCTAGTGGGCATGCTCAGGAGTAGCACAGTCCCAGGACCAGCTGCTAGGGGGCATGGTCAGGGGCTGCAGAGTCCCAGAACCAGCTGCTAGTGGGCATGCTCAGGGGCAGAGTCCCAGGACCAGCTGCTAGTGGGCATGCTCAGGGGCAGAGTCCCAGGACCAGCTGCTAGGGTGCATGTTCAGGGGAAGCAGAGTCCCAGAACCAGCTGCTAGTGCGCCTGCTCAGGGGCAGCAGAGTCCCAGGACAAGCCGCTAATGGGCATGCTTAGGGGCAGAGTCCCAGGACCAGCTGCTAGTGGGCATGCTCAGGGGCAGAGTCCCAGGACCAGCTGCTAGTGGGCACGCTCAGGGGCAGAGCCCCAGGACCAGCTGCTAGTGGGCATGCTCAGGGGTCGCAGAGTCCCAGGACCAGCTGCCAGTGCGCATGCTCAGGGGCAGAGTCCCAGGACCAGCTGCTAGTGGGCATGCTCAGGGACAGAGTCCCAGGACCAGCTGCTAGTGGGCATGTTCAGCGGCCCAGAATCCTAGGACCAGCTGCTAGTGGGCATGCTCAGGGGCAGAGTCCCAGCACCAGCTACTAATGGGCATGTTCAGGGGAAGCAGAGTCCCAGAACCAGCTGCTAATGGGCATGCTCAGGGGCAGATTCCCAGGACCAGCTGCTAGTGGGCATGCTCAGGGGCAGAGTCCCAGGACCAGCTGCTAGTGGGCATGCTCAGGAGTAGCACAGTCCCAGGACCAGCTGCTAGTGGGCATGCTCAGGGGCAGAGTCGCAGGACCAGCTGCTAGTGGGCATGCTCAGGAGTGGCAGAGACCCAGAACCAGCTGCTAGTGCGCATACTCAGGGGTCGCAGAGTCACAGAAGCAGCTGCTAGTGCGCATGCTCAGGGGCAGAGTCCCAGGACCAGCTGTTAGTTCACATGCTCAGGGGCAGAGTCCCAGAACCAGCTGCTAGTGGGCATGCTCAGGGGCAGAGTCGCAGGACCAGCGGCTAGTGCGCATGCTCAGGGGAAGCTGAGACCCAGAACCAGCAGCTAGTGGGCATGCTAGGGGGCAGAGTCCCAGGACCAGCTGCAAGTGCGCATGCTCAGGCGTCGCGGTGTCCCAGAACCAGCTGCTGGTGGGCATGCTCAGGAGCAGCAGAGTCCCAGGACCAGCTGCTAGTGGGCATGTTCAGGGGAAGCAGAGTCCCAGAACCAGCTGCTAGTGGGCATGCTCAGGGGCAGATTCCCAGGACCAGCTGCTAGTGGGCATCCTCAGGGGCTGCAGAGTCCCAGAACCAGCTGCTAGTGGGCATGCTCAGGGGCGGCAGAGTCCCAGGACCAGCCGCTAGTGGGCATGCTCAGGGGCAGAGTCCCAGGGCCAGCTGCTAGTGGGCATGCTCAGGGGCCCTGAGTCCCAGGACCAGCTGCTAGTGCGCATGCTCAGGTGCAGAGTCCCAGAACCAGCTGTTAGTGGGCATGCTCAGGGGCAGAGTCCCAGGACCAGCTGCTAGTGGGCATGCTCAGGGACAGAGTCCCAGGACCAGCTGCTAGTGGGCATGTTCAGCGGCCCAGTGTCCTAGGACCAGCTGCTAGTGCGCATGCTCAGGGGCAGAGTCCCAGGACCAGCTGCTAGTGGGCATGCTCAGGGGCAGAGTCCCAGGACCAGCTGCTAGTGGGCATGTTCAGGGGCCCAGAGTCCTAGGACCAGCATCTAGTGGGCATGCTCAGGGGCAGAGTCCCAGGACCAGCTGCTGGTGGGCATGTTCAGGGGAAGCAGAGTCCCAGAACCAGCTGCTAATGGGCATGCTCAGGGGCAGATTCCCAGGACCAGCTGCTAGTGGGCATGCTCAGGGGCAGAGTCCCAGGACCAGCTGCTAGTGGGCATGCTCAGGGGCAGCAGAGTCCCAGGACCAGCCGCTAATGGGCATGCTCAGGGGCAGAGCCCCAGGACCAGCTGCTAGTGGGCATGCTCTGGGCCCAGAGTCCCAGGACCAGCTGCTAGTGGGCATGCTCAGGGGTAGCAGAGTCCCAGGACCAGCTGCTAGTGGGCATGCTCAGGGGCAGAGTCCCAGGACCAGATGCTAGTGGGCATGCTCAGGGGCAGAGCCCCAGGACCAGCTGCGAGTGCGCATGCTCACGGGAAGCAGAGTCCCAGAACCAGCTGCTAGTGGGCATGCTCGCGGGACAGAGTCCCAGGACCAGCTGCTAGTGCGCATGCTCAGGGGCCGAGTCCCAGAACCAGCTGCTAGTGCGCATGCTCCGGGACAGAGTCCCAGGGCCAGCTACCAGTGGGCATGCTCAGGGGAAGCAGAGTCCCAGAACCAGCTGCTAGTGGGCATGCTCAGGGGAAGCACAGTCCCAGGACCAGCTGCTAGTGGGCATGCTCAGGAGTAGCAGAGTCCCAGAACCAGCTGCTAGGGTGCATGCTCAGGGGAAGCAGAGTCCCAGGACCAGCTGCTAGTGGGCATGCTCAGGGGAAGCAGAGTCCCAGGACCAGCTGCTACTGCGCATGCTCAGGGGAAGCACAGTCCCAGGACCAGCTGCTAGTGGGCATGCTCAGGAGTAGCAGAGTCCCAGAACCAGCTGCTAGGGTGCATGCTCAGGGGCAGCAGAGTCCCAGAACCAGCTGCTAGGGTGCATGTTCAGGGGAAGCAGAGTCCCAGGACCAGCTGCTAGGGTGCATGTTCAGGGGAAGCAGAGTCCCAGGACCAGCTGCTAGGGTGCATGTTCAGGGGAAGCAGAGTCCCAGAACCAGCAGCTAGTGCACATGCTCAGGGGCAGCAGAATCCCAGGACCAGCCGCTAATGGGCATGCTTAGGGGCAGAGACCCAGGACCAGCTGATGGTGGGCATGCTCAGGGGCAGAGTCTCAGGACCAGCTGCTAGTGCGCATGCTCAGGGGCAGAGTCCCAGGACCAGCTGCTAGTGCGCATGCTCGGGGGAAGCAGAGTCCCAGGACCAGCTGCTAGTGGGCATTTTCAGGGGCAGAGTCCCAGGACCAGCTGCTAGTGCGCATGCTCGGGGGCAGAGTCCCAGGACCAGCTGCTAGTGCGCATGCTCAGGGACAGAGTCCCAGGACCAGCTGCCAGTGGGCATGCTCAGGGGCAGAGTCCCAGGACCAGCTGCTAGTGCGCATGCTCAGGGACAGAGTCCCAGGACCAGCTGCTAGTGCGCATGCTCAGGGGAAGCAGAGTCCCAGGACCAGCTGCTAGTGGGCATGCTCAGGGGCAGATTCCCAGAACCAGCTGCTAGTGGGCATGCTCAGGGGAAGCAGAGTCCCAGGACCAGCTGCTAGTGGGCATGCTCAGGGGCAGAGTCCCAGGACCAGATGCTTGTGTGCATGCTCAGGGGAAGCAGAGTCCCAGAACCAGCTGCTAGTGGGCATGCTCACGGGTAGCTGAGTGCCAGGACCAGCTGCTAGTGGGCATGCTCAGGGGCAGATTCCCAGGACCAGCTGCTAGTGGGCATGCTCAGGGGAAGCAGAGTCCCAGGACCAGCTGCTAGTGGGCATGCTCAGGGGCAGAGTCCCAGGACCAGATGCTTGTGTGCATGCTCAGGGGAAGCAGAGTCCCAGAACCAGCTGCTAGTGGGCATGCTCACGGGTAGCTGAGTGCCAGGACCAGCTGCTAGTGGGCATGCTCAGGGGCAGAGTCCCAGGACCAGCTGCTAGTGGGCATGCTCAGGGGAAGCAGAGTCCCAGAACCAGCTGCTAGTGGGCATGCTCAGGGGAAGCAGAGTCCTAGGACCAGCTGCTAGTGGGCATGCTCAGGGGGCAGCAGAGTCCCAGAACCAGCTGCTAGTGGGCATGCTCAGGGGCAGCAGAATCCCAGGACCAGCCTCTAATGGGCATGCTTAGGGGCAGAGTCCCAGGACCAGCTGATGGTGGGCATGCTCAGGGGCAGAGCCACAGGACCAGCTGCTAGTGGGCATGCTCAGGGGTCGCAGAGTCTCAGGACCAGCTGCTAGTGCGCATGCTCAGGGGCAGAGTCCCAGGACCAGCTGCTAGTGCGCATGCTCAGGGGCAGAGTCCCAGGACCAGCTGCTGGTGCGCATGCTCAGGGGAAGCAGGGTCCCAGGACCAGCTGCTAGTGGGCATGCTCAGGGGCAGCAGAATCCCAGGACCAGCCGCTAATGGGCATGCTTAGGGGCAGAGTCCCAGGACCAGCTGATGGTGGGCATGCTCAGGGGCAGAGTCTCAGGACCAGCTGCTAGTGGGCATGCTCAGGGGCAGAGTCCCAGAACCAGCTGCTACTGGGCATGCTCAGGGGCAGAGTCCCAGGACCAGCTGCTAGTTCGCATGCTCAGGGGCAGAGTCCCAGAACCAGCTGCTACTGGGCATGCTCAGGGGCAGATTCCCAGAACCAGCTGCTCGTGGGCATGCTCAGGGGGCAGCAGAGTCCCAGAACCAGCTGCTAGTGGGCATGCTCAGGGGCAGAGTCCCAGGACCAGCCGCTAATGGGCATGCTTAGGGGCAGAGTCCCAGGACCAGCTGATGGTGGGCATGCTCAGGGGCAGAGCCACAGGACCAGCTGCTAGTGCGCATGCTCAGGGGTCGCAGAGTCTCAGGACCAGCTGCCAGTGCGCATGCTCAGGGGCAGAGTCCCAGGACCAGCTGCTAGTGTGCATGCTCAGGGACAGAGTCCCAGGACCAGCTGCTAGTGCGCATGCTCAGAGGCAGAGTCCCAGAACCAGCTGCTAGTGGGCATGCTCAGGGGCAGAGTCCCAGGACCAGCTGCTAGTGGGCATGCTCAGGGACAGAGTCCCAGGACCAGCTGCTAGTGGGCATGTTCAGGGGAAGCAGAGTCCCAGAACCAGCTGCTAATGGGCATGCTCAGGGGCAGATTCCCAGGACCAGCTGCTAGTGGGCATGCTCAGGGGCAGAGTCCCAGGACCAGCTGCTAGTGGGCATGTTCAGGGGCCCAGAGTCCTAGGACCAGCATCTAGTGGGCATGCTCAGGGGCAGAGTCCCAGGACCAGCTGCTAGTGGGCATGTTCAGGGGAAGCAGAGTCCCAGAACCAGCTGCTAATGGGCATGCTCAGGGGCAGATTCCCAGGACCAGCTGCTAGTGGGCATGCTCAGGGGCAGAGCCCCAGGACCAGCTGCTAGTGGGCATGCTGAGGAGTAGCAGAGTCCCAGAACCAGCTGCTAGTGGGCATGCTCAGGGGCAGCAGAGTCCCAGGACCAGCCGCTAATGGGCATGCTCAGGGGCAGAGCCCCAGGACCAGCTGCTAGTGGGCATGCTCTGGGCCCAGAGTCCCAGGACCAGCTGCTAGTGGGCATGCTCAGGGGTAGCAGAGTCCCAGGACCAGCTGCTAGTGCGCATGCTCACGGGAAGCAGAGTCCCAGAACCAGCTGCTAGTGGGCATGCTCGCGGGACAGAGTCCCAGGACCAGCTGCCAGTGGGCATGCTCAATGGCAGAGTCCCAGGACCAGCTGCTAGTGCGCATGCTCAGGGGCCGAGTCCCAGAACCAGCTGCTAGTGCGCATGCTCAGGGGTCGCAGAGTCCCAGAACCAGCTGCTAGTGCGCATGCTCAGGGGCAGAGTCCCAGGACCAGCTGCTAGTGCGCATGTTCAGGGGAAGCAGAGTCTCAGAATCAGCTTCTAGTGCGCATGCTCAGAAGCAGCAGAGTCCCAGAACCAGCTGCTAGTGCGCATGCTCAGGGGCAGAGTCCCAGAACCAGCTACTAGTGGGCATGCTCAGTGGCAGAGTCCCAGGACCAGCTGCTAGTGGGCATGCTCAGGGGCAGAGTCCCAGAACCAGCTGCTAGTGGGCATGCTCAGGGGAAGCAGAGTCCCAGAACCAGCTGCTAGTGGGCATGCTAGGGGGCAGAGTCCCAGGACCAGCTGCTAGTGGGCATGCTCAGGGGCAGAGTCCCAGGACCAGCTGCTAGTTCGCATGCTCAGGGGCAGAGTCACAGAACCAGCTGCTAGTGCTCATACTCAGGGGTCGCAGAGTCCCAGGACCAGCTGCTAGTTCGCATGCTCAGAGGCAGAGTCCCAGGACCAGCTGCCAGTGGGCATGCTCAGGGGCAGAGTCCCAGAACCAGCTGCTAGTGGGCATGCTCAGGGGAAGCAGAGTCCCAGAACCAGCTGCTAGTGGGCATGTTCAGGGGAAGCAGAGTCCCAGAACCAGCTGCTAGGGTGCATGTTCAGGGGAAGCAGAGTCCCAGAACCAGCTGCTAGTGCACATGCTCAGGGGCAGCAGAATCCCAGGACCAGCCGCTAATGGGCATGCTTAGGGGCAGAGACCCAGGACCAGCTGATGGTGGGCATGCTCAGGGGCAGAGTCTCAGGACCAGCTGCTAGTGCGCATGCTCAGGGGCAGAGTCCCAGGACCAGCTGCTAGTGCGCATGCTCGGGGGAAGCAGAGTCCCAGGACCAGCTGCTAGTGGGCATGTTCAGGGGCAGAGTCCCAGGACCAGCTGCTAGTGCGCATGCTCGGGGGCAGAGTCCCAGGACCAGCTGCTAGTGCGCATGTTCAGGGACAGAGTCCCAGGACCAGCTGCTAGTGCGCATGCTCAGGGGAAGCAGAGTCCCAGGACCAGATGCTAGTGGGCATGTTCAGGGGCAGAGTCCCAGGACCAGCTGCTAGTTCGCATGCTCAGGGGCAGAGTCCCAGAACCAGCTGCTACTGGGCATGCTCAGGGGCAGATTCCCAGAACCAGCTGCTAGTGCGCATGCTCAGGGGAAGCAGAGTCCCAGGACCAGCTGCTAGTGGGCATGCTCAGGGGCAGAGGCCCAGGACCAGATGCTTGTGTGCATGCTCAGGGGAAGCAGAGTCCCAGAACCAGCTGCTAGTGGGCATGCTCACGGGTAGCTGAGTGCCAGGACCAGCTGCTAGTGGGCATGCTCAGGGGCAGAGTCCCAGGACCAGCTGCTAGTGGGCATGCTCAGGTGTAGCAGAGTCCCAGGACCAGCTGCTAGTGCGCATGCTCAGGGGGCAGCAGAGTCCCAGGACCAGCTGCTAGTGGGCATGCTCAGGGGCAGCAGAGTCTCAGGACCAGCTGCTAGTGGGCATGCTCAGGGGATGCAGAGTCCCAGAACCAGCTGCTAGTGGGCATGCTCAGGGGAAGCAGAGTCCCAGGACCAGCTGCTAGTGGGCATGCTCAGGGGATGCAGAGTCCCAGAACCAGCTGCTAGTGGGCATGCTCAGGGGATGCAGAGTCCCAGAACCAGCTGCTAGGGTGCATGTTCAGGGGAAGCAGAGTCCCAGAACCAGCTGCTAGTGCACATGCTCAGGGGCAGCAGAATCCCAGGACCAGCCGCTAATGGCCATGCTTAGGGGCAGAGTCCCAGGACCAGCTGATGGTGGGCATGCTCAGGGGCAGAGCCACAGGACCAGCTGCTAGTGCGCATGCTCAGGGGTCGCAGAGTCTCAGGACCAGCTGGTAGTGGGCATGCTCAGGGGAAGCAGAGTCTCAGGACCAGCTGCTAGTGGGCATGCTCAGGGGAAGCAGAGTCTCAGGACCAGCTGCTAGTGGGCATGCTCAGGGGAAGCAGAGTCTCAGGACCAGCTGCTAGTGGGCATGCTCAGGGGCAGAGTCCCAGGACCAGCTGCTAGTGCGCATGCTCAGGGACAGAGTCCCAGGACCAGCTGCCAGTGCGCATGCTCAGGGGCAGAGTCCCAGGACCAGCTGCTAGTGCGCATGCTCAGGGACAGAGTCCCAGGACCAGCTGCTAGTGCACATGCTCAGGGACAGAGTCCCAGGACCAGCTGCCAGTGCGCATGCTCAGGGGCAGAGTCCCAGGACCAGCTGCTAGTGCGCATGCTCAGGGACAGAGTCCCAGGACCAGCTGCTAGTGCGCATGCTCAGGGGAAGCAGGGTCCCAGGACCAGCTGCTAGTGGGCATGTTCAGGGGCAGAGTCCCAGGACCAGCTGCTAGTGGGCATGTTCAGGGGCAGAGTCCCAGGACCAGCTGCTAGTTCGCATGCTCAGGGGCAGAGTCCCAGAACCAGCTGCTACTGGGCATGCTCAGGGGCAGATTCCCAGAACCAGATGCTTGTGTGCATGCTCAGGGGCAGAGTCCCAGGACCAGCTGCTAGTGCGCATGCTCAGGGGCAGCAGAGTCCCAGGACCAGCTGCTAGTGGGCATGCTCAGGGGGAGCAGAGTCCCAGAACCAGCCGCTAGTGGGCATGCTCAGGGGAAGCAGGGTCCCAGGACCAGCTGCTGGTGCGCATGCTCAGGGGAAGCAGAGTCCCAGGACCAGCTGCTAGTGCGCATGCTCAGGGGGCAGCAGAGTCCCAGGACCAGCTGCTTGGGTGCATGTTCAGGGGAAGCAGAGTCCCAGAACCAGCTACTACTGCGCATGCTCAGGGGGCAGCAGAGTCCCAGGACCAGCTGCTTGGGTGCATGTTCAGGGGAAGCAGAGTCCCAGAACCAGCTGCTAGTGCACATGCTCAGGGGCAGCAGAATCCCAGGACCAGCCGCTAATGGGCATGCTTAGGGGCAGAGACCCAGGACCAGCTGCTAGTGGGCATGCTCAGGGGTCGCAGAGTCTCAGGACCAGCTGCTAGTGCGCATGCTCAGGGGCAGAGTCCCAGAACCAGCTGCTAGTGCGCATGCTCAGGGGCAGAGTCCCAGGACCAGCTGCTAGTGCGCATGCTCAGGGACAGAGTCCCAGGACCAGCTGCTAGTGCGCATGCTCAGAGGCAGAGTCCCAGAACCAGCTGCTAGTGGGCATGTTTAGGGGAAGCAGAGTCCCAGAACCAGCTGCTAGTGGGCATGTTCAGGCGAAGCAGAGTCCCAGAACCAGCTGCTAGTGGGCATGCTCAGGGGCAGAGTCGCAGGACCAGCGGCTAGTGCGCATGCTCAGGGGAAGCTGAGACCCAGAACCAGCTGCTAGTGGGCATGCTAGGGGGCAGAGTCCCAGGACCAGCTGCAAGTGCGCATGCTCAGGCGTCGCGGGGTCCCAGAACCAGCTGCTGGTGGGCATGTTCAGGGGAAGCAGAGTCCCAGGACCAGCTGCTAGTGGGCATGTTCAGGGGAAGCAGAGTCCCAGAACCAGCTGCTAGTGGGCATGCTCAGGGGCAGATTCCCAGGACCAGCTGCTAGTGGGCATGCTCAGGGGCAGAGCCCCAGGACCAGCTGCTAGTGCGCATGCTCACGGGAAGCAGAGTCCCAGAACCAGCTGCTAGTGGGCATGCTCAGGGACAGAGTCCCAGGACCAGCTGCCAGTGGGCATGCTCAGGGGCCGAGTCCCAGTACCAGCTGCTAGTGCGCATGCTCCGGGACAGAGTCCCAGGACCAGCTACCAGTGGGCATGCTCAGGGGCAGAGTCCCAGAACCAGCTGCTAGTGCGCATGCTCAGGGATCGCAGAGTCACAGAACCAGCTGCTAGTGGGCATGCTCGGGGGCAGAGTCCCAGGACCAGCTGCTAGTTCGCATGCTCAGGGGCAGAGTCCCAGAACCAGCTGCTAGTGGGCATGCTCAGGGGCAGAGTCGCAGGACCAGCGGCTAGTGGGCATGCTCAGGGGAAGCAGAGTCCCAGAACCAGCTGCTAGTGGGCATGCTAGGGGGCAGAGTCCCAGGACCAGCTGCTAGTGCGCATGCTCAGGGGCAGAGTCCCAGGACCAGCTGCTAGTGGGCATGCTCAGGAGCAGCAGAGTCCCAGAACCAGCTGCTAGTGGGCAAGCTAGGGGGCAGAGTCCCAGGACCAGCTGCTAGTGGGCATGCTCAGGGGCAGAGCCACAGGACCAGCTGCTAGTGGGCATGCTCAGGGGCACAGTCCCAGAACCAGCTGCTAGTGGGCATGCTCAGGGGCAGAGTCCCAGGACCAGCTGCTAGTTCGCATGCTCAGGGGCAGAGTCCCAGAACCAGCTGCTAGTGGGCATGCTCAGGGGCAGAGTCGCAGGACCAGCGGCTAGTGGGCATGCTCAGGGGAAGCAGAGTCCCAGAACCAGCTGCTAGTGGGCATGCTAGCGGGCAGAGTCCCAGGACCAGCTGCTAGTGCGCATGCTCAGGGGAAGCAGAGTCCCAGAACCAGCTGCTAGTGGGCATGCTCAGGGGCAGAGTCCCAGGACCAGCTGCTAGTGGGCATGCTCAGGGGCAGAGCCCCAGGACCAGCTGCTAGTGCGCATGCTCACGGGACAGAGTCCCAGGACCAGCTGCCGGTGGGCATGCTCAGGGGCAGAGTCCCAGAACCAGCTGCTAGTGGGCATGCTCAGGGGCACAGTCCCAGGACCAGCTGCTAGCGGGCATGCTCAGGGGCAGAGTCCCAGGGCCAGCTGCTAGGGTGCATGTTCAGGGGAAGCAGAGTCCCAGAACCAGCTGCTAGTGCGCCTGCTCAGGGGCAGCAGAGTCCCAGGACAAGCCGCTAATGGGCATGCTTAGGGGCAGAGTCCCAGGACCAGCTGCTAGTGGGCATGCTCAGGGGCAGACCCAGGACCAGCTGCTAGTGGGCACGCTCAGGGGCAGAGTCCCAGGACCAGCTGCTAGTGCGCATGCTCAGGGGTCGCAGAGTCCCAGGACCAGCTGCCAGTGCGCATGCTCAGGGGCAGAGTCCCAGGACCAGCTGCTAGTGGGCAGGTTCAGCGGCCCAGAGTCCTAGGACCAGCTGCTAGTGCGCATGCTCAGGGGCAGAGTCCCAGGACCAGCTACTAATGGGCATGTTCAGGGGAAGCAGAGTCCCAGAACCAGCTGCTAATGGGCATGCTCAGGGGCAGATTCCCAGGACCAGCTGCTAGTGGGCATGCTCAGGGGCAGAGTCCCAGGACCAGCTGCTAGTGGGCATGTTCAGGGGCCCAGAGTCCTAGGACCAGCTGCTAGTGGGCATGCTCAGGGGCAGAGTCCCAGGACCAGCTGCTAGTGGGCATGCTCAGGGGAAGCAGAGTCCCAGAACCAGCTGCTAATGGGCATGCTCAGGGGCAGATTCCCAGGACCAGCTGCTAGTGGGCATGCTCAGGGGCAGAGTCCCAGGACCAGCTGCTAGTGGGCATGCTCAGGGGCAGACTCCCAGAACCAGCTGCTAGAGGGCATGCTCAGGGGCAGAGTCGCAGGACCAGCTGCTAGTGGGCATGCTCAGGAGTGGCAGAGACCCAGAACCAGCTGCTAGTGCGCATACTCAGGGGTTGCAGAGTCACAGAACCAGCTGCTAGTGCGCATGCTCAGGGGCAGAGTCCCAGGACCAGCTGTTAGTTCACATGCTCAGGGGCAGAGTCCCAGAACCAGCTGCTAGTGGGCATGCTCAGGGGCAGAGTCGCAGGACCAGCGGCTAGTGGGCATGCTCAGGGGAAGCAGAGTCCCAGAACCAGCTGCTAGTGGGCATGCTAGGGGGCAGAGTCCCAGGACCAGCTGCTAGTGCGCATGCTCAGGGGCAGAGTCCCAGGACCAGCTGCTAGTGGGCATGCTCAGGAGCAGCAGAGTCCCAGAACCAGCTGCTAGTGGGCAAGCTAGGGGGCAGAGTCCCAGGACCAGCTGCTAGTGGGCATGCTCAGGGGCAGAGCCCCAGGACCAGCTGCTAGTGCGCATGCTCACGGGACAGAGTCCCAGGACCAGCTGCCGGTGGGCATGCTCAGGGGCAGAGTCCCAGAACCAGCTGCTAGTGGGCATGCTCAGGGGCACAGTCCCAGGACCAGCTGCTAGCGGGCATGCTCAGGGGCAGAGTCCCAGGACCAGCTGCTAGGGTGCATGTTCAGGGGAAGCAGAGTCCCAGAACCAGCTGCTAGTGCGCCTGCTCAGGGGCAGCAGAGTCCCAGGACAAGCCGCTAATGGGCATGCTTAGGGGCAGAGTCCCAGGACCAGCTGCTAGTGGGCATGCTCAGGGGCAGACCCAGGACCAGCTCCTAGTGGGCACGCTCAGGGGCAGAGTCCCAGGACCAGCTGCTAGTGCGCATGCTCAGGGGTCGCAGAGTCCCAGGACCAGCTGCCAGTGCGCATGCTCAGGGGCAGAGTCCCAGGACCAGCTGCTAGTGGGCATGTTCAGCGGCCCAGAGTCCTAGGACCAGCTGCTAGTGCGCATGCTCAGGGGCAGAGTCCCAGGACCAGCTACTAATGGGCATGTTCAGGGGAAGCAGAGTCCCAGAACCAGCTGCTAATGGGCATGCTCAGGGGCAGATTCCCAGGACCAGCTGCTAGTGGGCATGCTCAGGGGCAGAGTCCCAGGACCAGCTGCTAGTGGGCATGTTCAGGGGCCCAGAGTCCTAGGACCAGCTGCTAGTGGGCATGCTCAGGGGCAGAGTCCCAGGACCAGCTGCTAGTGGGCATGCTCAGGGGAAGCAGAGTCCCAGAACCAGCTGCTAATGGGCATGCTCAGGGGCAGATTCCCAGGACCAGCTGCTAGTGGGCATGCTCAGGGGCAGAGTCCCAGGACCAGCTGCTAGTGGGCATGCTCAGGGGCAGACTCCCAGAACCAGCTGCTAGAGGGCATGCTCAGGGGCAGAGTCGCAGGACCAGCTGCTAGTGGGCATGCTCAGGAGTGGCAGAGACCCAGAACCAGCTGCTAGTGCGCATACTCAGGGGTTGCAGAGTCACAGAACCAGCTGCTAGTGCGCATGCTCAGGGGCAGAGTCCCAGGACCAGCTGTTAGTTCACATGCTCAGGGGCAGAGTCCCAGAACCAGCTGCTAGTGGGCATGCTCAGGGGCAGAGTCGCAGGACCAGCGGCTAGTGCGCATGCTCAGGGGAAGCTGAGACCCAGAACCAGCTGCTAGTGGGCATGCTAGGGGGCAGAGTCCCAGGACCAGCTGCAAGTGCGCATGCTCAGGCGTCGCGGTGTCCCAGAACCAGCTGCTGGTGGGCATGTTCAGGGGAAGCAGAGTCCCAGGACCAGCTGCTAGTGGGCATGTTCAGGGGAAGCAGAGTCCCAGAACCAGCTGCTAGTGGGCATGCTCAGGGGCAGATTCCCAGGACCAGCTGCTAGTGGGCATGCTCAGGGGCAGAGCCCCAGGACCAGCTGCTAGTGCGCATGCTCACGGGAAGCAGAGTCCCAGAACCAGCTGCTAGTGGGCATGCTCGCGGGACAGAGTCCCAGGACCAGCTGCCAGTGGGCATGCTCAGGGGCCGAGTCCCAGAACCAGCTGCTAGTGCGCATGCTCCGGGACAGAGTCCCAGGGCCAGCTACCAGTGGGCATGCTCGCGGGACAGAGTCCCAGGACCAGCTGCCAGTGGGCATGCTCAGGGGCAGAGTCCCAGAACCAGCTGCTAGTGCGCATGCTCAGGGGTCGCAGAGTCACAGAACCAGCTGCTAGTGGGCATGCTCGGGGGCAGAGTCCCAGGACCAGCTGCTAGTTCGCATGCTCAGGGGCAGAGTCCCAGAACCAGCTGCTAGTGGGCATGCTCAGGGGCAGAGTCGCAGGACCAGCGGCTAGTGGGCATGCTCAGGGGAAGCAGAGTCCCAGAACCAGCTGCTAGTGGGCATGCTAGGGGGCAGAGTCCCAGGACCAGCTGCTAGTGCGCATGCTCAGGGGCAGAGTCCCAGGACCAGCTGCTAGTGGGCATGCTCAGGAGCAGCAGAGTCCCAGAACCAGCTGCTAGTGGGCATGCTCAGGGGCACAGTCCCAGAACCAGCTGCTAGTGGGCATGCTCAGGGGCAGAGTCCCAGGACCAGCTGCTAGTGGGCATGCTCAGGGGCAGAGTCCCAGAACCAGCTGCTAGTGGGCATGCTCAGGGGCAGAGTCGCAGGACCAGCGGCTAGTGGGCATGCTCAGGGGAAGCAGAGTCCCAGAGCCAGCTGCTAGTGGGCATGCTAGCGGGCAGAGTCCCAGGACCAGCTGCTAGTGCGCATGCTCGGGGAAGCAGAGTCCCCGAACCAGCTGCTAGTGGGCATGCTCAGGGGCAGAGTCCCAGGACCAGCTGCTAGTGGGCATGCTCAGGGGCAGAGCCCCAGGACCAGCTACTAGTGCGCATGCTCAGGGGCCCAGAGTCCCAGAACCAGCTGCTAGTGGGCATGCTTAGGGGTCGCAGAGTCCCAGAACCAGCTGCTAGTGGGCATGTTCAGGGGAAGCAGAGTCCCAGAGCCAGCTGCTAGTGGGCATGCTCAGGGGCAGCAGAATCCCAGGACCAGCCGCTAATGGGCATGCTTAGGGGCAGAGTCCCAGGACCAGCTGATGGTGGGCATGCTCAGGGGCAGAGCCACAGGACCAGCTGCTAGTGGGCATGCTCAGGAGCAGCAGAGTCCCAGAACCAGCTGCTAGTGGGCATGCTCAGGGGCCCAGAGTCCTAGGACCAGCTGCTAGTGGGCATGCTCAGGGGAAGCAGAGTCCCAGGACCAGCTGCTAGGGTGCATGTTCAGGGGAAGCAGAGTCCCAGAACCAGCTGCTAGTGCACATGCTCAGGGGCAGCAGAATCCCAGGACCAGCCGCTAATGGGCATGCTTAGGGGCAGAGTCCCAGGACCAGCTGATGGTGGGCATGCTCAGGGGCAGAGCCACAGGACCAGCTGCTAGTGCGCATGCTCAGGGGTCGCAGAGTCTCAGGACCAGCTGCTAGTGCGCATGCTCAGGGGCAGAGTCCCAGGACCAGCTGCTAGTGGGCATGCTCAGGGGAAGCAGAGTCCCAGGACCAGCTTCTAGTGGGCATGCTCAGGGGCAGAGTCCCAGGACCAGCTGCTAGTGCGCATGCTCAGGGACAGAGTCCCAGGACCAGCTGCTTGTGCGCATGCTCAGGGACAGAGTCCCAGGACCAGCTGCTAGTGCGCATGCTCAGGGACAGAGTCCCAGGACCAGCTGCTAGTGCGCATGCTCAGGGGAAGCAGAGTCCCAGGACCAGCTTCTAGTGGGCATGCTCAGGGCAGAGTCCCAGGACCAGCTGCTAGTGCGCATGCTCAGGGGCAGAGTCCCAGGACCAGCTGCTAGTGCGCATGCTCAGGGGAAGCAGAGTCCCAGGACCAGCTGCTAGTGGGCATGTTCAGGGGTAGAGTCCCAGGACCAGCTGCTAGTTCGCATGCTCAGGGGCAGAGTCCCAGAACCAGCTGCTACTGGGCATGCTCAGGGGCAGATTCCCAGAACCAGCTGCTAGTGCGCATGCTCAGGGGAAGCAGAGTCCCAGGACCAGCTGCTAGTGGGCATGCTCAGGGGCAGAGTCCCAGGACCAGATGCTTGTGGGCATGCTCAGGGGAAGCAGAGTCCCAGGACCAGCTGCTATTGGGCATGCTCAGGGGCAGAGTCCCAGGACCAGCTGCTAGTGCGCATGCTCAGGGGAAGCAGAGTCTCAGGACCAGCTGCTAGTGGGCATGCTCAGGGGAAGCAGGGTCCCAGGACCAGCTGATGGTGGGCATGCTCAGGGGCAGAGCCACAGGACCAGCTGCTAGTGCGCATGCTCAGGGGGCAGCAGAGTCCCAGAACCAGCTGCTAGTGGGCATGCTCAGGGGAAGCAGGGTCCCAGGACCAGCTGCTAGTGGGCATGCTCAGGGGAAGCAGGGTCCCAGGACCAGCTGCTAGTGGGCATGCTCAGGAGTAGCAGAGTCCCAGGACCAGCTGCTAGTGGGCATGCTCAGGGGATGCAGAGTCCCAGAATCAGCTGCTAGTGGGCATGCTCAGGGGAAGCAGAGTCCCAGGACCAGCTGCTAGTGGGCATGCTCAGGGGAAGCAGAGTCCCAGAACCAGCTGCTAGTGGGCATGCTCAGGGGAAGCAGAGTCCCAGGACCAGCTGCTTGGGTGCATGTTCAGGGGAAGCAGAGTCCCAGAACCAGCTGCTAGTGCACATGCTCAGGGGCAGCAGAATCCCAGGACCAGCCGCTAATGGGCATGCTTAGGGGCAGAGTCCCAGGACCAGCTGATGGTGGGCATGCTCAGGGGCAGAGCCACAGGACCAGCTGCTAGTGCGCATGCTCAGGGACAGAGTCCCAGGACCAGCTGCTAGTGCGCATGCTCAGGGACAGAGTCCCAGGACCAGCTGCTAGTGCGCATGCTCAGGGACAGAGTCCCAGGACCAGCTGCTAGTGCGCATGCTCAGGGACAGAGTCCCAGGACCAGCTGCTAGTGGGCATGCTCAGGGGCAGAGTCCCAGGACCAGCTGCTAGTGGGCATGTTCAGGGGAAGCAGAGTCCCAGGACCAGCTTCTTGTGCGCATGCTCAGGGGCCCAGAGTCCTAGGACCAGCTGCTAGTGCGCATGCTCAGGGGCAGAGTCCCAGAACCAGCTGCTAGTGGGCATGCTCAGGGGCAGAGTCCCAGAACCAGCTGCTAGTGGGCATGCTCAGGGGAAGAGTCGCAGGACCAGCTGCTAGTGGGCATGTTCAGGGGAAGCAGAGTCCCAGAACCAGCTGCTAGTGGGCATGCTCAGGAGCAGCAGATTCTCAGAACCAGCTGCTAGTGGGCATGCTCAGGAGCAGCAGAGTCCCAGGACCAGCTGCTGGTGGGCATGCTCAGGAGCAGCAGACTCCCAGAACCAGCTGCTACTGGGCATGCTCAGGGGCAGATTCCCAGAACCAGCTGCTAGTGCGCATGCTCAGGGGAAGCAGAGTCCCAGGACCAGCTGCTAGTGGGCATGCTCAGGGGCAGAGTCCCAGGACCAGATGCTTGTGGGCATGCTCAGGGGAAGCAGAGTCCCAGGACCAGCTGCTATTGGGCATGCTCAGGGGCAGAGTCCCAGGACCAGCTGCTAGTGCGCATGCTCAGGGGAAGCAGAGTCTCAGGACCAGCTGCTAGTGGGCATGCTCAGGGGAAGCAGGGTCCCAGGACCAGCTGATGGTGGGCATGCTCAGGGGCAGAGCCACAGGACCAGCTGCTAGTGCGCATGCTCAGGGGGCAGCAGAGTCCCAGAACCAGCTGCTAGTGGGCATGCTCAGGGGAAGCAGGGTCCCAGGACCAGCTGCTAGTGGGCATGCTCAGGGGAAGCAGGGTCCCAGGACCAGCTGCTAGTGGGCATGCTCAGGAGTAGCAGAGTCCCAGGACCAGCTGCTAGTGGGCATGCTCAGGGGATGCAGAGTCCCAGAATCAGCTGCTAGTGGGCATGCTCAGGGGAAGCAGAGTCCCAGGACCAGCTGCTAGTGGGCATGCTCAGGGGAAGCAGAGTCCCAGAACCAGCTGCTAGTGGGCATGCTCAGGGGAAGCAGAGTCCCAGGACCAGCTGCTTGGGTGCATGTTCAGGGGAAGCAGAGTCCCAGAACCAGCTGCTAGTGCACATGCTCAGGGGCAGCAGAATCCCAGGACCAGCCGCTAATGGGCATGCTTAGGGGCAGAGTCCCAGGACCAGCTGATGGTGGGCATGCTCAGGGGCAGAGCCACAGGACCAGCTGCTAGTGCGCATGCTCAGGGACAGAGTCCCAGGACCAGCTGCTAGTGCGCATGCTCAGGGACAGAGTCCCAGGACCAGCTGCTAGTGCGCATGCTCAGGGACAGAGTCCCAGGACCAGCTGCTAGTGGGCATGCTCAGGGGCAGAGTCCCAGGACCAGCTGCTAGTGGGCATGTTCAGGGGAAGCAGAGTCCCAGGACCAGCTTCTTGTGCGCATGCTCAGGGGCCCAGAGTCCTAGGACCAGCTGCTAGTGCGCATGCTCAGGGGCAGAGTCCCAGAACCAGCTGCTAGTGGGCATGCTCAGGGGCAGAGTCCCAGAACCAGCTGCTAGTGGGCATGCTCAGGGGCAGAGTCGCAGGACCAGCTGCTAGTGGGCATGTTCAGGGGAAGCAGAGTCCCAGAACCAGCTGCTAGTGGGCATGCTCAGGAGCAGCAGATTCTCAGAACCAGCTGCTAGTGGGCATGCTCAGGAGCAGCAGAGTCC
This sequence comes from Somniosus microcephalus, assembly GCF_052327205.1. Taxonomy (NCBI): domain Eukaryota; kingdom Metazoa; phylum Chordata; class Chondrichthyes; order Squaliformes; family Somniosidae; genus Somniosus; species Somniosus microcephalus. The sequence goes on from NC_140990.1 coordinate 78,761,320, forward strand.
CAGGACCAGCTGCTGGTGGGCATGCTCAGGAGCAGCAGACTCCCAGAACCAGCTGCTAGTGGGCATGCTCAGGGGCCCAGAGTCCCAGAACCAGCTGCTAGTGCGCATGCTCAGGGGCAGAGTCCCAGGACCAGCTGCTAGTGGGCATGCTCAGGGGCAGGGTCCCAGGACCAGCTGCTAGTGCGCATGCTCAGGGATAAAGTCCCAGAACCAGCTACTAGTGGGCATGCTCAGGGACAGCAGAGTCCCAGGACCAGCTGCTAGTGCGCATGCTCAGGGGCAGCAGAGTCCCAGGACCAGCTGCTAGTGGGCATGCTCAGGGGCAGCAGAGTCCCAGGACCAGCTGCTAGTGGGCATGCTCAGGGGTCGAGTCCCAGGACCAGCTGCTAGTGGGCATGCTCAGGGGTAGAGTTCCAGGACCAGCTGCTAGTGCGCATGCTCAGGGGCAGAGTGCCAGGACCAGCTGCTTGTGCGCATGCTCAGAGGGAAGCAGAGTCCCAGGACCAGCTGCTAGTGCGCATGCTCAGGGGCCCAGGGCCAGCTGCTGGTGCGCATGCTCCGGTCAGAGTCCCCGGACCAGCTGCTAGTGCGCATGCGCAGGGCGAAACACTGGGTAACGGTCGGAATTACCGGCGGAAAGCGAGTTTTCTCAGCTAGACGGACGAGCGGAGAGTGACGGGGAAATAAATGACGGTAAACACTAACCTGGGAGTCCGAGGGTCCCAGGAAGCGAACGGTGCGGATTCAGCCTAGTGGTGCGAGTCAGACTTCCTCAGCGACACGTGACCGGGGCCTGCGGCCTCAGTGACGTCACCGCCCACATGGACACGTGACCATGGTCCACAGCCTGATTGACGGGAGATTCCGACCAATAGGGAGCGAGCAGGGCAGGGCTGGAGGAGCGAGCCATCCGCGGGTCCTCCAAGCAATCGGGGAGCCCGAGGGGCGGGACTAGCGCCGGCTGATTGACTGATCCGCAGGGCAGCGAGTTTCTCCAGTCTCTTGTTCAGGGCCCGGGGCCAGGGGAGGCTGTGGGCCTTTATTCCCCTTACTGGACACAAGGCTCTTTGTCTCACAACACACTGGCTCAGGTTTTAATAGAGACTTTTTAAATTCATCAATAAAAGCAGATAAACCTCGTGCTTCTGTGGAACAAACTTTCTAATATTTGGGAGTAAAAGGACAAGTTTTTTTCCCTCTGGGGAATTTGTTATTAGTTTCAGGAAACAACAACAACCACTTGTATTTATAAAGCGCCTTTAATGTAGTAAAACGTCCCAAGGCTCTTCGCAGGATCGTTATAAAACAAAAATTTGACACCGAGCCACATAAGGAGATATTTGGGCCGACGACCAAAAGCTTGGTCAAAGAGGTAGGTTTTAAGGAGCATCTTAAAGAGGGAGAGAGAGGTAGAGAGACGGAGAGGTTTAGGGAAGGAATTCCAGAGCTTAGGGCCAAGGCAACTGAAGGCACGGCCGCCAATGGTGGAGCGATTAAAATCAGGGATGCTCAAGAGGCCGGAATTAGAGGAGCGCAGATATCTCGGGGGGTTGTAAGGGCTGGAAGAGGCCACGGAGGGATTTGAAAACAAGGATGAGATTTTAAGGATGAGACACTTGAGGAAAAGCAGGGAGTGGGGGAGGGTCGCTAATTCTGTTCTGTGACAGTTACTGGGACAGACTGTATCTCCCCTCTCCTCCACACACGGATTTGTGGTAGTTAAAGGGACAGAGATTCTCCTTGTTCTGCGAGATTGTAATTAAAGGGACACTACTCTGAGATGGCTGCGAACTTTTAGTGCCGCTAGCCTTTCTAAAACATCTTCCTGTCTTTGAGGATCTGTGTGTACTCGCTGGTAACTCAGCAGGTTGGATGAACTCTGAAACCTCTTTACACAGTCAGAACATTTAAAGGGTCTCTCATCGGTTCTGGGGCAGGAGAGATCTGGTTAACAGTGATCACAATATCATTAGGTTTAAAGTAGTTATGGAAAGGGACAAAGAAAAATCAACGGTGAAAATACCCAGCTGGAAGAGAGCCAATTTCAGTGATGTGAGAAGGGATCGAGCACAGGTGGACTGGAAACAAAGATTGTCCAGGAAAACAGTGACTGACCAATGGCAGGCCTTCAAGGCTGAGATAGTTCAGGTACAAACCAAGCATATTCCCATAAGGAGGAAAGATGGGGCATCCAAAGCTGGAGCTCCCTGGATGAGAAAGGATATCGAGGTTAGAATAAAACAGAGAAAGGAGGTTTACAACAAATGTCAGGTACAGAATACAGTCAAAAACCAGGAGAATACAGAGAGTGCGGGGGAAATGAAACAGGATATAAGGGCAAAGAGATAATATGAGAAAAGATTAGCAGGTAACATAAAAGAGAACCCAAAAATCTTCTATAAACATATGAAAAGTAAAAGGATAGTTAAAGGAATGGTGGGGCTGATTAGGGACCAAATAGGAACTCATCATACGGAGGCAGAGGGCGTGGTTGAGGTACTGAATGAGTACTTAGCATCTGTCTTCACAAAAGAAGAGGATGAAGTTAATGTCACAGTAGAGGAGGGGGGAGTAGAGAAATTGGATAAAAATGGATAGAAAGGAGGTGCTAAATAGGTTGTCATCACTCAAAGTTAACAAGTAACCCGGTCCAGATGGGATGCATCCTAGATTGCTGAGGGAAGCTACGGTGGAGATAGCAGAAGTTCTGACCACAATCTTTCAATCTCCCTCAGATATATGGGAGTGGTGCCAGAGGACTGGAGGATTACAAATGTTACACCCTGTTTAAAAAAGGGGAGAGATAAACCTGGTAACTACAGGCCAATCAGTCTAATGTCAGTGTGGGTGAACGACTAGAGACTATTGTCAAGGACAAAATTAATTCTCACTTGGAGAAGCATGGGTTAATAAGGGGCAGCCAGTATGGATTTGTTAAAGGTAAATCGTATCTGACTAACCTGATTGAGTTCTTTGATGAAGTAACAGAGGGTTGATGAAGGTAGTGCAGTAGATGTTGTATATATGGACTTTCTAAAGGCATTTGATAAAGTACCACACAAGAGACTTACTCGGAAAATAGAAGCACAGGGAATTAAAGGGCTGATGGTAATTTGGGTATATAATTGGCTAAGGGAGAGGAGGCAGTGAGCAGTGCTGAGGGATGTTTTTCTGACTGGAGGGAAGTATGCAGTGGGTTCCCCAGGGGTCGGGATTAGGACCATTGCTTTTCTTGTTATATATAACTGACCTGGACTTGGGTACAGGTGTACAAGTTTGAAGTTTACGGATGATACAAAACTTGGCAACATAGTAAATAGTGAGCATAGTAGTAGCAGACTTCAGGAGGACAGAGACAGACTGTGAAATGAGCAGACACAAGGCAGATGAAATTAAATGAGGATAAGTGTGAAGTGATGCACTTTGGGAGAAACAACAGGGAGAGGCCGTATAATCTAAATGGGACTATTTTGAGGGGGTGCAAGAGCAGAGGGACCTGGGGGTCCATATTCACAAATCTTTGAAAGTGCCACGGCAAGTTGGTGAGGCAGTTCAGAAAGCGTATGGGATACTTGGCTTTGTAAATAGGGCCATTGAATACAAAAACAAGGAAGTTACACTAAACCTTTACAAATCACTAGTTAGGAACATAGGGCAGGAGGAGGCCATTCAGCCCCTCGAGCCTGTTCCACCATTCAATGAGATCATGGCAGTTCTGCGACCTAACTCCATACACCTGCCTTTGGCCCAAATCCCTTAATACCTTTGGGTAACAAAAACCTATCAATCTCAGATTTAAAATTAACAATTGATCTCGCATCAATTGCCGTTTGCGGAAGAGAGTTCCAAACTTCTACCACCCTTTGTGTGTAGAAGTGTTTCCTAATTTCACTCCTGAAAGGTCTGGCTCTAATTTTTAGACTATGTCCCCAGTCCTAGAATCCCCAACCAGCGGAAATAGTTTCTCTCTATCTACCCTATCTGTTCCCCTTAATATCCTGAAAACCTCGATCAGATCACACCTTAACCTTCTAAATTCCAGGGAATACAACCCTAATTTATATAATCTCTCCCTGTAACTTAACCCTTGAAGTCCGGGTATCATTCTGGTAAACCTACGCTGCACTCCCTCCAAGGCCAATATATCCTTCCTAAGGTGTGGTGCCCAGAGCTGCTCACAGTGCTCCAGGTGTGGTCTAACCAGGGTTTTGTACAGCTGCAGGGTTTTGGCCTCAGCTGGAGTCTTGTGTACAATTCTGGGCACCACACTTTAGGAAGGATGTCAAGACCTTGGAGAGGGTACAGAGGAGGTTGACCAGGATGGTACCATGGATGAGGGACTTCAGTTATGTGGAGAGATTGGAGAAGCTGGGATTGTTCCCCTTAGAGCAGAGAAGGTTAAGAGGAGACATAATAGAGGTGTTCAAAATGATGAGGGGTTTTGATCGAGCAAGTAGGGAGAAACTGTTCAATCTGGCAAGTGGGTCGGTAACCAAAGGTCACAGATTTAAAATAGTTGCAAAAAGAACTAGAGGGAAATGAGGAGAATTGTTTTCACACAGAGGGTTGTTAAGATCTGGAACGCACCATCTGAAAGGATGCAGGAATCAGGTTCCACAGGAACTTTCAAACGGTAATTGGACATGTACTTGAAGAGGACTAATTTGCAGAGTTCTGGGGATAAAGCTGGGGTTTGGGACTAAATTGGACAGCTCTTTCAAAGAGCCGGCACAGACACGATGGGCCGAATCACCTCCTTCTGTGCTGTTAGATTCGATGATCAGTGTGAACACGCTGGTGTCCCTTAAGGCTCTTCAAACTTTTAAAGCTGTTCCCACAGTCAGAACATTTAAAGAGTCTCTCATCAGTGTGAACAAGCTGGTGATGCTTCAGTTCCCTGGCGCTTTTAAAGCTCTTCCCACAGTCAGAACATTTAAATGGTCTCTCATCAGTGTGAACAAACTGGTGTCGCACCAGATCCCCGAGGCTTTTAAAGCTCTTCTCACAGTCAGAACAGTTAAACGGTCTCTCAACAGTGTGAACTCGCTGGTGTACCAGCAGGGTGGATGACTGAGTGAATTCCTTCCCACACACGGAGCAGGTGAATGGTCTCTCTCCAGTGTGAACTCGCTGATGTGCCAGCAGGTTGGATGAATCAGTGAATCTCTTCCCACACACGGAGCAGGTGAACGGCCTCTCCCCAGTGTGTAGGTGTTGGTGTCTCTTCAGCTCCCGGGAGCTTTTAAATCTCTTCCCACAGTCAGAACATTTAAAGGGTCTCTCGTCAGTGTGAACTCGCTGGTGTGTCTGCAGGGTGGATGATTCAGTGAATCCCTTCCCACATTCAGAGCAGATGAACGGCCTCTCCCCAGTGTGAACTCGCTGGTGTTGCTTGAGCTCCCGGGGGCTTTTAAAACTCTTCCCACACTCAGAACATTTAAAGGGTCTCTCGTTAGTGTGAACAAGCTGGTGCCCCTTCAGCTCTCCAGAGCTTTTAAAGCTCTTACCACAGTCAGGGCAGTTAAACGGCCTCTCATCAGTGTGAACAAGCTGGTGCTGCTTCAGATCCCCGGAGCTTTTAAAGCTCTTCCCACAGTTAGGACAGTTAAATGGCCTCTCATCAGTGTGAACAAGCTGGTGCCCCTTCAGATCCCCGGAGCTTTTAAAGCTCTTACCACAGTTAGGACACTGAAATGGTCTCTCATCAGTGTGAGCTCGCTGGTGTTCCTTCAGTTCCTGGGGGCTTTTAAAGCTCTTCCCACAGTTAGGACACTGAAATGGTCTCTCATCAGTGTGAGCTCGCTGGTGTTCCTTCAGATACTGGGGGCCTTTAAAGCTCTTCCCACAGTTAGGACACTGAAATGGTCTCTCATCAGTGTGAACTCGCTGGTGTCCCTTCAGATGCCCGGGGCTTTTAAAGCTCTTCCCACAGTTAGGACACTGAAATGGTTTCTCATCGGTGTGAACAAGCTGGTGTCGCTTCAGCTTCCCGAGGCTTTTAAAGCTCTTCCCACAGTTAGGACACTGAAACGGTCTCTCCCCAGTGTGAACTTGCTGGTGTTGCTTCAGATGCCCGGGGCTTTTAAAGCTGGTACACCAGCGAGTTCACACACTGCGCGATGCTGAGAGGCTCGTGGATAGCACGTTTAGCGAGTTGTTCACGCCTCAGGGTAGGGCAGCACAGTGGGTGACCATCAGGCGGAGCAACAAAGGCAGGCAGGTAGTGCAGGGAATCCCTGCGGACATCCCCCTTTCAAACAAGTATACCGCTTTGGATGCTGTTGAGGGGGATGACTCACCAGGGGAAGGCAGCAGCAGCCAACTTCCTGGCACTGGGGGTGCTCCTGCTGCCCAGGAAGGGGGGAAAAAGAGTGGGAGAGCAATAGTGGTAGGGGATTCTATAGTAAGGGGAACAGATAGGCGTTTCTGTGGCCGTAGACGTGAATCCAGGATGGTTTGTTGCCTCCCTGGTGCCAGGGTCAAGGATGTCACTGAACGGCTGCAGGGCATTCTGGAGGGGGAGGGTGAACAGCCAGTGGTCGTGGTCCACATTGGTACCAACGACATAGGTAAAAAGAGGGATGAGGTCCTGCATCAAGAATTTAGGGAGCTAGGTAACAGATTAAAGAGCAGGACCTCAAAGGTTGTAATCTCTGGATTACTCCCAGTGCCACGTGCTAGTAAGTATAGGAATGGGAGGATAGAGCAGATGAATGCGTGGCTAAAGAGTTGGTGTAGGGGGGAGGGTTTTACTTTCCTGGATCACTGGGCCTGCTTCTGGGAAAGGTGGGACTTGTACAAGTCGGACGGGTTGCACCTGAACCAGAGCGGGACAAATATCCTTGCGGGGAGGTTTGCTAGCACTGTTGGGGGGGGCTTAAACTAACTTGGCAGGGGGATGGGATACAGAGGGGAGCTGAAATAGGGGGGGATGTGCTGCCAATTATAGAGAAAAAAACAAGTCAGCTTGGTAGACAGGGCAAATATATAAGGGCAAGGCTGGATGGCATCTATTTTAATGCAAGGAGTCTTGCAAATAAGGTGGATGAACTGAAGGTGTTGATAAACACATGGGAGTATGATATTGTTGCTATCACGGAGACATGGTTGAGGGAGGGGCAAGACTGGCAGCTCAATATTCCGGGGTACAGAATCTTCAGGCGAGACAGAGGGGGAGGTATAAGAGGAGGGGGTGTCGCAATATTAATTAAGGAGTCAATTACTGCAGTAAGGAGGGATGATATATTAGCAGGGTCCTCTAATGAGGCCATATGGGTGGAGCTTAAAAACAAAAAGGGGGCAAGCACTTTGCTGGGAGTGTACTATAGGCCTCCAAACAGTCAGGGGGAGATAGAGGAACAGATATGTAGGCAAATCTCAGAGAAATGTGCAAATAATAGGGTAATAATAATGGGGGATTTCAACTTCCCCAATATTAACTGGGATAGTCAGAGTGTGAAAGGCTCAGAGGGTGTAGAATTCTTAAAGTGCATCCAGGAGAGCTTTTTGAGCCAGCATGTAGAAAGTCCTACAAGAAAGGGAGCGGTACTGGACCTAATTCTAGGGAATGTGGCCGGCCAAGTGGAAAAAGTGCTAGTAGGTGAGCACTTTGGTGATAGTGACCATAATATGGTAAGATTTAAGGTGGTCATGGAAAAGGACAGGGATGGGCCGGAAATAAAGGTTCTAAATTGGGGGAAGGCCGATTTTAATAGGATAAGGCAGGATCTGGCCAAAATGGACTGGGATCAGCTACTTGTAGGAAAATCCTCATCGGAGCAATGGGAGGCTTTCAGAAGGGAGATTGAGATCATACAATGGCAACATGTTCCCGTAAAGGTCAAGAGTGGTTCCAAAAACCACAGGGAACCGTGGATGTCAGGGGATATACGAGAATGGATTAGGAAAAAAAGGAGGGCTTTTGGTAGATACAAAAGGCTAAAGACGGAGGAAGCCCTAGAGGAGTACAAAAAGTGCAGGGGGATACTTAAAAAAGAAATTAGGAGATCAAGGAGGGGCCATGAAATAACACTGGCGAGCAAAATAAAGGAAAATCCGAAGATGTTTTATAAGTATATTAAGGGTAAGAGGATAACTAGGGAAAAAATAGGGCCCATTAGGGACAAAAGTGGCAATCTGTGTGTGGAGCCGGAAGATGTAGGAGGGGTTCTAAATGAATTTTTTGCATCTGTTTTCACTATGGAGAAGGACGATGTAGACATAGAAATAGGGCGGGGGGACTGTGATATGCTCGAACATATTAACATCGAGAGGGAGGAGGTATTGGCGGTTTTAGCTGGCCTAAAAATGGATAAATCCCCAGGCCTGGATGAAATGTATCCCAGGCTGCTGTGTGAGGCAAAGGAGGAGATTGCGGGGGCTCTAACACATATATTCAGGACCTCTCTGGCCACAGGGGATGTGCCAGAGGACTGGAGAACCGCTAATGTAGTACCATTATTCAAGAAGGGTAGTAGGGAAAAACCGGGGAACTACAGGCCAGTGAGCCTAACATCAGTGGTAGGAAAATTATTGGAAAAAATCCTGAGGGACAAAATTTGTCTCCACTTGGAGAGGCAAGGATTAATCAGGGATAGTCAACATGGCTTTGTCAAGGGAAGATCATGTCTGACTAATTTGATTGAATTTTTTGAGGGGGTGACTAGGTGTGTGGATGAGGGTAACGCAGTGGATGTGGTATACATGGATTTCAGTAAGGACTTCGATAAAGTCCTGCACAGGAGACTGGTCAAGAAGGTAAGAGCCCATGGAATCCAGGGTGCCTTGGCACATTGGATACAAAACTGGCTTAGTGGCAGAAGGCAGAGGGTGATGGTCGAAGGTTGTTTTTGTGACTGGAAGCCTGTGGCCAGTGGGGTACCACAGGGATCGGTGCTGGGTCCTTTGCTGTTTGTGGTCTACATTAATGACTTGGATATGAATGTAAAGGGTATGATCAGTAAGTTCGTGGATGATACAAAAATTGGTAGGGTGGTAAATAGCGAGGAGGGTAGCCTCAGTCTGCAGGATGATATAGATGGGTTGGTCAGATGGGCAGAACAGTGGCAAATGGAATTTAACCCGGAAAAGTGCGAGGTGATGCACTTTGGGGGGACTAACAAGGCAAGGGAATACACAATGAATGGAAAGACCCTAGGCAAGACGGAGGGTCAGAGGGATCTGGGTGTGCAAGTACACAGATCCCTGAAGGCGGCGGAACAGGTGGATAAGGTGGTAAAAAAGGCATATGGGATACTTGCCTTCATTAGCTGAGGCATTGAATATAAGAGCAAGGAGGTTATGATGGAGCTGTATAAAACACTGGTTAGGCCACAGCTGGAATACTGTGTGCAGTTCTGGTCGCCACACTACAGGAAGGATGTGATCGCATTAGAGAGGATGCAGAGGAGGTTCACCAGGATGTTACCAGGGCTGGAGCGCTTCAGCTATGAAGAGAGACTGGGCAGATTGGGTTTGTTTTCCTTGGAGCAGAGGAGGCTGAGGGGGGACATGATTGAGGTGTACAAAATTATGAGGGGCATAGATAGGATGGATGCTGAGGAGCTTTTTCCCTTAGTAGAGGGGTCAACAACTAGGGGGCATAGATTCAAGGTAAAGGGCGGGAGGTTTAGAGGGGATTTGAGAAAGAACTTTTTCACCCAGAGGGTGGTTGGAGTCTGGAACTCACTGCCTGAAAGGGTTGTGGAGGCAGAAACCCTCACAACATTTAAGAAGCATTTGGATGAGCACTTGAAATGCCATAGCATACAAGGCTACGGGCCAAATGCTGGAATATGGGATTAGATTAGACAGGGCTTGATGGCCGGCGCGGACACGATGGGCCGAAGGGCCTCTATCCGTGCTGTATTACTCTATGACTCTATGAACTCGCTGGTGCGTTTGCAGGTGGGATGAACAAACAAATCCCTTTCCACACACGGAGCAGGTGAACGGACTGTCCCTGGTGCGACTGCGCTGTTAAACTTCCAATGCAGATGGGGAACTGAATCCCTTCCCGCTGTCCCCAACTTTACCCAGTTTCTCCCCGGTGTGACGGTGCATGTGTCTCGCCAGGTCAGGCGATCGGCTGAATCCGCGTCCACACACCGAACACGTGTGCGGTTTGTCATCGCTGCGATCGCTGCTTTCTCCTTCAATGTGCAAAGGCCGATGATATTCAGGTCCGGATGAATCGAGCAACTCTGTCAGATCTTGACGTGATGCTTGGTCTGAGCTTCCCGCCTGTAACTGCTCCACTTCTATAACCCTGTAAATTGAGATCAGAAAAGGATCAGAGGCAAACTGTTGTTTAATTTTCCTCTTTCCGAACCAAGGGACAGTGAAGCTGATTTTCAGGCTCCAGCTGCTGCACAGGTTGGTTGAAAGGATCAGCAGTAATGGCGGCTGTAATACCCACAAGCCCCAGCGCTCCAGAAAGCGCTCTGTTGACTCTGAGTCCTGCGCATGTGCTCATGGCCACCGCGCTCTCCCTCCTGCTCCACAATCGGTCTGCACGCACATGCTCAGCGCACAAAACCCCGCGGTTGGAACACCGGGTGCGCATGCGGAGCCGCAACATCTGGTACATATGCGCGGCTCAGGTGGGGGCGAGTCAGTGTTTCACCTCAGCCGCCAGGGAGGTGTGCATGCGCAGGACGACCCAACATTCTTCCTGTCAGCAATCACTCACTCGTTTCTTTAATAAAAACAGAAAATGCTGGAAATACTCAGCAGGTCAGGCAGCATCTGTGGAGAGAGAAACAGAGTTAACGTTTCAGGTCAATGACCTTTCGTCAGAACTGCTTGTTCTTTACTGTCAGCCAGTGACTTAGTTGGTAGCACTCTCACCTCTGAGTCAGAAAGTTGTGGGTTCAAGTTCCACTCCAGAAACTTGAACATAGAAATCTAGGCTGACACTCCAGTGCAGTGCTGAGGGAGTGCTGCATTGTCGGAGGTGCCGTCTTTCGGATGAGACGTTAAACTGAGGCCCTGTCTGCTCTCTCAGGTGGATGTAAAAGATGCCATGACACTATTTCGAGAAAGATAGGCTTGCATTTATACAGTGCTTTCATGACCAGCAGACGTCTTGAAGTGCTTTACAACCAACGAGGTACTTTTGGAGTGTAGTCACTGTTATAATGTGGGAAAGAGCAGGGGAGTTATCCCCATTGTCCTAGCCAATGTGTATCGCTCAATTAACATAACAAAAAGATCGATTATCTGGTCATTATCACATTGCTGTTTGTGGGAGCTTGCTGTGCGATTATTGACTTCCGCGTTTCCTACATTACAACAGTGACTACACTTCAAAAGTACTTCATTGACTGTAAAGCGCTTTGGGATCTCCGGTGGTGGTGAAAGGCGCTATATAAATGCAAATCTTTCTTTCTTCACTGGCCTCACCAGCGACCTCTTCTGGCTGTTGGTTGATTGACAGACGAGAGTCCGCGCATGCGTACGCGGGACGGCGTCCCCTCCCGGTCAGCAAGGGTAATAACTGCGCATGCCCAGAGGAGACCAACCCCACTCCCCCACTCGGAGCTGCGCCTGCGCATTCGGATCCTGTCGGACGGAGTCGGCGCGGGGCATTCCGGGAAAGGCCTTGGTGTCGGTTACACAGTCGCGATCGGTGACGGAAAGTGAGTTTTCTCCGCTCCGATTGGGTGGAGAATCGCGCGGAGTGGGGGGAAGGATGGTTCGGGAGAGAATAAAGAGAAATAGAAAAACCTCAGAGTCCGCGAGGCTCCGGATCGAGCGGCGTCAGTTGGACGGGAGATGTGATCTCCTCGGGGACACGTGACCCGGGCCCACGGCCTGATTGACGGGAGCTTCCGACCAATCGGGAGCGAGCGGGGCGGGTCTGGAGGAGCGAGCCGGCGGCGGGTCCTCCAAGCAATCGGGGAGCCCGAGGGGCGGGACTAGCGCCGGCTGATTGTCTGATCCGCAGGGCAGCGAGTTTCTCCAGTCTCTTGTTCAGGGCCCGGGGCCAGGGGAGGCTGTGGGCCTTTATTCCCCTTATTGGACACAAGGCTCTTTGTCTCACAACACACTGGCTCAGGTTTTAATAGAGACTTTTTAAATTCATCAATAAAAGCAGATAAACCCCGTGCTTCTGCGGAACAAACTTTCTAATATTTTATAGAATCATAGAATGGTTACAGCACAGAAGGAGGCCATTCGGCCCGTCGAGCCCGTGCCGGTTCTCTGCAAGATCACTTCAGCTAGTCCCACTCCCCGCCCTTTCCCTGTAACCCTGCACATTTCTTTACTTCAGACACTTATCCAATTCCCTTTGGAAAGCCGTGATTGAATCTGCCTCCACCACTCTTTCAGGCAGTGCATTCCAGATCCTAACCACTCGCTGCGTAAAAAAGTTTTTCCTCATGTTGCCTTTGGTTCTTCTGCCAATCCCCTTAAATCTGTGTCCTCTGGTTCTCGACCCTTCCGCCAATGGGAACAGTTTCTCTCTATCTACTCTGTCTAGACCCCTCATGATTTTGAACACCTCCATCAAATCTCCTCCCAACCTTCTCTGCTCTAAGGAGAACAACCCCAGCTTCTCCAGTCTATCCACGTAACTGAAGTCCCTCATCCCTTATCACTGGAACCATTCTTGTCAATCTTTTCTGCACCATCTCTAAGGCCTTCACATCTTTCATAAAGTGCGGTGCCCAGAATTGGACACAATACTCCAGTTGAGGCCGAACCAGTGTTTTATAAAGGTTCATCATAACTTCCTTGCTTTTGGACTCTATGCCTCGATTTATAAAGCCCAGGATCCCGTATGCTTTTTTAACCGCTTTCTCAACCTGCCTTGCCACCTTCAACGATTTGTGCACACATACCCCCAGGTCTCTCTGTTCATGCACCCACTTTAGAATTGTACCCTTTAGTTTATATTGCCTCTCCTCGTTCTTCCTACCAAAATGTACCACTTCGCACTTTTCTGCGTTAAATTTTATCTGCCACGTGTCCGCCCATTCCACCAGCCTGTCTATGTCCTCTTGAAGTCTATCACTATCCTCCTCACTGTTCACTATACTTCCAAGTTTTGTGTCATCTGCAAATTTTGAAATTGTGTCCTGTACACCCAAGTCTAAGTCATCATTAATATATATCAAGTAAAGCAGTGGTCCTAGTACCGACACCTGGGGAACACCACTGTGTACCTTCCTCCAGTCCGAAACACAACCGTTCACCGCTACTCTCTGTTTTCTGTCACTTAGCCAATTTCGTATCCATGCTGCCACTGTCCCTTTTATTCCATGGGCTTCAACTTTGCTGGCAAGCCTATTATGTGGCACTTTGTCAAACGCCTTTTGGAAATCCATGTATACCACATTAAGCGCATTGCCCTCATCAACCCTCTCTGTTACCTCATCAAAAAACTCAATCAGAATCAGAGCGGTTTCTGGGGCGCGGGGAATTGTGGGTGCTGCGGCCGCCATTAGTCAGAGGCTGTCGGGAAGAGTTTTATTGCAGGCTGACGGAAGTCGGTTCTTGGCCGCCTGTGTAGGTCTTTTTGTTGCTTCAGTTTGAGCTGGAGTGGAGATGGAGGAGAAGCTGCTGGGTTTAACACCCAGTACTTCTGAGCCCAGGAGGACCCAACAATTTCCAACGTGAGACTGTCAAGGGAGGTGGATTCTGGGGGAGATTAGGTTGCTAAGCAGACACTGTTCACACAGTGTAAAAGAGTATTGTTTCAGGAACAGTTATTTCTGTAAAGGCTTTTAATCCGTTTTACATGCAGATTTTAAAAATGAATTCTTGGGATATGGGCATCACTAGCAAGGCCAGCATATATTGCCAATCCCCAGTGTCCCATTGAGAAGGTGATGGTGGGCCTTCTTCTTGAACCGCTGCAGTCCGTGTGGTGAAGGTACTCCCACAATGCCAGGTGTTACCAGATTTTGACTCAGCAACGAACGGTGATATTTGTCCAAGTCAGGATGGTGAGTGACTTGGAGGGGAACTTGGTGGTGATTGTGTTCCCATATACCTGCTTCCCTTGTCCTTCTACGAGCTGGAGGTTGCAGGTTTGGGAGTTTTTGTCAAAGTTGTTCTCGAGCTGCAGATGTATAAAGTCTCTCTCCTTTGACCACTCCCACTCCCACCTCTCTCTCTCTCTCCTCCCATAGAGGCCAGAGTCGTGTGTAGGCCCAGACCAGGTGGCAGGTTCCCTTCCCTGAAGGACATCAGTGAACCAGTTGGGATTTTACGACAATCCGGCAGCTTTCATGCTCACTTTTTTCTGGTGCCGACCCCACAAATGACCAGATTCATTGAGCTCAATTTCACAGCTTGCCTTTGTGTTTTTGTGTGTTCTCTCTCACGCTCCCTTTTTCCTGTTTTAAATTAATTTTACACGTATTAGAAGGGGAGGATTTGAATACGGGAATCTCAAACAAAACATCACATCAAGATCTGACAGAGTCACTTGATTCATTGGGACCTGAATATCATCAGATTTGAGCATGGAAGCAAAAAGCACCGTTCACAGCGGGGAGAAACCGTACACGTGTTCTCAATGTGGACGAGGCTTCAGTCGATCATCTGGCCTGTCGAGACACAAGCGCAGTCACACTGGGGAGAAACCGTGTAAATGTGGAGACTGTGGGAAAGGATTCAGTTACCCGTTTGAGCTGGAAATTCATTGACGCCATCACACCGGGGAGACACTGTTCACCTGCCCCGAGTGTGGGAAGGGATGCACTCATTCCTCTGCCCTGCTGAAACACCGGCGAGTTCACACTGACAAGAGACCTTTTAAATGCCCGGACTGTGCGAAGTGCTATAAAAGTTCCAGGGAACTGACGTGTCATCAACGTGTTCACACTGACGAGAGACCGTTCAGGTGCTCTCGCTGTAGGACTGGGTTCAGGCGAACATCTGACCTCACTGTACACCAGCGCACCCGTACTGGGGAGAGGGCGTTCACCTGCTCCGTGTGTGGGAAGGGATTCACTCAGTCATCCCAGCTTACTAAACACCAGCTTGTTCACACTGATGAGAGACCTTTTAAATGTTCTGACTGTGAGAAGTGCTTTAAAAGCCAAAAGGATCTGCTGACACACCAGCGAGTTCACACTGGGGAGAGGCCGTTCACCTGCTCCATGTGTGGGAAAGGATTCGCCCATTCATCCCAACTACTGAAACACCAGCATGTTCACACTGGGGAGAGGCCGTTCACCTGCTCTGTGTGTGGGAAGAGATTCACTGATTCATCCAACCTGCTGAGACACCAGCGAGTTCACATGTGACTGCAGAGGTTGGATTCTGCTGTTATTGCTGCTGTTAATCACATCCAGGACTGAACCGTGTTCATTCTGACAGTTGGGTTTTGTTTCTGCTGATGTTAATAACCCCTATAACTGGGCTGGAATTTAATATTCTGGATAATATTCTGGAGACATTAAACTGAGGCCCCGTCTGCACTCTCAGGTGGATGTAAAATATCCCATGGCACTATTTCGAAGAAGAGCAGGGGAGTTATCCCCGGTGTCCTGATCAATATTTATCCTTCAATCAACATAACAAAAAAAATAAGATTACCTGGTCATTATCATGTTGCTGTTTGTGGGAGCTTGTTGTATGCAAATTGGCTGCCACATTACAACAGTGACTCTACTTCAAAAGTACTTCATTGCCTGTAAGTGCTTTGGGATGTCCTGAGGTCGTGAAAGGCGCTATAGAAATGCAAGTCTTTCTTTTATAAATGTCAAATAATCAGCTTTGTTTTAAACACATTGTTGTAGATTTTCTTCTTTCCCACCTGAGTGTTTAGCATCACCTGGCTGGAGCTCAGAAAGGACAATCTGGGGGAGGATCGTACGGCGGGAACAGAACTTCAGCCTGGACACAGTCCTTCAGGGCCACACTGAGAGGGGCAAACGGCACTTTGGTCTTTCTCGTCTCTCTTCACTGACAGCAAAGTCCCCATGTGAGTTCATCTTGAGGCGTGTAAGAAATGTGTCCCAGCCGCTCCCTTCCATGGTTCAGAGCTCCTAGGCATGGAACAGAAGGCTCCTTTACAAGAGTCAGGAAGAACAACGGTGAACGCTGGAAACGTGCTGTCAAATCAGAGATTGGTGTAAAACTGCGATCTGCTCCTGACTGAAAGTGACACGGCAGGTTTAAGTTTCTAGTCTAAAAATCACAGGTAATTATTCCACGAAGATTTAACATGATTGTGTGACAGTCCTGAGTCTACCATTTTAAGGCAGGCATTAACCCATTTCATATAAACCCATTTAAAATAAATTGGTTAAAGCCTACATTAAAATAGCAGACGGAGGAGTTCACAGGAGCCTGTTAACTGCTGGTACAATTATACAACAGACATTTGATCTCCAGATAAAGAAGGACCTGCAGCGTGTTTCCAGGAATTCCCTGTTTTATTGATGTGTGTGTTAGACACCAGGATAACTAAAAATACACGACCCGGAACATCCACGGGGATGCGATCCCGACAGTTACTCTGGGATCACTCCCGCTGTGGAACTCCACCACTGACCCTGCTGAAGGTTGTAGGCTCAGGGAGTGGGGCCTCCAGGAGTGGACGGTAAGAAAGCTGGGTTTTATTAGAAGATCAGATTTAATATGAAATAGAGTCATAAAAGTAAAGTCTTCCTAGTTTTATGTACATACATGTTTAATATGAGTATACTTTGTATTAAAGACCCGTGTCTAGTGAACTATTAGCTTGTAATCACCTCAGACAGAACAGGCTCTAATTATTCCTTTTAAGCTGAAACAGACCTCGTGTGGACAGAACCAGCAGAGCTGAGAACTCTGCCTGTGTGGACTGAGCCGAACCGTGAAGGCCATTTGTTTCTTGAAATGTCCCAGTAAAAGCAAACTCTGACATTGTTCTGACTCGCAGATTCCTCGTAGCTCCAATGAACAGGAAGCGGTTACTCGATGAACCCTAAACAGCCATCCAATGGAATGCTTTCTTTGATGAATGTCTTTCAGCTCAATGGTTTGATTGGCCGAGGTAACCAGGGTCACATGGGCTGTACCTGATTGGGCTTTAAATACAGGAACAGTTTGCAGCTCAGGTCAGAGAGCACCCCGGGAAGAAGAAAGCTGACGGCTACAGCCAAGGTGGAACATCCTTCGGGCTGTCCCTGGAGAGGGAGCACGCGGTGTCCGCCGGGACGCTGGACGCCTTCCGTGACCGGTGGGCACCGGAGGGACTGGAGTCAATTGTCAACATCAGCAACAGTATTCGGATCTGATTTAATTATAATTTGGAGTTGATTGTTTGTGCCCCTTTAAAAAGGGGGCCCTCTCGGTAATGTGACATCGATTGATGACAATGTCATGCTAATTGGCCATTTAAAAGAGTCGAACATCCTTTCGTGCCTCTCAGGCTTGGCAATGATCAAAGTCTGAGTTCATGGACACAGCTTGTTAGATTATGAGTCTTACTATATAACTATAATGTAAATATTACAATAAATATTCCTTTGTAGAATCTCCCATGTAAATATTTTGCACTGATTTAGCATAGGAGTTGTATCACTGTAGAATCTACATGTTAAAATAATAAAGCCTGTGCTCAGGGGGATTAAGGTGTGTGGAGTGTTTCATTGGAGATCTCGAACTCAACTAGGAATAGCGTAAAGGCTCATGAGGATTGTAAACAACTTCAGTCTGACATACACTGGAGATTGGTGTCAGTGACTGTAGGGTTGGTTTATATCAGACAGGAGGTGATTGGTGTCAGTGACTGTGGGGTCAGTTTAGGTCAGACAGGAGGAGATTGGTGTCAGTGACTGTGCGGTTGGTTTATATCAGACAGGAGGAGATTGGTGTCAGTGACTGTGGGGTTGGTATATCAGACAGGAGGAGATTGGTGTCAGTGACTGTGGGTTGGTGTTTATCAGACAGGAGGAGATTGGTGTCAGTGACTGTGGGGCTGGATTATATCAGACAAGAGGAGATTGGTGTCAGTGACTGTGGGGTTGGTTTTTATCAGACAGGAGGAGATTGGTGTCAGTGACTGTGAGGTTGGTTTATATCAGACAGGAGGAGATTGGTGTCACTGACTGGGGCTGGTTTATATCAGACAGGAGGAGATTGTTGTCAGTGACTGTGGGGTCGGTTTATATCAGACAGGAGGAGATTGGTGTCAGTGACTGTGGGGTTGGTTTTTATCAGACAGGAGGAGATTGGTGTCAGTGACTGTGGGGTTGGTTTATATCAGACAGGAGGAGATTGGTGTCAGTGACTGTGGGGTCGGTTTATATCAGACAGGAGGAGATTGGTGTCAGTGACTGTGGGGCTGGTTTATATCAGACAGGAGGAGATTGGTGTCAGTGACTGGGGCCGGTTTATATCAGACAGGAGGAGATTGGTGTCAGTGACTGGGGCTGGTTTATATCAGACAGGAGGAGATTGGTATCAGTGACTGTGGGGCTGGTTTATATCAGAGAGGAGGAGATTGGTGTCTGTAACTGTGGGGCTGGTTTATATCAGACAGGAGGAGATTGGTGTTAGTGACTGTGGGGTTGGTTTATATCAGACAGGAGGAGATTGGTGTCAGTGACTGTGGGGTTAAGAACATAAGAAATAGGAGCAGGAGTGGGCCATTGGGCCCCACAAGCCTTCAATAAGATCATGGCTGATCATCGACCTCAACTCGTGCTTGACTAATCTGGAATTTTTTGAGGATGTGTATTTGGTCTTTCAGAAAGCTTTCGATAAGGTCCCGCATAAGAGATTAGCATGTAAAGTTAAGGCACATGGGATTGGGGGCAAGGTACTGACTTGGATAGAGAACTGGTTAGCAGACAGGAAGCAAAGAGTTGGAACAAACGGGTCTTTTTCCGAGTTGCAGGCAGTGATTAGTGGGGTACCACAGGGATTGGTCCTAGGACCCCAGCTCGTCACAATATATATTAATGATCTAGACGAGGGAACTAGATGTAATATCTCCAAGTTTGCAGACGGCACAAAGCTGGGTGGGCGTGTGTGCTGTGAGGAGAATGCCGAGAAACTCCAGTATGATTTGGACAGGTTGGGTGATTGGGCAGATGCAGTATAATGTGGATAAATGCGAGGTTATCCACTTTGGTGGCAAAAACAGGAAGGCAGATTATTATCTGAACTGCAATAGATTGGGAGAAGGGAAAGTGCAATGAGACCTGGGTGTCCTTGTGCATCAGTCGCTGAAGGTAAACATGCAGGTGCAGCAGGCGGTTAAGGCGGCAAATTGTATGTTGGCCTTCCTAGCGAGGATTCGAGTACAGGAACAAGGATGTCTTGCTGCAGTTGTACAGGGCCTTGGTGAGACCACACCTTGAGTATTGTGTGCAGTTTTGGTCGCCTTATCTGAGGAAGGATGTTCTTGCCATGGAGGGAGTGCAGCGAAGATTCACCAGACTGATACCAGGGATGGCAGGAATGAAGTATGAGGAGAGATTGGGTCGATTGGGCTTATTCTCGCTGGAGTTTATAAGAATGAGAGGGGATCTCATTGAAACTTATAAAATTCTAACAGGACTAGACAGACTAGATGCAGGAAGGATGTTCCCGATGGCCGGGGAGTCCAGAACCAGGGGTCACAGTCTAAAGATAAGGGGTAAGCCATTTAGGACAGAGATGAGGAGGAATTTCTTCACCCAGAGAGTGGTGAACCTGTGGAATTCTCTACCACAGAAGCCAATTCATTAAATATATTCAAGAAGGAGTTAGATATATTGCTTAAGGCTAAAGGGATCAAGGGATATGGGGAGAAGGCAGGGACAGGGCACTGAGTTTGGATGATCAGCCATGATCTCATTGAATGGTGGAGCAGGCTCGAGGAGCCGAATGGCCTACTCCTGCTCCTATCTTCTATGTTTCTATGTTTCTAACTCCACTTTCCCGCCCAATCTCCATATCCCTTGATTCCCCATGAGTCCAACAATCTATCTATCTCAGCCTTGAATATACTCAAAGACTCAGCATTCACAGCCCTCTGGGGCAGAGAATTCCAAAGATTCATAACCCTCTGAGTGAAGAAATTCCTCCACATCTCAGTCTTAAATGGCCTACCCTTTATACTGAGACTATGACTCCTAGTTCTAGACAGTCCAGCCAGGGGAAACAACCTCTCAGCATCTACCCTGTCAATCCCCCTCAGAATCTTGTATGTTTCAATGAGATCACCTCTCATTCTTCTAAACTCCAGCGAGTATATCACACAGGAGATTAGTGTCAATGCAGTGAAGTCTCTTGCCGGGTTTAGCCCTGTGAAAATTTTGCTGGATAATCAGGAATGTGGGTACTGGGGATCTCCTGTGTAAATAATTGCAGAATCACAGAGGGATCTTTACTCGGAATGTAACCCGGGCTGTACCTGCCCTGGGAGTGTTTGATGGGACAGTGTAGAGGGAGCTTTACTCTGTATTTAAACCGTGCTGTACCTACCCCGGGAGTGTTTGATGGGTCAGTGTAGAGGGAGCTTTACTCTCTATCTAACCCGTGCTGTACCTGCCCCGGGAGTGTTTGATGGGACAGTGTAGAGGGAGCTTTACTCTGTATCTAACCCGTGTTGTACCTGCTCTGGGGGTGTTTGATGGGACAGTGAAGAGGGAGCTTTACTCTGTACCTAACCCGTGGTGTACCTGCCCTGGGAGTGTTTGATGGGACAGTGTAGAGGGAGCTTTACTCTGGATCTAACCTGTGTTGTACCTGCCCTGGGGGTGTTTGATGGGACAGTGAAGAGGGAGCTTTACTCTGTATCTAACCCGTGCTGTACCTGCCCTGGGAGTGTTTGAATCTGCAAGTTAATAAGACAAGGCATCAGCTAGAATCTTACACCCTAAGTCTCTCTGCTCCTCCACTCCTTTCAAAGTTTTACCATTTCATGTACATTTCCTATGTTTTTCTTCCTCCTAAATCTATCACCTCACACATCTCCAGTCTGAAGAACATCCATTAACCACTACTCTCTGTTTTCTGCCCTTTACCCAACTTCCTATCCACGCTGCCCCACTGCCTTTAATACCGTGAACCTTAGTTTGATCAACAAGCCTCCCGTTCGGCACCTTATCAAACACCTTTTGACAATCCATCTCCACAACACCCACTGCATTTCCTCCCTCACTGCACCGAGTGCAGCCCCAGGCCCGATTATAAAAACAGTGAACATTATCCACCCGCCTGTTCCCTCAGCAAAGGAGCCCCGCGCCAAACTCCGGGACAGACAGGAAGTCAGGGAGCGTCTGTAAATGGAGGAGAAATGGAGACTGGTCAGGGAGCGTCTGGAAATGAAAGAAAAATGGTGACTGGTCAGGGAGCGTCTGTAAATGGAGGAGAAATGGAGACTGGTCAGGGAGCATCTGTAAATGGAGGAGAAATCGTGACTGGTCAGGGAGCGTCTGTAAATGGAGGAGAAATGGTGACAGATCAGGGAGCATCTGTAAATGGAGCAGAAATGGTGACTGGTCAGGGAGTGTCTGTAAATGGAGGAGAAATGGTGACTGGTCAGGGAGTGTCTGTAAATGGAGGAGAAATGGTGACTGGTCAGGGAGCATCTGTAAATGGAGGCGAAATGGTGACTGGTCAGTGGCCTTTATTCCCCTTATTGGACACAAGGCTCTTTGTCTCACAACACACTGGCTCAGATTTTAACAATCGGTTTACAGGGAATAGTGAATTGAAAATTGCAAAACTGAGATTGTTAGAATTACACAGGATTACACTGGATATACAGCACAGAAACAGGCCATTCGGCCCAACCAGTCCATGCCGGCTTTTATGCTCCACACGAGCCTCGTACCATCTTTCCTCATCTAAATCTATCAGCATAACCTTCTAATCCCTTCTCCCTCATCTGCTTGTCCAGCCTCCCCTTAAATGCATCGATACTGTTCGCTTCAACCACTCCCTGTGGCAGCGAGTTCCATATTCTCACCACTCTGGGTAAAGAAGTTTCTTCTGAATTCCCTATTGGATTTCTTGGTGACTGTCTTATATTGATGGCCTCTAGTTATGCTCTTCCCCACAAGTGGAAACATTCTCTCTGTATCCACTCTACCTTCCATTCCACTAGGACCTTTCCAGAATCTAGTGAATTTTGGAAGATCACGACCAATGCATCCACTATCTCTGCAGCCACCTCTTTTAGAACCCTCGGATGTAGGCCGTCAGGTCCAGGGGATTTGTCGGCTTTTAGTCCCATTACTTTCTCAAGTACTTTTTCGTGACTGATATTAATTACTTTAAGTTTCTCACTCTCATTAGCCCCTTGGTTCCCCACTATTTTTGGTATCTCAATTTTCTACAGTGTAGCTCACGAGTGGTCGGGACCTCTCGCCCTGACCGAGGTGGACAAGAAGCCTGCGCAGCCCCTCCGTGTCAAGTATGACAACGTCGACAGAGATGTGCTGGGTAAAGTGCTGAGCCCGGCCCAGGTACTGACTGCAGCTGAGAGCTGAACACACAGGAACCGCTCCAGTGCCTGGAGCCAGCAACAAGAGGCAACAAAAGCAAGGAAGGCACAGAGTACAAAAGCAGAGAAGTTATGATGAACCTTCATAAAACACTGGTTCAGCCTCAGCTGGAGTATTGTGTCCAATTCTGGGCCCTGCACTTTAAGAAGGATGTGAAAGCCTCAGAGATGGTGCAGAAAAGATTTCCAAGAATGGTTCCAGGGATGAGGGATTTCAGTTACGTGGATAGACTGGAGAAGCTGGGGTTGTTCTCCTTTGAGCAGAGAAGGTTGGGAGGAGATCTGATAGAAGTGTTCAAAATCATGAGGGGTCCAGACAGAGTAGATAGAGAGAAACTGTTCCCATTGGCGGAACGGTCAAGAACCAGAGGATATATTCTAGGGATGTTGGGCTGAACGAGAACACTGACGTTGGTGCGCCTATCTTGCCAATGGATTTGCAGGATCTTGCGGAGGCAGCGTTGGTGGTACCTCTCCAGTGCTTTGAGGTGCCGGTTGTACATGGTCCATGTCTCTGAGGCATACAGGAGGGCGGGTGTTACTACTGCTCTGTAGATCATGAGCTTGGTGCCGGGTCTGAGGTCCTGGTCTTCAAACACTCTCTTCCTCAGGCGACCAAGGGCTGCACTGGCACACTGAAGGCGGTGTTGGACTTCGTCATCGACGTCTGCCCTTGTTGACAGTAGGCTCCTGAGGTATGGAAAGTGGTCCACGTTGTCCAAGGCCTTGTCATGGATTTTGATAATCGGGGGGCAGTACTGTGTGGTGGGGGCAGATTGGTAGAGGACTTTTGTCTTACGGATGTTTAGTGTAAGGCCCATGCTCTCATGCGCTTCGGTGAAGGTGTTAACGATGGTTTGGAGTTCGACCTATGAATGAGCGCACGCGCAAAATCTACAGAGAGATCAGATACACAAATCTTTAAAAGTTGGAGGATAAGTTTATAAAGTGGTTTAAAAATGTTAGCCGAGGTTTTTTATAAATGGGGCGTAGAAAACAAAACCATCGGTTCGGCTGCACTTAGAATAAGTTTTGGGAATCTTACACTGGGAAGGATGTCGGGGCCACAGAGAGGCTGCAGAATAAATTCACTGAGGTTATACCACGGATGAGAGGCTTTAGTTATCAGAGAATCATAGAATGATACAGCACAAAAGGCGGCCATTCGGCCCATCATGCTTGTGCCAGCTCTTTGGGAGAGCTATCCAATTAGTCCCACTCCCTTGCTCTTTCCCCATATCCCGGTAAATGTTTTCCCTTGAAATATTTATCCAATTCCATTTTGAAAGTTACTCTTGAATCTGCTTCCTGCACCCTTTCAGGCAGTGCATTTCAGATCATAATAACTCGCTGGGTAAAGAAATGTTTCCTCATGATGACCTGTCTGCAGTGAAGCGCCTGTTTGAGTTTCTAACTGAGGCAAACTTCTCTTTCCCAGGAGGAGAGACGAGAGAAACTGGGGCACTTCTCATTAGAACAAAGCAGGGTGAGAGGAGATGTGAGCGAGGTGTTTAAACTTGATCAACGACACCGACCAAACTATCAGAGACACTCCCTGTCCTTCAGGACCTGTGTCCAGGGGAGAAGCTGATGGGTTTATCAGATCATCCTTGGGTTAAACGTTGTGCTCGTGGAGCTGAGCCCCTAGTGTCAGCATCAAACACTCTCCAGTCGGGTACAGCACGGGTTCATCATCATCGGCGACCACTCGAATTCGAGTATGGTATGTCCTTCATCAGTCATCTACTTGTGGGTCTTCAGGTGGCTGTGGAGGCCAATCCGAGATCCACAGACTCTACTACAGTGTGGGCATGTAAGACTATTGGTAGTGACTGGAGCATGGGTCTTTTTAATTTTTTGTCTCTACTTACGGCGCTGGCGTTTATCCTCAGCGGCACGCTGGAGATTCTTTTCATGTAGTGCGGCACCGTTGTGGATGCATTTTCTCCAATTGTCTCTGTCCAGTGCGATTTCCTCCCAGTTATTAATATCGATATGGAACTTTTTAAGGATTACTTTGATGTTATCTTTGTAACGCTTCTTTTGACCACCAGGAGACCTCTGACCTTCCTTCAACTGGGAGTACAGAACCTGTTTTGGGAGACGTGAGTCTGACATGCGAATGACATGTCCAATCCATCGGAGTTGATGCTGCATGATGAGCATAGTGATGCTGTAGATATTGGCCTCTTCAAGTATACTCCAGTTGGTACGCTTGTCCTCCCAGCTGACCCTCAAGATTTTGCGTAGAGAGCGTTGGTGGTATTGCTCTAAGGCTTTGAGATGTCTACTGTACATAGTCCAGGTTTCAGCTCCATATAAACGGGTGGGAAGGATGATGGCTTTGTATACAAGAATTTTAGTTTGGACTTGGAGGTCATGATTTTCAAAGACTCTCCTCCTCAGTTTAGAAAAGGCTGCACTTGCACAACTCAGGCGGTGATGGATTTCAGAATCAATGTCAGCTTTGGAGGATAAATGGCTGCCAAGATATGGAAAGGTGTTGACATTTTCAAGGGTGTTATTATCAATCTTTATAGAGGGAGGAGTTGCAAGCTGATTAGGTGATGGCTGGTGGAGCACCTGGGTTTTCTTCATATTCATGGTGAGGCCCAGAAGTTTGTAGGCTCTGGAAAAAGCATTCAAGGTGTTTTGTAGATCATGCTCGGAAAGAGCTGTGATGGCGTTATCATCTGCATACTGTAACTCCATAATGGTAGTGATGGAGACTTTGCTCTTGGCCTTAAGCCTGTTGAGATTGAAAAGTCGGCCATCAGTACAGTAAAGGATTTGAATTCCGGTGGGCAGATCATTGCCGATGAGATGGAGGATAACTGAGATGAACACTGCAAAAAGGGTTGGAGCAATGATGCAGCCCTGTTTTACTCCTGTCTCAACTGTAAAGGGCTCTGAAATAGAACCGCTGCTGCTGAGAACTGCTGCGGACGTGTTGTCATGTAGCAGCCTCAGAACTAAGATGAATTTATTAGGGCAACCAAGCTTAGACAAGATATGCCATAAAGTCTGACGGTGGACGGTGTCAAAAGCTTAGACACGGGTTAGATACAGAGTAAACCCATCAACCGCTCCCCGACACAGATACCGAGGGACAGGGAGTGTCCGGGACAATGACATTTCTCACTCAATAAGGTATAAATTGATCCTGTACCTCTCCCCATTAATCCTGGGCTCCACACGGGGCGAATCCTGCTCCTGTTTCCCTTCCTGTAACAGCACTGAGCTAAACCCAGCCCATAATGAGCAGGGCTCAGGGAGGCTGGTTGCTAGGCACTGCAGTGATGTCATAAAGCAGGGCCATTCAGCCCAGCTGGTCGTCTCCTTGTCCCTTTAAAGGTGGAGAGCCGGGACACCCTGTCTCCAAACACATCCCACCTGTTCATACTGAGAATCCCCAGGCAAGGCCCAAGGCCCAGAGTGTGGAACACAACCAAGGGGGAAAGAGGAGGAGAGAAGGGGAGGTAAATCAAGGAGTCGGGACTGAGGGACACCAAGCTTCAGTTTTAGAGCCTGTAGACTTCAGGAGGGGAAGACTGAGTTCAGTAGTTTTAGGATCCAGGGAGAGAACAAGGAGCAGATGGGGAGACTGGTGTGGATTCCAGCACAGTGAGGATGTCGGGGGAGGGAGATTGTGTCGGGCCGTGTACTAGGGGTGTAGGAGGGACAAGAGAGGAAAGGTCAGAGGAGCAATTACTGCAGCAGTGCCCATAAATAGTGAGAGAGAGAGAAGGTGGGGGTTCAAGTGGACCAGGGACAGTCTGTTAAACTCTCTGTTTGCTGTGACCAGTTTTCCTTCAGTTAAAAATGGCCTCCTGTAGCCCAGTGACACAAACAGCCCATTAAACTCCACCAATGGCCTTTGGTCTGGTGAGGTCTCCCTTTGTGAAACATCGGCTGTTGTTAAAGCTTTTCATTCTGACACGCTCACACTGAGAAATGAGCTGCAGAACTGCCGACATCGTCAGCTTTAAGGAGATGTTTCCCTTTGGAGATCGGATTGTCCATTGAGTCTGATTAAACTGATGTTAAAGTAACAAGGCTGCTTTGCCCCGTGACAATAACAGATTATCAGAATATTTCCCATAGGTTAAAATCCAATATTACAGGGACTCACTGCCCTGGAGGGTTGAAGTGGACCCTGTGATATAATAGAATTTTCTGTCCTGTCAGACTTGGACATCTTGTAGATCCATCTTTTAACAAGTTGTGGGATCTCAGTTCTCAGATAGATTCCACTCAGTTTGTAACAAGTCCTCAATCAGCTCGTCTTATTGTCGAGACATGAAGGACTCGACACACTGCGTGTGTGTGAAACAAAGCTCATTTATTTGACATTGATACAGATTAAACTCCAGCCCAGTTATAGGCGTTACTAACATCAGCTGAAACAAACCCCAACTGTCAGAATGAACATGGTTCAGTCCTGGATGTGATTAACAGCAGAATCCAACCCCCGCAGTCACATGTGCACACGTTGGTGTGTCCGCAGGTTGGATGAATGAGTGAATCCCTTCCCACACACGGAGCAGGGGACCGGCCTCTCCCCAGTGTGAGTGCGTTGGTGTGTCAGCAGATCTTTTGTGCTTTTAAAGCTCTTCTCACAGTCAGAACATTTAAAAGGTCTCTTATCAGTGTGAACAAGCTGGTGTCTCAACAGGTTGGATGAATGAGAAAATCCTTTCCCACACACGGAGCAGGTGAACGGCCTCTTCCCAGTGTGAACTCGCTGGTGTGTCAGCAGGTTGGATGAACGAGTGAATCCCTCTCCACATAGAGCAAGTGAATGGCCTCTCCCCAGTGTGAGTGCGTTGGTGTGTCAGCAGATCCTTTGTGCTTTTAAAGCTCTTCTCACAGTCAGAACATTTATAAGGTTTCTTATCAGTGTGAACTCGTTGGTGTGTCAGCAGGTTGGATGAATGAGCAAAACTTTGCCCACACACAGAGCAGATGAACGGCCTCTCCCCAGTGTGAATTCACTGGTGTGTCAGCAGGTTGGATGAATCAATGAATCCCTTACCACACACGAAGCAGGTGAATGGCCTCTCCCCGGTGTGAAGGCGTCGATGAGTTTCCAGCTCACGGGTAATTGAATTTCTACCCACAGTCCCCACATTTCCACAGTTTCTCCATGGTGCAGGTGTCCTTGTGTCTCTCCAGGTTGGACGATCAGTTGAAGCCTCCACACAGAACACGTGTACGGTTTCTCCCCGCTGTGAATGGTGTGATGTTTTTTCAGGCTGTGTAACTGGTTAAAGCTCTTTCCACAGTCAGTGCACTGGAACACTCTCACTCGGGTGTGTGTGTCTCGGTGCTTTTCCAGTCACACTGATGTTTGAAATCTTTTCCCACAGAAAGAACAGACAAACATTTCTCCTTCCACATTCAAAGGCCGTGATAGTCAGGTCCTGATGAATCGAGTGACTCTGTCAGATCTTGACGTGATGTTTGGTTTGAGTTTCCAGTCTGCAAATCCTCCCCTTCCAATACCCTGTAAAAAGTAGTTTACAAAAGTCATCATTCTATGTAGGATAGAAATTAACAGACAATTCTAGTTTCTATGGAACATTCTTTCCTCTCTTGTTCCCCCAAAGCTGTAAATCCCCGTCCCACACACTCTCCCTCCTCCCTGTGCTGAAATCCAAACCCATCGCACCATCTCCAACATTTTTCCTTTCGGTCGACTTTTCTCCCTTCCCTGAAGGTACTGACTCTGGCTGGGTTCAGTTCTACACTCACTGGTTCCCCTCCCTCTCCTCCCCTGAAGGTACTGACTCTGGCTGGGTTCAGTTCTACACTCACTGGTTCCTCTCCCTCTCCTCCCCTGAAGGTACTGACTCTGGCTGGGTTCAGTTCTACACTCACTGGTTCCTCTCCCTCTCCACCCCTGAAGGTGCTGACTCTGGCTGGGTTCAGTTCTACACTCACTGGTTCCCCTCTCTCTCCTCCCCTGAAGGTGCTGACTCTGGCTGGGTTCAGTTCTACACTCACTGGTTCCCCTCCCTCTCCTCCCTGAAGGTGCTGACTCTGGCTGGGTTCAGTTCTACACTCACTGGTTCCCCTCCCTCTCCTCCCCTGAAGGTGCTGACTCTGGCTGGGTTGAGTTCTACACTCATTGGTTCCCTTCCCTCTCCTCCCCTGAAGGTGCTGATTCTGGCTCTAACCCTCTAATCCTTCCTTATAAGCTTTTCTTCTGTAATATCTCACAATTTTGGTGAGGGGCACTCCTTGACCTGTCACCATTTCTCCTTCATTTACAGACGCTCCCTGACCAGTCACCATTTCTCCTCCATTTACAGACGCTCCCTGACCAATCATCATTTCTCCTTCATTTACAGACGCTCCCTGACCAGTCTCCATTTCTCCTTCATTTACAGATACTCCCTGACCAGTCCCCATTTCTCCTTCATTTACAGACACTCCCTGACCAGTCTCCATTTCTCCTCCATTTGCAGACGCTCCCTGACCAGTCACCATTTCTCATAGAGTTATACAGCACAGAAAGAGGCCCCTGAGGCCCATCGTGTCCGCGCCGGCCATCAAGCCCTGTCTATTCTAATCCCATTTTCCAGCACTTGGTCCATAGCCTTGTATGTTATGGCATTTCAAGTGCTCATCTAAATGCTTCTTGAATGTTGTGAGGGTTCCTGCCTCTACCACCCTTTCAGGCAGTGAGTTCCAGATTCCAACCACCCTCTGGGTGATAAAGTTTTTCCTCAAATCCCCCTCTAAACCTCCTGCTCCTTACCTTGAAACTATGCCCCCTGGTTATTGACCCCTCTACTAAGGGGAAAAGTTCCTTTCTATCTATGCCCCTCATAATTTTGTACACCTCAATCAGGTCCCCCCTCAGCCTTCTCTGCTCCAAGGAAAACAACCCCAGCCTGTCCAGTCTCTCTTCATAGCTGAAGCGCTCCAGCCCAGGTAACATCCTGGTGAATCTTCTCTGCACCCTCTCCAAAGCAATCACATCCTTCCTACAGTGTGGCGACCAGAACTGCACACAGTATTCCAGCTGTGGCCTAACTAGGGTTTTGTACAGCTCCATCACAACCTCCCTGCTCTTATATTCTATGCCTCGGCTAATGAAGGCAAGTATCCCATATGCCTTTTAACCAGCTTATCTAACTGACCTGCTGCCTTCAGGAATCTATGTACATGCACACCAAGGTCCCTCTGATCCTCTGTCCTTCCTAGGGTCCTACCATTCATTGTGTATTCCCTTGCCTTGTTAGTCCTCCCAAAATGCATCACCTCACACTTTTCAGGGTTAAATTCCATTTGCCACTGTTCTGCCCATCTAACCAACCCGTCCATATAGTCCTGTAGTCTGAGGCTTCCCTCCTTGCTGTTTACCACTCCACCAATTTTCATGTCATCTGCGAACTTACTGATCATACCTCCTACATTCATATCTAAGTCATTAATGTACACTACAAAGAGCAAAGGACCCAGAACCGATCCCTGCAGTACACCACTGGACACAGGCTTCCAGTCACAAAAACAACCTTCGACCATCACCCTCTGCCTCCTGCCACTAAGCCAATTTCGGATCCAATGTGCCAAATTGCCCTGGATCCCATGGGCTCTTGCCTTCTTGACCAGTCTCCCATGCGAGACTTTGTCCAAAGCCTTACTGAAGTCCATGTAGACTACATCAACTGCACTACCCTCATCCACACTTTTAATTATAATCAAGGCCACTGATTACAGCTTCTATGCAAATCTGCACATGCTCATAGAATTTGAGCCCTATAATATTAACACTCCTATAATGGTGTATAATAAAATCACCATTTAACATGTTTCAATCACAGTAATCATTGACCCCCACACCAGATTGTATTCACCCTGAGCAACGCCATGAGAGATACACTAGTTACCTGAAGATTACCCTCGATTGCATTGGGAAAATAATTTGACTTGCGAGAAGATTAAGATCCCTGTATAAACCTTCATATAAACCCAGATATATTTCACATATCCTGGACTATAGCAGTTGAAATACACGAGCATTCAGTCACCTGTTTGCCAATGCAATACTTTTCAGTTGAATTTGCTGCCTGTCTGTGAGAAGGTCATTGGCGGCAGCTTGGTAAAAGGAGCCCGAGGGCAGTTTCTGATTAGACCTTTCATTGGGTCTGATATAAATGTTGTGATCGTTTCTATAGCAACGAAGCCTGTGTGTGGACCTTGTGGGCAGACTGTGTTTCACTCAATGTAACTTCAGGTGCTGCTTCTGTCAGGAGATTTCTGTTTCTCTCTGCCCTGCTTGAGCAGTCTGAGGGAAGGGCCGATCAAGTAGATCGGAATAGCAAAGATTTCACTATTTTACCATGAGCACTGGGCAGAGCCTGTCCACAGTGCGCTCCGACACTCACACTGCTTTCTTGGTGTAATAATTTAACCCGCTCCCTGAGCTCGGGGTGTGAGCGGCCCGCGTCCCCCCGGGGTTGATGAACCCGCTCCCTGAGCTCGGGGGGTGAGCGGCCCGTGTCCCCCCAGGGGTTCATGAACCCGCTCCCTGAGCTCGGGGTGTGAGCGGCCTGCGTCCCCCCGGGGTTCATGAACCCGCTCCCTGAGCTCGGGGTGTGAGTGGCCCTCGTCCCCCCGGGGTTCATGACCCCGCTCCCTGAGTTCGGGGTGTGAGCGGCCCGCGTCCCCCCGGGGTTCACGAACCCGCTCCCTGAGCTCGGGGTGTGAGCGGCCCGCGTCCCCCCGGGGTTCATGAACCTGCTCCCTGAGCTCGGGGTGTGAGCGGCCCGCGTCCCCCCGGGGTTCATGAACCCGCTCCCTGAGCTCGGGATGTGAGCGGCCCGCGTCCCCCCGGGGTTCATGAACCCGCTCCCTGAGCTCTCTCACCTGATGTGTCAGCGGCTGCTGCCAAAGTCCGCGCATGCTCAGCTCACACTGCCCGGGTGATTGACGGGAGCTCGGGCCAATAGGAAGAGTGGGATAGGGCTGGAGGACCGAGCGGGCGGCGGGTCCTCCAACCAATCGGAGTGTGAGAGGGGCGGGGCTTGACCTTTAAACCTGAACAACAGAAGGTGAGCTGAGCATGCGCGGCCCTTGGCGGCAGCAGCCGCTGACACATCAGGTGAGAGGTGAGGGAGCGGGTTGATGAACCCCGGGGGGACGCGGGCCGCTCACACCCCGAGCTCAGGGAGCGGGTTCATGAACCCCGGGGGGACGCGGGCCGCTCACACCCCGAGCTCAGGGAGCGGGTTCATGAACCCCGGGGGGACGCGGGCCGCTCACACCCCGAGCTCAGGGAGCGGGTTCATGAACCCCGGGCGGACGCGGGCCGCTCACACCCGGAGCTCAGGGAGCGGGTTCATGAACCCCGGGGGGACGCGGGCCGCTCACACCCCGAGCTCAGGAAGCGGGTTCATGAACCCCGGGGGGACGCGGGCCGCTCACACCCCGAGCTCAGGGAGCGGGTTCATGAACCCCGGGGGGACGCGGGCCGCTCACACCCCGAGCTCAGGGAGCGGGTTCATGAACCCCGGGGGGACCCGGGCCGCTCACACCCCGAGCTCAGGGAGCGGATTCATGAACCCCGGGGGGACCCGGGCTGCTCACACCCCGAGCTCAGGGAGCGGGCTCATGAACCCCAGGGGAGGCTGCGAGATTCTCAGCAGCTCAGCTCTGCTCGGTGCTGTGTGAACGGGCTGCTCCACAGCCCGGCTGCACACGGGGAATGCCAGTGCGGAGGGCCCAGTGCAGAAGGCCCAGGGTGGAAGACCCAGAGGAGACTGTCCTAGGCGGGAGGCCCAGCACGGAGGACCCCAGGCGGGGGTCCCAGGGCGAAGCGGCTGGTTGCCAGAAGCGGCGTCGGATGATGCTGTGGGTGAGCATGCTGCACGGTTTCTGAAGTTGAAGAATCGTCTCGGGCCCGAATGAGTTCCAGCGGCCCCGCCTGTGCTCCATTTGGTGGCAGCTGTGAGGCTTTTTTTTGGTGTCGGGATCGTGTTTGTGCGCCGCCATTTTGGTGGAGGAAAGACAGACTGTTGCTATCTATAGTATGGTGCTTGAACAGCCATAAGATGGGAAAAGAGAACGGGATAAAAGGAAAATAAAAGACAAAACAAGGTATATCGGCAAGGAATAGCGAATGTCTTGATGGCTGGGTCCTGTGAGTGATAACAGCAAGAAGAAGGGAATTTGAGTACTCGTTTTCATCTTTTACGGGATTTGAGAAAGTGGTCGGCTTCTTTTCTGTGGAAAGGTTGAAGACTGTGGATAAGTATTATGACATTATATGGTTGGATGACATCAAGTGAAGACGAGGAGTTATTAGAGTGCCAATAGGACTGGCGTTGAACTGGTATTACTTGTTTTTGAAGAAGTTTCGGGTTCTGGTTAAAAGTAGTTTACTTGAAGTCTTAAGTGATTTTTTGATATGGTTGTGGGATTTTCTATATTGTGGTGTTATTTAGTGTTAAAGCCTTCCTTAATCGAACGAATGAACGCTCTAGTGAACGCACGCATGCGGATACAAATATATGCACGCACGCACGCATACACAATGGAACTTGCGTTCGACCGAATGAAGGGCCCGCTCCCCAGGATGGGGGTCACTCAGTGAGCGTGAGGCCTGCCGGACGGATGAACGAACGCACGCACGCATGCACACAGGTAGACAAATGATACGCACGCATACACAATGGAACTTGCGTTCGGCTGAATGAAGGGCCCTCGCTCCCCAGATGAAAGTCAGCTTGGTGAGCGTGAAGCCTGCCGGACAGATGAACGAACACATAAGCATGCACGCAGATAGAAACGGCACACATGTACACAGTCATGCACATGGAACTTACGCTTGAGCGAACGAATGGAGGAATGAATGACTGAATGAACAATGCCAGTTGGACTGGCGTGTACGGATTCTTGGTTTATTAAATAGTTGCAGTTTGTACTGTAAACATTTTTTAAAAATGAACCCCGGGGTGACACGGGCTGCACACACCCCGAGTGCGGCCCCAGGCCCCATTATTAAAACACTCAACATTATCCACTTTACAAACACCCGGGGTGGGCCTCAGGCCCCGAACAAGAACGTCCGAGCCGGGCGTTTACCCTGAGCGGGGCGGCAGCTGCGGGACTTTCTCCCAGTGACAGGCCCGGGGTAACGGCCACCATCTTGAGAGGCTCGGGGCAGCAGGGCGCATGCGTGGCCCCCTTGGCCAGGAACCAGGAGGAGAGAATCTTGTCAATTTCTATCCTGGACTCACAGTGATGGCTTTTGTAAACTCCTTTTACAGGCTGTGAGAAGGGCAGCATTTACACACCGCAAACTCAAACCAAACATCACATCAAGATCTGACAAAGTCACTCCATTCAGCAGAACCCGAATATCATCGGCCTGTGAATGTGGAAGGAGAAATGATTGTCTGTGGGAAAAGATTTCAAACATCAGTGTGACTGGAAAAGCACTGAGATACACATACCCGAGTGAGAGTGTTCCAGTGCACTGACTGTGGAAAGAGCTTTAACCAGTTACACAGCCTAAAAAAACATCACACCATTCCCAGCGGGGAGAAACCGTACACGTGTTCTGTATGTGGGCGAGGCTTCAACTGATCGTCCAACCTGGAGAGACACAAGGACACTCGCAGCATGGAGAAACCGTGGAAATGTGGGGACTGTGGGAAGCAATTCAATTACCCATCTGAGCTGGAAACTCATCAACGCAGTCATACCGGGGAGAGGCCGTTCACCTGCTCCGTGTGGGAGAAGGGATTCACTCTGTTGTCCAGCCTCCATTTACACCAACGAGTTCACACTGATGAGAGACCTTTTAAATGCTCTGACTGTGGGAACTGCTTTAAACTCTCTGCAGATTTTATTAAACCTCAGCTTGTTCACACCGACGAGAGACCATTCAGTTGTACTCACTGCGAGAAGCGCTTCAGGCAGTCAACTCACCTCATTCAACACCAGCGAGTTCACACTGGGGAGAGGCCGTTCACCTGCTCCGTGTGTGGGAAGGGATTCACTAAATCATCGCACCTGCTGACACACCAACTTGTTCACCTTGATAGAACTTTTAAATGTGCTGACTGTGAGAAGAGCTTTAAAAGCGCAAAGGATCTGCTGACACACCAACAGGTTCACACTGGGGAGAGGCCATTCACCTGCTCAGTGTGTGGGAAACGATTCACTCTATCATCCAGTCTCAAGGCCCACCAACGCAGTCACAGCAGAGAGAGGCTGTTCACCTCTGTGTGTGGGAAGGGATTCACTACTTCATCCAACCTGCTGAGACACCAGCGAGTTCACACTAGGGAGAATCCATTCACCTGCTCCGTGTGTGGGAAGGGATTCACTCGATCATCTTACCTAGTGAGACACCTGCACATCAAATCAAATCAAATCAACTTTTATTGTCATTGTTAGTGCACAAGTGCAGTACAACAAAATGTAGGCTTGCGGCTCCCGAGAGTGTACATTTAGATTAAGACATTTAAACATTCAACATACATTTGGCTTGTAATCCAGAAGAGACTCAGACGGAGGGTGAAAATGCTCAGTCTCGGGAGAGACAAAGCCGCTGCGTCCATGCACGCCGCCATTTTTAGCATAGTTAAGTTCATAAGTGACTGTAGGGGTAGGATTCTGCTGTTAATCACATCCTGTTTGTTTCTACCAATGTTATTAACCCCTATAACTGGGCTGTGTTATGTTCGTTATTTCTCCAAGATAAGGGACTAATTGATGTCCATTTTAGGTCCTTTTCTCCTTTTGAACTCTGTGGTAAACCACTGTTTGTATTCCACCGTGTACATGCCTGTACATGTCTCGGCTGACTCCTCCCACGAGTCCAGGTATAAAGGTGACTGCTCCACAGTCCCTCTGTATTCTGGACCGGTCGACCACTCGAGGCACACCTTCATTCTCTTGTTAATAAAAGCCTGTTAATTACTCGCTTAATCTCAGTCTTTTGAGTTATTGATAGCGCATCAATTTTATTAACAAGATTTTTATAATGGAGAAGATCCTCACACCAGCATGCCTGGACTTAGATCATCGGGAGGCAGACTCATCCACCAAGTTTACTCACTGGCTTAGGTGTTTTGAAAAATTTCTGATCGCCTCCGCTGAAACGGTCAAATCGGACGAGGACAAACTGGATGTCCTGACCTCCAAAGTGAACCACCGAGTGTACTCGGTCATCCAGGACGCGACCTCGTACGCGGATGCTATCAAATTCCTCAAGGACCAGTACACGCGCCCAGTGAATGAGGTGTACGCTAGGCACCTCCTGGGGAGTCGTAAACAACAACCTGGGGAATCGACCGAGGAATACCTTCAGGCACTGTCTGTGCTTGGCCGGGCCTGTGGTTGTAAGGATGTAAAGGCCGCCGTGTACACAGAGGAACTTATCCGGGACGCTTTTGTAGCGGGCCACAGGTCCAATTACACCCGACAGCGACTGTTGGAGCAAAGTGACCTCGATCTCAACAAGGCCTCTGAACTCGCACTATCATTGGACGCAGCCTACCGGGGCATGGACGCCTACTCCTCTGCACTGTGGACGCCGCGGGGAACGATAGCCTGGGACATGGTAGGACCGTCTCATAGCGCCATGCCACCCCAGCCACATCCCAGCAACGGCCCAACTACCGCAGCAGTGTCCCAAGGCCAGACAGCAGTGCCCCAAGGCCAGAAATGCTACTTCTGTGGCCAGGCCAAACACCCCAGAGCGCGCTGCCCGGCGAAAAATGCGATCTGCTCGGGCTGCGGGAAGAAAGGACACTACGCCGGCGTCTGCAGGGCCAAAGCCACCCCGAACCCCAGCAGCGCCGCGTGCGGGCCGCCATCTTGGGCCTCCCCAGCCATGTGCGAACCACCGGAACAGCAGCCATTTTGGATGCCTCCAGCCACATGGGGATCATGGACGCCGCCATCTTGGACGACAGCCGGGACGCAGCAGGCCCCCAACACCGCCTCATCTGATACCCACAGCGACACACCGACCCCTACGCTGGCCTCCGTTACGCTGGACCAAGCGAGACCGCACCAGCTGGCCCGGTCCACAATGGACATTAAGGTAAATGGTCACGAAACAATCTGCCTTTTTGACTGTGGGAGCACGGAGAGCTTCATCCACCCCAACACGGTGCGGCGTTGCTCTCTCCCAGTCCTGCCTGCGCACCAGCGGATTTCTATGGCCTCTGAGTCCCAGTCGGCGGACATTGGCGGCTACTGCGTGGTGACACTCGTAGTAGACGGGACTGTGTACGATAATTTTAAACTTCTGGTCCTGCCCCACCTCTGCGCTGCCGTTCTACTGGGGTTAGATGTTCAGTGCCACCTTAAAAGTGTTACGATGGCGTACGGTGGACCCCTCCCCCCACTCACAGTCCGCAGCCAGCAGCTTCCAAATTGCCCGCCGCGCACTAGGTGCAACCTCTCCACACTCAGAGTCACCCCCCCCCACTGTTTGCTAACCTCACCCCCGACTGTAAGCCCATCGCCACAAAGAGCAGGCGATACAGTGCCGGGGACAGGGTTTTCATTAAAACCGAAGTGGAGCGGCTCCTGAAGGAGGGGATTATTGAGGGCAGCACCAGCCCCTGGCGAGCCCAGGTTGTGGTCGTTAAGACCGGCGAGAAGCAGCGCCTGGTCATCGACTACAGCCAGACAATAAATTGCTACACCCTGCTGGACGCTTACTCACTCCCCCGTATAGCTGATACGGTCAACCAGATCACGCAGTACCGTGTCTTCTCGACCATTGACCTGAAATCAGCGTACCACCAGCTCCCTATCTGCCCTGAGGACGGCCAGCATACTGCCTTTGAGGCAAACGGCCGCCTCTATCACTTCCTTAGGGTTCCCTTTGGCGTCACCAACGGGGTCTCCGTCTTCCAAAGGGAGATGGACCGGATGGTCGATCAAAATGCGTTGCAGGCCACCTTCCCATATCTGGACAATGTGACCATCTGCGGCCATGACTTGCAGGACCATGACGCAAACCTCAAAAAATTCCCCTGCACCGCCAAACTCCTCAACCTGACGTATAACAAGGAGAAGTGCATATTCCGCACAACCCGCCTCGCCATCCTTGTCTGTGTTGTGGAACACGGAGTCATCGGTCCCGACCCCGACCGGATGCGTCCCCTTATGGAACTCCCACTGCCTCAAGGCCCTGAAGAGGTGCCTAGGGTTTTTCTCTTATTACGCCCAGTGGGTCCCCTACTATGCGGACAAGGCCCGTCCGCTGATCAATCCACCTCTTTTCCCGTGACGGCAGAGGCCCGCTTAGCCTTCCACCGTATCAAGGAAGACATTGCCAAAGCCACCATGCACGCAGTGGACGAATCCATCCTCTTCCAGGTGGAAAGCGACGTGTCCGACTTTGCCCTGGCCGCTACCCTCAATCAGGCGGGGAGACCCGTGGCCTTCTTTTCACGAACCCTCCAGGGCCTGGAGACCAGACACTCCGCCGTTGAGAAGGAGGCCCAGGCTATTGTGGAGGCTGTGCGTCATTGGAGGCACTACCTGGCCGGAAAATGATTTACCCTGCTCACTGACCAGCGTTCAGTTGCGTTTATGTTTAACAACAAGCAGAGGGGCAAAATCAAAAACGACAAGATCTTGAGGTGGAGAATCGAACTTTCCACCTACAATTACGAGATCTTGTACCGGCCTGGGAAGCTCAATGAACCCCCGGATGCTCTATCGCGTGGCACCTGCGCCAGCACGCAGATCGATAGACTGCGGGCCCTCCACAATGACCTCTGCCACCCGGGGGTCACCAGGTTCTTCCACTTCATCAAGGCCCGCAACCTGCCTTACTCCATTGAGGAGGTCAGGACCTTGACCAGGAACTGCCAAGTCTGCGCTGAGTGCAAACCGCACTTTTATAGACCAGACAGGGCTCACCTGATAAAAGCCACTTGCCCCTTCGAGCGCCTGAGCGTTGATTTTAAAGGGCCTCTCCCCTCCTCCGACCGCAATGTGTACTTCCTCAACATTATTGATGAGTACTCCCGTTTCCCGTTCGCCATCCCCTGCCCAGACATGACCAGTGCCACGGTCATTAAATGTCTGAACGACCTCTTCACCCTGTTTGATTTCCCCAGCTATATCCATAGCGACCGGGGCTCATCGTTTATGAGCGACGAACTCCGTCAGTACCTGCTCGCTAGGGGTATTGCCACAAGCAGGACCACCAGTTACAACCCCCGGGGGAACGGACAGGTGGAAAGAGAGAATGCGACAGTTTGGAAGGCCGCCCTGCTAGCCTTAAAGTCGAGGGGCCTTCCGACCTCCCGCTGGCAGGATGTGCTCCCCGATGCGCTCCACTCTATTCGGTCACTGCACTGCCACTAACGCCACCCCTCATGAGAAAATGTTTGTCTTCCCAAGGAAGTCCACATCGGGGACATCGCTACCGCCATGGCTGACGTCCCCAGGGCCGGTCCTACTGAGAAGACACGTGAGGACCCATAAAACGGACCCCCTGGTTGAAAGGGTCGACCTCCTCCACGCCAACCCCCAGTATGCTTACATTGCGTACCCGGACGGGCGGGAGGACACAGTCTCCATACGAGACCTCGCACCCTCGGGGGCCGCAGTAACCCACTACCCACTACCACCCCCCCCCACGACCCAATATCCAGCCCCAGCAGACGGCGGGCCTGGGTCCTGCGACCCGCTCGACACCTACGAGGACTACACACCAGTGCCCCAGCCTACGCGGGACTCGACGCCGGAAGCTTCATTACCCCTGCCGTCGCCACGTCGATCACAGCGGCAGACAAGACCTCCGGAGAGACTCCAATACACTAACTTTTAATACACTTCACCCCGCCGGACTCATTTTTAAACAAGGGGTGAATGTGGTAAACCACTGTTTGCATTCCACTGTGTACATGCTTGTACATGTCTCGGCTGACTCCTCCCACGAGTCCAGGTATAAAGGTGACTGCTCCACAGTCCCTCTGTATTCTGGACCGGTCGACCACTCGAGGCACACCTTCATTCTCTTGTTAATAAAAGCCTGTTAATTACTCGCTTAATCTCAGTCTTTTGAGTTATTGATAGCGCATCAAACTCTAGATTAGTTCAGTTCTCATACCTTCGGTTACTCTCATGGACAAGTCCCAGCTCCCCATACATTCCAGAGTGCCTCTCCTAGCCTTGGTATCCAGGGAAGGTATCGGTAACACGCCCAGGATCACTAAACACAAAACCCAGTCTGTTAATCACTTTCAGCGACTGGACTTAGTGTGTGTCCCACAGCATCTCTCTCACCTTTGATGTGTGAATAGAGCATCACGCCTCAGAACCTGGTTTTAAATTTATTCAGCAAATCTATTTAACAGAAGCTTGCAGGGTGATGAGGCAGTGTTGAGGTGCTGCTGTATCAGCCTGTGGCTCAGTTGGTAGCACTCTCGCCTCTGAGTCAGAAAGTTGTGGGTTCAAGTCCCACCCCAGAGACTTGAGCACAAGAACCTAGGCTGACACTCCTGTGCAGTACTGAGGGAGTGCGGCACTGTCGGAAGTGCCATCTTTCAGATGAAACATTAAACCGAGGCCCCGTCTGCTCTCAGGTGGAAAAGATCCCATGGCACTATTGAGAAGAAGAGCATGTGAGTGATGTCTGGTGTCCTGGCCAATATTTATCACTAAAATAAAACAGATTATCTGGTCATTATCACATTGCTGTTTGTGGGAGCTTGCTGTGCACAAATTGGCTGCCACGCTTTCTACATTACAACAGTGACTATGCTTCAAAAGTACTTCATTGGCTGTAAAGTGTTTTGGGACGTCCTGAGGTCATGAAAGAGGCTGTATCAATGCAAGTCTCACCTTTACTCTGCATTGTGCCTGTAATGAAAATAACTGAAGATTTGTCCCAGTGTAACCTTTGCTGTCATGAAATGTGTGTGTCTTTGAATGAGCCTCAAGTCCTTGCTCATGTCGGCTGCAATTGTGTAGAAAGGGGGTGTGTAAAGAGATGGTCTGTGTAAGGAGATGTGAAAGAAGGAAACGGTGTGTGTGTGTGATAGTGACACAGCCTTGTGGTCACAGTCAGAACAATGACAGATATCCTTGTGGTTATGGTTTGGGCAGGGCCAGGTCAATAATGTAGTAAACAAGTTAAATATAAATATCACCAGTGTAGTCGCAGCTTGTTAGAACAGACCTGGGGAGAAGAGAGCTCTGAATCCACTGTATTATCCCTGTTCTCCGAATCAGGTAACTATACTCTGTCTGTATCTTTGCAGTGCTGTTAATAGTCAGTGAAAGACAATCTGTTGTTGTGAGCTTGATTATCTGGTGTCTGAAACCACAAGACTCAAATTTTAGAGTCAACA
This sequence comes from Somniosus microcephalus, assembly GCF_052327205.1. NCBI lineage: Eukaryota > Metazoa > Chordata > Chondrichthyes > Squaliformes > Somniosidae > Somniosus > Somniosus microcephalus. The sequence continues at coordinate 78,802,111 of NC_140990.1, forward strand.
AGATGAACACCAAACACATCATGGCCCAATACTCCAGCTCTATATTCACATGAGAAAGTCTGTTATCACACTCATCGAGTAGGCAGAATAAAGAAAGATCCCAACTCAAAGAGCCTCTAAAATCATTTGTAAATACCTTTTCAAATCCTGACATATCAATTGTCAGTGTATGTTCCATTGAAGTCAATGGCTGATGAGAGAGGGGCTGGAGAGTAGGGGTGAAAGAGGAGTTGGGGTGAGGGGTTGGAGAGTTGGGGTGAGGTAATTGGAGAGTAGGGGTGAAAGAGGAGTTGGGGTGAGGGGTTGGAGAGTAGGGGTGAAAGAGGAGTTGGGGTGAGGGGTTGGAGAGTAGGGGTGAAAGAGGAGTTGGGGTGAGGGGGTTGGAGAGTAGGTGTGAAAGAGGAGTTGGGGTGAGGGGGTTGGAGAGTAGGGGTGAAAGGAGTTGGGGTGAAAGAGGAGTTGGGGTGAGGGGGTTGGACAGTAGGGGTGAAAGAGGAGTTGGGGTGAGGGGGTTGGAGAGTGGGGGTGAAAGAGGAGTTGGGGTGAGGGGTTGGAGAGTAGGGGTGAAAGAGGAGTTGGGGTGAGGGGTTGGAGAGTAGTGGTGAAAGAGGAGTTGGGGTGAGGGGTTGGAGAGTAGGGGTGAAAGAGGAGTTGAGGTGAGGGGTTGGAGAGTAGGGGTGAAAGAGGAGTTGGGGTGTGAGGGGTTGGAGAGGAGGGGTTGGAGAGTAGGGGTGAAAGAGGAGTTGGGGTGAGGGGGTTGGAGAGTAGGGGTGAAAGAGGAGTTGGGGTGAGGGGGTTGGAGAGTAGGGGTGAAAGAGGAGTTGGGGTGAGGGGGTTGGAGAGTAGGGGTGAAAGAGGAGTTGGGGTGAGGGGTTGGAGAGTGGGGGTGAAAGAGGAGTTGGGGTGAGGGGTTGGAGAGTTGGGGTGAGGGGGCTGGAGAGTAGGGGTGAAAGAGGAGTCGGGGTGAGGGGTTGGAGAGTAGGGGTGAAAGAGGAGTTGGGGTGAGGGGGTTGGAGAGTTGGGGTGAAAGAGGAGTTGGGGTGAGGGGTTGGAGAGTTGGGGTGAGGGGGCTGGAGAGTAGGGGTGAAAGAGGAGTCGGGGTGTGGGGTTGGAGAGTAGGGGTGAAAGAGGAGTTGGGGTGAGGGGTTGGAGAGTTGGGGTGAGGGGGTTGGAGAGTAGGGGTGAAAGAGGAGTTGGGGTGAGGGGTTGGAGAGTAGGCGTGAAAGAGGAGTTGGGGTGAGGGGGTTGGAGAGTAGGGGTGAAAGAGGAGTTGTGGTGAGGGGGTTGGAGAGTAGGGGTGAAAGAGGAGTTGGGGTGAGGGGGTTGGAGAGTAGGGGTGAAAGAGGAGTTGGGGTGAGGGGTTGGAGAGTTGGGGTGCGGGGGTTGGAGAGTAGGGGTGAAAGAGGAGTTGGGGTGAGGGGTTGGAGAATTGGGGTGAGGGGGTTGGAGAGTAGGGGTGAAAGAGGAGTTGGGGTGAGGGGTTGGAGAGTAGGGGTGAAAGAGGAGTTGGGGTGAGGGGTTGGAGAGTAGGGGTGAAAGAGGAGTTGGGGTGAGGGGTTGGAGCGTAGGGGTGAAAGGAGTTGGGGTGAGGGGTTGGAGAGTAGGGGTGAAAGAGGAGATGGGGTGAGAGGTAGGTAGGTTTTAAGGAATGTCTTAAAGGAGGAACGAGAGGGGGAGAGATTTAGGGAGGGAATTCCAGAGCTTGGGGCCTCGACAGCTGAAGGCACGGCCACCAATGGTGGAGCGATTAAAATCGGGGATGCGCAAGAGGCCAGAATTGGAGGAGGGCAGAGATCTCAGAGGTTGTAGGGCTGGAGGAGTTTAGAGATAAGGAGAGGGGAGGCCATGGAGGATTCCTCTGGTGCTGGAATCAAGCACAAGAGGCCAGAATCTTAAAATTAGAGCTCGGCCATTCAGGGGTAAAATCAGGCAGCACGTTTTCACACACAGGGTAGTAGAAACGTGGAACTCTCTCCCCCAAAAGGCTGTGGATGCTCGGGGTCAATTGGAGCTTTCAAGACTGAGATGATCGATTTTTGTGAGGTAATTGTTCCAAGGAATGTGGAATAAAGGCGGGTAAATGGAGTTAAGATACAGATCAGCCCTGATCTAATTGAATGGTGGAGCAGGCTCGAGGGGCTGAATGGCCTCCTCCTGTTCCTAATGTTCCTGTGACACCCTCAGAAATGCCCCAGAGCAGTGAAATCCCACTGGGCCCCAGTACATGCTCAATGGAAAGCCCGGGTCAAGGACAAACCCAGCGCGCACACTCTGAACCCAGTTTGCTGCTCCCTCTGTGCCCAGCACTGCCTGCACCCCCGGCACACGGCAGTGGAATTTCAGCCTCAGTGTTACAAGTTTCAAGACCTGAGCAGTGGAGCGGACCTGGGTGTGGAGCGAGCAACGAGGCGAGGCGGAGCATAAAAGCAGCGGCGAGATGAGGCTTACCAATTCAGCAGCAGGAGAGAGAGAGAGGTAAAAAGTAATTAAAGTGTGATGTCACCAGAATGCAGGTAAGTGATTGGTTGGTGAGTCTCTCTTTTTAAACTTAAACTCTGTGGTTTATAGTTACTAAGGTCCCTCTGGTGTAGCGGGGGCTGTTGGTAAACTATTTAACTGTAGTGTAATTAGTGGGATTGATTGATTTAATTTAAATTCAATTAATTAAACGGTGAGTCGTGGCAGGACAGCCCGGCCATGTGGTATGCTCCTCCTGCGATATGTGGGAACTCAGGGACACTTCCTTTGTCCCTGACAACTACGTCTGCAGGAAGTGCATCCAGCTGCAGCTACTGACAGACCGCATTGCAGCACTGGAGCTGCCATTGGATGCAGACTGGAGCATTCACGATGCTTGGGACGTCGTGAATAGCACATTTACGGAGTTGGACACACCGCAGGTAGAGGTTGGACAGGCAGAAAGGGAATGGGTGACCAACAGGCAGAGTACTAGGCGCAGGCAGGTAGTGCAGGGGTCCCCTGTGGACATCCCCCCAGATACACCACTTTGAGTGCTGTTGGGGATGGCTTATCAGAGGAAAGCAGCAGTAGCCAACTTCCTGGCACCAGGGGTGGCTCTGCTGCATAGGACGGGAGGAAAAAGAGGGGTAGAGCTATACTAATAGGGGATTCTATTGTAAGGGGAATAGATAGGCATTTCTGCGTCCGCAAACGAGACTCCAGGATGGTGTGTTGCCTCCCTGGTGCAAGGTTCAGGAATGTCTCAGAGTGGCTGCAGAACATCTTGGAAGGGGAGGGTGAACAGCCAGTTGTCGTGGTGCATATAGACACCAACGATATAGGTAAAAAGCGGGATGAGGTCCTAAAAGCGGAATATAGAGAGTTAGGATGTACTGTGAATTAAAAAATAGGACCTCAGATAGTAATCTCAGGATTGCTACCAGTGCCACATGCTAGTCAGAGTAGAAATAGAAGGATATTTCAGATGAATACGTGGCGAGAGGAATGGTGCAACGGGGTGGGATTCAAGTTCCTGGGACATCGGAACCGGTTCTGGGGGAGGTGGGACCAGTTCAAACCGGATGGTTTGCACCTGGGCAGGGCTGGAACCGATGTCCTAGGGGGAGTGTTTGCTAGTGCTCTGGGGGAGGGTTTAAACTAAAATGGCAGGGGGTTGGGAACCTGAGCAGGGAGACAGAGGAAAGGGAAACAAGGATAAAAGCAAAAGATAGGAAGGAGAAAAACAAAAGTGGCAGTCAGAGAAATCAACGGTTTAAATCAAACGTGGCCACAGTAAATAATAATTCTAATAGGTCTAAGAGCGTTAAAAAAACAAGCCTGAAGGCTTTGTGTCTTAATGCGAGGAGCATTCGCAATAAGGTGGATGAATTGGCTGCGTAAATAGAGGTAAACAAATATGATTTGGTTGGGATTACGGAAACGTGGCTCAAGGATGGCCAAGGCTGGGAACTCAACATCTAGGGGTATTCGATATTCAGGAAAGATAGGCAAAAAGGAAAGGGAGGTGGGGTAGCATTACTGGTTAAAGAAGGGATTAACACAATTGTAAGGAAGGATATTGGCTCTGATGATGTGGAATCTGTATGGGTAGAATTGAGAAATACTAAGGGGCAGAAAATGTTAGTGGGAGTGGTATATAGACCTCCAAACAGTAAGGTGGAGGTTGGGGATGGTGTTGTGTATGTACCTTTAAGGGAATAACTGGTCTTAGACTGTAGTACTGGCAGTGACCACCTCAGTATAAAAGGCCCTAGCAGGCTTCTGTAGTTTCAGTTTCAAGCTGCCTCTTGTTCAGTAAAGTACCTGTTAAACTGTTCTCCCAAAGTCCGTGTATTATTGAGGCGCGGACTTTACAGTGGCGACAAGTAAGTTCGAACTCACCTGCAGTGTGGCATCATCTCACGGGGATCTCGCCTGAAAGGAAGGTCCTGGAAGGTCGTAGTCTGAGCAACGGGCGTCGACCGAGGGCAACCGCCCAATGAATCCATCGGTGTTTGGAGAATTGCGGGAGAGACTGTGGTTCCAGCGAATCGTGCTGGTAGCAGGTAGCGCGCTGACCCTTCCGGACTGCAGCGGTCTCAAGCTCGATCGAGCGGCTCTACAAAACGGGCCGCGCAGCGTCGCCGGGAAAAGAAAATGAGAGAGAGGGTGGAGCGCACAGGGCGCGTTCGGTGCTCGAGAACAGGACAGCGGAGAGAAACTAAATGGGGGGGAAGGAAAGCGAGATGCGCCGAAGCTGCAGGTCACCGCCATTACCCCGTAGAACGCTAGGAGCAGCGTGGCAGTAAGGGGAAGAAGCAAAAGCGCGGGAGGCGCCATTTTATCCCATTGGGGAAGAAGCAAAAGCACGGGAGGCACCATTTAAAATCGCCCAAGATGCCGAAAAGTGGCAGTATCACTGCTTTCGACAACGAGGTAGAAGACTGGACCACGTATGTAGAAAGAATTGAAGTGTACTGCAAGGCAAATGAGGTGGCTGATGGAAAGAGGGCGTCGGTATTATCAAATCTGATGGGTGCGAGTACGTACGGCCTATTGCGGAATTTAATTACCCCAGCTAAACCAATGGAGAAAAGTTTTGGGGAGATTGTTCATATCTTACAGGAACACCTAAGCCCTACACCACTGCTGATAGCAGAAAGATTCACGTTCCATAAAAGAAACCAGCACAAAGATGAAAGCAATGCTGACTATCTTACGGAACTACGCAAGTTATCGAAGCACTGCCAGTTCGGAGCAGGACTGGCAGACACCTTACGGGATAAGTTTGTCTGCGGGCTCCAGAGTGAAGGAACCCAGAAACGACTACTTTCAAAAAAGGACCTGACGCTAGAACAGGCTTTCAGCGTGGCAGTTTCCTACGAAGCAGCAGCACGGGGAGCTGCGGAAATACAACAGAAACCACAAGAACACAGCACTAACGAAATGGCGTATGGAGCCGAAAAGTGCTATCGCTGCGGCTGAACAATCCATGAGCAGAAGGACTGCTGGTTTAAAGACAAAATATGCAGGCAATGCGGGAAAATGGGACATATAGCAAGAGTCTGCAGGTCGGGAAAGAAGACCAACATGACAAGAACTACTAAGGAACAGTACAGGAAAGTAAAGAAACTGACAGATAGTAGTTCCGAAGATCAGGAGAGTGGTAAGGGCTCCGGGAGCAGGCGACTAAGTTGTTTAAAATTACACAACGTGATCGCAAAAGAAGATCACCGAACCATTTGGGTCACCCTCATGATAGCAGGGTCCCCAGTGAAGATGGAATTGGACACAGGATCAGCCCTAACTGTCATGAATCGACGAGACTATGAGCGGCTATTCTCACACATACCCTTAAAGGACACGTCCATTGTATTGAAGACATACACGGGGCAAAAGGTCTACCCCAGAGGAAAAATACGGGTGCCAGTTGAATATAACGGAAAGGAAACACAGAAACTATACATGTATATACTACGAGATGGAGGACCACCATTATTGGGACGTGAATGGATCCGAAGACTACAATTGGATTGGCATTCCATTCTGGCACTAACTGTGACTGACAAAAAAGATGATGACGTTGCACCTGGACGTCTGTCACAAATTCTATCTGACGCGGAAGAGGTGTTCCAACAAGGACTTGGGACTCTAAAAGGAGTAAAGGCAACCATAAAGATTGAGGATAACGCAACGCCAAAATTTTTCAAGGCCAGACCGGTACCATACGCGATACGCCCAGCTGTGGAAGCTGAACTGGAGAGTCTGGAGCATTCGAGGGTGAACATAAGAACATAAGAAATAGGAGCAGGAGTAGGCCAATCGGCCCCTCGAGCCTGCTCTGCCATTCAATAAGATCATGGCTGATCTGATCCTAACCGCCAATCCACTATCCCAGAACCATCTCCTGAATCTAACAGAATTAGACACATGAAATAGGAGCAGGATCAGGCTACACGGCCCCTGGGCCCGCTCCGCTACCCACAGGGACATGACCGATCCGAACCTAGACTCATGTCCAATTTCCTGCCCGCTCCCCGTAACCTTTAATTCCCTTTACTTCTAGGAAACTGTCTATTTCTGTTTTAAATTTATGTAATGATGTAGCTTCTACAGCTTTTTGGGGCAGCATATTCCATGGACCTACCACCCTCTGAGTGAAGTAGTTCCTCCTCATCTCAGTTTTGAAAGAGCAGCCCCTTATTCTAAGACTATGCCCCCTAGTTCTAGTTTCACCCATCATCGGGAACATCCTCCCCGCATCCACCCAATCCAACCCCTTCACAATCTTATATGTTTCAATAAGATCGCCTCTCATTCTTCTGAACTCCAATGAGTAGAGTCCCAATCTACTCAACCTCTCCTCATATGTCCATCCCCTCATCCCCGGGATTAACCGAGTGAACCTTCTTTGTACTGACTCGAGAGCAAGTATGTCTTTTCTTAAGTATGGACACCAAAACTGTACGCAGTATTCCAGGTGCGGTCTCACCAATACCTTGTACAACTGAAGCAATACCTCCCTATTTTTTATATTCTATCCCCCTAGCAATGAAAGCCAACATTCCATTGGCCTTCTTAATCACTTGCTGCACCTGCATACTAACCTTTTGAGTTTTGTGCACCAGGACCCCCAGATCCCTTTGTACTTCAGTACTTTCCAGTTTCTTGCCATTAAGATAATAACTTGCTCTACTATTTTTCCTGCCAAAGTGCATAACCTCACACTTTCCAGTATTGTATTCCATCTGCCAAATCTCTGCCCACTTACTTAGCCTGTCTATGTCCCCTTGCAGGTTTTTTATGTCCTCCTCACTCACTACTTTCCCTCCCATCTTAGTATCATCTGTAAACTTTGATATGTTACACTCGGTCCCCTCCTCCAAATTGTTAATATAGATTGTAAAGAGTTGGGGACCCAGCACTGACCCCTGCGGAACACCACTAGTTACTGATTGCCAGTCTGAGAATGAACCATTTATCCCAACTCTCTGCCTTCTGTTAGATAGCCAATCCTCTATCCATGCCAGAATATTACCCCCAATCCCGTGATTTTTTATCTTAAGCAATAATCTTTTGTGTGGCACCTTGTCAAATGCCTTTTGGAATTCTAAATACACTACATCCACTGGTTCCCCTTTATCCACCCTATATGTTACTTCCTCAAAGAACTCCAGCAAATTTGTCAAACATGACTTCCCCTTCATAAAACCATGCTGACTTTGTCCTATTAAATTATGATTATCCAAATGTCCTGTTACTGTCTCCTTAATAATGGACTCCAAAATTTTACCTACCACAGATGTTAGGCTAACCGGTCTATAGTTTCCAGCCTTCTGTCTACTGCCCTTTTTAAATAAGGGTGTTACATTTGCAGTTTTCCAGTCTGCCGGGACCTTTGCCGAGTCCAGGGAGTTTTGGAAAATTATTACCAATGCATCCACAATCCCTACCGCCACTTCCCTCAAGACCCTAGGATGTAAGCCATCAGGTCCAGGTGATTTATCCGCCTTGAGTCCCATTATTTTACCGAGTACCACTTCCTTAGTGATTTTGATCGTGCTTAGCTCCTCCCCCCCTTTAGCCCCCTGTTTAAGGTGGACTGGAGCGAGTGGGCCACACCCATCATTCCTGTAATGAAGAAAGCATTGAGCAGCACACCTGGGGAGCCAAGGAAGGTTCGCATCTGTGGGGACTTCAAGGTGACTGTGAACCCAGTCCTGCACACAGTACAGTATCCGCTTCCGCGGATAGAAAATATTTTCGCCTCACTATCTGGAGGGAAACGTTTTACAAAGATTGACCTCGCTCAAGCGTATCTACAAATGGAGGTGGAAGAAGCATCTAGGAAATACCTCACGATAAACACTCACAAAGGCCTTTACCAGTACAATCGACTGGTATTTGGGGTAGCATCGGCCCCGGCTATGTGGCAGAGGGCAATGGAACAAGTCCTGCAAGGGATCCCGGGGACCCAGTGTTATTTGGACGACATCCTGGTTACGGGCGAAAATGACAATGAACACCTTGCCAACCTGGAACAGGTGTTCACGAGATTGTAGGGATATGGGCTACGAGCCAACCATCCCAAATGCGAGTTCTTCAGGAGACAAATCTCGTATTGTAGCCACATGATTGATGAGGAAGGGTTGCATAAGTCGCCGGACAAAATTGAGGCTGTAGTCAAGGCTCCAGCACCAGAGAATGTGTCGCAACTGAGGTCGTTCCTCGGGTTGTTGAACTACTACCATAAGTTCTTGCCGAATTTATCTACAATTCTGCACCCACTGAACGCCCTCCTTCAAACTGGTGTAACATGGAAATGGAGTGATGAGTGTAAGCGTGCCTTTCAGGAATGTAAATGCCAAATCACTTCAAAAGAAGTATTGGCCCACTACAACCCAACACTACCGATTCGGTTGGCATGTGATGCGTCACCTTACGGCATTGGAGCGGTGCTGTCACACAAATTCCGTGACGGTTCAGAGAGGCCAATAGCCTTTGCATCGCGCTCGCTAACCTCAGCCGAGGTAACTATGCCCAGATTGACAGGGAGGCCCTCAGCCTGGTGTGGGGGGTGAAGAAGTTCAATCACTATCTGCACGGGCAGAAATTCACCCTACTGACTGATCATCAACCCCTGGTCTCAATTTTTAACCCAAAGAAGGGCGTTCCGGTGATGACGGCGCAACGGCTGCAAAGATGGTCACTTTTTCTAGGGGCACATCTGTATGACATAGAGTACAAAGGTACGAAACAACATGGAAACGCTGATGGGCTGTCTCGCCTACCGTTGCCTACAGCGGAAGAAGCATCTGCAGTGGACCCTGTGGAGATATTCCACGCGATCATAGTTGAATGTTTGCCTGTTACAAACGCAAGTATTGAGAAGGAAACCTGAAATGACCCGACACTCTCTCGGGTCTATGATTTGACGGTGAAGGGATGGCCAGCATATGGCGACTCACTGTTGCCAGCATTCTCGCCAAGGAGGGAACAGCTGTCAGTGTGTCGGGGAACCTTGATGTGTGGATCCCGAGTGGTAATTCCACCCAAGTTGAGAGACAGAGTGCTCAATGAGCTTCATGAAGGTCATCTGGGAGGGGTAAAAATGAAGAGCCTAGCCAGGGCGTTTGTGTGGTGGCCGGGAATCGATAAAGAAATCAAGGATATGACCAAGAGATGCACAGGATGCCAGAAGGTCCAAAACGCTCCACCACAGGCCCCGCTACATCCATGGGAGTGGCCCTCATCTCCATGGCAACGGGTACACATTGATTTCGCTGGTCCATTTATGGACTCAATGTTTCTAATCGCTGTGGACGCCCATTTGAAATGGCCAGAGGTCATTAAAATGTCCTCCACCACCACGGAGAAAACTATTGCAGTCCTAAGGACCATCTTCACCAGGAATGGGTTACCAGAACAGATCTGTTCCGACAATGGCCCACAGTTTGTGTCTGAGGATTTCTGGAGGATCCTGAAGAATAATGGGGTGAAACATTACACATCTGCCCCATATCATCCAGCCACAAATGGATTGGCTGAGAGGTTTGTTCAGACCTTTAAAAAGGCCATAAAGGCAATGTATAATGACGACATACCACTGCAACACAAGGTGGATAACTTCCTGTTTGCTTACCGGAATGTGACACATGCAGTAACCAACCAAACTCCAGCCGTACTGTTTTTCAACCGGAGACTAAGATGTCGCTTGGATTTGTTCAAACCAAACATAAGACGAGATGTTGAGGATAAGCAGATCAATTTCAATTTCAATTTCAATTTTATTGGTCACATAACTAAATACAAGAAGTGTAATCTAGTCAGTGAAATGCTTTTTTCTTGACGAGCCGAGAGCACCAAGCAGCAAGAACACTTCGCTGCCTGGTACGCACGGAGCTCGCAAGGACGGCAGCCATCTTCATCGGCGTCATCACAAAAAAACACATACCGACATATACACGCATACATACTTTAAATATAAATAAAGCAGACATAAAATAAATAAAAGACATAAAAAGACAGCACATAAAATGAACAAGCAATAATGTAAAAGAAGTAATTTCTACAGTAATTACATTGATATTTCTACCCAGGCTTCTAGAATAATCTCTGGTTACAGGGTGGCCGCACTGGGAGAGCATCGTGAGGAACTCACAACTTATAATTAAATCAATTAAATTAATTAATTAATTAATTATTAAAATTAAATAAATAAAGTGCCCCCTCAGTCTTTCTCGATGTTTCCATCTTGGTCTCTCTCGATGTTTCCTCTGTCTTTCTCGATGTTTCCTCTCAGTTTTTCACGATGTTTCCCCTCGGTTTCTTCCACACACCTGGCCTGCACATTACCCTGGCTGTCCAACTTGGCGTCCTGGTAACCGGGTTCCGCTCCAGCTCTCATCCTTCAAACTGTCACTCCAGCTCTCGACCATCAACCTGTCACTCCAGCTCTCGACCTTCAAACTGTCACTCCAGCTCTCGACCATCAACCTGTCACTCCAGCTCTCGACCTTCAAACTGTCACTCCAGCTCTCGACCTTCAAACTGTCACTCCAGCTCTCGACCTTCAAACTGTCTCTCCAGCTCTCGAGCTTCAAACTGTCACTCCAGCTCTCGACCTTCAAACTGTCTCTCCGGCTTTCGACCTTCAAACTGTCTCTCCAGCTCTCGACCTTCAAACTGTCCTCTCCAGCTCTCGACCTTCAAACTGTCTCTCCGGCTCTCGACCTTCAAACTGTCTCTCCAGCTCTCGACCTTCAAACTGTCTCTCCGGCTCTCGACCTTCAAACTGTCTCTCCGGCTCTCGACCTTCAAACTGTCTCTCCAGCTCTCGACCTTCAAACTGCCTCTCCAGCTCTCGCTCCTTCAAACTGTCTCTCCAGCTCTCGACCTTCAAACTGTCACTCCAGCTCTCGCTCCTTCAAACTGTCTCTCCAGCTCTCGCTCCTTCAAACTGTCTCTCCAGCTCTCGACCTTCAAACTGTCTCTCCAGCTCTCGACCTTCAAACTGTCTCTCCAGCTCTCGCTCCTTCAAACTGTCTCTCCAGCTCTCGACCTTCAAACTGTCTCTCCAGCTCTCGACCTTCAAACTGTCACTCCAGCTCTCGACCTTCAAACTGTCTCTCCAGCTCTCGACCTTCAAACTGTGACTCCAGCTCTCGACCTTCAAACTGTCTCTCCAGCTCTCGACCTTCAAACTGTCTCTCCAGCTCTCGACCTTCAAACTGTCTCTCCAGCTCTCGACCTTCAAACTGTCTCTCCAGCTCTCGCTCCTTCAAACTGTCTCTCCAGCTCTCACTCCTTCAAACTGTCTCTCCAGCTCTCGCTCCTTCAAACCGTCTCTCCAGCTCTCGACCTTCAAACTGTCTCTCCAGCTGTCGACCTTCAAACTGTCTCTCCAGCTCTCGCTCCTTCAAACTGTCTCTCCAGCTCTCAACCTTCAAACTGTCTCTCCAGCTCTCGACCTTCAAACTGTCTCTCCAGCTCTCGACCTTCAAACTGTCTCTCCAGCTCTCGACCTTCAAACTGTCTCTCCAGCTCTCGCTCCTTCAAACTGTCTCTCCAGCTCTCGCTCCTTCAAACTGTCTCTCCAGCTCTCGACCTTCAAACTGTCTCTCCAGCTCTCGAACTTCAAACTGTCACTCCAGCTCTCGACCTTCAAACTGTCCTCTCTCCAGCTCTCAACCTTCAAACTGTCTCTCCAGCTCTCGACCTTCAAACTGTCTCTCCAGCTCTCGACCTTCAAACTGTCTCTCCAGCTCTCGACCTTCAAACTGTCTCTCCAGCTCTCGACCTTCAAACTGTCTCTCCGGCTCTCGACCTTCAAACTGTCTCTCCAGCTCTCGACCTTCAAACTGTCTCTCCAGCTCTCGACCTTCAAACTGTCTCTCCAGCTCTCGACCTTCAAACTGTCTCTCCAGCTCTCGACCTTCAAACTGTCACTCCAGCTCTCGACCTTCAAACTGTCACTCCAGCTCTCGACCTTCAAACTGTCACTCCAGCTCTCGACCTTCAAACTGTCTCTCCAGCTCTCGACCTTCAAACTGTCTCTCCGGCTCTCGACCTTCAAACTGTCTCTCCGGCTCTCGACCTTCAAACTGTCTCTCCGGCTCTCGACCTTCAAACTGTCTCTCCAGCTCTCGCTCCTTCAAACTGTCTCTCCAGCTCTCGACCTTCAAACTGTCACTCCAGCTCTCGCTCCTTCAAACTGTCTCTCCAGCTCTCGCTCCTTCAAACTGTCTCTCCAGCTCTCAACCTTCAAACTGTCTCTCCAGCTCTCGACCTTCAAACTGTCTCTCCAGCTCTCGACCTTCAAACGGTCTCTCCAGCTCTCGACCTTCAAACTGTCTCTCCAGCTCTCGCTCCTTCAAACTGTCTCTCCAGCTCTAGCTCCTTCAAACTGTCTCTCCAGCTCTCGACCTTCAAACTGTCTCTCCAGCTCTCGACCTTCAAACTGTCACTCCAGCTCTCGACCTTCAAACTGTCACTCCAGCTCTCGACCTTCAAACTGTCACTCCAGCTCTCGACCTTCAAACTGTCTCTCCAGCTCTCGACCTTCAAACTGTCACTCCAGCTCTCGACCTTCAAACTGTCACTCCAGCTCTCGAACTTCAAACTGTCTCTCCAGCTCTCGACCTTCAAACTGTCTCTCCGGCTCTCGACCTTCAAACTGTCTCTCCGGCTCTCGACCTTCAAACTGTCTCTCCAGCTCTCGACCTTCAAACTGCCTCTCCAGCTCTCGCTCCTTCAAACTGTCTCTCCAGCTCTCGACCTTCAAACTTTCACTCCAGCTCTCGCTCCTTCAAACTGTCTCTCCAGCTCTCGCTCCTTCAAACTGTCTCTCCAGCTCTCGACCTTCAAACTGTCTCTCCAGCTCTCGACCTTCAAACTGTCTCTCCAGCTCTCGCTCCTTCAAACCTTCTCTCCAGCTCTCAACCTTCAAACTGTCTCTCCAGCTCTCGACCTTCAAACTGTCTCTCCAGCTCTCGCTCCTTCAAACTGTCTCTCCAGCTCTTCCTCCTTCAAACTGTCTCTCCAGCTCTCGACCTTCAAACTGTCTCTCCAGCTCTCGACCTTCAAACTGTCACTCCAGCTCTCGACCTTCAAACTGTCTCTCCAGCTCTCGACCTTCAAACTGTGACTCCAGCTCTCGACCTTCAAACTGTCTCTCCAGCTCTCGACCTTCAAACTGTCTCTCAAGCTCTCGACCTTCAAACTGTCTCTCCAGCTCTCGCTCCTTCAAACTGTCTCTCCAGCTCTCGCTCCTTCAAACTGTCTCTCCAGCTCTCGCTCCTTCAAACTGTCTCTCCAGCTCTCGACCTTCAAACTGTCTCTCCCGCTGTCGAACATCAAACTGTCTCTCCAGCTCTCGCTCCTTCAAACTGTCTCTCCAGCTCTCAACCTTCAAACTGTCTCTCCAGCTCTCGACCTTCAAACTGTCTCTCCAGCTCTCGACCTTCAAACTGTCTCTCCAGCTCTCGACCTTCAAACTGTCTCTCCAGCTCTCGCTCCTTCAAACTGTCTCTCCAGCTCTCGCTCCTTCAAGCTGTCTCTCCAGCTCTCGACCTTCAAACTGTCTCTCCAGCTCTCGAACTTCAAACTGTCACTCCAGCTCTCGACCTTCAAACTGTCCTCTCTCCAGCTCTCAACCTTCAAACTGTCTCTCCAGCTCTCGACCTTCAAACTCTCTCTCCAGCTCCCGACCTTCAAACTGTCTCTCCAGCTCTCGACCTTCAAACTGTCACTCCAGCTCTCGACCTTCAAAATGTCACTCCAGCTCTCGACCTTCAAACTGTCACTCCAGCTCTCGACCTTCAAACTGTCTCTCCAGCTCTCGACCTTCAAACTGTCTCTCCGGCTCTCGACCTTCAAACTGTCTCTCCAGCTCTCGACCTTCAAACTGTCTCTCCAGCTCTCGACCTTCAAACTGTCTCTCCAGCTCTCGCTCCTTCAAAGTGTCTCTCCAGCTCTCGACCTTCAAACTGTCACTCCAGCTCTCGCTCCTTCAAACTGTCTCTCCAGCTCTCGCTCCTTCAAACTGTCTCTCCAGCTCTCAACCTTCAAACTGTCTCTCCAGCTCTCGACCTTCAAACTGTCTCTCCAGCTCTCGACCTTCAAACTGTCACTCCAGCTCTCGACCTTCAAACTGTCACTCCAGCTCTCGACCTTCAAACTGTCACTCCAGCTCTCGCTCCTTCAAACTGTCTCTCCAGCTCTCGCTCCTTCAAACTGTCTCTCCAGCTCTCAACCTTCAAACTGTCTCTCCAGCTCTCGACCTTCAAACTGTCTCTCCAGCTCTCGACCTTCAAACGGTCTCTCCAGCTCTCGACCTTCAAACTGTCTCTCCAGCTCTCGCTCCTTCAAACTGTCTCTCCAGCTCTAGCTCCTTCAAACTGTCTCTCCAGCTCTCGACCTTCAAACTGTCTCTCCAGCTCTCGACCTTCAAACTGTCACTCCAGCTCTCGACCTTCAAACTGTCACTCCAGCTCTCGACCTTCAAACTGTCACTCCAGCTCTCGACCTTCAAACTGTCTCTCCAGCTCTCGACCTTCAAACTGTCACTCCAGCTCTCGACCTTCAAACTGTCACTCCAGCTCTCGACCTTCAAACTGTCTCTCCAGCTCTCGACCTTCAAACTGTCTCTCCGGCTCTCGACCTTCAAACTGTCTCTCCGGCTCTCGACCTTCAAACTGTCTCTCCAGCTCTCGACCTTCAAACTGCCTCTCCAGCTCTCGCTCCTTCAAACTGTCTCTCCAGCTCTCGACCTTCAAACTTTCACTCCAGCTCTCGCTCCTTCAAACTGTCTCTCCAGCTCTCGCTCCTTCAAACTGTCTCTCCAGCTCTCGACCTTCAAACTGTCTCTCCAGCTCTCGACCTTCAAACTGTCTCTCCAGCTCTCGCTCCTTCAAACTTTCTCTCCAGCTCTCAACCTTCAAACTGTCTCTCCAGCTCTCGACCTTCAAACTGTCTCTCCAGCTCTCGCTCCTTCAAACTGTCTCTCCAGCTCTTCCTCCTTCAAACTGTCTCTCCAGCTCTCGACCTTCAAACTGTCTCTCCAGCTCTCGACCTTCAAACTGTCACTCCAGCTCTCGACCTTCAAACTGTCTCTCCAGCTCTCGACCTTCAAACTGTGACTCCAGCTCTCGACCTTCAAACTGTCTCTCCAGCTCTCGACCTTCAAACTGTCTCTCAAGCTCTCGACCTTCAAACTGTCTCTCCAGCTCTCGCTCCTTCAAACTGTCTCTCCAGCTCTCGCTCCTTCAAACTGTCTCTCCAGCTCTCGCTCCTTCAAACTGTCTCTCCAGCTCTCGACCTTCAAACTGTCTCTCCCGCTGTCGAACATCAAACTGTCTCTCCAGCTCTCGCTCCTTCAAACTGTCTCTCCAGCTCTCAACCTTCAAACTGTCTCTCCAGCTCTCGACCTTCAAACTGTCTCTCCAGCTCTCGACCTTCAAACTGTCTCTCCAGCTCTCGACCTTCAAACTGTCTCTCCAGCTCTCGCTCCTTCAAACTGTCTCTCCAGCTCTCGCTCCTTCAAGCTGTCTCTCCAGCTCTCGACCTTCAAACTGTCTCTCCAGCTCTCGAACTTCAAACTGTCACTCCAGCTCTCGACCTTCAAACTGTCCTCTCTCCAGCTCTCAACCTTCAAACTGTCTCTCCAGCTCTCGACCTTCAAACTCTCTCTCCAGCTCCCGACCTTCAAACTGTCTCTCCAGCTCTCGACCTTCAAACTGTCACTCCAGCTCTCGACCTTCAAAATGTCACTCCAGCTCTCGACCTTCAAACTGTCACTCCAGCTCTCGACCTTCAAACTGTCTCTCCAGCTCTCGACCTTCAAACTGTCTCTCCGGCTCTCGACCTTCAAACTGTCTCTCCAGCTCCCGACCTTCAAACTGTCTCTCCAGCTCTCGACCTTCAAACTGTCTCTCCAGCTCTCGCTCCTTCAAAGTGTCTCTCCAGCTCTCGACCTTCAAACTGTCTCTCCAGCTCTCGCTCCTTCAAACTGTCTCTCCAGCTCTCGCTCCTTCAAACTGTCTCTCCAGCTCTCGACCTTCAAACTGTCTCTCCAGCTCTCGACCTTCAAACTGTCACTCCAGCTCTCGACCTTCAAACTGTCACTCCAGCTCTCGACCTTCAAACTGTCACTCCAGCTCTCGACCTTCAAACTGTCTCTCCAGCTCTCGACCTTCAAACTGTCTCTCCAGCTCTCGACCTTCAAACTGTCTCTCCGGCTCTCGACCTTCAAACTGTCTCTCCAGCTCTCGACCTTCAAACTGTCTCTCCAGCTCTCGCTCCTTCAAACTGTCTCTCCAGCTCTCGCTCCTTCAAACTGTCTCTCCAGCTCTCGACCTTCAAACTGTCACTCCAGCTCTCGCTCCTTCAAACTGTCTCTCCAGCTCTCGCTCCTTCAAACAGTCTCTCCAGCTCTCGACCTTCAAACTGTCTCTCCAGCTCTCGACCTTCAAACTGTCTCTCCAGCTCTCGCTCCTTCAAACTGTCTCTCCAGCTCTCAAACTTCAAACTGTCTCTCCAGCTCTCGACCTTCAAACTGTCTCTCCAGCTCTCGACCTTCAAACTGTCTCTCCAGCTCTCGACCTTCAAACTGTCTCTCCAGCTCTCGCTCCTTCAAACTGTCTCTCCAGCTCTCGCTCCTTCAAACTGTCTCTCCAGCTCTCGACCTTCAAACTGTCTCTCCAGCTCTCGACCTTCAAACTGTCACTCCAGCTCTCGACCTTCAAACTGTCTCTCCAGCTCTCGACCTTCAAACTGTCACTCCAGCTCTCGACCTTCAAACTGTCTCTCCAGCTCTCGACCTTCAAACTGTCTCTCCAGCTCTCGACCTACAAACTGTCCCTCCAGCTCTCGACCTTCAAACTGTCTCTCCAGCTCTCGACCTTCAAACTGTCTCTCCAGCTCTCGCTCCTTCAAACTGTCTCTCCAGCTCTTGCTCCTTCAAACTGTCTCTCCAGCTCTCGCTCCTTCAAACTGTCTCTCCAGCTCTCGACCTTCAAACTGTCTCTCCAGCTCTCGACCTTCAAACTGTCTCTCCAGCTCTCGCTCCTTCAAACTGTCTCTCCAGCTCTCAACCTTCAAACAGTCTCTCCAGCTCTCGACCTTCAAACTGTCTCTCCAGCTCTCGACCTTCAAACTGTCTCTCCAGCTCTCGACCTTCAAACTGTCTCTCCAGCTCTCGCTCCTTCAAACTGTCTCTCCAGCTCTCGCTCCTTCAAACTGTCTCTCCAGCTCTCGACCTTCAAACTGTCTCTCCAGCTCTCGACCTTCAAACTGTCACTCCAGCTCTCGACCTTCAAACTGTCCTCTCTCCAGCTCTCAACCTTCAAACTGTCTCTCCAGCTCTCGACCTTCAAACTGTCTCTCCAGCTCTCGACCTTCAAACTGTCTCTCCAGCTCTCGACCTTCAAACTGTCACTCCAGCTCTCGACCTTCAAACTGTCACTCCAGCTCTCGACCTTCAAACTGTCACTCCAGCTCTCGACCTTCAAACTGTCTCTCCAGCTCTCGACCTTCAAACTGTCTCTCCGGCTCTCGACCTTCAAACTGTCTCTCCAGCTCTCGACCTTCAAACTGTCTCTCCAGCTCTCGACCTTCAAACTGTCTCTCCAGCTCTCGCTCCTTCAAACTGTCTCTCCATCTCTCGACCTTCAAACTGTCACTCCAGCTCTCGCTCCTTCAAACTGTCTCTCCAGCTCTCGCTCCTTCAAACTGTCTCTCCAGCTCTCAACCTTCAAACTGTCTCTCCAGCTCTCGACCTTCAAACTGTCTCTCCAGCTCTCGACCTTCAAACTGTCTCTCCAGCTCTCGACCTTCAAACTGTCTCTCCAGCTCTCGCTCCTTCAAACTGTCTCTCCAGCTCTCGCTCCTTCAAACTGTCTCTCCAGCTCTCGACCTTCAAACTGTCTCTCCAGCTCTCGACCTTCAAACTGTCACTCCAGCTCTCGACCTTCAAACTGTCACTCCAGCTCTCGACCTTCAAACTGTCTCTCCAGCTCTCGACCTTCAAACTGTCTCTCCAGCTCTCGACCTTCAAACTGTCTCTCCGGCTCTCGACCTTCAAACTGTCTCTCCGGCTCTCGACCTTCAAACTGTCTCTCCAGCTCTCGACCTTCAAACTGTCTCTCCAGCTCTCGCTCCTTCAAACTGTCTCTCCAGCTCTCGCTCCTTCAAACTGTCTCTCCAGCTCTCGCTCCTTCAAACTGTCTCTCCAGCTCTCGACCTTCAAACTGTCTCTCCAGCTCTCGACCTTCAAACTGTCACTCCAGCTCTCGACCTTCAAACTGTCTCTCCAGCTCTCGCTCCTTCAAACTGTCTCTCCAGCTCTCGCTCCTTCAAACTGTCTCTCCAGCTCTCGCTCCTTCAAACTGTCTCTCCAGCTCTCGACCTTCAAACTGTCTCTCCAGCTCTCGACCTTCAAACTGTCACTCCAGCTCTCGACCTTCAAACTGTCCTCTCCAGCTCTCAACCTTCAAACTGTCACTCCAGCTCTCAACCTTCAAACTGTCACTCCAGCTCTCGACCTTCAAACTGTCTCTCCGGCTCTCGACCTTCAAACTGTCTCTCCGGCTCTCGACCTTCAAACTGCCTCTCCGGCTCTCGACCTTCAAACTGTCACTCCGGCTCTCGACCTTCAAACTGTCACTCTGGCTCTCGACCTTCAAACTGTCCTCTCCTGCTCTCGACCTTCAAACTGTCTCTCCAGCTCTCGACCTTCAAACTGTCTCTCCAGCTCTCGACCTTCAAACTGTCCCTCCAGCTCTCGACCTTCAAACTGTCTCTCCAGCTCTCGCTCCTTCAAACTGTCTCTCCAGCTCTCGACCTTCAAACTGTCACTCCAGCTCTCGCTCCTTCAAACTGTCTCTCCAGCTCTCGCTCCTTCAAACTGTCTCTCCAGCTCTCGACCTTCAAACTGTCTCTCCAGCTCTCGACCTTCAAACTGTCTCTCCAGCTCTCGCTCCTTCAAACTGTCTCTCCAGCTCTCGCTCCTTCAAACTGTCTCTCCAGCTCTCGACCTTCAAACTGTCTCTCCAGCTCTCGACCTTCAAACTGTCTCTCCAGCTCTCGACCTTCAAACTGTCTCTCCAGCTCTCGACCTTCAAACTGTCTCTCCAGCTCTCGCTCCTTCAAACTGTCTCTCCAGCTCTCGACCTTCAAACTGTCTCTCCAGCTCTCGACCTTCAAACTGTCACTCCAGCTCTCGACCTTCAAACTGTCTCTCCAGCTCTCGACATTCAAACTGTCACTTATGCTCTCGACCTTCAAACTGTCTCTCCAGCTCTCGACCTTCAAACTGTCTCTCCGGCTCTCGACCTACAAACTGTCTCTCCAGCTCTCGACCTTCAAACTGTCTCTCCAGCTCTCGACCTTCAAACTGTCTCCCCAGCTCTCGCTCCTTCAAACTGTCTCTCCAGCTCTCGCTCCTTCAAACTGTCTCTCCAGCTCTCGCTACTTCAAACTGTCTCTCCAGCTCTCGACCTTCAAACTGTCTCTCCAGCTCTCGACCTTCAAACTGTCTCTCCAGCTCTCGCTCCTTCAAACTGTCTCTCCAGCTCTCAACCTTCAAACTGTCTCTCCAGCTCTCGACCTTCAAACTGTCTCTCCAGCTCTCGACCTTCAAACTGTCTCTCCAGCTCTCGACCTTCAAACTGTCTCTCCAGCTCTCGCTCCTTCAAACTGTCTCTCCAGCTCTCGCTCCTTCAAACTGTCTCTCCAGCTCTCGACCTTCAAACTGTCTCTCCAGCTCTCGACCTTCAAACTGTCACTCCAGCTCTCGACCTTCAAACTGTCCTCTCTCCAGCTCTCGACCTTCAAACTGTCTCTCCAGCTCTCGACCTTCAAACTGTCTCTCCAGCTCTCGACCTTCAAACTGTCTCTCCAGCTCTCGACCTTCAAACTGTCACTCCAGCTCTCGACCTTCAAACTGTCACTCCAGCTCTCGACCTTCAAACTGTCACTCCAGCTCTCGACCTTCAAACTGTCTCTCCAGCTCTCGACCTTCAAACTGTCTCTCCGGCTCTCGACCTTCAAACTGTCTCTCCAACTCTCGACCTTCAAACTGTCTCTCCAGCTCTCGACCTTCAAACTGTCTCTCCAGCTCTCGCTCCTCCAAACTGTCTCTACAGCTCTCGACCTTCAAACTGTCACTCCAGCTCTCGCTCCTTCAAACTGTCTCTCCAGCTCTCGCTCCTTCAAACTGTCTCTCCAGCTCTCGACCTTCAAACTGTCACTCCAGCTCTCGCTCCTTCAAACTGTCTCTCCAGCTCTCGCTCCTTCAAACTGTCTCTCCAGCTCTCGACCTTCAAACTGTCTCTCCAGCTCTCGACCTTCAAACTGTCTCTCCAGCTCTCGCTCCTTCAAACTGTCTCTCCAGCTCTCGCTCCTTCAAACTGTCTCTCCAGCTCTCGACCTTCAAACTGTCTCTCCAGCTCTCGACCTTCAAACTGTCTCTCCAGCTCTCGACCTTCAAACTGTCTCTCCAGCTCTCGACCTTCAAACTGTCTCTCCAGCTCTCGCTCCTTCAAACTGTCTCTCCATCTCTCGACCTTCAAACTGTCACTCCAGCTCTCGCTCCTTCAAACTGTCTCTCCAGCTCTCGCTCCTTCAAACTGTCTCTCCAGCTCTCAACCTTCAAACTGTCTCTCCAGCTCTCGACCTTCAAACTGTCTCTCCAGCTCTCGACCTTCAAACTGTCTCTCCAGCTCTCGACCTTCAAACTGTCTCTCCAGCTCTCGCTCCTTCAAACTGTCTCTCCAGCTCTCGCTCCTTCAAACTGTCTCTCCAGCTCTCGACCTTCAAACTGTCTCTCCAGCTCTCGACCTTCAAACTGTCACTCCAGCTCTCGACCTTCAAACTGTCACTCCAGCTCTCGACCTTCAAACTGTCTCTCCAGCTCTCGCTCCTTCAAACTGTCTCTCCAGCTCTCGCTCCTTCAAACTGTCTCTCCAGCTCTCGCTCCTTCAAACTGTCTCTCCAGCTCTCGACCTTCAAACTGTCTCTCCAGCTCTCGACCTTCAAACTGTCACTCCAGCTCTCGACCTTCAAACTGTCACTCCAGCTCTCGACCTTCAAACTGTCTCTCCAGCTCTCGACCTTCAAACTGTCTCTCCAGCTCTCGACCTTCAAACTGTCTCTCCGGCTCTCGACCTTCAAACTGTCTCTCCAGCTCTCGACCTTCAAACTGTCTCTCCAGCTCTCGACCTTCAAACTGTCTCTCCAGCTCTCGCTCCTTCAAACTGTCTCTCCAGCTCTCGCTCCTTCAAACTGTCTCTCCAGCTCTCGCTCCTTCAAACTGTCTCTCCAGCTCTCGACCTTCAAACTGTCTCTCCAGCTCTCGACCTTCAAACTGTCACTCCAGCTCTCGACCTTCAAACTGTCTCTCCAGCTCTCGCTCCTTCAAACTGTCTCTCCAGCTCTCGCTCCTTCAAACTGTCTCTCCAGCTCTCGCTCCTTCAAACTGTCTCTCCAGCTCTCGCTCCTTCAAACTGTCTCTCCAGCTCTCGACCTTCAAACTGTCTCTCCAGCTCTCGCTCCTTCAAACTGTCTCTCCAGCTCTCGACCTTCAAACTGTCACTCCAGCTCTCGACCTTCAAACTGTCCTCTCTCCAGCTCTCAACCTTCAAACTGTCACTCCAGCTCTCGACCTTCAAACTGTCACTCCAGCTCTCGACCTTCAAACTGTCTCTCCGGCTCTCGACCTTCAAACTGTCTCTCCGGCTCTCGACCTTCAAACTGCCTCTCCGGCTCTCGACCTTCAAACTGTCACTCCGGCTCTCGACCTTCAAACTGTCACTCTGGCTCTCGACCTTCAAACTGTCCTCTCCGGCTCTCGACCTTCAAACTGTCCTCTCCAGCTCTCGACCTTCAAACTGTCTCTCCAGCTCTCGACCTTCAAACTGTCTCTCCAGCTCTCGACCTTCAAACTGTCCCTCCAGCTCTCGACCTTCAAACTGTCTCTCCAGCTCTCGCTCCTTCAAACTGTCTCTCCAGCTCTCGACCTTCAAACTGTCACTCCAGCTCTCGCTCCTTCAAACTGTCTCTCCAGCTCTCGCTCCTTCAAACTGTCTCTCCAGCTCTCGACCTTCAAACTGTCTCTCCAGCTCTCGACCTTCAAACTGTCTCTCCAGCTCTCGCTCCTTCAAACTGTCTCTCCAGCTCTCGCTCCTTCAAACTGTCTCTCCAGCTCTCGACCTTCAAACTGTCTCTCCAGCTCTCGACCTTCAAACTGTCTCTCCAGCTCTCGACCTTCAAACTGTCTCTCCAGCTCTCGACCTTCAAACTGTCTCTCCAGCTCTCGCTCCTTCAAACTGTCTCTCCAGCTCTCGACCTTCAAACTGTCTCTCCAGCTCTCGACCTTCAAACTGTCACTCCAGCTCTCGACCTTCAAACTGTCTCTCCAGCTCTCGACATTCAAAATGTCACTTATGCTCTCGACCTTCAAACTGTCTCTCCAGCTCTCGACCTTCAAACTGTCTCTCCGGCTCTCGACCTACAAACTGTCTCTCCAGCTCTCGACCTTCAAACTGTCTCTCCAGCTCTCGACCTTCAAACTGTCTCTCCAGCTCTCGCTCCTTCAAACTGTCTCTCCAGCTCTCGCTCCTTCAAACTGTCTCTCCAGCTCTCGCTCCTTCAAACTGTCTCTCCAGCTCTCGCTCCTTCAAACTGTCTCTCCAGCTCTCGACCTTCAAACTGTCTCTCCAGCTCTCGACCTTCAAACTGTCTCTCCAGCTCTCGCTCCTTCAAACTGTCTCTCCAGCTCTCAACCTTCAAACTGTCTCTCCAGCTCTCGACCTTCAAACTGTCTCTCCAGCTCTCGACCTTCAAACTGTCTCTCCAGCTCTCGACCTTCAAACTGTCTCTCCAGCTCTCGCTCCTTCAAACTGTCTCTCCAGCTCTCGCTCCTTCAAACTGTCTCTCCAGCTCTCGACCTTCAAACTGTCTCTCCAGCTCTCGACCTTCAAACTGTCACTCCAGCTCTCGACCTTCAAACTGTCCTCTCTCCAGCTCTCAACCTTCAAACTGTCTCTCCAGCTCTCGACCTTCAAACTGTCTCTCCAGCTCTCGACCTTCAAACTGTCTCTCCAGCTCTCGGCCTTCAAACTGTCACTCCAGCTCTCGACCTTCAAACTGTCACTCCAGCTCTCGACCTTCAAACTGTCACTCCAGCTCTCGACCTTCAAACTGTCTCTCCAGCTCTCGACCTTCAAACTGTCTCTCCGGCTCTCGACCTTCAAACTGTCTCTCCAGCTCTCGACCTTCAAACTGTCTCTCCAGCTCTCGACCTTCAAACTGTCTCTCCAGCTCTCGCTCCTCCAAACTGTCTCTACAGCTCTCGACCTTCAAACTGTCACTCCAGCTCTCGCTCCTTCAAACTGTCTCTCCAGCTCTCGCTCCTTCAAACTGTCTCTCCAGCTCTCGACCTTCAAACTGTCACTCCAGCTCTCGCTCCTTCAAACTGTCTCTCCAGCTCTCGCTCCTTCAAACTGTCTCTCCAGCTCTCGACCTTCAAACTGTCTCTCCAGCTCTCGACCTTCAAACTGTCTCTCCAGCTCTCGCTCCTTCAAACTGTCTCTCCAGCTCTCGCTCCTTCAAACTGTCTCTCCAGCTCTCGACCTTCAAACTGTCTCTCCAGCTCTCGACCTTCAAACTGTCTCTCCAGCTCTCGACCTTCAAACTGTCTCTCCAGCTCTCGACCTTCAAACTGTCACTCCAGCTCTCGACCTTCAAACTGTCCTCTCTCCAGCTCTCGACCTTCAAACTGTCTCTCCAGCTCTCGACCTTCAAACTGTCTCTCCGGCTCTCGACCTTCAAACTGCCTCTCCGGCTCTCGACCTTCAAACTGTCACTCCGGCTCTCGACCTTCAAACTGTCACTCTGGCTCTCGACCTTCAAACTGTCCTCTCCGGCTCTCGACCTTCAAACTGTCCTCTCCAGCTCTCGACCTTCAAACTGTCTCTCCAGCTCTCGACCTTCAAACTGTCTCTCCAGCTCTCGACCTTCAAACTGTCCCTCCAGCTCTCGACCTTCAAACTGTCTCTCCAGCTCTCGCTCCTTCAAACTGTCTCTCCAGCTCTCGACCTTCAAACTGTCACTCCAGCTCTCGCTCCTTCAAACTGTCTCTCCAGCTCTCGCTCCTTCAAACTGTCTCTCCAGCTCTCGACCTTCAAACTGTCTCTCCAGCTCTCGACCTTCAAACTGTCTCTCCAGCTCTCGCTCCTTCAAACTGTCTCTCCAGCTCTCGCTCCTTCAAACTGTCTCTCCAGCTCTCGACCTTCAAACTGTCTCTCCAGCTCTCGACCTTCAAACTGTCTCTCCAGCTCTCGACCTTCAAACTGTCTCTCCAGCTCTCGACCTTCAAACTGTCTCTCCAGCTCTCGCTCCTTCAAACTGTCTCTCCAGCTCTCGACCTTCAAACTGTCTCTCCAGCTCTCGACCTTCAAACTGTCACTCCAGCTCTCGACCTTCAAACTGTCTCTCCAGCTCTCGACATTCAAACTGTCACTTATGCTCTCGACCTTCAAACTGTCTCTCCAGCTCTCGACCTTCAAACTGTCTCTCCGGCTCTCGACCTACAAACTGTCTCTCCAGCTCTCGACCTTCAAACTGTCTCTCCAGCTCTCGACCTTCAAACTGTCTCTCCAGCTCTCGCTCCTTCAAACTGTCTCTCCAGCTCTCGCTCCTTCAAACTGTCTCTCCAGCTCTCGCTCCTTCAAACTGTCTCTCCAGCTCTCGACCTTCAAACTGTCTCTCCAGCTCTCGACCTTCAAACTGTCTCTCCAGCTCTCGCTCCTTCAAACTGTCTCTCCAGCTCTCAACCTTCAAACTGTCTCTCCAGCTCTCGACCTTCAAACTGTCTCTCCAGCTCTCGACCTTCAAACTGTCTCTCCAGCTCTCGACCTTCAAACTGTCTCTCCAGCTCTCGCTCCTTCAAACTGTCTCTCCAGCTCTCGCTCCTTCAAACTGTCTCTCCAGCTCTCGACCTTCAAACTGTCTCTCCAGCTCTCGACCTTCAAACTGTCACTCCAGCTCTCGACCTTCAAACTGTCCTCTCTCCAGCTCTCAACCTTCAAACTGTCTCTCCAGCTCTCGACCTTCAAACTGTCTCTCCAGCTCTCGACCTTCAAACTGTCTCTCCAGCTCTCGACCTTCAAACTGTCACTCCAGCTCTCGACCTTCAAACTGTCACTCCAGCTCTCGACCTTCAAACTGTCACTCCAGCTCTCGACCTTCAAACTGTCTCTCCAGCTCTCGACCTTCAAACTGTCTCTCCGGCTCTCGACCTTCAAACTGTCTCTCCAACTCTCGACCTTCAAACTGTCTCTCCAGCTCTCGACCTTCAAACTGTCTCTCCAGCTCTCGCTCCTCCAAACTGTCTCTACAGCTCTCGACCTTCAAACTGTCACTCCAGCTCTCGCTCCTTCAAACTGTCTCTCCAGCTCTCGCTCCTTCAAACTGTCTCTCCAGCTCTCGACCTTCAAACTGTCACTCCAGCTCTCGCTCCTTCAAACTGTCTCTCCAGCTCTCGCTCCTTCAAACTGTCTCTCCAGCTCTCGACCTTCAAACTGTCTCTCCAGCTCTCGACCTTCAAACTGTCTCTCCAGCTCTCGCTCCTTCAAACTGTCTCTCCAGCTCTCGCTCCTTCAAACTGTCTCTCCAGCTCTCGACCTTCAAACTGTCTCTCCAGCTCTCGACCTTCAAACTGTCTCTCCAGCTCTCGACCTTCAAACTGTCTCTCCAGCTCTCGACCTTCAAACTGTCTCTCCAGCTCTCGCTCCTTCAAACTGTCTCTCCAGCTCTCGACCTTCAAACTGTCTCTCCAGCTCTCGACCTTCAAACTGTCACTCCAGCTCTCGAACTTCAAACTGTCTCTCCAGCTCTCGACATTCAAACTGTCACTCCAGCTCTCGACCTTCAAACTGTCCTCTCTCCAGCTCTCAACCTTCAAACTGTCTCTCCAGCTCTCGACCTTCAAACTGTCTCTCCAGCTCTCGACCTTCAAACTGTCTCTCCAGCTCTCGACCTTCAAACTGTCACTCCAGCTCTCGACCTTCAAACTGTCACTCCAGCTCTCGACCTTCAAACTGTCACTCCAGCTCTCGACCTTCAAACTGTCTCTCCAGCTCTCGACCTTCAAACTGTCTCTCCGGCTCTCGACCTTCAAACTGTCTCTCCAACTCTCGACCTTCAAACTGTCTCTCCAGCTCTCGACCTTCAAACTGTCTCTCCAGCTCTCGCTCCTTCAAACTGTCTCTACAGCTCTCGACCTTCAAACTGTCACTCCAGCTCTCGCTCCTTCAAACTGTCTCTCCAGCTCTCGACCTTCAAACTGTCTCTCCAGCTCTCGACCTTCAAACTGTCTCTCCAGCTCTCGCTCCTTCAAACTGTCTCTCCAGCTCTCGCTCCTTCAAACTGTCTCTCCAGCTCTCGACCTTCAAACTGTCTCTCCAGCTCTCGACCTTCAAACTGTCTCTCCAGCTCTCGACCTTCAAACTGTCTCTCCAGCTCTCGACCTTCAAACTGTCTCTCCAGCTCTCGCTCCTTCAAACTGTCTCTCCAGCTCTCGACCTTCAAACTGTCTCTCCAGCTCTTGACCTTCAAACTGTCACTCCAGCTCTCGACCTTCAAACTGTCTCTCCAGCTCTCGACATTCAAACTGTCACTTATGCTCTCGACCTTCAAACTGTCTCTCCAGCTCTCGACCTTCAAACTGTCTCTCCGGCTCTCGACCTACAAACTGTCTCTACAGCTCTCGACCTTCAAACTGTCTCTCCAGCTCTCGACCTTCAAACTGTCTCTCCAGCTCTCGCTCCTTCAAACTGTCTCTCCAGCTCTCGCTCCTTCAAACTGTCTCTCCAGCTCTCGCTCCTTCAAACTGTCTCTCCAGCTCTCGACCTTCAAACTGTCTCTCCAGCTCTCGACCTTCAAACTGTCTCTCCAGCTCTCGCTCCTTCAAACTGTCTCTCCAGCTCTCAACCTTCAAACTGTCTCTCCAGCTCTCGACCTTCAAACTGTCTCTCCAGCTCTCGACCTTCAAACTGTCTCTCCAGCTCTCGACCTTCAAACTGTCTCTCCAGCTCTCGACCTTCAAACTGTCACTCCAGCTCTCAACCTTCAAACTGTCTCTCCAGCTCTCGACCTTCAAACTGTCTCTCCAGCTCTCGACCTTCAAACTGTCTCTCCAGCTCTCGACCTTCAAACTGTCTCTCCAGCTCTCGACCTTCAAACTGTCACTCCAGCTCTCGACCTTCAAACTGTCACTCCAGCTCTCGACCTTCAAACTGTCACTCCAGCTCTCGACCTTCAAACTGTCTCTCCAGCTCTCGACCTTCAAACTGTCTCTCCGGCTCTCGACCTTCAAACTGTCTCTCCAACTCTCGACCTTCAAACTGTCTCTCCAGCTCTCGACCTTCAAACTGTCTCTCCAGCTCTCGCTCCTTCAAACTGTCTCTACAGCTCTCGACCTTCAAACTGTCACTCCAGCTCTCGCTCCTTCAAACTGTCTCTCCAGCTCTCGCTCCTTCAAACTGTCTCTCCAGCTCTCGATCTTCAAACTGTCTCTCCAGCTCTCGACCTTCAAACTGTCTCTCCAGCTCTCGCTCCTTCAAACTGTCTCTCCAGCTCTCAACCTTCAAACTGTCTCTCCAGCTCTCGACCTTCAAACTGTCTCTCCAGCTCTCGACCTTCAAACTGTCTCTCCAGCTCTCGACCTTCAAACTGTCTCTCCAGCTCTCGCTCCTTCAAACTGTCTCTCCAGCTCTCGCTCCTTCAAACTGTCTCTCCAGCTCTCGACCTTCAAACTGTCTCTCCAGCTCTCGACCTTCAAACTGTCACTCCAGCTCTCGACCTTCAAACTGTCACTCCAGCTCTCGACCTTCAAACTGTCACTCCAGCTCTCGACCTTCAAACTGTCTCTCCAGCTCTCGACCTTCAAACTGTCTCTCCGGCTCTCGACCTTCAAACTGTCTCTCCAGATCTCGACCTTCAAACTGTCTCTGCAGCTCTCGACCTTCATACTGTCTCTCCAGCTCTCGCTCCTTCAAACTGTCTCTCCAGCTCTCGCTCCTTCAAACTGTCTCTCCAGCTCTCGCTCCTTCAAACTGTCTCTCCAGCTCTCGACCTTCAAACTGTCTCTCCAGCTCTCGACCTTCAAACTGTCTCTCCAGCTCTCGCTCCTTCAAACTGTCTCTCCAGCTCTCAACCTTCAAACTGTCTCTCCAGCTCTCGACCTTCAAACTGTCTCTCCAGCTCTCGACCTTCAAACTGTCTCTCCAGCTCTCGACCTTCAAACTGTCTCTCCAGCTCTCGCTCCTTCAAACTGTCTCTCCAGCTCTCGCTCCTTCAAACTGTCTCTCCAGCTCTCGACCTTCAAACTGTCACTCCAGCTCTCGAACTTCAAACTGTCCTCTCTCCAGCTCTCAACCTTCAAACTGTCTCTCCAGCTCTCGACCTTCAAACTGTCTCTCCAGCTCTCGACCTTCAAACTGTCTCTCCAGCTCTCGACCTTCAAACTGTCACTCCAGCTCTCGACCTTCAAACTGTCACTCCAGCTCTCGACCTTCAAACTGTCACTCCAGCTCTCGACCTTCAAACTGTCTCTCCAGCTCTCGACCTTCAAACTGTCTCTCCGGCTCTCGACCTTCAAACTGTCTCTCCAGCTCTCGACCTTCAAACTGCCTCTCCAGCTCTCGAACTTCAAACTGTCTCTCCAGCTCTCGCTCCTTCAAACTGTCTCTCCAGCTCTCGACCTTCAAACTGTCACTCCAGCTCTCGCTCCTTCAAACTGTCTCTCCAGCTCTCGCTCCTTCAAACTGTCTCTCCAGCTCTCAACCTTCAAACTGTCTCTCCAGCTCTCGACCTTCAAACTGTCTCTCCAGCTCTCGACCTTCAAACTGTCTCTCCAGCTCTCGACCTTCAAACTGTCTCTCCAGCTCTCGCTCCTTCAAACTGTCTCTCCAGCTCTCGCTCCTTCAAACTGTCTCTCCAGCTCTCGACCTTCAAACTGTCTCTCCAGCTCTCGACCTTCAAACTGTCACTCCAGCTCTCGACCTTCAAACTGTCACTCCAGCTCTCGACCTTCAAACTGTCACTCCAGCTCTCGACCTTCAAACTGTCTCTCCAGCTCTCGACCTTCAAACTGTCTCTCCGGCTCTCGACCTTCAAACTGTCTCTCCGGCTCTCGACCTTCAAACTGTCTCTCCGGCTCTCGACCTTCAAACTGTCTCTCCGGCTCTCGACCTTCAAACTGTCTCTCCAGCTCTCGCTCCTTCAAACTGTCTCTCCAGCTCTCGCTCCTTCAAACTGTCTCTCCAGTTCTCGACCTTCAAACTGTCTCTCCAGCTCTCGACCTTCAAACTGTCTCTCCAGCTCTCGCTCCTTCAAACTGTCTCTCCAGCTCTCAACCTTCAAACTGTCTCTCCAGCTCTCGACCTTCAAACTGTCTCTCCAGCTCTCGACCTTCAAACTGTCTCTCCAGCTCTCGACCTTCAAACTGTCTCTCCAGCTCTCGCTCCTTCAAACTGTCTCTCCAGCTCTCGCTCCTTCAAACTGTCTCTCCAGCTCTCGACCTTCAAACTGTCTCTCCAGCTCTCGTCCTTCAAACTGTCACTCCAGCTCTCGACCTTCAAACTGTCCTCTCTCCAGCTCTCAACCTTCAAACTGTCACTCCAGCTCTCAACCTTCAAACTGTCACTCCAGCTCTCGACCTTCAAACTGTCTCTCCGGCTCTCGAATTTCAAGCTGTCTCTCCGGCTCTCGACCTTCAAACTGTCTCTCCGGCTCTCGACCTTCAAACTGTCACTCCGGCTCTCGACCTTCAAACTGTCACTCTGGCTCTCGACCTTCAAACTGTCCTCTCCAGCTCTCGACCTTCAAACTGTCCTCTCCAGCTCTCGACCTTCAAACTGTCTCTCCAGCTCTCGACCTTCAAAATGTCTCTCCAGCTCTCGACCTTCAAACTGTCCCTCCAGCTCTCGACCTTCAAACTGTCTCTCCAGCTCTAGCTCCTTCAAACTGTCTCTCCAGCCCTCAACCTTCAAACTGTCACTCCAGCTCTCGCTCCTTCAAACTGTCTCTCCAGCTCTCGACCTTCAAACTGTCTCTCCAGCTCTCGACCTTCAAACTGTCTCTCCAGCTCTCGCTCCTTCAAACTGTCTCTCCAGCTCTCAACCTTCAAACTGTCTCTCCAGCTCTCGACCTTCAAACTCTCTCTCCAGCTCTCGACCTTCAAACTGTCTCTCCAGCTCTCGACCTTCAAACTGTCTCTCCAGCTCTCGCTCCTTCAAACTGTCTCTCCAGCTCTCGCTCCTTCAAACTGTCTCTCCAGCTCTCGACCTTCAAGCTGTCTCTCCAGCTCTCGACCTTCAAACTGTCACTCCAGCTCTCGACCTTCAAACTGTCTCTCCAGCTCTCGACGTTCAAACTGTCACTCCAGCTCTCGACCTTCAAACTGTCTCTCCAGCTCTCGACCTTCAAACTGTCTCTCCGGCTCTCGACCTACAAACTGTCTCTCCAGCTCTCGACCTTCAAACTGTCTCTCCAGCTCTCGACCTTCAAACTGTCTCTCCAGCTCTCGCTCCTTCAAACTGTCTCTCCAGCTCTCGCTCCTTCAAACTGTCTCTCCAGCTCTCGAACCTTCAAACTGTCTCTCCAGCTCTCGACCTTCAAACTGTCTCTCCAGCTCTCGACCTTCAAACTGTCTCTCCAGCTCTCGCTCCTTCAAACTGTCTCTCCAGCTCTCGACCTTCAAACTGTCTCTCCAGCTCTCGACCTTCAAACTGTCTCTCCAGCTCTCGACCTTCAAACTGTCTCTCCAGCTCTCGACCTTCAAACTGTCTCTCCAGCTCTCGCTCCTTCAAACTGTATCTCCAGCTCTCGCTCCTTCAAACTGTCTCTCCAGCTCTCGACCTTCAAACTGTCTCTCCAGCTCTCGACCTTCAAACTGTCACTCCAGCTCTCGACCTTCAAACTGTCCTCTCTCCAGCTCTCAACCTTCAACCTGTCTCTCCAGCTCTCGACCTTCAAACTGTCTCTCCAGCTCTCGACCTTCAAACTGTCTCTCCAGCTCTCGACCTTCAAACTGTCACTCCAGCTCTCGACCTTCAAACTGTCACTCCAGCTCTCGACCTTCAAACTGTCACTCCAGCTCTCGACCTTCAAACTGTCTCTCCAGCTCTCGACCTTCAAACTGTCTCTCCGGCTCTCGACCTTCAAACTGTCTCTCCAGCTCTCGACCTTCAAACTGTCTCTCCAGCTCTCGACCTTCAAACTGTCTCTCCAGCTCTCGCTCCTTCAAACTGTCTCTCCAGCTCTCGCTCCTTCAAACTGTCTCTCCAGCTCTCGCTCCTTCAAACTGTCTCTCCAGCTATCGACCTTCAAACTGTCTCTCCAGCTCTCGACCTTCAAACTGTCTCTCCAGCTCTCGACCTTCAAACTGTCACTCCAGCTCTCGACCTTCAAACTGTCACTCCAGCTCTCAACCTTCAAACTGTCACTCCAGTTCTCGACCTTCAAACTGTCTCTCCAGCTCTCGACCTTCAAACTGTCTCTCTGGCTCTCGACCTTCAAACTGTCTCTCCAGCTCTCGACCTTCAAACTGTCTCTCCAGCTCTCGACCTTCAAACTGTCTCTCCAGCTCTCGCTCTTTCAAACTGTCTCTCCAGCTCTCGACCTTCAAACTTTCACTCCAGCTCTCGCTCCTTCAAACTGTCTCTCCAGCTCTCGCTCCTTCAAACTGTCTCTCCAGCTCTCGACCTTCAAACTGTCTCTCCAGCTCTCGACCTTCAAACTGTCTCTCCAGCTCTCGACCTTCAAACTGTCACTCCAGCTCTCGACCTTCAAACTGTCACTCCAGCTCTCGTCCTTCAAACTGTCACTCCAGCTCTCGACCTTCAAACTGTCTCTCCAGCTCTCGACCTTCAAACTGTCTCTCCGGCTCTCGACCTTCAAACTGTCTCTCCAGCTCTCGACCTTCAAACTGCCTCTCCAGCTCTCGAACTTCAAACTGTCTCTCCAGCTCTCGCTCCTTCAAACTGTCTCTCCAGCTCTCGACCTTCAAACTGTCACTCCAGCTCTCGCTCCTTCAAACTGTCTCTCCAGCTCTCGCTCCTTCAAACTGTCTCTCCAGCTCTCAACCTTCAAACTGTCTCTCCAGCTCTCGACCTTCAAACTGTCTCTCCAGCTCTCGACCTTCAAACTGTCTCTCCAGCTCTCGACCTTCAAACTGTCTCTCCAGCTCTCGCTCCTTCAAACTGTCTCTCCAGCTCTTGCTCCTTCAAACTGTCTCTCCAGCTCTCGACCTTCAAACTGTCTCTCCAGCTCTCGACCTTCAAACTGTCACTCCAGCTCTCGACCTTCAAACTGTCACTCCAGCTCTCGACCTTCAAACTGTCACTCCAGCTCTCGACCTTCAAACTGTCTCTCCAGCTCTCGACCTTCAAACTGTCTCTCTGGCTCTCGACCTTCAAACTGTCTCTTCGGCTCTCGACCTTCAAACTGTCTCTCCGGCTCTCGACCTTCAAACTGTCTCTCCAGCTCTCGCTCCTTCAAACTGTCTCTCCAGCTCTCGCTCCTTCAAACTGTCTCTCCAGCTCTCGCTCCTTCAAACTGTCTCTCCGGCTCTCGACCTTCAAACTGTCTCTCCGGCTCTCGCTCCTTCAAACTGTCTCTCCGGCTCTCGACCTTCAAACTGTCTCTCCAGGTCTCGCTCCTTCAAACTGTCTCTCCAGCTCTCGCTCCTTCAAACTGTCTCTCCAGCTCTCGCTCCTTCAAACTGTCTCTCCAGTTCTCGACCTTCAAACTGTCTCTCCAGCTCTCGACCTTCAAACTGTCTCTCCAGCTCTCGCTCCTTCAAACTGTCTCTCCAGCTCTCAAACTTCAAACTGACTCTCCAGCTCTCCACCTTCAAACTGTCTCTCCAGCTCTCGACCTTCAAACTGTCACTCCAGCTCTCGACCTTCAAACTGTCACTCCAGCTCTCGACCTTCAAACTGTCACTCCAGCTCTCGACCTTCAAACTGTCTCTCCAGCTCTCGACCTTCAAACTGTCTCTCCGGCTCTCGACCTTCAAAGTGTCTCTCCGGCTCTCGACCTTCAAACTGTCTCTCCGGCTCTCGACCTTCAAACTGTCTCTCCAGCTCTCGCTCCTTCAAACTGTCTCTCCAGCTCTCGCTCCTTCAAACTGTCTCTCCAGCTCTCGCTCCTTCAAACTGTCTCTCCAGTTCTCGACCTTCAAACTGTCTCTCCAGCTCTCGACCTTCAAACTGTCTCTCCAGCTCTCGCTCCTTCAAACTGTCTCTCCAGCTCTCAACCTTCAAACTGTCTCTCCAGCTCTCGACCTTCAAACTGTCTCTCCAGCTCTCGACCTTCAAACTGTCTCTCCAGCTCTCGACCTTCAAACTGTCTCTCCAGCTCTCGCTCCTTCAAACTGTCTCTCCAGCTCTCGCTCCTTCAAACTGTCTCTCCAGCTCTCGACCTTCAAACTGTCTCTCCAGCTCTCGACCTTCAAACTGTCACTCGAGCTCTCGACCTTCAAACTGTCCTCTCTCCAGCTCTCAACCTTCAAACTGTCACTCCAGCTCTCAACATTCAAACTGTCACTCCAGCTCTCGACCTTAAAACTGTCTCTCCGGCTCTCGAATTCCAAACTGTCTCTCCGGCTCTCGACCTTCAAACTGTCTCTCCGGCTCTCGACCTTCAAACTGTCACTCCGGCTCTCGACCTTCAAACTGTCACTCTGGCTCTCGACCTTCAAACTGTCCTCTCCAGCTCTCGACCTTCAAATTGTCCTCTCCAGCTCTCGACCTTCAAACTGTCTCTCCAGCTCTCGACCTTCAAAATGTCTATCCAGCTCTCGACCTTCAAACTGTCCCTCCAGCTCTCGACCTTCAAACTGTCTCTCCAGCTCTCGCTCCTTCAAACTGTCTCTCCAGCCCTCAACCTTCAAACTGTCACTCCAGCTCTCGCTCCTTCAAACTGTCTCTCCAGCTCTCGCTCCTTGAAACTGTCTCTCCAGCTCTCGACCTTCAAACTGTCTCTCCAGCTCTCGACCTTCAAACTGTCTCTCCCGCTCTCGCTCCTTCAAACTGTCTCTCCAGCTCTCAACCTTCAAACTGTCTCTCCAGCTCTCGACCTTCAAGCTGTCTCTCCAGCTCTCGACCTTCAAACTGTCACTCCAGCTCTCGACCTTCAAACTGTCTCTCCAGCTCTCGCTCCTTCAAACTGTCTCTCCAGCTCTCGCTCCTTCAAACTGTCTCTCCAGCTCTCGACCTTCAAACTGTCTCTCCAGCTCTCGACCTTCAAACTGTCACTCCAGCTCTCGACCTTCAAACTGTCTCTCCAGCTCTCGACCTTCAAACTGTCACTCCAGCTCTCGACCTTCAAACTGTCTCTCCAGCTCTCGACCTTCAAACTGTCTCTCCGGCTCTCGACCTACAAACTGTCTCTCCAGCTCTCGACCTTCAAACTGTCTCTCCAGCTCTCGACCTTCAAACTGTCTCTCCAGCTCTCGCTCCTTCAAACTGTCTCTCCAGCTCTCGCTCCTTCAAACTGTCTCTCCAGCTCTCGCTCCTTCAAACTGTCTCTCCAGCTCTCGACCTTCAAACTGTCTCTCCAGCTCTCGACCTTCAAACTGTCTCTCCAGCTCTCGCTCCTTCAAACTGTCTCTCCAGCTCTCAACCTTCAAACTGTCTCTCCAGCTCTCGACCTTCAAACTGTCTCTCCAGCTCTCGACCTTCAAACTGTCTCTCCAGCTCTCGACCTTCAAACTGTCTCTCCAGCTCTCGCTCCTTCAAACTGTATCTCCAGCTCTCGCTCCTTCAAACTGTCTCTCCAGCTCTCGACCTTCAAACTGTCTCTCCAGCTCTCGACCTTCAAACTGTCACTCCAGCTCTCGACCTTCAAACTGTCCTCTCTCCAGCTCTCAACCTTCAAACTGTCTCTCCAGCTCTCGACCTTCAAACTGTCTCTCCAGCTCTCGACCTTCAAACTGTCTCTCTAGCTCTCGACCTTCAAACTGTCTCTCCGGCTCTCGACCTTCAAACTGTCTCTCCAGCTCTCGACCTTCAAACTGTCTCTCCAGCTCTCGACCTTCAAACTGTCTCTCCAGCTCTCGCTCCTTCAAACTGTCTCTCCAGCTCTCGCTCCTTCAAACTGTCTCTCCAGCTCTCGCTCCTTCAAACTGTCTCTCCAGCTATCGACATTCAAACTGTCTCTCCAGCTCTCGACCTTCAAACTGTCTCTCCAGCTCTCGACCTTCAAACTGTCACTCCAGCTCTCGACCTTCAAACTGTCACTCCAGCTCTCGACCTTCAAACTGTCACTCCAGTTCTCGACCTTCAAACTGTCTCTCCAGCTCTCGACCTTCAAACTGTCTCTCTGGCTCTCGACCTTCAAACTGTCTCTCCAGCTCTCGACCTTCAAACTGTCTCTCCAGCTCTCGACCTTCAAACTGTCTCTCCAGCTCTCGCTCCTTCAAACTGTCTCTCCAGCTCTCGACCTTCAAACTGTCACTCCAGCTCTCGCTCCTTCAAACTGTCTCTCCAGCTCTCGCTCCTTCAAACAGTCTCTCCAGCTCTCGATCTTCAAACTGTCTCTCCAGCTCTCGACCTTCAAACTGTCTCTCCAGCTCTCGCTCCTTCAAACTGTCTCTCCAGCTCTCAACCTTCAAACTGTCTCTCCAGCTCTCGACCTTCAAACTGCCTCTCCAGCTCTCGACCTTCAAACTGTCTCTCCAGCTCTCGACCTTCAAACTGTCTCTCCAGCTCTCGCTCCTTCAAACTGTCTCTCCAGCTCTCGCTCCTTCAAACTGTCTCTCCAGCTCTCGACCTTCAAACTGTCTCTCCAGCTCTCGACCTTCAAACTGTCTCTCCAGCTCTCGACCTTCAAACTGTCTCTCCAGCTCTCGACCTACAAACTGTCTCTCCAGCTCTCGACCTTCAAACTGTCTCTCCAGCTCTCGACCTTCAAACTGTCTCTCCAGCTCTCGCTCCTTCAAACTGTCTCTCCAGCTCTCGCTCCTTCAAACTGTCTCCCCAGCTCTCGCTCCTTCAAACTGTCTCTCCAGCTCTCGACCTTCAAACTGTCTCTCCAGCTCTCGACCTTCAAACTGTCTCTCCAGCTCTCGCTCCTTCAAACTGTCTCTCCAGCTCTCAACCTTCAAACAGTCTCTCCAGCTCTCGACCTTCAAACTGTCTCTCCAGCTCTCGACCTTCAAACTGTCTCTCCAGCTCTCGACCTTCAAACTGTCTCTCCAGCTCTCGCTCCTTCAAACTGTCTCTCCAGCTCTCGCTCCTTCAAACTGTCTCTCCAGCTCTCGACCTTCAATCTGTCTCTCCAGCTCTCGACCTTCAAACTGTCACTCCAGCTCTCGACCTTCAAACTGTCCTCTCTCCAGCTCTCAACCTTCAAACTGTCTCTCCAGCTCTCGACCTTCAAACTGTCTCTCCAGCTCTCGACCTTCAAACTGTCTCTCCAGCTCTCGACCTTCAAACTGTCACTCCAGCTCTCGACCTTCAAACTGTCACTCCAGCTCTCGACCTTCAAACTGTCACTGCAGCTCTCGACCTTCAAACTGTCTCTCCAGCTCTCGACCTTCAAACTGTCTCTCCGGCTCTCGACCTTCAAACTGTCTCTCCAGCTCTCGACCTTCAAACTGTCTCTCCAGCTCTCGACCTTCAAACTGTCTCTCCAGCTCTCGCTCCTTCAAACTGTCTCTCCATCTCTCGACCTTCAAACTGTCACTCCAGCTCTCGCTCCTTCAAACTGTCTCTCCAGCTCTCGCTCCTTCAAACTGTCTCTCCAGCTCTCAACCTTCAAACTGTCTCTCCAGCTCTCGACCTTCAAACTGTCTCTCCAGCTCTCGACCTTCAAACTGTCTCTCCAGCTCTCGACCTTCAAACTGTCTCTCCAGCTCTCGACCTTCAAACTGTCTCTCCAGCTCTCGACCTTCAAACTCTCTCTCCAGCTCTCGCTCCTTCAAACTGTCTCTCCAGCTCTCGCTCCTTCAAGCTGTCTCTCCAGCTCTCGACCTTCAAACTGTCTCTCCAGCTCTCGACCTTCAAACTGTCACTCCAGCTCTCGACCTTCAAACTGTCACTCCAGCTCTCGACCTTCAAACTGTCACTCCAGCTCTCGACCTTCAAACTGTCTCTCCAGCTCTCGACCTTCAAACTGTCTCTCCGGCTCTCGACCTTCAAACTGTCTCTCCAGCTCTCGACCTTCAAACTGTCTCTCCAGCTCTCGACCTTCAAACTGTCTCTCCAGCTCTCGCTCCTTCAAACTGTCTCTCCAGCTCTCGCTCCTTCAAACTGTCTCTCCAGCTCTCGCTCCTTCAAACTGTCTCTCCAGCTCTCGACCTTCAAACTGTCTCTCCAGCTCTCGACCTTCAAACTGTCTCTCCAGCTCTCGCTCCTTCAAACTGTCTCTCCAGCTCTCAACCTTCAAACTGTCTCTCCAGCTCTCGACCTTCAAACTGTCTCTCCAGCTCTCGACCTCCAAACTGTCTCTCCAGCTCTCGACCTTCAAACTGTCTCTCCAGCTCTCGCTCCTTCAAACTGTCTCTCCAGCTCTCGCTCCTTCAAACTGTCTCTCCAGCTCTCGACCTTCAAACTGTCTCTCCAGCTCTCGACCTTAAACTGTCACTCCAGCTCTCGACCTTCAAATTGTCCTCTCTCCAGCTCTCAACCTTCAAACTGTCACTCCAGCTCTCAACCTTCAAACTGTCACTCCAGCTCTCGACCTTCAAACTGTCTCTCCAGCTCTCGACCTTCAAACTGTCTCTCCGGCTCTCGACCTTCAAACTGTCTCTCCAGCTCTCGCTCCTTCAAACTGTCTCTCCAGCTCTCGCTCCTTCAAACTGTCTCTCCAGCTCTCGACCTTCAAACTGTCTCTCCAGCTCTCGACCTTAAACTGTCACTCCAGCTCTCGATCTTCAAACTGTCCTCTCTCCAGCTCTCAACCTTCAAACTGTCACTCCAGCTCTCGCTCCTTCAAACTGTCTCTCCAGCTCTCGCTCCTTCAAACTGTCTCTCCAGCTCTCGACCTTCAAACTGTCTCTCCGGCTCTCGACCTTCAAACTGTCTCTCCGGCTCTCGACCTTCAAACTGTCTCTCCGGCTCTCGACCTTCAAACTGTCACTCCGGCTCTCGACCTTCAAACTGTCACTCTGGCTCTCGACCTTCAAACTGTCCTCTCCGGCTCTCGACCTTCAAACTGTCCTCTCCAGCTCTCGAACTTCAAACTGTCTCTCCAGCTCTCGACCTTCAAACTGTCTCTCCAGCTCTCGACCTTCAAACTGTCCCTCGAGCTCTCGACCTTCAAACTTTCTCTCCAGCTCTCGCTCCTTCAAACTGTCTCTCCAGCTCTCGACCTTCAAACTGTCACTCCAGCTCTCGCTCCTTCAAACTGTCTCTCCAGCTCTCGCTCCTTCAAACTGTCTCTCCAGCTCTCGACCTTCAAACTGTCTCTCCAGCTCTCGACCTTCAAACTGTCTCTCCAGCTCTCGCTCCTTCAAACTGTCTCTCCGGCTCTCGACCTTCAAACTGTCTCTCCAGCTCTCTACCTTCAAACTGTCTCTCCAGCTCTCGACCTTCAAACTGTCTCTCCAGCTCTCGCTCCTTCAAACTGTCTCTCCAGCTCTCAACCTTCAAACTGTCTCTCCAGCTCTCGACCTTCAAACTGTCTCTCCAGCTCTCGACCTTCAAACTGTCACTCCAGCTCTCGACCTTCAAACTGTCACTCCAGCTCTCGACCTTCAAACTGTCACTCCAGCTCTCGACCTTCAAACTGTCTCTCCAGCTCTCGACCTTCAAACTGTCTCTCCAGCTCTCGCTCCTTCAAACTGTCTCTCCAGCTCTCGCTCCTTCAAACTGTCTCTCCAGCTCTCGACCTTCAAACTGTCTCTCCAGCTCTCGACCTTCAAACTGTCTCTCCAGCTCTCGACCTTCAAACTGTCACTCCAGCTCTCGACCTTCAAACTGTCCTCTCTCCAGCTCTCAACCTTCAAACTGTCACTCCAGCTCTCAACCTTCAAACTGTCACTCCAGCTCTCGACCTTCAAACTGTCTCTCCGGCTCTCGAATTTCAAACTGTCTCTCCGGCTCTCGACCTTCAAACTGTCTCTCCGGCTCTCGACCTTCAAACTGTCTCTCCAGCTCTCGCTCCTTCAAACTGTCTCTCCAGCTCTCGACCTTCAAACTGTCTCTCCAGCTCTCGACCTTCAAACTGTCACTCCAGCTCTCGACCTTCAAACTGTCTCTCCAGCTCTCGACCTTCAAACTGTCACTCCAGCTCTCGACCTTCAAACTGTCTCTCCAGCTCTCGACCTTCAAACTGTCTCTCCGGCTCTCGACCTAAAAACTGTCTCTCCAGCTCTCGACCTTCAAACTGTCTCTCCAGCTCTCGACCTTCAAACTGTCTCTCCAGCTCTCGCTCCTTCAAACTGTCTCTCCAGCTCTCGCTCCTTCAAACTGTCTCTCCAGCTCTCGCTCCTTCAAACTGTCTCTCCAGCTCTCGACCTTCAAACTGTCTCTCCAGCTCTCGACCTTCAAACTGTCTCTCCAGCTCTC
The DNA here is from genome assembly GCF_052327205.1 of Somniosus microcephalus. Lineage (NCBI taxonomy): Eukaryota > Metazoa > Chordata > Chondrichthyes > Squaliformes > Somniosidae > Somniosus > Somniosus microcephalus. Next base: position 78,842,148 of record NC_140990.1, read on the forward strand.
GCTCCTTCAAACTGTCTCTCCAGCTCTCAACCTTCAAACTGTCTCTCCAGCTCTCGACCTTCAAACTGTCTCTCCAGCTCTCGACCTTCAAACTGTCTCTCCAGCTCTCGACCTTCAAACTGTCTCTCCAGCTCTCGCTCCTTCAAACTGTATCTCCAGCTCTCGCTCCTTCAAACTGTCTCTCCAGCTCTCGACCTTCAAACTGTCTCTCCAGCTCTCGACCTTCAAACTGTCACTCCAGCTCTCGACCTTCAAACTGTCCTCTCTCCAGCTCTCAACCTTCAAACTGTCTCTCCAGCTCTCGACCTTCAAACTGTCTCTCCAGCTCTCGACCTTCAAACTGTCTCTCCAGCTCTCGACCTTCAAACTGTCTCTCCAGCTCTCGACCTTCAAACTGTCACTCCAGCTCTCGACCTTCAAACTGTCACTCCAGCTCTCGACCTTCAAACTGTCACTCCAGCTCTCGACCTTCAAACTGTCTCTCCAGCTCTCGACCTTCAAACTGTCTCTCCGGCTCTCGACCTTCAAACTGTCTCTCCAGCTCTCGACCTTCAAACTGTCTCTCCAGCTCTCGACCTTCAAACTGTCTCTCCAGCTCTCGCTCCTTCAAACTGTCTCTCCAGCTCTCGCTCCTTCAAACTGTCTCTCCAGCTCTCGCTCCTTCAAACTGTCTCTCCAGCTCTCGACCTTCAAACTGTCTCTCCAGCTCTCGACCTTCAAACTGTCACTCCAGCTCTCGACCTTCAAACTGTCACTCCAGCTCTCGACCTTCAAACTGTCACTCCAGTTCTCGACCTTCAAACTGTCTCTCCAGCTCTCGACCTTCAAACTGTCTCTCTGGCTCTCGACCTTCAAACTGTCTCTCCAGCTCTCGACCTTCAAACTGTCTCTCCAGCTCTCGACCTTCAAACTGTCTCTCCAGCTCTCGCTCCTTCAAACTGTCTCTCCAGCTCTCGACCTTCAAACTGTCACTCCAGCTCTCGCTCCTTCAAACTGTCTCTCCAGCTCTCGCTCCTTCAAACAGTCTCTCCAGCTCTCGACCTTCAAACTGTCTCTCCAGCTCTCGACCTTCAAACTGTCTCTCCAGCTCTCGCTCCTTCAAACTGTCTCTCCAGCTCTCCACCTTCAAACTGTCTCTCCAGCTCTTGACCTTCAAACTGTCTCTCCAGCTCTCGACCTTCAAACTGTCTCTCCAGCTCTCGACCTTCAAACTGTCTCTCCAGCTCTCGCTCCTTCAAACTGTCTCTCCAGCTCTCGCTCCTTCAAACTGTCTCTCCAGCTCTCGACCTTCAAACTGTCTCTCCAGCTCTCGACCTTCAAACTGTCTCTCCAGCTCTCGACCTTCAAACTGTCTCTCCAGCTCTCGACCTACAAACTGTCTCTCCAGCTCTCGACCTTCAAACTGTCTCTCCAGCTCTCGACCTTCAAACTGTCTCTCCAGCTCTCGCTCCTTCAAACTGTCTCTCCAGCTCTCGCTCCTTCAAACTGTCTCCCCAGCTCTCGCTCCTTCAAACTGTCTCTCCAGCTCTCGACCTTCAAACTGTCTCTCCAGCTCTCGACCTTCAAACTGTCTCTCCAGCTCTCGCTCCTTCAAACTGTCTCTCCAGCTCTCAACCTTCAAACAGTCTCTCCAGCTCTCGACCTTCAAACTGTCTCTCCAGCTCTCGACCTTCAAACTGTCTCTCCAGCTCTCGACCTTCAAACTGTCTCTCCAGCTCTCGCTCCTTCAAACTGTCTCTCCAGCTCTCGCTCCTTCAAACTGTCTCTCCAGCTCTCGACCTTCAAACTGTCTCTCCAGCTCTCGACCTTCAAACTGTCACTCCAGCTCTCGACCTTCAAACTGTCCTCTCTCCAGCTCTCAACCTTCAAACTGTCTCTCCAGCTCTCGACCTTCAAACTGTCTCTCCAGCTCTCGACCTTCAAACTGTCTCTCCAGCTCTCGACCTTCAAACTGTCACTCCAGCTCTCGACCTTCAAACTGTCACTCCAGCTCTCGACCTTCAAACTGTCACTCCAGCTCTCGACCTTCAAACTGTCTCTCCAGCTCTCGACCTTCAAACTGTCTCTCCGGCTCTCGACCTTCAAACTGTCTCTCCAGCTCTCGACCTTCAAACTGTCTCTCCAGCTCTCGACCTTCAAACTGTCTCTCCAGCTCTCGCTCCTTCAAACTGTCTCTCCATCTCTCGACCTTCAAACTGTCACTCCAGCTCTCGCTCCTTCAAACTGTCTCTCCAGCTCTCGCTCCTTCAAACTGTCTCTCCAGCTCTCAACCTTCAAACTGTCTCTCCAGCTCTCGACCTTCAAACTGTCTCTCCAGCTCTCGACCTTCAAACTGTCTCTCCAGCTCTCGACCTTCAAACTCTCTCTCCAGCTCTCGCTCCTTCAAACTGTCTCTCCAGCTCTCGCTCCTTCAAGCTGTCTCTCCAGCTCTCGACCTTCAAACTGTCTCTCCAGCTCTCGACCTTCAAACTGTCACTCCAGCTCTCGACCTTCAAACTGTCACTCCAGCTCTCGACCTTCAAACTGTCACTCCAGCTCTCGACCTTCAAACTGTCTCTCCAGCTCTCGACCTTCAAACTGTCTCTCCGGCTCTCGACCTTCAAACTGTCTCTCCAGCTCTCGACCTTCAAACTGTCTCTCCAGCTCTCGACCTTCAAACTGTCTCTCCAGCTCTCGCTCCTTCAAACTGTCTCTCCAGCTCTCGCTCCTTCAAACTGTCTCTCCAGCTCTCGCTCCTTCAAACTGTCTCTCCAGCTCTCGACCTTCAAACTGTCTCTCCAGCTCTCGACCTTCAAACTGTCTCTCCAGCTCTCGCTCCTTCAAACTGTCTCTCCAGCTCTCAACCTTCAAACTGTCTCTCCAGCTCTCGACCTTCAAACTGTCTCTCCAGCTCTCGACCTTCAAACTGTCTCTCCAGCTCTCGACCTTCAAACTGTCTCTCCAGCTCTCGCTCCTTCAAACTGTCTCTCCAGCTCTCGCTCCTTCAAACTGTCTCTCCAGCTCTCGACCTTCAAACTGTCTCTCCAGCTCTCGACCTTAAACTGTCACTCCAGCTCTCGACCTTCAAACTGTCCTCTCTCCAGCTCTCAACCTTCAAACTGTCACTCCAGCTCTCAACCTTCAAACTGTCACTCCAGCTCTCGACCTTCAAACTGTCTCTCCGGCTCTCGACCTTCAAACTGTCTCTCCGGCTCTCGACCTTCAAACTGTCTCTCCGGCTCTCGACCTTCAAACTGTCACTCCGGCTCTCGACCTTCAAACTGTCACTCTGGCTCTCGACCTTCAAACTGTCCTCTCCGGCTCTCGACCTTCAAACTGTCCTCTCCAGCTCTCGACCTTCAAACTGTCTCTCCAGCTCTCAACCTTCAAACTGTCTCTCCAGCTCTCGACCTTCAAACTGTCTCTCCAGCTCTCGACCTTCAAACTGTCTCTCCAGCTCTCGACCTTCAAACTGTCTCTCCAGCTCTCGCTCCTTCAAACTGTCTCTCCAGCTCTCGCTCCTTCAAAATGTCTCTCCAGCTCTCGACCTTCAAACTGTCTCTCCAGCTCTCGACCTTCAAACTGTCACTCCAGCTCTCGACCTTCAAACTGTCCTCTCTCCAGCTCTCAACCTTCAAACTGTCACTCCAGCTCTCAACCTTCAAACTGTCACTCCAGCTCTCGACCTTCAAACTGTCTCTCCGGCTCTCGACCTTCAAACTGTCTCTCCGGCTCTCGACCTTCAAACTGTCTCTCCGGCTCTCGACCTTCAAACTGTCACTCTGGCTCTCGACCTTCAAACTGTCACTCTGGCTCTCGACCTTCAAACTGTCCTCTCCGGCTCTCGACCTTCAAACTGTCCTCTCCAGCTCTCGACCTTCAAACTGTCTCTCCAGCTCTCGACCTTCAAACTGTCTCTCCAGCTCTCGACCTTCAAACTGTCGCTCGAGCTCTCGACCTTCAAACTTTCTCTCCAGCTCTCGCTCCTTCAAACTGTCTCTCCAGCTCTCGACCTTCAAACTGTCACTCCAGGTCTCGCTCCTTCAAACTGTCTCTCCAGCTCTCGCTCCTTCAAACTGTCTCTCCAGCTCTCGACCTTCAAACTGTCTCTCCAGCTCTCGACCTTCAAACTGTCTCTCCAGCTCTCGCTCCTTCAAACTGTCTCTCCAGCTCTCGCTCCTTCAAACTGTCTCTCCAGCTCTCGACCTTCAAGCTGTCTCTCCAGCTCTCGACCTTCAAACTGTCTCTCCAGCTCTCGACCTTCAAACTGTCTCTCCAGCTCTCGCTCCTTCAAACTGTCTCTCCAGCTCTCGCTCCTTCAAACTGTCTCTCCAGCTCTCGACCTTCAAACTGTCTCTCCAGCTCTCGACCTTCAAACTGTCACTCCAGCTCTCGACCTTCAAACTGTCTCTCCAGCTCTCGACCTTAAAACTGTCACTCCAGCTCTCGACCTTCAAACTGTCTCTCCAGCTCTCGACCTTCAAACTGTCTCTCCGGCTCTCGACCTACAAACTGTCTCTCCAGCTCTCGACCTTCAAACTGTCTCTCCAGCTCTCGACCTTCAAACTGTCTCTCCAGCTCTCGCTCCTTCAAACTGTCTCTCCAGCTCTCGCTCCTTCAAACTGTCTCTCCAGCTCTCGCTCCTTCAAACTGTCTCTCCAGCTCTCGACCTTCAAACTGTCTCTCCAGCTCTCGACCTTCAAACTGTCTCTCCAGCTCTCGCTCCTTCAAACTGTCTCTCCAGCTCTCAACCTTCAAACTGTCTCTCCAGCTCTCGACCTTCAAACTGTCTCTCCAGCTCTCGACCTTCAAACTGTCTCTCCAGCTCTCGACCTTCAAACTGTCTCTCCAGGTCTCGCTCCTTCAAACTGTCTCTCCAGCTCTCGCTCCTTCAAACTGTCTCTCCAGCTCTCGACCTTCAAACTGTCTCTCCAGCTCTCGACCTTCAAACTGTCACTCCAGCTCTCGACCTTCAAACTGTCCTCTCTCCAGCTCTCAACCTTCAAACTGTCTCTCCAGCTCTCGACCTTCAAACTGTCTCTCCAGCTCTCGACCTTCAAACTGTCACTCCAGCTCTCGACCTTCAAACTGTCTCTCCAGCTCTCGACCTTCAAACTGTCACTCCAGCTCTCGACCTTCAAACTGTCTCTCCAGCTCTCGACCTTCAAACTGTCTCTCCGGCTCTCGACCTACAAACTGTCTCTCCAGCTCTCGACCTTCAAACTGTCTCTCCAGCTCTCGACCTTCAAACTGTCTCTCCAGCTCTCGCTCCTTCAAACTGTCTCTCCAGCTCTCGCTCCTTCAAACTGTCTCTCCAGCTCTCGCTCCTTCAAACTGTCTCTCCAGCTCTCGACCTTCAAACTGTCTCTCCAGCTCTCGACCTTCAAACTGTCTCTCCAGCTCTCGCTCCTTCAAACTGTCTCTCCAGCTCTCAACCTTCAAACTGTCTCTCCAGCTCTCGACCTTCAAACTGTCTCTCCAGCTCTCGACCTTCAAACTGTCTCTCCAGCTCTCGACCTTCAAACTGTCTCTCCAGCTCTCGCTCCTTCAAACTGTCTCTCCAGCTCTCGCTCCTTCAAACTGTCTCTCCAGCTCTCGACCTTCAAACTGTCTCTCCAGCTCTCGACCTTCAAACTGTCTCTCCAGCTCTCGCTCCTTCAAACTGTCTCTCCAGCTCTCAACCTTCAAACTGTCTCTCCAGCTCTCGACCTTCAAACTGTCACTCCAGCTCTCGACCTTCAAACTGTCACTCCAGCTCTCGACCTTCAAACTGTCTCTCCAGCTCTCGCCCTTCAAACTGCCTCTCCGGCTCTCGACCTTCAAACTGTCTCTCCAGCTCTCGACCTTCAAACTGTCTCTCCAGCTCTCGACCTTCAAACTGTCTCTCCAGCTCTCGCTCCTTCAAACTGTCTCTCCAGCTCTCGACCTTCAAACTGTCACTCCAGCTCTCGCTCCTTCAAACTGTCTCTCCAGCTCTCGCTCCTTCAAACTGTCTCTCCAGCTCTGGATCTTCAAACTGTCTCTCCAGCTCTCGACCTTCAAACTGTCTCTCCAGCTCTCGCTCCTTCAAACTGTCTCTCCAGCTCTCAACCTTCAAACTGTCTCTCCAGCTCTCGACCTTCAAACTGTCTCTCCAGCTCTCGACCTTCAAACTGTCTCTCCAGCTCTCGACCTTCAAACTGTCTCTCCAGCTCTCGCTCCTTCAAACTGTCTCTCCAGCTCTCGCTCCTTCAAACTGTCTCTCCAGCTCTCGACCTTCAAACTGTCTCTCCAGCTCTCGACCTTCAAACTGTCACTCCAGCTCTCGACCTTCAAACTGTCACTCCAGCTCTCGACCTTCAAACTGTCACTCCAGCTCTCGACCTTCAAACTGTCTCTCCAGCTCTCGACCTTCAAACGGTCTCTCCGGCTCTCGACCTTCAAACTGTCTCTCCAGCTCTCGACCTTCAAACTGTCTCTGCAGCTCTCGACCTTCATACTGTCTCTCCAGCTCTCGCTCCTTCAAACTGTCTCTCCAGCTCTCGCTCCTTCAAACTGTCTCTCCAGCTCTCGCTCCTTCAAACTGTCTCTCCAGCTCTCGACCTTCAAACTGTCTCTCCAGCTCTCGACCTTCAAACTGTCTCTCCAGCTCTCGCTCCTTCAAACTGTCTCTCCAGCTCTCGACCTTCTAACTGTCTCTCCAGCTCCCGACCTTCAAACTGTCTCTCCAGCTCTCGACCTTCAAACTGTCTCTCCAGCTCTCGAACTTCAAACTGTCTCTCCAGCTCTCGCTCCTTCAAACTGTCTCTCCAGCTCTCGCTCCTTCAAACTGTCTCTCCAGCTCTCGACCTTCAAACTGTCTCTCCAGCTCTCGACCTTCAAACTGTCACTCCAGCTCTCGAACTTCAAACTGTCCTCTCTCCAGCTCTCAACCTTCAAACTGTCTCTCCAGCTCTCGACCTTCAAACTGTCTCTCCAGCTCTCGACCTTCAAACTGTCTCTCCAGCTCTCGACCTTCAAACTGTCACTCAAGCTCTCGACCTTCAAACTGTCACTCCAGCTCTCGACCTTCAAACTGTCACTCCAGCTCTCGACCTTCAAACTGTCTCTCCGGCTCTCGACCTTCAAACTGTCTCTCCAGCTCTCGACCTTCAAACTGTCTCTCCAGCTCTCGACCTTCAAACTGTCTCTCCAGCTCTCGCTCCTTCAAACTGTCTCTCCAGCTCTCGACCTTCAAACTGTCACTCCAGCTCTCAACCTTCAAACTGTCTCTCCAGCTCTCGACCTTCAAACTGTCTCTCCAGCTCTCGACCTTCAAACTGTCTCTCCAGCTCTCGACCTTCAAACTGTCTCTCCAGCTCTCGCTCCTTCAAACTGTCTCTCCAGCTCTCGCTCCTTCAAACTGTCTCTCCAGCTCTCGACCTTCAAACTGTCTCTCCAGCTCTCGACCTTCAAACTGTCACTCCAGCTCTCGACCTTCAAACTGTCACTCCAGCTCTCGACCTTCAAACTGTCACTCCAGCTCTCGACCTTCAAACTGTCTCTCCAGCTCTCGACCTTCAAACTGTCTCTCCGGCTCTCGACCTTCAAACTGTCTCTCCAGCTCTCGACCTTCAAACTGTCTCTCCAGCTCTCGACCTTCAAACTGTCTCTCCAGCTCTCGCTCCTTCAAACTGTCTCTCCAGCTCTCGCTCCTTCAAACTGTCTCTCCAGCTCTCGCTCCTTCAAACTGTCTCTCCAGCTCTCGACCTTCAAACTGTCTCTCCAGCTCTCGACCTTCAAACTGTCTCTCCAGCTCTCGCTCCTTCAAACTGTCTCTCCAGCTCTCAACCTTCAAACTGTCTCTCCAGCTCTCGACCTTCAAACTGTCTCTCCAGCTCTCGACCTTCAAACTGTCTCTCCAGCTCTCGACCTTCAAACTGTCTCTCCAGCTCTCGCTCCTTCAAACTGTCTCTCCAGCTCTCGCTCCTTCAAACTGTCTCTCCAGCTCTCGACCTTCAAACTGTCTCTCCAGCTCTCGACCTTCAAACTGTCACTCCAGCTCTCGACCTTCAAACTGTCCTCTCTCCAGCTCTCAACCTTCAAACTGTCACTCCAGCTCTCAACCTTCAAACTGTCACTCCAGCTCTCGACCTTCAAACTGTCTCTCCGGCTCTCGACCTTCAAACTGTCTCTCCGGCTCTCGACCTTCAAACTGTCACTCCGGCTCTCGACCTTCAAACTGTCACTCTGGCTCTCGACCTTCAAACTGTCCTCTCCAGCTCTCGACCTTCAAACTGTCCTCTCCAGCTCTCGACCTTCAAACTGTCTCTCCAGCTCTCGACCTTCAAACTGTCTCTCCAGCTCTCGACCTTCAAACTGTCCCTCCAGCTCTCGACCTTCAAACTGTCTCTCCAGCTCTCGCTCCTTCAAACTGTCTCTCCAGCCCTCAACCTTCAAACTGTCACTCCAGCTCTCGCTCCTTCAAACTGTCTCTCCAGCTCTCGCTCCTTCAAACTGTCTCTCCAGCTCTCGACCTTCAAACTGTCTCTCCAGCTCTCGACCTTCAAACTGTCTCTCCAGCTCTCGCTCCTTCAAACTGTCTCTCCAGCTCTCAACCTTCAAACTGTCTCTCCAGCTCTCGACCTTCAAACTGTCTCTCCAGCTCTCGACCTTCAAACTGTCTCTCCAGCTCTCGACCTTCAAACTGTCTCTCCAGCTCTTGCTCCTTCAAACTGTCTCTCCAGCTCTCGCTCCTTCAAACTGTCTCTCCAGCTCTCGACCTTCAAGCTGTCTCTCCAGCTCTCGACCTTCAAACTGTCACTCCAGCTCTCGACCTTCAAACTGTCTCTCCAGCTCTCGACCTTCAAACTGTCACTCCAGCTCTCGACCTTCAAACTGTCTCTCCAGCTCTCGACCTTCAAACTGTCTCTCCGGCTCTCGACCTACAAACTGTCTCTCCAGCTCTCGACCTTCAAACTGTCTCTCCAGCTCTCGACCTTCAAACTGTCTCTCCAGCTCTCGCTCCTTCAAACTGTCTCTCCAGCTCTCGCTCCTTCAAACTGTCTCTCCAGCTCTCGCTCCTTCAAACTGTCTCTCCAGCTCTCGACCTTCAAACTGTCTCTCCAGCTCTCGACCTTCAAACTGTCTCTCCAGCTCTCGCTCCTTCAAACTGTCTCTCCAGCTCTCAACCTTCAAACTGTCTCTCCAGCTCTCGACCTTCAAACTCTCTCTCCAGCTCTCGACCTTCAAACTGTCTCTCCAGCTCTCGACCTTCAAACTGTCTCTCCAGCTCTCGCTCCTTCAAACTGTCTCTCCAGCTCTCGCTCCTTCAAACTGTCTCTCCAGCTCTCGACCTTCAAACTGTCTCTCCAGCTCTCGACCTTCAAACTGTCACTCCAGCTCTCGACCTTCAAACTGTCCTCTCTCCAGCTCTCAACCTTCAAACTGTCTCTCCAGCTCTCGACCTTCAAACTGTCTCTCCAGCTCTCGACCTTCAAACTGTCTCTCCAGCTCTCGACCTTCAAACTGTCACTCCAGCTCTCGACCTTCAAACTGTCACTCCAGCTCTCGACCTTCAAACTGTCACTCCAGCTCTCGACCTTCAAACTGTCTCTCCAGCTCTCGACCTTCAAACTGTCTCTCCGGCTCTCGACCTTCAAACTGTCTCTCCGGCTCTCGACCTTCAAACTGTCTCTCCAGCTCTCGACCTTCAAACTGTCTCTCCAGCTCTCGCTCCTTCAAACTGTCTCTCCAGCTCTCGACCTTCAAACTGTCACTCCAGCTCTCGCTCCTTCAAACTGTCTCTCCAGCTCTCGCTCCTTCAAACTGTCTCTCCAGCTCTCGATCTTCAAACTGTCTCTCCAGCTCTCGACCTTCAAACTGTCTCTCCAGCTGTCGCTCCTTCAAACTGTCTCTCCAGCTCTCAACCTTCAAACTGTCTCTCCAGCTCTCGACCTTCAAACTGTCTCTCCAGCTCTCGACCTTCAAACTGTCTCTCCAGCTCTCGACCTTCAAACTGTCTCTCCAGCTCTCGCTCCTTCAAACTGTCTCTCCAGCTCTCGCTCCTTCAAACTGTCTCTCCAGCTCTCGACCTTCAAACTGTCTCTCCAGCTCTCGACCTTCAAACTGTCACTCCAGCTCTCGACCTTCAAACTGTCTCTCCAGCTCTCGCTCCTTCAAACTGTCTCTCCAGCTCTCGACCTTCAAACTGTCTCTCCAGCTCTCGCTCCTTCAAACTGTCTCTCCAGCTCTCGATCTTCAAACTGTCTCTCCAGCTCTCGACCTTCAAACTGTCTCTCCAGCTGTCGCTCCTTCAAACTGTCTCTCCAGCTCTCAACCTTCAAACTGTCTCTCCAGCTCTCGACCTTCAAACTGTCTCTCCAGCTCTCGACCTTCAAACTGTCTCTCCAGCTCTCGACCTTCAAACTGTCTCTCCAGCTCTCGCTCCTTCAAACTGTCTCTCCAGCTCTCGCTCCTTCAAACTGTCTCTCCAGCTCTCGACCTTCAAACTGTCTCTCCGGCTCTCGACGTTCAAACTGTCACTCCGGCTCTCGACCTTCAAACTGTCACTCTGGCTCTCGACCTTCAAACTGTCCTCTCCAGCTCTCGACCTTCAAACTGTCTCTCCAGCTCTCGACCTTCAAACTGTCCCTCCAGCTCTCGACCTTCAAACTGTCTCTCCAGCTCTCGACCTTCAAACTGTCTCTCCAGCTCTCGACCTTCAAACTGTCTCTCCAGCTCTCGACCTTCAAACTGTCTCTCCAGCTCTCGACCTTCAAACTGTCTCTCCAGCTCTCGACCTTCAAACTATTTCGCTCTCTTGATCTTCCGTTTCTGAGAAGGTCACAGAAAGCCCAGCGCAGTCAATTTCATCAATTGATTAATTTACTTTTTAACTTTAACCAGAAAGAAACCCGGCGGGGAGGAGATGACACTTTCCACAATACTTAGTTCAAAGGGGGAAACTTCTTTGTTGGTTCCAGCACATAAATGAGAAGTCAACCAGGAGCTTTAAGATAGGGCAACCAGTCTTGGCCTGCGACTACCGAGCAGAAAAATGGCAGCCAGACACGATATGCACACAGCAGGGACCACTAATGTACACAGTGGACATTGGAGAGAGCATCATGAGACGCCATGCTGACCAGATGCTAGAGTCACAGGAACAAGCCAAACCTGTACCACAAGCATGTGCACCTGGTAATGAGCCCGAAGTACAGATTGCGTCTACCTCAGAAGCAGGGGTATTGGAAGCTGACGAACCAACCAATGACAATGAGCCAGAATTCACTCCACCGCCAGAACAGGATACTTGAGAAAGGCGCTATCCAGTCTGGATCAGGAAGCCTCCTCAAAGACTGAACTTATAAATGACTATTTCAGTTGATGTATATATTACAGAGGAAATTGTAATTGTAATTAGTTATTATTTAGTTGTTAAATGAATGTTATGTACTGTTTATCTAAAAGGGGAGGAATTGTTGTGTATGTACCTTTAAGGGAATAACTGGTCTTAGACTGCAGTACCGGCAGTGACCACCCCTGTATAAAAGGCCCTAGCAGGCTTCTGTAGTTTCAGTTTCAAGCTGCCTCTTGTTCAGTAAAGTACCTGTTAAACTGTTCTCCCGAAGTCCGTGTATTATTGAGGCGTGGACTTTACAGATGGCATTAAAAGGGAAATTAAAGAAGCGTGCAATAAGGGCACAGCAGTCATCATGGGTGACTTTAATCTACATATAGATTGGGCTAACCAAATTAGTAACAATACTCTGGAGGAGGAATTCCTGGCGTGTTTACTGGATGGTTTTCTGGACCAATATGTCGAGGAACCAATCCAAGATCAGGCCATCTTAGACTGGGTATTACGCAACAAGAGTGGATTAATTAGCAATCTTGTTGTACGAGGCCCCTTGGGTCGGAGCGATCATATGATCGAATTCTTCATTAACATGGAGAATGAAGTAGTTGACTCAGAGACTAGGGTCCTAAATTTAAATAAAGGAAACTACGATGGTCTGAGGCACGAGTTGGGTAGGATTGATTGGGGAATGTCACTCAAATCATTGACAGTGGATAGGCAATGGCAAACATTCAAAGACCGATTGGATGAACTACAGAATTTCTTCATCCCAGTTTGGCATAAAAATAAAACAAAAAAGGTGACTCAACCGTGGCTAACAAGGGAAATTAGGGATAGCATAAGATCCAAGGAGAGGACATATAAATTGGCCAGAAAAAGCAATAATCCTTAGGATTGGGAGCAGTTTAGGATTCAACAAAGGAGGACAAAGGGATTAATTAAGAAGGGGAAAATAGAATATGAGAGTACGTTTGCAGGGAACATAAAAACTGAATAAAAGCTTTTATAGATATGTGAAGAGAAAAAGATTGGTGAAGTCAAGCGTAGGTCCCTTGCAGTCAGAATCAGGGGAATTTATATTGGGGAACAAAGAAATGGCAGACCAACTAAATACATATTTGGTTCTGTCTTCACAAAGGAGGACACAAATAACCTCCCAGAGATGCCAGGGAACATAAGGTCTGATGAAAGGGTGGAACTGAAAGAAATCAGTATTTGTAGGGAAATGGGGTTAGGAAAATTGATGGGACTGAAGGCCAATAAATCCCCAGGGCCTGATAATCTACATCCTAGGGTACTTAAGGAAGTGGCCCTAGAAGTAGTGGATGCATTGCTGATCATCTTCCAACATTCAATGGAACAGTACCCATGGATTGGAGGGTAGCTAATGTTACCCCACTATTCAAAAAAGGTGGTAGAGAGAAAGCGGGGAATTACAGACCGGTAAGCCTGACATCGGTAGTGGGGAAAATACTAGAGTCCATTATAAAAGATGTAATAGCAGAGCACTTGGAAAACAGTGACAGGATCGGACAAAGTCAACATGGATTCACAAAAGGTACATCATGCTTGACTAATCTACTGGAATTTTTTGACGATGTAACTGGTAAAATAGATAAGGGAGAGCCAGTGGATGTGGTGTATCTAGTCTTTCAGAAAGCCTTCGATAAGGTCCCGCATAAGAGATTAGCGTGTAAAGTTAAGGCACATGGGATTGGGGGCAAGGTACTGACTTGGATAGAGAACTGGTTGGCAGACAGGAAGCAAAGAGTTGGAATAAACGGGTCTTTTTCCGAGTGGCAGGCAGTGACTAGTGGGGTACCACTGGGATCGGTCCTAGGACCCCAGCTATTCACAATGTATATTAATGATCTAGACAAGGCAACTAGATGTAATATCTCCAAATTTGCAGATGACACAAAGCTGGGTGGGCGTGTGTGCTGTGAGGAGGATGTCGAGAATCTCCAGGATGATTTGGACATGTTGGGTGATTGGGCAGAAACATGGCAGATGCAATATAACGTGGATAAATGTGAGGTGGCAAAAACAGGAAGGCAGATTATTATCTAAATGGCAATAGATTGGGAGAAGGGGAAGTGCAACGAGACCTGGGCGTCCTTGTGCACCAGTCGCTGAAGTTAAGCATGCAGGTGCAGCAGATGGTTGAGAAGGCAAATGGTATGTTGGCCTTCGTAGCGAGAGGGTTTGAGTACAAGAACAAGGATGTCTTGCTGCAGTTGTACAGGGCCTTGGTGAGACCACATCTTGAGGATTGTGTGCAGTTTTGGTCGCCTTATCTGAGGAAGGATGTTCTTGCCATGGAAGGAGTTCAGCGAAGATTCACCAGGCTGATACCTGGGATGGCAGGAATGACGTATGAGGAGAGATTGGGTAGATTGGACTTGTACTCGCTGGAGTTTAGAAGAATGAGAGGTGATCTCATTGAAACTTATAAAATTCTGACAGGACTGGACAGACTAGATGCAGGAAGGATGTTCCCGATGGTCGGGAAGTCCAGAACCAGGGGACACAGTCTAAGGATAAAGGGTAGGCCATTTAGGACAGAAATGAGGAGGAATTTCTTCACCCAGAGAGTGGTGAACCTGTGGAACTCTCTACCACAGAAGGCGGTGGAGGCCAGTTCATTAAATATATTCAAGAAGGAGTTGGATGTATTTCTTAAGGATAAAGGGATCAAGGGATATGGGGAGAAGGCAGGGACAGGGTACTGAATTTGGATGATCAGCCATGATCGCATTGAATGGCGGAGCAGGCTCGAGGAGCTGAATGGCCTACTCCTGCTACTATCTTCTATGTTTCTATGTTACAGCTGGAGAGAGGAATCATTCAATCTGTCACCGAGCTGTGTGATTGGTTCAGTCGCGACTAATATTGACTGTCAGAAATGCCCAAGAAGCAGTTTTTGACTAATATCGGCTCCCACAGGGATGAGGAATTCACAGAGTTACAGAGAGTCTGCAGCACAGAAACAGGCCATTCGGCCCAACTGGTCCATGCCGGTGTTTCTGCTCCACACGAGCCTCCTCCTGCTCCTCTTCATCCAAACCTATCAGCAGATCCTTCTATTCCTTTCTCCCTCGTGTACTTATCGAGCTTCCCCTGAAATGTATCCATGCTATTCACCTCAACCACTCCATGTGGTAGTGAGTCCCAGATTCTCACCACTCTCTGGGTAAAGAATTCCACATTGGATTTACTGGTGACTGTCTGATATTTATGGCCCCTAGTTTTGGATTCCCCCACAGAAGGAAACATCTTCTCTACGTTCACCCTATCAAACCTCTTCACAGTTTTAAAGACCTCTATCAGGTCGAGAAAAAAGAGCCCCGGCCTGTCCAGTCTTTCCTGATAAGTACATCCTTTCAGTTCTGGTATCAACCCTGTGAATCTTTTTTGCACCGACTCCAGTGCCTTTATATCCTCTTTATAATATGGAGACCAGAACTGTGCAGAGTTCTCCAAGTGTGGTCTAATCAAGGTTCGATACAAGTTTAACAGAACTTCTCTACTTTCAATTCTATCCCTCTAGAAATGAAGCCCAGTGCTTGGTTTGCTATTTTTAATGGCCTTATTAACCTGCTCATCGGAAAACCCCGGGTAAGGTACACCCAGCGAGCCCACTCTGAACCCGGTTTGCTGCTCCCTCTGCTCCCCCGGTGCACGGCAGTGGAATTTCAAAAGATGGAAGGAATCTGTCAGCATTTGAAAGGCTTTTAGAAAGAATTCAAGGTGTTATCAGAGAGTTGGAAACTTTCTCTATTCTCGGGGAGTTCGATATCAGCCTTTCTCCTGTGAATATAGAGCTGCCTTATAGGGCGGTGATCATCTTTGAAAGAGCTGCCAATTAATCCCACTCCCCGGCTCTTTCCCCATAGCCCTGCAAACTTTTCCTTTAAGTAGATCCAATTCCCTTTTGAAAGTTGCTATTGAATCTGCGTCCACCCCATTCAGACAGTGCATTCCAGATCACTGTAAGAAGTCACACAACACCAGGTTATAGTTCAACAGTTTTATTTGAAATCACAAGGTTTCGGAGCGCTGCTCCTTCGTCAGGTGAAGTCCAGATCACAACAACTCACTGAGTGAAAAATGGCTCATCTCCCCTCTGGCTTTTTGTCCATTATTTGATGAGACGTGTTTACTTGTTAAATATATTTTCTGAGTGGAATTAAATTTAAAACCAGGTTCTGAGGCGTGATTCTCTATTCACACATCGAAGGTGAGAGAGATGCTGTGGGTCACACGCCAAGTCCAGTCGCTGAAAATGATTAACAGACTGGGTTTTGTGTTTAGTGATCCTGGGCGTGTTACCGATACCTTCCCTGGATACCAAGGCTGGGAGAGGCACTCTGGAAGGTATGGGGAGCTGGGACTTGTCCATGAGAGTAACCGAAGGTATGAGAACTGAAATAATCTAGAGTTAGAAAGGAGAAAAGGCCCAAAAATGGAGCAGTCAGTAACAGGACATCAATTAGTCTCTTATCTTGGAGAAATCAAATACTCGACACAATGTGTGTTTGAAACAAAGGTGATTTATTTGACAGATCAAAATATTAAACTCCAACCCAGTTATGGGGGTTATTAACATCAGCAGAAACAAACCCCAACTATCAGAATGAACATGGTTCAGTCCTGGATGTGATTAACAGCAGAATTCAACCCCTGCAGTCACTTGTGAACTCGATGTCTCTCCAGGTTGGATGATCAGTTGAAGCCTCGTCCACACACAGAACACGTGTACGGTTTCTCTCCACTGTGACCGGTGCAATGTTTTTTCAGGCTGTGTAACTGGTTAAAGCTCTTTCCACAGTCAATGCACTGAAACACTCTCACTGGGGGGCACGGTGGCATAGTGGTTAGCACTGTTGCCTCACAGCGCCAGGGACCCGG
Organism: Somniosus microcephalus; assembly: GCF_052327205.1. NCBI lineage: Eukaryota > Metazoa > Chordata > Chondrichthyes > Squaliformes > Somniosidae > Somniosus > Somniosus microcephalus. The sequence continues at coordinate 78,858,358 of NC_140990.1, forward strand.
GTTCAAATCTGGCCTTGGGCAACAGTCTGTGTGGAGTTTGCACATTCTTCCTGTGTCTGCGTGGGTTTCCTCCGGGTGCTCCGGTTTCCTCCCACAGTCCAAAGATGTGCGGGTTAGGTTGATTTGGCTATGGTAAATTGACCCTTAGTGTTAGGGGATTAAATACGTGGGGTTACAGGGATAGGGTGGGATATGTGTCGGTGCAGGCTCGATGGGCCGAAATGGCCTCTATCTGCACTGTGGGGATTCTGTGATTCTGTGATTCTGTGGGGTGTGTGTGTCTCGGTGCTTTTCCAGCCACACTGATGTTTGAAATCTTTTCTCTCAGACATAACAGACAAACATTTCTCCTTCCACATTCAAAGGCTGAGGATATTCAGGTCCTGATGAATCGAGTGACTGTCAGATCTTGACGTGATATTTGGTTTGAGTTTCATAAGAACATAAGAAATAGGAGCAAGAATAGGCCATGCGGCCCCTCGAGCCTGCTCCACCATTCAATAAGATCATGGCTGATCTTCTACCTCATCTCCACTTTCCTGCACTATCCCCATATCCCTTGATTCCCTTAATATCCAAAAATCTATCGATCTCTGTGTTGAATAGACTCAATGACTGAGCCTCCACAGCCCTCTGGGGTAGAGAATTCCAAAGATTCACCACCCTCTGAGTGAAGAAATTTCTTCTCAACTCAGTCCTAAATGGCTGAGCCCTTATTCTGAGACTGTGACCCCTTGTTCTAGATTCCCCAACCAGGGGAAACATCCTCCCTGCATCTACCCTGTCAATCCCTGTGAGAGTTTTGTGTGTTTCAATAAGATCACCTCTCATTCTTCTAAACTCTAGAGAATATAGACCTAGCCTACTCAATCTTTTCTCATATGACAATATCCCCATCCCAGGAACCAGTCCTGGTGTACCTTCTTTGCACTCCCTCTATGGCAAGTATATCCTTCCTTAGGTAAGGAGACCAAAACTGTCCACAATTCTCCAAGTGTGGTCTCATATAATTGCAGTAAGACGTCTTTACTCTTATACTCCTGTAATAAAGGCTAACGTTTCCAGTTTGCACATTTTCCCTGTAAAAGGAGTTTACAAAAGTCAGCCCTGTAAGTACAGGATAGAAATTCAGAACATTCTTCCCTGTCCTGTTCCCCAGAACTGTGAATTCTCATCTCACTCACTCTACCTCCCTCTGCGCTGAAATCCAAACTCATTGCACCGTCTCCAATGTTCTTTTCCTTCTGGCTCGGCTTTCTCCCTCCCCTGAAGGTACTGACTCTGGCTGGGTTCAGTTCTACACTCACTGGTTCCTCTCTCCTCCCCTGAAGGTGCTGACTCTGGCTGGGTTCAGTTTTACACTCACTGGTTCCCCTCTCTCCCTCCCCTGAAGGTGCTGACTCTGGCTGGGTTCAGTTCTACGCTCACTGGTTCCCCTCTCTCCTCCTCTGAAGGTGCTGACTTTCACTGGGTTCAGTTCTACACTCATTGGTTCCCCTCCCACTCCTCCCCTGAAGGTGCTGACTCTGGCTGGGTTCAGTTCAACACTCACTGGTTCCCCTCCCTCTCCTCCCCTGAAGGTACTGACTCTAGCTGGGTTCAGTTCTACACTCACTGGTTCCCCTCCCTCTCCTCCCCTGAAGGTGCTGACTCTGGCTGGGTTCAGTTCAACACTCACTGGTTCCCCTCCCTCTCCTCCCCTGAAGGTGCTGACTCTCCCTGGGTTCAGTTCTACACTCACTGGTTCACAAGGGAGGAGAGTTCCCAGTGAGTGTAGAAGTCAACCCAGCCAGAGTCAGCACCTTCAGGGGAGGGAGAGAGAGGGGGACCAGTGAGTGCAGAACTGAACCCAGCCAGAGTCAGCACCTTCAGGAGATGGGGAGAAGTTGACTGAAAGGAAAAATGTTGGAGATGGTGCGATGGGTTTGGATTTCAGCACAGGGAGGAGGGAGAGTGTGTGGGATGGCGATTTACAGCTTTAGGGGAACAAGAGAGGAAAGAATGTTCCATAGAAACTAGAATTGTCTGTTCTGAATTTTTAACCTATACTTAGAGCGATGACTTTAGCACACTCCTTTTACAGGGTATTAGAAGGGGAGGATTTGCAGATGGGAAACTCAAACCAATCATCAGGTCAAAATCTGACAGAGTCACTCGATTCATCTGCACCTGAATATCATCGGCCTTTGAATGTGGAAGGACAAATATTTGCCAGTTCTGTCTGTGGGAAAAGATTTCAAACATCAGTGTGACTGGAGCACCGCGACACACACACCCCAGTGAGAGTGTTCCAGTGCACTGACTGTGGAACGAGCTTTAACCAGTTACACAGCCTGAAAAAACATTGCACCGTTCACAGCGGGGAGAAACCGTACACGTGTTCTGTGTGTGGATGAGGCTTCAACTGATCATCCAACCTGGAGAGACACAAGGACACCCGCACCACGGAGAAACCGTGGAAATGTGGGGACTGTGGGAAGGGATTCAATTACCCGTCCCAGCTGGAAACTCATCGATGCAGTCACACTGGGGAGAGGCCGTTCACCTGCTCCGTATGTGAGAAGGGCTTCACGAATTCATCTCACCTGCTGAGACACCAGCGAGTTCACACTGATGAGAAACCTTTTAGCTGCTCCCACTGTGTGAACTGTTTTAAAAGCTCTGAGGAATTGATTCAACACCATCGAGTTCGCACTGACGATAAGCTATTCAGTTGCTCTCACTGGGAAGAGATTCAAGCTGTCATTCAACCTCATTGTACACCAGCGCACTCACACTGGGGAGAGGCCGTTCACCTGCTCTTTGTGTGGGAAGGGATTCACCAAATCATCAAACCTGCTGACACACCAGCGAGTTCACACTGGGGAGAGGCCATTCACCTGCTCCGTGTGTGGGAAGGGATTCAGTCAGTCATCCCACTTGCTGACACACCAGCGAGTTCACATGTGACTGCAGGGGTTGGATTCTGCTGTTCTTGCTGCTGTTAATCACATCCAGGACTGAACCATATTTATTCTGACAGTTGGGGTTTGTTTCTGCTGATGTTAATAACCCTATAACTGGGCTGGAGTTTAATATTCTGGATATATAACTGATTGTGTTCTCCGGGCTGCAGTGTCCCTTTAAGAACCACTGTCTGTGATCTTTCCCCTTAATTCAGGGACTCTCATCAGAAATTTGTTTACAGTAAAATTAGACATTTTACTTCAACCCTTTAATAATCTTTGGTACAATTCAGTGTTTGAAAAGTTCTGCTGATTAACATCTCCAATTAGAAAGTGCTGATTAATCCTTGCTGACAATTCTTACTGACTTGCACATTACACACAGTGGCACCTCCATTATCCACCAGAAAGAAGGGGAATGGGAATTGGTGGAGAATCGAGAGTCCCCAAATGTTGCCCCTCCCGTCTGGTACAGCAATCCCCTTGGCACGGGAATGGAGACAAGTCCAATCCAAGTGACAGGCTGAGTATCATCAGCCCTTTGAATGTGGAAGGAGGAATGTTTGTCTGTTCTGTCTGTGGGAAAATATTTCAAACATCAGTGTGACTGGAAAAGCACCGAGACACACCCAAGTGAGAGTGTTCCAGTGCACTGACTGTGGAAAGAGCTTTAAACAGTTACACAGCCTGAAAAAACATTGCACCGTTCACAGCGGGGAGAAACCGTACACGTGTTGTGTGTGTGGACGAGGCTTCAACTGATCATCCAACCTGGAGAGACACAAGGACACCCGCACCATGGAGAAACCGTGTATATGTTGGGTCTGCGGGAAGGGATTCAATTACCCGTATGAGCTGGAAATTCATCGACGCATTCACACCGGGGAGATCCCGTTTACCTGCTTTGTGTGGGGGAAGGGGTTCAATGGTTCATCCCACCTGCTGACACACCAGCGAGTTCACAAGTGACTGCAGGGGTTGGATTCTGCTGTTATTGCTGCTGTTAATCACATCCAGGACTGAACCACGTTCATTCTGACAGTTGGGGTTTGTTTCAGCTGATGTTAGTAACCCCTATAACTGGGCTGGAGTTTAATCTGTATCAGTGTCAAATAAATGACCTTTGTTTCGCACACACGCAGTGTGTTGAGTCCTTGATATCTCGACAATATGATGAGCTGATTGAGGACTTGTTACAAACTGAGTGGAATCCATCTGAGAACTGAGATCCCACAACTTGTTAAAAGATGGATCTACAAGATGTCCAAGTCTGACAGGACAGAAAATTCTATTATATTGTAGGTATTCGTGTTGACCTCTGAGGATGAATGCCTACTAAATAATTAAGTTTGACTTTATGGAGGTCACGGACAATCATCAAAGACCCTACCCACCCCAGCCACAGTCTGTTCGCCCTCCTGCCATCTGGGAGACGCTACAGATGCATTCGCACCCGTACGACCAGATTTAGGAACAGCTTCTTTCCCAGGGCTGTCATCCTACTGAACTCCACAAATAAACTCTAAAGCCTGCACATCTGCCAATGCACTTTATTATGGTTATGTTTATGTTAATGTATTACAAGCCAAATGTATGTTGAATGTTTAAATGTCTTAATCTAAATGTACACTCTCGGGAGCTGCAAGCCTACATTTCGTTGTACTGCACTTGTGCACTAACAATGACAATAAAGTTGATTATTATTATTATTATTATTACATGAACAATAAATAAGTTGTTTAATTACTTGAACAGATGAAATACAACAGGTAAGCTGGCTGGATGCAGGAACACCGCGATGTAGGTCTTTCCCCGACAGGGACGCCACGAGGACTGAGTCCGCAGTCCTCGGGAGAGCGTGATGACGTCATCACGCTCAGTCGCGTTTTCCCGCGCTTCGGGTGTCACGTGACCGCGTAATGACGTTAGCGCATTGGTCCGCTCTTGGGGCGGTCACGTGACCCGTGCCAATACGTCGACGCGTTCACCCGGTGCGGAGGCTGGCCATTAAGGCCGAAGTCGCGGGAGCGGGAGCTGGAGGCCGGGCTGAGTCGGGCCGGCAGCCGCCGCGCGTACGTCACGTCAAGCGTGACGTGACGTCAGCGCGCTAGGGCACGTCTTAAAGGGGCAACGGCCCCAACAGGTAAGTTAAAGTGAATTATGTACATAGTTAGTAAGGGACAACCGGTAGTACCGCCACAATATCACAGGGTCCACTTCAACCATCCAGGGCAGTGAGCCCCTGTAACATTGGATTTTAACCTATGTGAAATATTCTGGTAATCCGTTACTGTCACGGGGCAAAGCTGCCTTGTTACTTTAACATCAATTTATTCAGACTCAATGGACAATCCGATCTCCAAAGGGAAACATCTCCTTAAAGCTGACAGTGTCGGCAGTTCTGCAGCTCATTTCTCAGTGTGAGCGTGTCAGAATGAAAAGCTTTAACAACAGCCGATGTTTCACAAAGGGAGACCTCACCAGACCAAAGGCCATTGGTGGAGTTTAATGGGCTGTTTGTGTCACTGGGCTACAGGAGGCCATTTTTAACCGAAGGAAAACTGGTCACAGCAAACAGAGAGTTTAACAGACTGTCCCTGGCCCACTCGAACCCCCATCTTCTCTCTCTCACTATTTATGGGCACTGCTGCAGTAATTGCTCCTCTGACCTCTCCTCTCTTGTCCCTCCTACACCCCTAATACACGGCCCGACACAATCTCCTTCCCCCTACATCCTCACTGTGCTGGAATCCACACCAGTCTCCCCATCTGCTCTTTGTTCTCTCCCTGGATCCTAAAACTACTGAACTCAGTCTTCCCCTCCTGAAGTCTACAGGCTCTAAAACTGAAGCTTGGTGTCCCTCAGTCCCGACTCCTTGATTTACCTCCCCTTCTCTCCTCCTCTTTGCCCCTTGGTTGTGTTCCACACTCTGGGCCTTGGGCCTTGCCTGGGGATTCTCAGTATGAACAGGTGGGATGTGTTTGGAGACAGGGTGTCCCGGCTCCCCACCTTTAAAGGGACAAGGAGACGACCAGCTGGGCTGAATGGCCCTGCTTTATGACATCACTGCAGTGCCTAGCAACCAACCTCCCTGAGCCCTGCTCATTATGGGCTGGGTTTAGCTCAGTGCTGTTACAGGAAGGGAAAGAGAAGCAGGATTTGCCCCGTGTGGAGCCCAGGATTAATGGGGAGAGGTACAGGATCAATTTATACCTTATTGAGTGAGAAATGTCATTGTCCTGGACACTCCCTGTCCCTCGGTATCTGTGTCGGGGAGCAGCTGATGGGTTTACTCTGTATCTAACCCATGCTGTACCTGACTGGAGAGTGTTTGATGCTGACACTCGGGGCTCAGCTCCACGAGCACAACATTTAACCCAAAGATGATCTGATAAACCCATCAGCTTCTCCCCTGGACACAGGTCCTGAGGGACAGGGAGTGTCTCTGATATTTTGGTCGGCGTCGTTGATCAAGTTTAAACACCTTGCTCACATCTCCTCTCACCCTGCTTTGTTCTAATGAGAAGTGCCCCAGTTTCTCTCGTCTCTCCTCCTGGGAAAGAGAAGTTCGCCTCAGTTAGAAACTCAAACAGGCACTTCACTGCAGACAGGTCATCATGAGGAAACATTTCTTTACCCAGCGAGTTATTATGATCTGAAATGCACTGCCTGAAAGGGTGGAGGAAGCAGATTCAAGAGTAACTTTCAAAATGGAATTGGATAAATATTTCAAGGGAAAACATTTACCGGGATATGGGGAAAGAGCAAGGGAGTGGGACTAATTGGATAGCTCTCCCAAAGAGCTGGCACAAGCATGATGGGCCAAATGGCCGCCTTTTGTGCTGTATCATTCTATGATTCTCTGATAACTAAAGCCTCACATCTGTGGTATAACCTCAGTTAATTTATTCTGCAGCCTCTCTGTGGCCCCGACATCCTTCCCAATGTAAGATTCCCAAAACTTATTCTAAGTGCAGCCGAACCGATGGTTTTGTTTTCTACGCCCCATTTATAAAAAAACCTCAGGTAACATTTTTAAACCACTTTATAAACTTATCCTCCAACTTTTTAAAGATTTGTGTATCTGATCTCTGTAGATTTTGCGCCTGCGCTCACTCGGAGGTCGAACTCCAAACCATCGTTAACACCTTCACCGAAGCGCATGAGAGCATGGGCCTTACACTAAACATCCGTAAGACAAAAGTCCTCTACCAATTTGCCCCCGCCACACAGTACTGCCCCCCGATTATCAAAATCCATGACAAGGCCTTGGACAATGTGGACCACTTTCCATACCTCAGGAGCCTACTGTCAACAAGGGCAGACGTCGATGATGAAGTCCAACACCACCTTCAGTGTGCCAGTGCAGCCTTTGGTCACCTGAGGAAGAGAGTGTTTGAAGACCAGGACCTCAAACCCGGCACCAAGCTCATGGTCTACAGAGCAGTAGTAATACCCACCCTCCTGTATGCCTCAGAGACATGGACCATGTACAACCGGCACCTCAAAGCACTGGAGAGGTACCACCAACGCTGCCTCCGCAACATCCTGCAAATCCATTGGCAAGATAGGCGCACCAATGCCAGTGTTCTCATTCAGGCCAAAATCCCTAGAATATATACTCTGGTTCTTGACCGTTCCGCCAATGGGAACAGTTTCTCTCTATCTACGCTGTCTTGACCCCTCATGATTTTGAACACTTCTATCAGATCTCCTCCCAACCTTCTCTGCTCAAAGGAGAACAACCCCAGCTTCTCCAGTCTATCCACGTAACTGAAATCCCTCATCCCTGGAACCATTCTTGTAAATCTTTTCTGCACCCTCTCTGAGGCTTTCACATCCTTCCTAAAGTGCGGGGCCCAGAATTGGACACAATACTCCAGCTGAGGCTGAACCAATGTTTTATGAAGGTTCATCATAACTTCTCTGCTTTTGGACTCTGTGCCTTCCTTGCTTTTGTTGCCTCTTGTTGCTGGCTCCAGGCACTGGAGCGGTTCCTGTGTGTTCAGCTCTCAGCTGCAGTCAGTACCTGGGCCGGGCTCAGCACTTTGCCCAGCACATCTCTGTCCACGTTGTCATACTTGACACGGAGGGGCTGCTCAGGCTGCTCGTCCACCTCGGTCAGGGCGAGAGGTCCCGACCACTCGTGAGCTACACTGTAGAAAGTTGAGAAACCAAAAGTTGTGGGGAACCAAGGGGCTAATGAGAGTGAGAAACTTAAAGTATTTAATATCAGTCACGAAAAAGTACTTGAGAAAGTAATGGGACTAAAAGCTGATAAATCCCCTGGACCTGACGGCCTACATCCGAGGGTTCTAAAAGAGGTGGCTGCAGAGATAGTGGATGCATTGGTCGTGATCTTTCAAAATTCACTAGATTCTGGAAAGGTCCTAGTGGAATGGAAGGTAGAGTGGATACAGAGAGAATGATTCCACTTGTGGGGAAGAGCATAACTAGAGGCCATCAATATAAGACAGTCACCAAGAAATCCAATAGGGAATTCAGAAGAAACTTCTTTACCCAGAGAGTGGTGAGAATGTGGAACTCGCTACCACAGGGAGTGGTTGAAGCCAATAGTATCGATGCATTTAAGGGGAGGCTGGACAAGCAGATGAGGGAGAAGGGAATAGAGGGTTATGCTGATAGATTTAGATGAGGAAAGACGGGAGGAGGCTCATGTGGAGCATAAAAGCCGGCATGGACTGGTTGGGCCGAATGGCCTGTTTCTGTGCCGTATATCCTGTGTAATCCTGTGTAATTCTAACAATCTCAGTTTTGCAATTTTCAATTCACTATTCCCTTTAAACCGATTGTTAAAATCTGAGCCAGTGTGTTGTGAGACAAAGAGCCTTGTGTCCAATAAGGGGAATAAAGGCCACTGACCAGTCACCATTTCTCCTCCATTTACAGATGCTCCCTGACCAGTCTCCATTTCTCCTCCATTTACAGACGCTCCCTGACCAGTCTCCATTTCTCCTCCATTTACAGACACTCTCTGACCAGTCTCCATTTCTCCTCCATTTACAGATGCTCCCTGACCAGTCACCATTTCTCCTCCACTTACAGACACTCCCTAACCAGTCTCCATTTTTCCTCCATTTACAGACGCTCCCTGACTTCCTGTCTGTCCCGGAGTTTGGTGCGGGGCTCCTTTGCTGAGGGCGCAGGTGGGTGGATAATGTTCACTGTTTTTATAATCGGGCCTGGGGCTGCACTCGGTGCAGTGAGGGAGGAAATGCAGTGGGTGTTGTGGAGATGGATTGTCAAAAGGTGTTGATAAGGTGATGGACGGGAGGCTTGTTGATCAAATTAAGGCCCACGGTATTAAAGGGAGTGGGGCAGCGTTGATAGGAAGTTGGGTAAAGGGCAGAAAACAGAGAGTAGCGGTTAATGGATGTTCTTCAGACTGGAGATGTGTGAGGTGATAGATTTAGGAGGAAGAAAAACATAGGAAATGTACATGAAATGGTAAAACTTTGAAAGGAGTGGAGGAGCAGAGAGATTTAGGGTGTAAGATTCTAGCTAATGCCTCGTCTTATTAACTTGCAGGTTCAAACACTCCCGGGGCAGGTACAGCACGGGTTAGATAGAGAGTAAAGCTCCCTCTACACTGTCCCATCAAACACCCCCAGAGCAGGTACAACACGGGTTAGATCCAGAGTAAATCTCCCTCTACACTGCCCCATCAAACACTCCCAGGGCAGGTACAGCACGGGTTACAGTCCGAGTAAAGATCCCTCTGTGATTCTGCAATTATTTACACAGGAGATCCCCAGTACCCACATCCCTGATTATCCAGCAGAATTTTCACAGGGATAAACCCTGCAAGAGACTTCACTGCATTGACACTAATCTCCTGTGTGATATACTCGCTGGAGTTTAGAAGAATGAGAACTGATCTCATTGAAACATACAAGATTCTGATGGGGATTGACAGGGTAGATGCTGAAAGGTTGTTTCCCCTGGCTGGACTGTCTAGAACTAGGAGTCATAGTCTCAGTATAAAGGGTAGGCCATTTAAGACTGAGATGTGGAGGAATTTCTTCACTCAGAGGGTTATGAATCTTTGGAATTCTCTGCCCCAGAGGGCTGTGAATGCTGAGTCTTTGAGTATATTCAAGGCTGAGATAGATAGATTGTTGGACTCTAGGGGAATCAAGGGATATGGAGATTGGGTGGGAAAGTGGAGTTAGAAACATAGAAACATAGAAGACAGGAGCAGGAGTAGGCTGAAGAAATTCCTCCTCATCTCTGTCCTAAATGGCTTACCCCTTATCTTTAGACTGTGACCCCTGATTCTGGACTCCCCCGCCATCGGGAACATCCTTCCTACATCTAGTCTGTCTAGTCCTGTTAGAATTTTATAAGTTTCAATGAGATCCCCTCTCATTCTTATAAACTCCAGCGAGCATAAGCCCAATCGACCCAATCTCTCCTCATACTTCATTCCTGCCATCCCTGGTATCAGCGTGGTGAATCTTCGCTGCACTCCCTCCATGGCAAGAACATCCTTCCTCAGATAAAGCGACCAAAACTGCACACAATACTCAAGGTGTGGTCTCACCAAGGCCCTGTACAACTGCAGCAAGACATCCTTGTTCCTGTACTCAAACCCTCTCACTACGAAGGCCAACATACCATTTGCCTTCTTAACCGCCTGCTGCAACTGCATGTTTACCTTCAGCGACTGGTGCACAAGGACACCCAGGTCTCATTGCACTTCCCCTAATCCCAATCTATTGCAGTTCAGATAATAATCTGCCTTCCTGTTTTTGCCACCAAAGTGGATAACCTCGCATTTATCCACATTATACTGCATCTGCCATGCATCTGCCCAATCACCCAACCTGTCCAAATCATCCTGGAGTTTCTCGGCATCCTCCTCACAGCACACACGCCCACCCAGCTTTGTGTCGCCTGCAAACTTGGAGATATTACATCTAGTTCCCTCGTCTAGATCATTAATATATATTGTGATTAGCTGGGGTCCTAGGACCAATCCCTGCGGTACACCACTAGTCACTGCATGCCACTCGGAAAAAGACCCGTTTATTCCAACTCTTTGCTTCCTGTCTGCCAACCAGTTCTCTATCCAAGTCAGTACCTTGCCCCCAATCCCATGTGCCTTAACTTTACACGCTGATCTCTTATGTGGGACCTTATCGAAAGCTTTCTGAAAGTCCAAATACACCACATCCACTGGTTCTCCCTTATCTAGTCTACCAGTTACATCCTCAAAAAATTCCAGATTAGTCAAGCACGAGTTGAGGTCGATGATCAGCCATGATCTTATTGAAGGCTTGAGGGGCCCAATGGCCCACTCCTGCTCCTATTTCTTATGTTCTTAACCCCACAGTCACTGACACCAATCTCCTCCTGTCTGATATAAACCAACCCCACAGACACTGACACCAATCTCCTCCTGTCTGATATAAACCAGCCCCACAGTCAGACACCAATCTCCTCCTGTCTGATATAGACCAGCCCCACAGTCACTGACACCAATCACCTCCTGTCTGATATAAACCAGCCCCAGTCACTGACACCAATCTCCTCCTGTCTGACATAAACCAACCCCACAGTCACTGACACCAATCTCCTCCTGTCTGATATAAACCAACCCCACAGTCACTGACACCAATCTCCTCCTGTCTGATATAAACCAGCCCCAGTCACTGACATCAATCTCCTCCTGTCTGATATAAACCAACCCCACAGTCACCGACACCAATCTCCTCCTGCCTGATATAAACCAGCCCCAGTCACTGACACCAATCTCCCCGTCTGATATAAACCAGCCCGTCACTGACACCAATCTCCTCCTGCCTGATATAAACCAGCCCCAGTCACTGACACCAATCTCCCCGTCTGATATAAACCAGCCCCAGTCACTGACAGCAATCTCCTCCTGTCTGATATAAACCAACCCCCCAGTCACTGACACCAATCTCCTCCTGTCTGATATAAACCAACCCCACAGTCACTGACACCAACCTCCTCCTGTCTGATGTAAACCAACCCCACAGTCACTGACACCAACCTCCTCCTGTCTGATATAAACCAACCCCACAGTCACTGACACCAATCTCCTCCTGTCTGATAAAAATCAACCCCACAGTCACTGACACCAATCTCCTCCTGTCTGATATAAACCAACCCCACAGTCACTGACACCAATCTCCTCCTGTCTGATATAAACCAACCCCAGTCACTGACACCAATCTCCTCCTGTCTGATATAAACCAACCCCACAGTCACTGACACCAATCTCCTCCTGTCTGATAAAAATCAACCCCACAGTCACTGACACCAATCTCCTCCTGTCTGATATAAACCAACCCCACAGTCACTGACACCAATCTCCTCCTGTCTGATATAAACCAGCCCCACAGTCACTGACACCAATCTCCTCCTGTCTGATATAAACCAGCCCATCACTGACACCAATCTCCTCCTGTCTGATATAAACCAGCCCCACAGTCACTGACACCAATCTCCTCCTGTCTGATATAAACCAGCCCCACAGTCACTGACACTAATCTCCTCCTGTCTGATATAAACCAACGCCACAGTCATTGACACCAATCTCCTCCTGTCTGATATAAACCAGCCCCACAGTCACTGACACCAATCTCCTCCGGTCTGATATAAACCAGCCCCACAGTCACTGACACCAATCTCCCCCTGTCTGATATAAACCAACCCCACAGTCACTGACACCAATCTCCTCCTGTCTGATATAAACCAACCCCACAGTCACCGACACCAATCTCCCCGTCTGATATAAACCAGCCCGTCACTGACACCAATCTCCTCCTGTCTGGTATAAACCAGCCCCACAGTCACTGACACCAATCTCCTCCTGTCTGATAAACACCAACCCACAGTCACTGACACCAATCTCCTCCTGTCTGATATAAACCAACCCCACAGTCACTGACACCAATCTCCTCCTGTCTGATAGAAACCAACCCCAGTCACTGACACCAATCTCCAGTGTATGTCAGACTGAAGTTGTTTACAATCCTCATGAGCTTTTACACTATTCATAGTTGAGTTCGAGATCTCCAATGAAACACTCCACACACCTTAATCCCCCTGAGCACAGGATTTATTTTTAATATGAAGATTCTACAGTAATACAACTCCTATACTAAATGAGTGCAAAATATTTACATGGGAGATTCTACAAAGGAATATTTATTGTAATATTTACAATATTATAGTTATATAGTAAGACTCATAATCTAACAAGCTGTATCCATGAACTCAGACTTTGATCATTGCCAAGCCTGGGAGGCACGAAAGGATGTTCAACTCTTTTAAAATGCCTATTAGAATGACATTGTCATCAATCAATGTCACATTACCGAGAGGGCCCCCTTTTTAAAGGGGCACAATCAACTCCAAATTATAATTAAATCAGATCCGAATACTGTTGTTGATGTTGACAATTGACTCCAGTCCCTCCGGTGCCCACCGGTCACGGAAGGCCTCCAGCGTCCCGGCGGACAACGTGTACTCCCTCTCCAGGGACAGCCCGAAGGATGTTCCACCTTGGCTGTAGCCGTCAGCTTTCTTCTTCCCGGGGTGCTCTCTGACCTGAGCTGCAAACTCTTCCTGTATTTAAAGCCCAATCAGGTACAGCCCAGGTGACCCTGGTTTCCTCGGCCAATCAAACCATTGAGCTGAAAGACATTTATCAAACAAAGCATTCCATTGGATGGCTATTTAGGGTTCATCGAGTAATCGCTTCCTGTTCATTGGAGCTACGAGGAATCTGCGAGTCAGAACAATGTCAAAGTTTGCTTTTACTGGGGCATTTCAAGAAACAAGTGGCCTTCACGGTTCGGCTCAGTCCACACAGGCAGAGTTCTCAGCTCTGCTGGTTCTGTTCACACGAGGTCTGTTTCAGCTTAAAAGGGATAATTAGAGCTTGTTCTGTCTGAGGTGATTACAAGCTAATAGTTCACTAGACACGGGTCTTTAATAAAAAGTTTACTCATATTAAACATACATGTACATAAAACTAGGAAGACTTTACTTTTATGACTCTATTTCATATTAAATCCGATCTTCTAATAAAACCCAGCTTTCTTACCGTCCACTCCTGGAGGCCCCACTCCCTGAGCCTACAACCTTCAGCAGGGTCAGTGATGGAGTTCCACAGCAGGAATGATCCCAGAGTAACTGTTGGGATCGCACCCCCGTGGATGTTTCGGTCATGTATTTTTAGTTATCCTGGTGTCTAACGCGCACACATCAATAAAACAGGGAATTCCTGGAAACACGCTGCAGGTCCTTCGTTATCTGGAGATCAAATGTCTGTTGTATAATTGTACCAGCAGTTAACAGGCTCCTGTGAACTCCTCCGTCTGCTATTTTAATGTAGGCTTTAACCAATTTATTTTAAACGGGTTTATATTAAATGGGTTAATGCCTGCCTTAAAATAGTAGACTCAGGACTGTCACACAATCATGCTAAATCTTCGTGGAATAATTACCTGTGATTTTTAGACTAGAAACTTAAACCTGCCGTGTCACTTTCAGTCAACAGCAGATCGCAGTTTTACACCAATCTCTGATTTGACAGCACGTTTCCAGCGTTCACCGTTGTTTTTCCTGACTCTTGTAAAGGGGCCTTCTGTTCCGTGCCTAGGAGCTCTGAACCATGGAAGAGAGCGGCTGGGACACATTTCTTACACGCCTCAAGATTAACTCACATGGGGACTTTGCTGTCAGTGAAGAGAGACGAGAAAGACCAAAGTGACGTTTGCTCCTCTCAGTGTGGCCCTGAAGGACTGTGTCCAGGCTGAAGTTCTGTTCCCGCCGTACGATCCTCCCCCAGATTGTCCTTTCTGAGCTCCAGCCAGGTGATGCTAAACACTCAGGTGGGAAAGAAGAAAATCTACAACAATGTGTTTTAAACAAAGCTGATTATTTGACATTTATAAAATAAAGACTTGCATTTCTATAGCGCCTTTCACGACCTCAGGACATCCCAAAGCACTTACAGGCAATGAAGTACTTTTGAAGTGGAGTCACTGTTGTAATGTGGCAGCCAATTTGCATATAACAAGCTCCCACAAACAGCAACATGATAATGACCAGGTAATCTTATTTTTTTTGTTATGTTGATTGAAGGATAAATATTGGCCAGGACACCGAGGATAACTCCCCTGCTCTTCTTCGAAATAGTGCCATGGGATATTTTACATCCACCTGAGAGTGCAGACGGGGCCTCAGTTTAACGTCTCCAGAATATTATCCAGAATATTAAATTCCAGCGCAGTTATAGGGGTTATTAACATCAGCAGAAACAAACCCCAACTGTCAGAATGAACACGGTTCAGTCCTGGATGTGATTAACAGCAGCAATAACAGCAGAATCCAACCTCGGCAGTCACATGTGAACTCGCTGGTGTCTCAGCAGGTTGGATGAATCAGTGAATCTCTTCCCACACACAGAGCAAGTGAACAGCCTCTCCCCAGTGTGAACATGCTGGTGTTTCAGTAGTTGGGATGAATGGGCGAATCTTTTCCCACACAAGGAGCAGGTGAACGGCCTCTCCCCAGTGTGAACTTGCTGGTGTGTCAGCAGATCCTTTTTGCTTTTAAAGCACTTCTCGCAGTCAGAACATTTAAAAGGTCTCTCATCAGTGTGAACAAGCTGGTGTTTAGTAAGCTGGGATGACTGAGTGAATCCCTTCCCACACACGGAGCAGGTGAACGGCCTCTCCCCAGTGTGGGTGTGCTGGTGTACAGTGAGGTCAGATGATCGCCTGAACCCAGTCCCACAGTGAGAGCACCTGAATGGTCTCTCGTCAGGTGAACACGTTGATGACACGTCAGTTCCCTGGAACTTTTATAGCACTTCGCACAGTCCGGGCATTTAAAAGGTCTCTTGTCAGTGTCAACTCGCCGGTGTTTCAGCAGGGCAGAGGAATGAATGTGGTAAACCACTGTCGTTCACTGTGTTCACTATTGTTGTTGTTGTTGTTGTTGTTGTCATTCACTGTT
This sequence comes from Somniosus microcephalus, assembly GCF_052327205.1. Lineage (NCBI taxonomy): Eukaryota > Metazoa > Chordata > Chondrichthyes > Squaliformes > Somniosidae > Somniosus > Somniosus microcephalus. Next base: position 78,874,324 of record NC_140990.1, read on the forward strand.
GTTTCACTGTTATACCTGACTATGCCTCAGCTGACTCCGCCCTTGGCTACCTGGTATAAGGACGGCTGTACGGCAGCTCTCTGCCATTCGGTCGTCCACTAGAGGCATAGTCCTGATCTGTTTGTAGTTGCATTCAGTAGTTAATAAAAGCCTGTTGTTCTGAACTCTACTCAGCCTTTTATTAGAATCGATAGCGCATCAATTTTATTAACTACTGACAAAAAAAAAATTAACGATGCTGCAGATACTTAAGATCAAGTGCCCGGAACTCGACCCGCAAGAACCGGACTCGCCTGCTAAGTTCTCACACTGGTTGAACTGTTTTGAGTCTTTTCTGGCTGCATCCGGCGAGACCGTCGCCACCGATGCCGACAAGCTCAGGGTGCTGAATTCAAAAGTAAACCACCGAGCTTTTGCCCTTATCCGGGATGCTACGAGCTACCAGGGGGCTATCGACATTTTAAAGGAACAATATGCACGCCCGGTCAACTATGTTTACGCAAGACATCTCCTGGGGTCCCGCAAACAACAGCCCGGGGAACCCACAGAAGCATACATACGGGCGCTGAAGGAACTCGGCCGAGCCTGCAAACGCAAGCAAGTATCAGCCACGGAACATACGGAGGAGCTCATCTGGGACACCCTCGTTGCGGGCCTCAGGTCCACTCACACACGGCAGCGACTGCTGGAAAGTAGCGAGCTCGACCTGAAGAAGGCGATTTCACTCACCCTTTCATTGGACGTAGCCCATCGGAACATGGAGGCCTACTCCCCGGACCGCGCGGCCGCCTCGTGGATGTCGCGGCCGCTGCCATCTTGGGACGTGGCGCCGCCCCGGGCCCCGGCCCCAACTGCTGCAGCGATGTCCCGCCCGAGCCAGAAATGTTATTTCTGTGGCCAAACCAAACACCCCAGGGCGCGCTGCCCGGCGAAAAACGCTGTCTGCTCTGCCTGCGGTAAGAAGGGACACTACGCTGGCGTCTGCAGAAGTCAGAAGACCCCTACCTTCAGCAGCGCCACTTGCGATTCGTGGGAGCGGCCATCTTGCCTTCCTCCAGCCTCGTGGGGATCGGGATCGTCATGGGCGCCGCCATTTTGTCCTTCTTCTCCGACGCCGCCATTTTGCCAACGGGCCCCCGACTCACCCACCGCTTCACCGGGGTTTTACAGCGACGCTCCCGACTCCACAGCAGCCTCCATTACGCTGGATCAATCCAGACCCCATCAGCTAGCCAGGTCCACGATGGACATCCAGGTAAATGGCCGCGCCACAACTTGCCTTTTTGATTCCGGGAGCACGGAGAGCTTCATACACCCTGATACGGTACGGCATTATTCCCTCTCGGTCCTGCCAGCGCGCCATTGGATCTCCATGGCCTCAAAATCTCACTCAGCAGACGTCGGCGGCTACTGCGTAGTGACCCTTTCGGTGAGGGGCTCCGTTTATAAAAATGTAAAGCTCTTCGTCCTGCCACATCTCTGTGCTGCCGTTCTGCTGGGGTTGGACTTTCATTGTCACTTTAAGAGTGTCACCTTGACATACGGTGGACCTTTTCCCCCACTCACTGTCTGCAACCAGCAGTTTTTAAATTGCCCACCGCGCCCCACCTGTAGTCTCTCCACCCTCAAAATCACCCCCCCCCCTGTTCGCTAACCTCACCCGCGACTGCAAGCCTATCGCCACAAAGAGCAGGCGATACAGCACCGGGGACAGATCCTTTATAAGATCTGAGGTGACGCGGCTCCTGAAGGAGGGGATTATTGAGGGTAGTACCAGCCCCTGGCGAGCTCAGGTGGTAGTCGTTAAGACCGGCAACAAGCAGCGCCTGGTCATCGACTACAGCCAGACAATCAACAAGTACACCCAGTTGGACGCATACCCTCTCCCCCGCATAGCCGACATGGTTAATAAGATAGCGCAATATCGCGTTTTCTCGACCATTGACCTCAAGGCAGCATACCACCAAATCCCTATCCGCCCTGAGGACCGCCAGTACACAGCTTTCGAGGCAAACGGCCGTCTTTTTCACTTCCTCAGGGTTCCTTTCGGCGTCACCAACGGTGTCTCCGTCTTCCAGAGGGAGATGGACCGGATGGTCGACGAGAATGCGTTACAGGCCACGTTTCCCTACCTGGACAACGTGACCATCTGCGGCCATGACCTGCAGGACCATGACGCCAACCTTGATAAGTTCCTTCGCACGGCCCAACTCCTAAACCTCACGTACAACAAGGAAAAGTGCATATTCCGCACAACCCGCCTAGCTATCCTTGGCTGCGTGGTGGAGCACGGAGTCATCGGTCCTGACCCTGACCGGATGCGCCCCCTGATGGAACTTCCCCTGCCCCACTGTCTCAAGGCCCTCAAAAGGTGCCTGGGCTTCTTTTCCTATTACGCCCAGTGGGTCCCTCATTATGCGGACAAAGCCCGTCCACTTATCAAGTCCACTTCCTTTCCCCTGACGGCGGAGGCCCGCTCAGCCTTTCACCGTATAAAGGATGACATTGCCAAGGCCACCATGCACTCGGTGGATGAGTCCATCCCCTTCCAGGTGGAGAGCAATGCATCCGACTTTGCCCTGGCCGCTACCCTTAACCAGGCGGGAAGACCCGTGGCCTTCTTTTCACGAACCCTCCAGGGCTCCGAACTCAGACACTCCTCTGTGGAAAAGGAGGCCCAGGCCATTGTGGAGGCGGTGCGCCACTGGCGGCACTACCTGGCTGGAAAACGATTTACCCTGCTTACTGACCAGCGTTCAGTCGCTTTCATGTTTAATAATAAGCAGAGGGGCAAAATCAAAAATGACAAGATTTTGAGGTGGAGAATTGAACTTTCCACCTACAATTACGACATCTTGTACCGGCCCGGGAAACTCAACGAACCCTCAGATGCTCTATCACGAGGCACATGCGCCAACGCGCAGATCGGTAGACTACGGGGCCTCCACAATGACCTCTGCCACCCGGGGGTCACCAGGTTCTTCCACTTCATCAAGGCCCGCAACCTGCCTTACTCCATCGAGGAGGTCAGGACCATGACCAGGAGCTGCCCAGTCTGTGCAGAGTGCAAGCCGCGCTTCTATATGCCTGACAGAGCAAACCTGATCAAGGCCACCCGCCCCTTTGAGCGCCTGAGTGTCGACTTTAAAGGGCCCCTCCCCTCCTCTGACCATAATGTGTACTTCCTCAACATAGTTGATGAGTACTCCCGTTTCCCTTTCGCCATCCCCTGCCCGGACATGACCACCGCTACGGTCATTAAATGCCTGCACAACCTCTTTGCTTTGTTCGGTTTTCCCAGCTATATTCATAGCGGCCGGGGCTCGTCCTTCATGAGCGACGAACTCCGTCAGTACCTGCTCATGAGAGGTATTGCCTCAAGCCGGACCACCAGCTACAACCCCCGGGGGAACGGACAGGTTGAAAGAGAGAACGCGACGGTCTGGAAGGCGGCCCTCCTAGCCTTAAAATCTAGGGGCCTTCTGACCTCCCGTTGGCAGGATGTCCTATCTGATGCGCTCCACTCCATCCGGTCACTGCTGTGTACTGCCACCAACGCCACCCACCATGAGCGAATGTTCGTTTTTCCCCGGAGGTCCACATCCGGTACCTCACTACCACACTGGCTGACGTCCCCAGGGCCCGTCCTGCTGAGGAAGCATGTAAGGTCCCACAAAACGGCTCCCCTGGTAGAGAAGGTTCACCTCCTCCATGCCAACCCCCAGTACGCCTACGTGGCATACTCGGACGGGCGGGAGGATACAGTCTCCATTAGAGATCTGGCACCCTCGGGGTCCACTGACCCGTCACCATTGCCCTCCACCACGACCCCCTTCGACACGGCCCAAAATTCAGTAGACCCAATTCTCACCCCTGTCCATTCCACCCCAGTAGACGGCATGCCGCGACCCCAGGATCCGCCGGAGTCCACTCGCCCACCCAACACCAAAGGGGACGATACGCCGGTGCTCGATCCCGTTCAAGACGCGTCGTTGGAAGCTGTACCATCTCAACCGTCGCCACGAAGATCTCGACGGCAAACGAGGCCGCCCGACAGACTCACCTACTCGAACTTTTGATACACTTCACCCCGCCGGACTTAATTTTAAACGAGGGGTGAATGTGGTAAACCACTGTCGTTCACTATTGTTGTTGTTGTTGTTGTCGTTCACTCTTGTTTCACTGTTATACCTGACTATGCCTCAGCTGACTCCGCCCTTGGCTACCTGGTATAAGGACGGCTGTACGGCAGCTCTCTGCCATTCGGTCGTCCACTAGAGGCATAGTCCTGATCTGTTTGTAGTTGCATTCAGTAGTTAATAAAAGCCTGTTGTTCTGAACTCTACGCAGCCTTTTATTAGAATCGATAGCGCATCAAAGGTCTCTTGTCAGTGTGAACTTGCCGGTGTTTCAGCAGGGCAGAGGAATGAGTGCATCCCTTCCCACACTCGGGGCAGGTGAACAGTGTCTCCCCGGTGTGACTGCGTCGATGAATTTCCAGCTCAAACGGGTAACTGAATCCTTTCCCACAGTCTCCACATTTACACGGTTTCTCCCCAGTGTGACTGCGCTTGTGTCTCGACAGGCCAGATGATCGACTGAAGCCTCGTCCACATTGAGAACACGTGTACAGTTTCTCCCCGCTGTGAACGGTGCTTTTTGCTTCCATGCTCAAATCTGATGATATTTAGGTCCCAATGAATCAAGTGACTCTGTCAGATCTTGATGTGATGTTTTGTTTGAGTTTCCCGTCTTCAAATCCTCCCCTTCTAATGCCCTGTAAAATGAATTTAAAACAGGAAAAAGGGAGCGTGAGAGAGAACACACAAAAACACAAAGGCAGGTTGTGAAATTGAGCTCAATGAATCTGGTCATTTGTGGGGTCGGCACCAGAAAAAAGTGACTATGAAAGCTGCCAGATTGTCGTAAAATCCCAACTGGTTCACTGATGTTCTTCAGGGAAGGGAACCTGCCACCTGGTCTGGGCCTACACACGACTCTGGCCTCTATGGGAGGAGAGAGAGAGAGAGGTGGGAGTGGGAGGGGTCAAAGGAGAGAGACTTTATACATCTGCAGCTCGACAACAACTTTGACAAAAACTCCCAAAACCGCAACCTCCAGCTCGTAGAAGGACAAGGGAAGCAGGTACATGGGAACACAATCACCACCAAGTTCCCCTCGAAGTCACTCACCATCCTGACTTGGACAAATATCACCGTTCGTTGCTGAGTCAAAATCTGGTAACACCTGGCATTGTGGGAGTATCTTCACCACACGGACTGCAGCGGTTCAAGAAGAAGGCCCACCATCACCTTCTCAATGGGACACTGGGGATTGGCAATATATGCTGGCCTTGCTAGCGATGCCCATATCCCAAGAATTAATTTTTTAAATCTGTATGTAAAATGGATTAAAAGCCTTTACAGAAATAATTGTTCCTGAAACAATACTCTTTTACACTGTGCGAACAGTGTCTGCTTAGCAATCTAATCTCCCCCAGAATCCACCTCCCTTGACAGTCTCACATTGGAAATTGTTGGGTCCTCCTGGGCTCAAAAGTACTGGGTGTTAAACCCAGCAGCTTCTCCTCCATCTCCACTCCAGCTCAAAGTGAAGCAACAAAAAGACCTACACGGGCGGCCAGGAACCGACTTCCGTCAGCCTGCAATAAAACTCTTCCCGACAGCCTCTGACTAATGGCGGCCGCAGCACCCACAATTCCCCGCGCCCCAGAAACCGCTCTGATTCTGATTGAGTTTTTTGATGAGGTAACAGTGAGGGATAGAGTCATAGAGTTATATAGCACAGAAAGAGGCCCTTTGGCCCATCGCGTCCGCGCCGGCCATCAAGCCCTGTCTGATCTAATCCCATTTTCCAGCATTTGGTCCATAGCCTTGTATGCCATGGCATTTCAAGTGCTCATCCAAATGCTTCTTGAATGTTGTGAGGGTTCCTGCCTCTACCACCCTTTCAGGCAGTGAGTTCCAGATTCCAACCACCCTCTGGGTGAAAAAGTTCTTCCTCAAATCCCCTCTAAACCTCCTGCCCCTTACCTTGAATCTATGCCCCCTTGTTATTGACCCCTCTACTAAGGGAAAAAGTTCCTTTCTATCTACCCTATCTATGCCCCTCATAATTTTGTACACCTCAATCAGGTCCCCCCTCAGCCTTCTCTGCTCCAAGGAAAACAACCCCAGCCTGTCCAGTCTCTCTTCATAGCTGAAACGCTCCAGCCCAGGTAACATCCTGGTGAACCTCCTCTGCACCCTCTCCAAAGCAATCACATCCTTCCTATAGTGTGGCGACCAGAACTGCACACAGTATTCCAGCTGTGGCCTAACCAGCGTTTTGTACAGCTCCATCATAACCTCCCTGCTCTTATATTCTATGCCTCGGCTAATGAAGGCAAGTATCCCATATGCCTTTTTAACCACCTTATCCACCTGTTCTGCTACCTTCAGGGATCTATGTACATGCACACCAAGGTCCCTCTGATCCTTTGTCTTTCCTAGGGTCTTACCATTCATTGTGTAGTCCCTTGCCTTATTAGTCCTCCCAAAATGCATCACCTCACACTTTTCAGGGTTAAATTCCATTTGCCACTGTTCCGCTCATCTGACCAACCCATCTATATCGTCCTGCAGACTGAGGCTACCCTCCTCGCTATTTACCACCCCACCAATTTTCGTGTCATTTGCAAACTTACTGGTCATACCTTTTACATTCACATCCAAATCATTAATGTAGACCACAAACAGCAAGGGACCCAGCACCGATCCCTGCGGTACCCCACTGGACACAGGCTTCCAGTCACAAAAGCAACCTTCGACCATCACCCTCTGCCTTCTGCCACTAAGCCAGTTTTGGATCCAATGTGCCAAGGCACCCTGGATCCCATGGGCTCTTACCTTCTTGACCAGTCTCCTATGCGGGACTTTATCGAAAGCCTTACTGAAATCCATGTATACCACATCCACTGCACTACCCTCATCCATTGATGAGGGCAATGCGCTTAATGTGGTGTACATGGATTTCCAAAAGGCGTTTGACAAAGTGCCACATAATAGGCTTGCCAGCAAAGTTGAAGCCCATGGAATAAAAGGGACAGTGGCAGCATGGATACGAAATTGGCTAAGTGACAGAAAACAGAGAATAGTGGTGAATGGTTGTGTTTCGGACTGGAGGAAGGTACACAGTGGTATTCCCCAGGGGTCGGTACTAGGACCACTGCTTTACTTGATATATATTAATGACTTAGACTTGGGTGTACAGGACACAATTTCAAAATTTGCAGATGACACAAAACTTGGAAGTATAGTGAACAGTGAGGAGGATAGTGATCGACTTCAGGAAGACATAGACAGGCTGGTGGAATGGGCGGACACGTGGCAGATAAAATTTAACGCAGAAAAGTGTGAAGTGGTACATTTTGGTAGGAAGAACGAGGCGAGGTAATATAAACTAAAGGGTACAATTCTAAAGTGGGTGCATGAACAGAGAGACCTGGGGGTATGTGTGCACAAATCGTTGAAGGTGGCAGGGCAGGTTGAGAAAGCGGTTAAAAAAGCATACGGGATCCTGGGCTTTATAAATAGAGGCATAGAGTCCAAAAGCAAGGAAGTTATGATGAACCTTTATAAAACACTGGTTCGGCCTCTGCTGGAGTATTGTGTCCAATTCTGGGCACCACACTTTATGAAGGCTGTGAAGGCCTTAGAGATGGTGCAGAAAAGATTGACAAGAATGGTTCCAGTAATAAGGGATGAGGGACTTCAGTTACGTGGATAGACTGGAGAAGCTGGGGTGGTTCTCCTTAGAGCAGAGAAGGTTGAGAGGAGATTTGATGGAGGTGTTCAAAATCATGAGGGGTCTAGACAGAGTAGAGAGAAACTGTTCCCATTGGCGGAAGGGTCAAGAACCAGAGGACACAGATTTAAGGAGATTGGCATAAGAACCAAAGGCGACATGAGGAAAAACTTTTTTACGCAGCGAGTGGTTAGGATCTGGAATGCACTGCCTGAAAGGGTGGTGGAGGCAGATTCAATCATGGCTTTCAAAAGGGAATTGGATAAGTACCTGAAGTAAAGAAATGTGCAGGGTTACGGGGAAAGGGCAGGGAGTGGGACTCGCTGAAGTGATCTTGCAGAGAGCTGGCATGGCTCGACGGGCCGAATGGCCTCCTTCTGTGCTGTAACCATTCTATAAAATATTAGAAAGTTTGTTCCACAGAAGCACGGGGTTTATCTGCTTTCATTGATTAATTTAAAAAGTCTCTATTAAAACCTGAGGCAGTGTGTTGTGAGACAAAGAGCCTTGTGTCCAATAAGGGGAATAAAGGCCCACAGCCTCCCCTGGCCCCGGGCCCTGAACAAGGGACTGGAGAAACTCGCTGCTTTGCGGATCAGACAATCAGCCGGCGCTAGTCCCGCCCCTCGGGCTCCCCGATTGGTTGGAGGACCCGCCGCCGTCTCGCTCCTCCAGCCCCGCCCCACTCGCTCCCTATTGGAAGCTCCCGTCAATCAGGCCGCGGGTCCGGGTCACGTGTCCCTGAGGAGATTACGTACTCCGTCCAACATGATGCCACTCGGTTCGCGGACTCTCAGGTTTTTCTATTTCACTTTATTCTCTCCCGATCCACCCCTCCCCCCCACCCCGCGCGATTCGCTACCCAATCGGAGCGGAGAAAACTCACTACGCGTCACTGATCGCGACTCTGGAACCGACACCAAGGCCTTTCCCCGGAATGCCCCGCGCCAATCCGTCCGACAGGTTCCGAATGCGCAGGCGCAGCTCCGAGTGGGGGAGGGGGTTAGTCTCCTCTGGGCATGCGCGGTTATTACCCTTGGTGACCGGGAGGGGTGGCTGTGCCGGACTCAGCCCAAACCGCCGTCCCGCGAACGCATGCGCGGACTCTCGGCTGTCAATCAACCAACAGCCAGAAGAGGTCGCTTGTGAGGTCAGTGAAGAAAGAAAGATTTGCATTTCTATAGCGCCTTTCACCACCACCGGACATCCGAAAGCGCTTTACAGTCAATGAAATGTAGTCACTGTTGTAATGTAGGAAACGCGGAAGTCAATAATCGCACAGCAAGCTCCCACAAACAGCAATGTGATAATGACCAGATAATCGATCTTTTTGTTATGTTAATTGAGGGATACACATTGACTAGGACACCGGGGATAATTCCCCTGCTCTTTCCCACATTATAACAGTGACTACACTCCAAAAGTACTTCATTGGTTGTAAAGCACTTCAAGACGTCTGCTGGTCATGAAAGCACTGTATAAATGCAAGCCTATCTTTCTCGAAATAGTGTCATGGGATCTTTTACATCCACCTGAGAGAGCAGACAGGGCCTCAGTTTAATGTCTCATCCGAAAGACGGCACCTCCGACAATGCAGCACTCCCTCAGCACTGCACTGGAGTGTCAGCCTAGATTTCTATGCTCAAGTTTCTGGAGTGGGACTTGAACCCACAACTCTTCTGACTCAGAGGCAAGAGTGCTACCAATTGAGTCACAGCTGACACTAAAGAACAAGCAGCTCTGACGAAAGGTCATTGACCTGAAACGTTAACTCTGTTTCTCTCTCCACAAATGCTGCCTGACCTGCTGAGTATTTCCAGCATTTTCTGTTTTTATTAAAGAAATGAGGGAGTGATTGCTGACAGGAAGAATGTTGGGTAGTCCTGCGCATGCGCACCTCCCTGGCGGCTGAGGTGGAACACCGACTCGCCCCCACCTGAGCCGCGCATATGTACCAGATGTTGGGGCTCCGCATGCGCACCCGGTGTTCCAACTGCGGGGTTTTGTGCGCTGAGCATGCGCGTTGCGGACCGATTGGGACGGGCGATTGTGGAGCAGGAGGGAGAGCGCGGGGGCCATGAGCACATGCGCGGGACTCAGAGTCAACAGATCACTTTCTGCAGCGCCGGGGGCTTGTGGGTATTACAGCCGCCATTACTGCTGATCCTTTCAACCAACCTGTGCAGCAACTGGAGCCTTAAAATCAGCTTCACTGCCCCTGGGTTCGGAAAGAGGAAAATTAAACAACAGTTTGCCTCTGATCCTTTTCTGATCTCAATTTACAGGGTTATAGAAGTGAACAGTTACAGGCGGGAAGCTCAGACCAAACATCACGACAAGATCTGACAGAGTCACTCGATTCATCAGGACCTGAATATCATCGGCCTTTGCACATGGAAGGAGAAAGCAGCGATCGCAGCGATGACAAACCGCACACGTGTTCGGTGTGTGGACGCGGATTCAGCCGATCGCCTGACCTGGCGAGACACGTGCACCGTCACACCGGGGAGAAACCTGGTAAAGGTGGGGACGGCGGGAAGGGATTCAGTTCCCCGTCTGCAATAGAAGTTCAACGGCGCAGTCACACCAGGGACAGTCCGTTCACCTGCTCCGTGTGTGGAAAGGGATTTGTTCGTTCATTCCACCTGCAAACACACCAGAGAGTTCACACTGGGGAGAGGCCATTTCAGTGTTCTGACTGTGGGAAGAGCTTTAAAAGCCCTGGGGAACTGAAGAAACACCAGCGAGCTCACACTGGGGAGAGACCATTTCAGTGTCCTGACTGTGGGAAGAGCTTTAAAAGCCCCGGGGAACTGAAGCAACACCAGCTTGTTCACACTGGGGAGAGACCATTTCAGTGTCCTAACTGTGGGAAGAGCTTTAAAAGTGCCAGGGATCTGGTGCGACACCAGCTTGTTCACACTGATGAGAGACCATTTCAGTGTTCTGACTGTGGGAAGAGCTTTAAAAGCCCCGGGGATCTGAAGCATCACCAGCGAGTTCACACTGACGAGAGACCCTTTAAATGTTCTGACTGTGGGAAGAGTTTTAAAAGCTCCCGGGAGCTGAAGAGACACCAACACCTACACACTGGGGAGATGCCGTTCACCTGCTCCGTGTGTGGGAAAGGATTCGCTGATTCATCCAACCTGCTGGCACATCAGCGAGTTCACACTGGAGAGAGACCATTCACCTGCTCCGTGTGTGGGAAAGGATTCGCTGATTCATCCAACCTGCTGGCACATCAGCGAGTTCACACTGATGAGAGACCATTTCACTGTCCTGACTGTGGGAAGAGCTTTAAAAGCTCCGGGGAGCTGAAGAGACATTGGCTCCTCCACACTGGGGAGAGACCGTTCACCTGCTCCGTGTGTGGGAAAGGATTCGCTGAATCATCGAACCTCCTGTCACACCAGCTTGTTCACACTGACGAGAGACCCTTTAAATGTTCTGACTGTGGGAAGAGATTTAAAAGCTCCGGGGATCTGATGAGACACCGGCTCCTCCACACTGGAGAGAGACCATTCACCTGCTCTGTGTGTGGGAAGGGATTCACTCATTCATCCACCCTCCTGTCACACCAGCTTGTTCACACTGACGAGAGACCCTTTAAATGTTTTGACTGTGGAAAGAGCTTTAAAAGCTCGAAGAGCCTAAAGGGACACCAGCGAGTTCACACTGATCAAAGCATCTAACAGCACAGAAGGAGGTGATTTGGCCCATCGTGTCTGTGCCGGCTCTTTGAAAGAGCTGTCCAATTTAGTCCCAAACCCCAGCTTTATCCCCAGAACTCTGCAAACTAGTCCTCTTCAAGTACATGTCCAATTACCGTTTGAAAGTTCCTGTGGAACCTGATTCCAGCATCCTTTCAGATGGTGCGTTCCAGATCTTAACAACCCTCTGTGTGAAAACAATTCTCCTCATTCCCCTCTAGTCCTTTTAGCAACTATTTTAAATCTGTGACCTTTGATTACCGACCCACTTGCCAGAGTGAACAGTTTCTCCCTACTTGCTCGATCAAAACCCCTCATCATTTTGAACACCTCTATTAGGTCTCCTCTTAACCTTCTCTGCTCTAAGGGGAACAATCCCCGCTTCTCCAATCTCTCCACATAACTGAAGTCCCTCATCCCTGGTACCATCCTGGTCAACCTCCTCTGTACCCTCTCCAAGGCCTTGACATCCTTCCTAAAGTGTGGTGCCCAGAACTGTACACAAGACTCCAGCTGAGGCCAAAACCCTGCAGCTGTACAAAACCCTGGTTAGACCACACCTGGAGTACTGTGAGCAGTTCTAGGCATCACACCTTAGGAAGGATATATTGGCCTTGGAGGGAGTGCAGCGTAGGTTTACCAGAATGATACCCGGACTTCAAGGGTTAAGTTACGAGGAGAGATTACACAAATTAGGGTTGTATTCCCTGGAATTTAGAAGGTTAAGGTGTGATCTGATCGAAGTTTTCAGGATATTAAGGGGAACAGATAGGGTAGATAGAGAGAAACTATTTCCGCTGGTTGGGGATTCTAGGACTGGGGACATAGTCTAAAAATTAGAGCCAGACCTTTCAGGAGTGAAATTAGGAAACACTTCTACACACAAAGGGTGGTAGAAGTTTGGAACTCTCTTCCGCAAACGGCAATTGATGCGAGATCAATTGTTAATTTTAAATCTGAGATTGATAGGTTTTTGTTACCCAAAGGTATTAAGGGATATGGGCCAAAGGCGGGTGTATGGAGTTAGATCACAGATCAGCCATGATCTCATTGAATGGCGGAACAGGCTCGAGGGGCTGAATGGCCTCCTCCTGTCCTATGTTCCTAACTAGTGATTTGTAAAGGTTTAGTGTAACTTCCTTGTTTTTGTATTCAATGGCCCTACTTCCAAAGCCAGGTATCCCATACGCTTTCTGAACTGCCTCACCAACTTGCCGTGGCACTTTCAAAGATTTGTGAATATGGACCCCCAGGTCCCTCTGCTCTTGCACCCCCTCAAAATAGTTCCATTTAGATTATACGGCCTCTCCCTGTTGTTTCTCCGAAAGTGCATCACTTCACACTTATCCTCATTTAATTTCATCTGCCTTGTGTCTGCTCATTTCACAGTCTGTCTCTGTCCTCCTGAAGTCTGCTACTACTATGCTCACTATTTACTACGTTGCCAAGTTTTGTATCATCCGTAAACTTTGAAATTTTACACCTATACCCAAGTCCAGGTCAGTTATATATAACAAGAAAAACAATGGTCCTAATCCCGACCCCTGGGGGAACCCACTGCATACTTCCCTCCAGTCAGAAAAACATCCCTCAGCACTGCTCACTGTCTCCTCTCCCTTAGCCAATTATATACCCAAATTACCATCAGCCCTTTAATTCCCTGTGCTTCTATTTTCCGAGTAAGTCTCTTGTGTGGTACTTTATCAAATGCCTTTAGAAAGTCCATGTATACAACATCTGCTGCACTACCTTCATCAACCCTCTGTTACTTCATCAAAGAACTCAATCAGTTTAGTCAGACACGATTTACCTTTAACAAATCCATACTGGCTGCCCCTTATTAACCCATGCTTCTCCAAGTGAGAATTAATTTTGTCCTTGACAATAGTCTCTAGTCATTCACCCACCACTGACATTAGACTGATTGGCCTGTAGTTACCAGGTTTATCTCTCCCCTTTTTTAAACAGGGTGTAACATTTGCAATCCTCCAGTCCTCTGGCACCACTCCCATATATCTGAGGGAGATTGAAAGATTGTGGTCGGAGCTTCTGCTATCTCCACCGTAGTTTCCCTCAGCAATCTAGGATGCATCCCATCTGGACCGGGTGACTTGTTAACTTTGAGTGGTGACAACCTATTGAGCACCTCATTTCTGTCCATTTTTATCCAATTTCTCTACTCCCCCCTCCTCTACTGCGGCATTAACTTCATCTTCTTTTGTGGAGTCAGATGCTAAGTACTCATTCAGTACCTCAGCCATACCCTCTGCCTCCGTATGATGAGCTCCTATTTGGTCCTTAATCGGCCCCACCATTCCTTTAACTATTCTTTTACTTTTCATGTTTATAGATTTTTGGGTTCTCTTTTATGTTACCTGCTAATCTTTTCTCATATTGTCTCTTTGCCCTTCTTATATCCTGTTTCAATTTCCCCCGCACTCTCTGTATTCTGCCTGGTTTTTGACTGCATTCTGTACCTGATATTTGTCATAAACCTCCTTTTTCTGTTTTATTCTAACCTCGATATCCTTTGTCATCGGGAGCTCGAGCTTTGGACGCTCCATCTTTCCTCCTTATGGGAATATGCTTGGTTTGTACCCGAACTATCTCAGCCTTGAAGGCCTGCCATTGGTCATTCACTGTTTTCCTGGACAATCTTTGTTTCCAGTCCACCTGTGCTCGATCCCTTCTCAAATCACAGAAATTGGCTCTCTTCCAGTTGGGTATTTTCACCGTTGATTTTATTTTGTCCCTTTCCATAACTACTTTAAACCTAATGATATTGTGATCACTGTTAACCAGATCCCTCCTGCCCCAGAACCGATGAGAGACCCTGTAGTGTATGTGCCTTTAAGAGCCCCATGTGTACTGTAATGCCGGTAATGGGCACTCGGGCTATATAAGCCTGTATATTGTGTTGTATCAGTTAGTTCCCCGCCAGACTTTGTTCAGTAAACACCTGTGAAACCAACTCCTGTCTTCAGTGTCTCTGTCAACACACAGACACAACAGTGGCGACAAATTGGAAACGGACTTACCTGCAATTCAGCAGCACCTCAAGGACATCGATTCCTCTGGCGTCCAAAGTTGAAGAAAAATCAAGAAAAAGAAAAAGCTTTGGTTTCAGCAGCTAGTCAAGCTGGTGGCAGGTACTGCAATAATCCTTCCTGGGCGTCGGGCTGGGGCTCCAGCGGCTGGCTCTACAGCTAGGCCAAGCAGCAAAAGCGGAGGCAAGCAGTAACAGACGGGGGGGGGAGCACTCGGGAGACGGCCGGCGCTGCAAGCAGGTCGGCGTTCAGACCTAGAGAGAGTCAGCGGGAACGAGTCTCCAACTGTAAATAAATAAATAAAAAGAACGAAAACCGCGGGAAACAGCGTTGTCATCGGCAGCAGCGGCGCGGGAAGCGCCATATCTTTTCTGCAGAAAAGAAAGAAAAGCGCGGGAAGCGCCATTTTTTTTCTAGGATGCCTAAGTCTGGCAATATTGATGCTTTTGATAACGAGATAGAGGATTGGACCACATATGTGGAAAGAGTGGAGGTATATTGCACCGCAAATGGAATAGAAGATGAAAAAAAAGCTTCAGTTCTGCTAAATCTAATGGGCGCAAAGACATACGGGCTGTTACAAAATTTAATCACTCCAGCCAAACCAAAGGACAAGAATTTTAAAGAAATTGTTGATACCCTACAGGAGCACTTAAACCCAACACCGCTGCTGATAGCGGAACGATTCAAATTCTTAAAGAGAAATCAACACAAGAATGAAAGTAACGCTGATTACCTCACCGAATTAAGAAAGCTATCAAAACACTGCCAATTCGGGGCAGGACTAGCAGATTATCTTCAAGACAAATTCGTCTGTGGTCTCCTAAGTGAAGGAACACAGAAAAGGCTGCTTTCTGAAAAAGATTTAACACTGGACAAGGCTTTCAGTATGGCTGCATCATACGAAGCAGCCGCAAGAGGAGCTGCAGAGATACAACAAAAGACAGGACTTCGGCACCCATGAAATGACACAGGGTTTCGAGAGATATCGCTGCGGCAGATCCACCCATGACCAGAGGGACTGCTGGTTCAAAGACAAAGCATGCAGGCAATGCGGAAAGATTGGACACATTGCATGGGTATGCCGATCTGGACAAAAAAAATTCACAGACAGGAAAAAAAAAATCAATAAAGAAAAGTACAGAAAGGTACAAATGATGACGGACAGTAGCTCCGAAGACCAGAAGAGCGATAGCGACTCCGAAAACAAGAGACTAAGCTGTCTCAAATTAAATAATGTAATTGCCAAAGATGATTACCAGACCATTTGGGTTACCCTCACGATAGCAGGGTCCCCAGTTAAAATGGAGCTAGATACAGGATCAGCTCTGACCGTCATAAATCGACGGGATTACGAGCGGCTATTTCCGCATATACCTTTAAAAGACACATCCATTATCTTGAAAACATATACGGGGCAGAAAGTATACCCCAAAGGAAAAATAAGGATGCCTGTTGTATACAACGGCAAGGAAATACAAAAGTTGTATTTATACATTCTACAGAGGTGGTCCCTTTTTCTAGGGGCACACCAATATAACATAGAATACAAAGGATCAAAACAGCATGGGAATGCTAACGGGTTATCGTGCCTACCGTTGCCAACGGTAGAAGAAGCACCTACCGTAGACCCAGTGGAGATTTTCCACTCTACCATAGTCGAATGTCTACCAGTAACAAATTCTGCCATTGAAAGGGAAACTAGAAATGACCCGACTCTCTCACGAGTCTACGATTTAACAGTGAAGGGATGGCCAGCACATGGCGAACCACTGTTGCCAGAATTCTCGCAAAGAAGAGAACAGCTGTCAGTGTGCCGAGGAACCTTGATGTGTGGATCCAGAGTGGTGATTCCACCCAAACTCCAGGATAAAGTTCTAAAGGAGCTTCATGAGGGGCATCTGGGTGGAGTGAAAATGAAGAACCTAGCCAGGGCGTTTGTATGGTGGCCAGGTATCGATGGAGACATCGAAGAAATGACCAAGAGCTGCCTAGGATGCCAGAAGGTCCAAAACGCTCCACCACAAGCCCCTCTACATCCATGGGAGTGGCCCTCATCTCCCTGGCAAAGGGTACACATCGACTTTGCTGGTCCATTTATGGACTCAATGTTCTTAATCGCGGTTGATGCACACTCCAAGTAGCCGGAGGTAATAAAGATGTCCTCCACCACCACGGAAAAAACCATCACAGTATTAAGGACCATATTTGCCAGGAATGGGCTGCCGGAACAGATCTGTTCTGATAATGGACCGCAATTTGTGTCCGAAGAATTCAGGAAGTTCTTAAAAAACAATGGGGTTAAGCACTACACGTCTGCCCCATACCATCCCGCCACCAATGGATTGGCTGAAAGGTTTGTCCAGACCTTCAAGAAGGCCATAAAGGCCATGGGTAATGAAGACATAAAACTTCAGCACAAGGTGGATAACTTCTTGTTCGCATACAGGAATGGAACACATATGGTTACAAAGCAAACTCCCGCCATGATGTTCTTCAATAGAAGCCTAAGATGCCGGCTGGATTTGGTCAAGCCAAACATCAGAAGGGACGTGGAGAACCGGCAATTTCAAGGCACGAATGAAAGGCCAACTAGAACCTTCCAGATAGGTCAACAAGTTTTGGCCCGGGACTACCGTACCGAGAAATGGCAGCCTGGAACTATCTGCACACTACTAGGACCGCTGATGTATACCGTGGACATCGGAGAAAGCATAATAAGGCACCTTGCTGACCAAATCATAGAGTCATCCGAAAAGGGACAACCTACACCACAACTCTATACGCCTAACGATGAAGTAGAGATACCCATATCTACCTCCGATCCGGTGACACTGGAACCCGATGAACCCGACACTGGCATTCAAGCCGAATCAGCATTGCCAAAAGAACCTACTACACCACCAGAAACTACTACACCACCGAGGCGTTATCCGGACCGAGTCAGGAAGCCTCCAGAGAGACTGACTTATAATTAATTAACTGCAGCAATGTGTAGATTATTTTTCTTGTAACATGTAATTAATAATTACTTAAAATATTATGTACTGGTTGGCTAAAAGGGGAGGAATTGTAGTGTATGTGCCTTTAAGAGCCCCATGTGTACTGTAATGCCAGTAATGGCCACTCGGGCTATATAAGCCTGTATATTGTGTTGTATCAGTTAGTTCCCCTCCAGACTTTGTTTAGTAAACACCTGTGAAACCAACTCCTGTCTTCAGTGTCTCTGTCAACACACGGACACAACAGACCCTTTAAATGTTCTGACTGTGCAATGAGGTTTCAGAGTTCATCCAACCTGCTGAGTCACCAGCGAGTTCACACAGATCTTCAAAGAAAGGAAGATGTTTTAGAAAGGCTGGCGACACTAAAAGTTCGCAGCCATCTCAGAGTAGTGTCCGTTTAATTACAATCTCACGGAACAAGGAGAATCACTGTCCCTTTAACTACCACAAATCCCTGTGTGGAGGAGAGGGGGAGATACAGTCTGTCCCAGTAACTGTCGCACAACAGAATTAGCAACCCTGTCCCATAAGGGCTTGACCCTCCCCCACTCCCTGCTTTTCCTTAAGTGTCTTATCCTTAAAATTCTCATCCTTGTTTTCAAATCCCTCCATCGCCTCGCCGCTCCCTATCTCTGTAATCTCTTCTAGTTCCACAACCCCCCCCCCCCACCCCCCCGAGATATCTGCGCTCCTCTAGTTCCGGCCTCTTGAGCATCCCCGATTTTAATCGCTCCAGCATTGGTGGCCGTGCCTTCAGTTGCCTGGGCCCTTAGCTCTGGAATTCCTTCCCTAAACCTCTCCATCTCTCTACCTCTCCTTCTTTAAGATGCTCCTTAGAACCTACCTCTTTCACCAAGCTTTTGGTCATCTGCCCGAATATCTCCTTATGTGGCTCGGTGTCAATTTTTGTTTTATAACGATCCTGTGAAGAGCCTTGGGACGTTTTACTACATTAAAGGCGCTTTATAAATACAAGTGGTTGTTGTTGTTTCCTGAAACTAATAATAAATTCCCCAGAGGGAAAGAAACTTGTACTTTTACTCCCAAATATTAAAAAGTTTGTTCTACAGAAGCACGGGGTTTATCTGCTTTTATTGATGAATTTAAAAAGTCTCTATTAAAACCTGAGCCAGTGTGTTGTGAGACAAAGAGCCTTGTGTCCAATAAGGGGAATAAAGGCCCACAGCCTCCCCTGGCCCCGGGCCCTGAACAAGGGACTGGAGAAACTCGCTGCCCTGCGGATCAGACAATCAGCCGGCGGCAGTCCCTCCCCTCGGGCTCCCCGATTGGTTCGAGGACCCTCCAGCCCCACCCCGCTCGCTCCCTATTGGTCAGAAGCTCCCGTCACTCAGGCCGTGGGCCCGGGTCATGTGTCCCTCACCGACTTTACAAAGAAAGCCTCGCGGGGTCGCCGGGCGGCGCTGCAGGTCGGCGGGAGCGGGGTCAGGAGATTAATAAACTGTGGGTAGGCCGCGCCGCAGGGTTTATAAAGTTGGAGAACGGCCTCAGGCCCGAATGAGATCCAGCTGCTGAATGTGTTCCGCCGGACGGCAACGGTGAGGCTTTTTCTCGGTGACAGGCCCGGGTTACGCGCCGCCATCTTGGCGGAGGAAAGACGGACCGGTTCCCCCTGCAGCACGGCGCATGTGCGGCCATCTTCTCTCCTGAGGCGGCCTCTGGGACCGAGGATGACGCGCTTCCGCTAACAATGGGTTGTCAGGTGACTGATGAGCGCGGCACCAGGAAACCCAGACAGAGAAACCACAACTGGATCGACACAGCAGAGCCGCCAATCCAGAGCCGGCTTGTATCAGGGCGGGCGCTGGATGCGGAAGTCGGTCCCTGGCCACCTGTGGAGGTCTTTTTGTTGCTTCAGTTTGAGCTGGAGTGGAGATGGAGGAGAAGCTGCTGGGTTTAACCCCCAGTACTTCTGAGCCCAGGAGGACCGAACAATTTCCAATGTGGGATTGTCAAGGGAGGTGGATTCTGGGGGAGATTAGTTTGTTAAACAGACACTGTCCCTACAATGTAAAAGAGTATTGTTTTAGGAACAAGCATTTCTGTAGAGGCTTTTAATCTATTTTACATATGCAGATTTTTTAATTCATTCTGGAGATGTGGGTGTAGCTGGATGGCCCAGCATTTATTGCCCATCCCTAGTTGCCCTTGAGAAGGTGGTGGTGAGCCACCTTCTTTAAACACTGCAGTCTGTGTGGTGAAGGTGCTCCCACAGTGCTGTTAGGGACGGAGTTCTAGGATTGTGACCCAGTGACAATGAAGGAATGACGATATATGTCTAAGTCAGGATGGTGTGTGACTTGCAGATGATGGTGTTCCCATGGAGCTGCTACTCTTTTCCTTCTAGGCGGTAGAAGTCGTGGGACAGGTAGGGTGGCAGGTTCCCTTCCATAAGAACACAAGAATTAGGAGCAGGAGTAGGCCATATGGCCCCTCGAGCCTGCTCCGCCATTCAATAAGGTCATGGCTGATCTTCGACCTCAGCTTGACTTTCCTGCCCAATCCCCATATCCCTGAGGGACATTAGTGAACCAGTTGGGATTTTACGACAATCCGGCAGCTTTGATCGTTACTTTTTTTCTAGTACCGGCCCCACAAATTCCCAGATTCATTGAGCTCAATTTCACAACCTGTCTTTGTGTTTTTGTGGGTTCTCTCATGCTCCCTTTTTCTTGTTTTATATTCATTTTACAGGGTATTAGAAGGGCAGGATTTGTAGACAGGATATTTAACTCAAACATCACATCAAGATCTGACAGAGTCACTCTATTCATCGGGACCTGAATATCATCAAACATAACATGGAAGCAAAAAGCACCATTCATAGCGGGGAGAAACCGTACACGTGTTCTGTGTGTGGACGAGGATCCAGTCGATCCTCTGGCCTGGCGAAACACAAGTGCAGTCACACCGGGGAGCAACCCTGGAAATGTGGGGACTGTGGGAAAGGATTTGATTACCCGTATCAGCTGGAAACTCATCGACGCAGTCACACCGGGGAGAGACTGTTCACCTGCTCAGTGTGTGGGAATGGATTCACTTAGTCAAGTGACCTGCTGACACACCAGCAAATTCACACTGGGGAGAGGCCTTCACCTGCTCTGTGTGTGGGAAGGGACTCACTCAGTCATCCCAGCTACTGAGACACCAACTTGTTCACACAAACATGAGACCTTTTAAATGTTCTGACTGTGAGAATAGCTTTAAAAGCAAAAGGAATCTGCTGACTCACCAGCGAATTCATTCTGGGGAGAGGCCCTTCACCTGCTCTGAGTGTGGAAAAGGATTCACAAATTCAACCACCTTTCTGACACACCAGCGAGTTCACACTGGGGAGAGGCAGTTCACCTACTCCGTGTGTGGGAAGGGATTCACAAATTCAACCACCCTTCTGACACACCAGTGAGTTCACACTGGGGAGAGGTCGTTCACCTGCTCCGTATATGGGAAGGGATTCACGAATTCATCCCACCTACTGACACACCAGCAAGTTCACACCAGGGAGAGGCTGTTCAACTGCTCAGTGTGTGGGAAGGGATTCACTCAGAACTCCAGCCTGCTGGCACACCAGCGAGTTCACACCGGGAAGAGGCTGTTCACCTGCTCAGTGTGTGGTAAGGGATTCACTCAGAGCTCCAACCTGCTGAGAACCAGCGCACTCACACTGGGGAGAGGCCATTCACCTGTTCCGAGTGTGGGAAGGGATTCACTCGGTCATACAACCTGCTGAGACACCAGCAAGTTCACAAGTGACTGCAGGGGTTGGATTCTGCTGTTATTGCTGCTGTTAATCACACCCAGGACTGAACCCTGTTCATTCTGACAGTTGGGTTCACTCCTGCTGTTGAACTCCACCACTGACCCTGCTGAAGGTTGTAGGCTCAGGGAGTGGGGCCGCCAGGAGTGGACGGTAAGAAAGCTGGGTTTCGGTATCCTGACAGATATATGGCGAGGAACCAGAGGAATCCTTACTGAGGAAATGACTGGGGTTTCACCGGCCAGCGTAGGCCTAGGGGTGAATGATGCCTGACTCCCTGAGCTATCTTACATTGAACCCAGTTGAGATCAAGATGAATTCAGTTTACAGAAGAATAGAGAGAAATATCACCCACAGTTTATGGAGACAAAAGCAGCCATTAGAGAAGCTCAGAGATCTTTGGAAAAGAAGATGGTGCTCAATTGTGGTAATAATGGCAAAATCTTTCCCAGCTCCGTCAGGAGGCAGAATCCCATTAAAGATGGTTTTGGGCAGGGGTGGGCAGTGATTTGGGCTGGAGGGCCACTTAACAAGTTGTGGTGAGCTGTTGAGGGCCGCACACCAATGTTGCCCCTAAGGTGCACGGCTGCACGGTGGCGCAGCAATGGCGAGGCCCCGCGCAGGCCGCTCACCGGCTCCTGCCGCTGGGAGAGAAACCGCGCAGCACATTTAAAGGGCCCGCGCACGTTGGTGAGAGCAAAGTGTTCAATTGGTGAATCGGAAACCGGTCGACTCATAGTGTTGAGCATCGCACCACTTCTACCCTCCCAATAATTTATCAACATAAATTCAAATAGTCCTCAGATACTATCTTAAATACACAATGTGGTGTAAGATAGTAAAATCTGCCGCTACTAAATGAATGAAATGAGTGATCGATCGATCGATCGATTATATGTTGGACTGAAAGTCCACGTGGCTGGTTGGCCGAGTGGCTCAAGTCTTTTGAAGCACAAGTATCTCTTTGTGGACACTGTTTCTGCTTCAAAAAACTGAAGGACATCAGAAGTCATTAACGGAGACAGGCACAGCATGCCAGCTCAACAAATGACACCAAAGATTGGTGAGATGTGGGTTTTTGCCCATTCTCCCTCACACTGCAAATCCTTAATCTCCACTGGACTGTCGGGAAGAAAGAGGGGGGTCAACAGAAAGTGAGCGTGTCCCCACAAGGAAGTCCATTTGGAGGGTGAGATCCCACGGGTCACAGTAGAATGGCAGGGTCAGAGCAAGCTGCCCACCTGTTCCCTCAGCTGAGAACGCTTTGGTTGTGTGCAGGGACCTAAAGAGAAAAAAACACACAACAAAAAGTAAAAGGCAAAAGAAAACTTCAAAGGATTTGCTTAAAGTAAGAAAATACTATATTTGTAAAATAATTGCAGGTAGTTCTTTGGCTAAACTCTTACTTAGTCAAACAATCATATTCCAATAAGTGATATTGCAGCTTGCTGTTGATGATAATTAGAGATGTACTTTGTAGATAAATAGTGTACGAGGTTAAAAAGCAGAAAGCTTCCCATTTGGGGATTCCTGTTGCTGCAGAACTGCTCAGGCTGTTTCCATAGTTACTTTATTGTCCTTTTGGCCATTTTTAGTAGTTGTCCTTCTAGTTCAGATATGCTGGGGGTAATTTGAACCTCCCCCACCTGACGGGATTGAATTTCCTGCCCGTTTTACACCTTCCCCAATTTTGCTCTCCAATGATTTCAGTCGAAAGTGAAATCTGGCGGGGTGTAAAACAAGCGGCTGATCTGATCGCATTAGTTTCCTGCCGGGTGCGTGAGGTTAAAATCACCCCCTGCTGTTTCCAAACACAACCCAAGCAAATTTCTCCTGACAATAGTTTGGTTCTGATCCTTAATAATGTTCCAGCTACTCTTATCACCACAATTGCTTTAATTCTGACATTTGGCCTGTGATCTGATAGCAAAGCAGTGATCTCTTCACATGCAGTGAACAAATGGGAACAAACTGGAGATCCATTGTGCAGGAAGAAACCCAGACACGCGACGACCTTTTCTCTCATTTGAAGATGTGCATTGCTGAAGAGGATAAGACAGCTTGTAATGTGAAGGACAATCTAGTGTCAGGCAGTGTGCTTGGAGATGTCCAAATATTTATCATCATCCAGTCTGGTCCTCCGCATTGAAAACTCTTGGGGCAGCACGGTGGCATAGTGGTTAGCACTGTTGCCTCACAGCACCAGGGACCCAGGTTCAAATCCGGCCTTGGGTGACTGTCTGTGTGGAGTTTGCACATTCTCCCCGTGTTTGCGTGGGTTTCCTCCGGGTGCTCCGGTTTCCTCCCACAGTCCAAAGATGTGCGGGTTAGGTTGATTGGCTGTGATAAATTGACCCTTAGTGTTAGGGGGATTAAATACGTGGGGTTACGGGGATCGGGTGGGATATGTGTCGGTGCAGGCTCGATGGGCCGAAATGGCCTCTATCTGCATTGTGGGGTTTCTGTGATTCTGTGATTCTGTGATCTCGGATTTGTGAAACATTGAGGTTGATTTTATTGGAAATATCAAATTCAGCTCTGATTTGCAAACCTTTATTATCGCAATGCTCTTGCCATTGAGATGCGTCAGTCAGCTGAATAAGGTAGATTTGCTATTTTCAATAAATTCAGTTTCATATTTCCAAATATGATTGGCTTCCCAAGTCCATTAAACACCACAGAGCAGATCATTCAGTCAGGCTCATTTTCAAAGAAAGGCTCAATTGCAACTGGCACATGGGCAAGAATGGAATGTCGATCCTTCTCTTGCAGCTGATCGGGGATCTTGAATGTGTTTGACATTGCTGAGATTGCTGAGCTTAGACTTCTTGGGGCTGATTTTCATTCTGGGTGGACATCGGGCGAGCGGTGCGATGGTGCTGCCTGTCCAATGTCCTCGGCGAGAGGACCCAGCCATTTTGATGGCCGGGCCTCATCTGTCCAACTGCTAAACCAGGGCTGTCAGGGAGCTTGCAGATTGGAGGGCGGGGGGTGGGTGAAACTGGAAATCTGGCGGCTCCTCCATGGAACAGAGCCAGACACATTGATGCAGCAAACGGCAGATTCCATTTGCCCGCCTCTGTTTGTGGTTGTGACTCCCCTGCTGCCTCGGAGACAATGACCCACCTCCTGATGTTACGTGGGGTGGGTCGCGTCCTGCAAACCTGCTTGAGTTTTTTGAAGAAATTTAACCCTTTTAGCACCGATATCATTCTGGTGAATCTGCGCCGCGACCCCTCTCCAAGGCCAATATCTTTCCTGAGGTGCGGTGCCCAGATCCGAACACAATACTCCAGATGGGTTCTAACCAGGGCTCTGCACAGCTCCCACCTGCTGAGATACCAGCGAGTTCACACTGGGGAGAGGCTGTTCTTCTGCTCCATGTGTGGGAAGAGATTCACTCAGTAATCCACCCTGCTGAGACACCAGCGAGTTCGCACTGGGGAGAGGCCGTTCACCTGCTCTGTGTGTGGGAAGGGATTCACTCGTTGATCCCACCTGCTGAGACACCAGCGAGTTTACAAGTGACTGCAGGGGTTCGATTCTGCTGTTATTTCTGCTGCTAATCACATCCAGGACTGAACCATGTTCATTCTGACAGTTGGGGTTTGTTCTGCTGATGTTAGTAACCCCTCTAATTGGGCTGGAGTTTAATATTCTGGAAATAAGTCAAATAAATCTGCTTTGTTTCAAACACACTTTGTATCGAGTCCTTGGCGTCTCTAAGATAAGAGGAGACTAATCGATGTCCTGTTACCGACTGTTCCATTTTGGGCCTTTTCTCCTTTGTTAAAGAAAGACTTGTATTCATACAGCACCTTTCACAACTTCAGGACATCCCAAAGCACTTTACAGCCAATGAAGTACTTTTGAAGAGCAGTCACTGTTGTAATGTAGGAAATGCAGCAGGCAATTTGTGCACAGCAAGGTCCCACAGACAGCAATGTGATAATGACCGGATGATCTGTTTTAGTGATGTTGGTTCAGGGAGAAATGTTGGCCAGGACTCCAGGGAGAACTCCCCTGCTCTTCGAAATAACATCATGGGATCTTTTATGTCCACTTGAGAGGGCAGATGGGGCCTCGCTTGAACATCTCGTCCGAAGACAGCAACGCTTTCAGTGCAGCGCTCCCTCAGTACTGCATTGGAATGTCGGCCCAGATTGTGTTCTCAAGTCTCTGGAGGTGGATTTGATCCCACAACCTCCTGACTCAGAGACGAGAGAGAGAGAGAGAGAGAGAGAGTGCTCCCACTGAGACACAGAGAGAGAGAGAGAGAGAGAGAGTGCTCCCACTGAGACAGAGAGAGAGAGAGAGAGAGAGAGAGAGAGAGTGCTCCCACTGAGACACAGAGAGAGAGAGAGAGAGAGAGAGAGAGAGTGCTCCCACTGAGACACAGAGAGAGAGAGAGAGAGAGAGAGAGAGAGAGAGTGCTCCCACTGAGACACAGAGAGAGAGAGAGAGCGAGAGAGAGAGAGTGCTCCCACTGAGACACAGAGAGAGAGAGAGAGAGAGAGAGAGAGTGCTCCCACTGAGACACAGAGAGAGAGAGAGAGAGAGAGAGAGTGCTCCCACTGAGACAGAGAGAGAGAGAGAGAGAGAGACTCACATACTCCTCAACTCTTGGGTCTAGTGTGGTGGACTATACAATCACTGACCTGGACCCCTGCGATATCAACTCATTCACTGTCAGGCAGCAATCCCCCCTCTCAGACCATAACCAAATAAATATGTACCTTAAACTTTCTGCCCAAACTACAGACACAAAAAAGGAACCCAGTAAGCTCCATAAAATAAACCAGACATACAGATGGGCCCCAGACAGTGGAGAAAAATTCATCACAGCACTAAAGTCACCTGATCTCACAAGTAAAATATCAAAATTTAAAGAAAACCCATACGAGATCACCAGAGATGGTGTAAACATGGCCATAGAGGATATAAATATGATCTTCCATGAGGCAGCTGTAAAAGCCGACCTTGTGAAACAGAAGAGGAAGCGTCACAAAAGACAAAATAAAAATAAGAAATGGTTTGACCACGAATGCAAAAATGCCAGAAAAGACCTGAGAAAAATATCAAACCAAAAGCATCACCAACCAAACAATCCGGACCTACGTACTAGATACAATGAAACCCTCAAAAGATATAAACACACCATTAGGAACAAAACACAAAACTATACCCACAAAATACTCGAAGAAATTGAAAACTCCACCAATCCAAAACAATTCTGGGAAATGTGGAATAACCTGAGTACAACACAATTGCAAGCATTACCAATCCAAGATGGAGACATCTGGAGAACACATTTTGAAAACCTCTACAAAGACATCCCAATAAACGAAACAAACCCAAGTCAACATCAGGTCACAGAAAAACTCCACACATTAGAAGCAACAATTAAAGACAACCAAAACCCTCTAGACTCCCCAATCACATGGAAAGAACTGGCCACAAAAACAAAATCTCTCCACCTAAAGAAAGCCTGTGGCCCAGACAACATCAAAAATGAAATGCTCAAGTTCAGCAATATGGAGATGCAGGGTGCGATACTCAAACTATTCAACATCATATTACGCTCAGGCTGTTTTCCCGATATCTGGTGCCAAGGACTAATCTCCCCCATATATAAAAGTGGAAACAAATCAGACCCAAATAACTACCGCGGCATCTGTGTCAACAGTTGTCTAGGGAAGTTATTCTGCAGTATTCTAAATAGTAGATTACTTGATTTTCTTAACAAACATAATATCCTCAGAAAAAACCAAATAGGCTTTCTTCCAAAACACCGCACAGCCGACCATATCTATACCCTTCACACCCTCATTGGAAAACATATACACCAAACAAAAAATGGGAAAATATTCGCCTGTTTCATCGACTTCAAGAAAGCCTTTGACTCTATATGGCACGAAGGGCTCTATTATAAACTTCTTCAGTGTGGAATAGGGGGCAAAGTCTATGACCTTATTAAATCAATGTATCTGAAAAACAAATGCGGGGTCAAAATTGGAGACAAACGCACCGATTTCTTCACCCAGAGAAGAGGCGTCCGGCAGGGCTGCAATTTGAGCCCGACCCTGTTCAACATATACATAAATGAATTAGCAGACATGCTGGAGCAAAGCGAGTCACCAGGTCTCCGTCTCCTGGATGGAGAAGTGAAATCCCTGTTCTATGCGGACGACCTGGTTCTGCTGTCTCCCACAGAACAGGGATTACAGCAACAACTAGACCTACTCGACAAATACTGCCAAAATTGGGCTCTAACAGTAAATCTAAAGAAAACCAACATCATGATTTTTCAAAAAAGGCCCAGATGTCAGGAAAACAAATACCAGTTTACCCTCAGTGATACCACTATAGGACACACTATGAGCTACACCTACCTTGGTCTAACTATTACAGCATCAGGGAGCTTCAGCATAGCAGTGAATGCACTAAAAGAAAAAGCCTGAAGAGCCCTATATGCAATAAAAAGAAAATTCTACAACATCCAAATCCCAATCAAAATCTGGCTCAAAATATTTGACAGCATAATCCTGCCCATTGCACTGTATGGTAGTGAAGTATGGGGCCCGCTAAATCACCAAAGCTACACTAAATGGGAAAAACACACAATAGAAGCCCTACATGCAGAATTCTGCCGAAGCATCCTTCGCACCCAAAGAAAAACGCCAACAAATGCATGCAGAGCCGAACTAGGCAGATACCCACTGATAATAAACATCCAAAAACGAGCACTAAACTTCCTAAATCACCTCAAATCTAGCTCCCCAGACACCCTTCATTTCAAAGCCTTTCAGACCCAAGAGCTAAACCCGGAAAAGAGTCCCCTGAGTCAGCTGCTACTGAAACTAAGTACTCAGCCGGACCCTGACCAGCCCCAGACCAACACAGCCGTCCAAACACCAATCCGAGTGAACCAAATCATTAAAAAATGCAAAGAAACCTACCTGGAACATTGGAACAAAATAACCGAAAGCCAAAGCAGATTAGAATGTTACCGGGCCCTAAAAAGAGAATATAAACTGGCAGACTACCTCACGACCATCAGAGACACAAAACAGAGACAGACCCTCACCAGGTACAGACTAAGCGACCACCAACTGGAAATTGAAAAAGGCAGATACAAGAAATCCTGGCAGCCTAGAGAGAATAGAATATGCGATCAATGTCTGGCCGGCGAGGTTGAAACAGAGATGCATTTCCTCCTAAAATGCGAAAAATTCAACACATCAAGAAACATATTATTCAACAAGCTAAGCCAAACAACCCCAGATTTCAAGGAATTGGATGACCTGTCAAAATTGAGATTAGTCCTAGGAGAAGGAGACAGACCATACCTAGGGGCCAAATATGTAACAACATGTCACAACCTGAGGACTGTTTAAAATTAAGACTGTTTAAAATTAATATTGAACGTACCAAATGAAGTACAAAGACTGTTTAAAATTAATATTGTTTAAAAGTAATATTGTATGTACCCAACAAATGTCAAATCGATTGACACCTACAGAATGTTGGAAAACTGTACCTTTTTGCTATGTAAGCTTTGGCAATATGGTTCTCTGTAAACTTTCATGCCAATAAAGCATTTGAACTGAACTGAACTGAACTGAGTGCTCCCACTGAGACACAGAGAGAGAGAGAGAGAGAGAGTGCTCCCACTGAGACACAGAGAGAGAGAGAGAGAGAGTGCTCCCACTGAGACAGAGAGAGAGAGAGAGAGAGAGTGCTCCCACTGAGACACAGAGAGAGAGAGAGAGAGAGTGCTCCCACTGAGACACAGAGAGAGAGAGAGAGAGAGAGAGAGAGAGTGCTCCCACTGAGACACAGAGAGAGAGAGAGAGAGAGAGAGTGCTCCCACTGAGACACAGAGAGAGAGAGAGAGAGAGAGAGTGCTCCCACTGAGACACAGAGAGAGAGAGAGAGTGCTCCCATTGAGACAGAGAGAGAGAGAGAGAGAGAGAGAGAGAGTGCTCCCACTGAGACACAGAGAGAGAGAGAGAGAGAGAGAGAGAGTGCTCCCACTGAGACACAGAGAGAGAGAGAGAGAGAGAGAGAGTGCTCCCACTGAGACACAGAGAGAGAGAGAGAGAGAGAGAGAGTGCTCCCATTGAGACAGAGAGAGAGAGAGAGAGAGAGCTCCCACTGAGACACAGAGAGAGAGAGAGAGAGTGCTCCCACTGAGACACAGAGAGAGAGAGAGAGAGAGAGAGAGTGCTCCCACTGAGACACAGAGAGAGAGAGAGAGAGAGAGAGTGCTCCCACTGAGACACAGAGAGAGAGAGAGAGAGAGAGAGAGTGCTCCCACTGAGACACAGAGAGAGAGAGAGAGAGAGAGAGAGAGTGCTCCCACTGAGACACAGAGAGAGAGAGAGAGAGAGAGTGCTCCCACTGAGACACAGAGAGAGACAGAGCGACCACCAACTGGAAATTGAAAAAGGCAGATACAAGAAATCCTGGCAGCCTAGAGAGAATAGAATATGCGATCAATGTCTGGCCGGCGAGGTTGAAACAGAGATGCATTTCCTCCTAAAATGCGAAAAATTCAACACATCAAGAAACATATTATTCAACAAGCTAAGCCAAACAACCCCAGATTTCAAGGAATTGGATGACCTGTCAAAATTGAGATTAGTCCTGGGAGAAGGAGACAGACCATACCTTGGGGCCAAATATGTAACAACATGTCACAACCTGAGGACTGTTTAAAAGTAAGACTGTTTAAAATTAATATTGAACGTACCAAATGAAGTAGAAAGACTGTTTAAAATTAATATTGTTTAAAAGTAATATTGTATGTACCCAACAAATGTCAAATCGATTGACACCTACAGAATGTTGGAAAACTGTACCTTTTTGCTATGTAAGCTTTGGCAATATGGTTCTCTGTAAACTTTCATGCCAATAAAGCATTTGAATTGGAATTGGAATTGGAGAGAGAGAGAGAGAGAGTGCTCCCACTGAGACACAGAGAGAGAGAGAGAGAGAGAGAGTGCTCCCACTGAGACAGAGAGAGAGAGAGAGAGAGTGCTCCCTCTGAGACAGAGAGAGAGAGAGAGAGAGTGCTCCCTCTGAGACAGAGAGAGAGAGAGAGAGAGAGTGCTCCCACTGAGACAGAGAGAGAGAGAGAGTGCTCCCTCTGAGACACAGAGAGAGAGAGAGCGAGAGAGTGCTCCCACTGAGACACAGAGAGAGAGTGCTCCCGAGACAGAGAGAGAGAGAGAGAGTGCTCCCACTGAGACACAGAGAGCGAGAGAGAGAGTGCTCCCACTGAGCCACGACTAACACCCGATCATTACTCTAGATTATTTCAGTGCTCAAACGGTCAGTTACTCTCATGGACAAGTCCCAGCTCCCCATATTATCCAGGGTCCCTCCCCTAGCCTTGGTATCCAGGGGAGGTATCGGTAACATGCCCCTGTACCTGCCCTGGGAGTGTTTGATGGGACAGTGTAGATCAGGGGTTCTCTGAGGCCCCTCCTGTGTTATAACAATTCCCCGGACTCCCTGTAACACAACACAAGTGTTCATTGGCTGTAAACTCTTTGGGACATCCTGAGATCACAGAAGCCTCTCTATAAATGCAAGTCTTTCCATTTCAAATCACTGTACTTTATTTTTTGAAATAAATAGTTATTTGGCGATTAAGTGCGGTAATAGTATGTTTTAAACACCCTCCTCCTTGATTCTCCAATACAAGAGGCCCAATGACCACACAAGCTGCCTTGTGGCCGCCTTCCTTCCAGCCCACGTGATCTGCTCACCTGAGCAAAGCCCAGCTCCCAGGCGGAGGCGGGGAGTGCACTGATTGGCCCTTTATCACCCCGCCCACCCCCGCAGCCACCAATCGGAGAGTGAGCCTGGTGCAGTGGGTGGGGCTGGCTTTTGATTGACAGTTTGAGCTCCCGCTCGCGGCGCTTTGAATTTCGCCCCAACAATGGACGGCGGTTGGAGGCGGGACTTGGGCCAAGCAGATTGGCTGCTGGCCTTTGATTGACGGTTGACGGGACCAACCCCCGGGGCCGCGGGCTGTCTTGCTCAGTGGCGCCGCCTGGTGTGAGGGCGAGCGGCGGCTGGAGCTGCGGGTCCCGCAAACTGCGCCTGCGCACTGCTCCTGTTCCAGTGGGAGAAGGTGTTCAATGGGCTGGGCTCCTGGGATTGGGAATGGCCCCACCCTCCAATAAACCCCAGCCTGGATTTGTAGGGGGGAAGGGGGGAGATGGGGGCAACAGGCTGGATGGAGATGATGGGAATCTGGATCAACCCAATTGGCAGTGAGCGAGGGGTGGCTTCCGCAGTCTTGGCCCCATCGCGCCCCACATCGCTTCCCCCGCGGCTGCTCAATGGGAACTGAGCCGGCGCCCGGTGTGAGGGCTGCTTGTGGGAGAAAGAATGAAAGAGGGAGAGAGTTTCTGGGCCCACCCCTTGAAACCTTCTCACAGACCCTGGTTGAGACCCTCTGATCGACAAGAGGCGCTGCAGCAACTCGCCAAGGCTTCTTTGACAGCACCTCCCAAACCCACCACCTCCACCACCTAGAGGGACAAGGGCAGCAGGCGCAGGGGAACACCACCACCTCCAAGTCACACACCATCCCGACATGGAAATGTATCACCGATCATTCATCGTCGCTGGGTTAAAATCCTGGAACTCCCTCCCTAACAGCTCTGGGAGAACCTTCACCACATGGACTGCAGCTGTTCAAGAAGGTGGCTCACCACGACCCTCTCAAGGGCAATTAGGGATGGCCAATAAATGCTGGGCCATCCAGCGATGCCCACATCCCATGAATGCATTAAAAAAAATCCTACCAGTCGTTAAATATAGGAATACCATATCTTCTCCAACTTTGACTAGTTTATCCTATCTGATATAAACCAACCCCACAGTCACTGACACCAATCTCCTGTCTGATATCAACCAATCCCACAATCACTGACACCAATCTCCTCCTGCCTGATATAAACCAATCCCACAGTCACTGACACCAATCTCCTCCTGCCTGATATAAACCAATCCCACAGTCACTGACACCAATCTCCTCCTGGCTGATATAAACCAATCCCACTGGCCCAGAAAGATTAAACTCAGCCCATTACTTGGATTGGACTTGTCTCCATTCCCGTGCCGAGGGGATTGCTGTACCAGACGGGAGGGGCAACATTTGGGGACTCTCGATTCTCCACCAATTCCCATTCCCCTTCTTTCTGGTGGATAATGGAGGTGCCACTGTGTGTAATGTGCAAGTCAGTAAGAATTGTCAGTGAGGATTAATCAGCACTTTCTAATTGGAGATGTTAATCAGTGGAACTTTTCAGACAATAAATTGTAGATTTTGTACCAAAGGTCAATTTAGGGTTAAAGTAAAATTCATAATTTTATTGTCAAATAATTTCTTATGAAAGTCCTGAATTAAGGGGAATGATCACAATGATTCTTAAAGGGACACTCCAGCCCCAACAAGTCAATCAGCTATATATCCAGAATATTAAACTCCAGCCAGTTATAGGGTTATTATCATCAGCAGAAACAAACTACAACTGTCAGAATGAACATGGTTCAGTCCTGGCTGTAATTAACAGCAGCAATAACATCAGAATCCAACCCCTGCAGTTACTTGTGAACTCGCTGGTGTCTCAGCAGGTTGGATGACTGAGTGAATCCCTTCCCACACACGGAGCAGGTAAACGGTCTCTCCCCAGTGTGAGCTCGCTGGTGTGTCCGAAGGCCGGATGACTGAGTGAATCCCTTCCCACACACAGAGCAGGTGAACAGGCCCTCCCCAGTGTGAACTCGTTGGTGTTTCAGCAGGCTGGATGAACAAGTGAATCCCTCTCCACACACGGAGCAGGTGAATGGCCTCTCCCCAGTGTGAAGTCGCTGGTGTGTCAGCAGGTTGGATGATTTAATGAATCCTTTTCCACACATGGAGCAGGTGAACGGTCTCTCCCCAGTGTGAGTGCGCTGGTGTACAATGAGATTGGATGAATACCTGAACCTCTTCCCACAGTGCGAGCAACTGAATGGTTTATCATCAGTGTGAACTCGCTGGTGTTGAATCAGTTCCTCAGAGCTTTTAAAGCAGTTTGCACAGTCGGAGCATTTAAAAGGTCTCTCGTCAGTGTGAACTCGCTGGTGTCTCAGAAGGTGGGCTGAATTAGTGAATCCCTTCCCACACACGGAGCAGGTGAACGACCTCTCCCCGGTGTGAACTCGCTGGTGAGTCAGCAGGTTGGATGACTGAGTGAATCCCTTCCCACACATGGAGCAGGTGAATGGCCTCTCCCCAGTGTGACTGTAGCGATGAGTTTCCAGCTGGGATGGGAAAATGAATCCCTTCCCACACATAGAGCAGGTAAACGGCCTCTCCACGGTGTGACTGCATTGATGAGTTTCCAGCTCAAGCAGGTAATTGAATCCCTTCCCACAGTTCACACATTTCCACGGTTTCTCCGTAGTGTGGGTGTCCTTGCGTCTCTCCAGGTTGGATGATCGGTTGAAGCCTCGTCCACACACAGAACACGTGTGCAGTTTCTCCTCGCTGTGAATGGTGCAATGTTTTTTCAGGCAGTGAAACTGGTAAAAGCTCTGATGTGCCTCAATGAATCCGAGACTCAACGTTAATGGAGCAAAGCAAGGCTTTTATTAACTCAGAAAGTAATACACAGTGGAGAAGTGTCTCTCATCCAGAGATCTGCTGTACTGCCTGTGAGACACCCTGAGGCCTGCTTAAGTAGGGGCCAGGTATGGACGGAGCCCTACACACAATACAATACAGGTAAGGAAATGAAACTGAAACTAAACTCCCCTGCTTGTCACAGTCACAGGCACAATCAAACACAGAGAATACAGAGTGCCTGATGAATGGCATATTTCATCACAAGCTCTTTCCACAGTCAGTGCACTGGAACACTCTTACTCGGGTGTGTGGGGCTTGGTGCTTTTCCAGTCACACTGATGTTGAGGTGATGTTTGGTTTGAATTTCCTGTCTGTAAACCCAACCTTTCTAATGCCCTGTAAAAGGAGTTTACAAAAGACATCACTGTAAGTAGAGGATAGAAATTCAGAACAGACAATTCTAGTTTCTATGGAACATTCTTTCCTCTCTTTTTCCCCAAAGCTGTAAATCCCCATCCCACACACTCTCCCTCCTCCCTGTGCTGAAATCCAAACCCATCGCACCATCTCCAACATTTTTCCTTTCAATCGACTTTTCTTCCTCCCCCTGAAGGTATTGACTCTGATGGGTTCAGTCCTACACTCATGAGTGACTGGAAGCCAGCACCCTGCGGGGCCCAGACTCTGTCATAAAATAATGGCTTCAGAAGAGAAATTGAAGAAACTATTGAAAAGAAGGTGTGGTGGTGAAATGTTGGGTGGGTGCTCAGCATCTCACACATTGTGTAAAATTAACATTCCACATGTCTGAACCTTTAATTTCGTCCCGGATTTGGGCATCTCTTGAGCTGCCACTTCTTGTCCCATTATACCGAGTTGGTGCAACAGGCGAGCCAGGGATCAGGGGAATATTGGACAGGAAGCACACAGCATGGACATTATACTGCAGGTGGGATATGTGAGAGCGTTACAGTGAGGGCTTCGGGCACTTTATTAAACACACACAGCAGAAGCACATTAATCTGATGGGACACACGAGCAGCCAGCGGTGTGGAGCCTCCTGAGAGTCTGGCCCTTTTCCAACCAGTATTTACAGGAGCTGGGACACAGAAAGAGTCTCATTAAAATCACTGATATATTGTTCACACAAATCAACCCCCAAAAAATGCTGAATGGTTTCTCCCAGACGCTCCCTGACCAGTCACCATTTCTCCTCCATTTACAGATGCTCCCTGACCAGTCACCATTGCTCCTCCATTTACAGATGTTCCCTGACCAGTCACAGTTTCTCCTCCATTTACAGACGCTCCCTGACAAGTCACCATTTCTCCTCCATTTACAGACACTCCCTGACAAGTCTCCATTTCTCCTCCATTTACAGATGCTCCCTGACAAGTTTCCATTCCTCCTCCATTTACAGACGCTCCCTGACCAGTCTCCAGTTCTCTTCTCTTACAGACGCTCCCTGACCAGTCTCCATTTCTCCTCCATTTACAGACGCTCCCTGATCAGTCACTATTTCGCCTTCATTTACAGACACGCCCTGACAAGACTCCATGTCTCTTCACTTACAGACGCTCCCTGACCAGTCTCCATTTCTCCTCCATTTACAGACGCTCCCTGACCAGTCTCCATTTCTTCTCCATTTACAGACGCTCCCTGATGAGTCACTATTTCGCCTTCATTTACAGACACTCCCTGACCAGTCTCCATTTCTCCTCCATTTACAGATGCTCCCTGACAAGTCTCCATTTCTCCTCCATTTACAGATGCTCCCTGACCAGTCTCCAGTTCTCTTCACTTACAGATGCTCCCTGACCAGTCTCCATTTCTCCTCCATTTACAGATGCTCCCTGATCAGTCAATATTTCGCCTTCATTTACAGACACTCCCTGACAAGACTCCATTTCTCTTCACTTACAGACGCTCCCTGACCAGTCACCACTTCTCCTCCATTTACAGACCCTTCCTGACCAGTCTCCATTTCTCCTCCATTTACAGATGCTCTCTGACAAGTCTCCATTTCACCTCCATTTCCAGACACTCCCTGACCAGTCTCCATTTCTCCTCCATTTGCAGACGCTCCCTGACCAGTCTCCATTTCTCTTCACTTACAAACGCTCACTGATCAGTCTCCATTTCTCCTCCATTTACAGACGCTCCCTGACCAGTCTCCATTTCTCCTCCATTTACAGATGCTTCCTGACCTGTCACCATTTCTTCTCCATTTACAGACGCTCCCTGACGAGTCACTATTTTGCCTTCATTTACAGACACTCCCTGACCAGTCTCCATTTCTCCTCCATTTACAAATGCTACCTGACCAGTCTCCATTTCTCCTCCATTTACAGACGCTCCCTGACCAGTCTCCTTTTCTCATCACTTACAGACGCTCCCTGACCAGTCTCCATTTCTCCTCCATTTACAGACGCTCCCTGACCAGTCTCCATTTCTCCTCCATTTACAGACCCTCCCTGACCAGTCATCATTTATCCTCCATTTGCAGACACTCCCTGACCAGTCTCCATTTCTCCTCCATTTACGGACGCTCCCTGACCAGTCACCATTTCTTCTCCATTTACAGACGCTCCCTGACCAGTCTCCATTTCTCCTCCATTTGCAGACGCTCCCTGACCAGTCTCCATTTCTCTTCACTTACAAACGCTCACTGATCAGTCTCCATTTCTCCTCCATTTACAGACGCTCCCTGACCAGTCTCCATTTCTCCTCCATTTACAGATGCTCCCTGACCTGTCACCATTTCTTCTCCATTTACAGACGCTCCCTGACGAGTCACTATTTTGCCTTCATTTACAGACACTCCCTGACCAGTCTCCATTTCTCCTCCATTTAAAAATGCTACCTGACCAGTCTCCATTTCTCCTCCATTTACAGACGCTCCCTGACCAGTCTCCATTTCTCTTCACTTACAGACGCTCCCTGACCAGTCTCCATTTCTCCTCCACTTACAGATGCTCCCTGACCAGTCTCCATTTCTCCTCCATTTACAGACGCTCCCTGACCAGTCTCCATTTCTCTTCACTTAAAGATGCTCCCTGACCAGTCTCCATTTCTCCTCCATTTACAGACCCTCCCGGACCAGTCTCCATTTCTCCTCCATTTACAGACCCTCCCTGACCAGTCATCATTTCCACTCCATTTGCAGACACTCCCTGACCAGTCTCCATTTCTCCTCCATTTACAGACCCTCCCGGACCAGTCTCCATTTCTCCTCCATTTACAGACCCTCCCTGACCAGTCATCATTTCCCCTCCATTTGCAGACACTCCCTGACCAGTCTCCATTTCTCCTCCATTTACAGACGCTCCCTGACCAGTCACCATTTCTCCTCCATTTACAGACGCTCCCTGACCAGTCTCCATTTCTCTTCACTTACAGATGCTCCCTGACCAGTCTCCATTTCTCCTCCATTTACAGACCCTCCCGGACCAGTCTCCATTTCTCCTCCATTTACAGAACCTCCCTGACCAGTCACCATTTCCCCTCCATTTTCAGACACTCCCTGACCAGTCTCCATTTCTCCTCCATTTTCAGACGCTCCCTGACCAGTCACCATTTCTCCTCCATTTACAGACGCTCCCTGAACAGTCGCCATTTCTCCTCCATTTACAGATGCTCCCTGAGCAGCCACCATTTCTCCTTCATTTACACACGCTCCCTGACCAGTCACCATTTCTCCTCCATTTACAGATGCTCCCTGACAAGTCTCCAATTCTCCTCCATTTACAGACGCTCCCTGACCAGTCTCCAGTTCTCTTCTCTTACAGACGCTCCCTGACCAGTCTCCATTTCTCCTCCGTTTACAGACGCTCCCTGATCAGTCACTATTTCGCCTTCATTTACAGACACTCCCTGACAAGACTTCATGTCTGTTCACTTACAGACGCTCCCTGACCAGTCACCATTTCTCCTCCATTTACAGACACTCCCTATCCAGTCTCCATTTCTCCTCCATTTAAAAATGCTACCTGACCAGTCTCCATTTCTCCTCCATTTACAGACGCTCCCTGACCAGTCTCCATTTCTCTTCACTTACAGACGCTCCCTGACCAGTCTCCATTTCTCCTCCACTTACAGATGCTCCCTGACCAGTCTCCATTTCTCCTCCATTTACAGACGCTCCCTGACCAGTCTCCATTTCTCTTCACTTAAAGATGCTCCCTGACCAGTCTCCATTTCTCCTCCATTTACAGACCCTCCCGGACCAGTCTCCATTTCTCCTCCATTTACAGACCCTCCCTGACCAGTCATCATTTCCACTCCATTTGCAGACACTCCCTGACCAGTCTCCATTTCTCCTCCATTTACAGACCCTCCCGGACCAGTCTCCATTTCTCCTCCATTTACAGACCCTCCCTGACCAGTCATCATTTCCCCTCCATTTGCAGACACTCCCTGACCAGTCTCCATTTCTCCTCCATTTACAGACGCTCCCTGACCAGTCACCATTTCTCCTCCATTTACAGACGCTCCCTGACCAGTCTCCATTTCTCTTCACTTACAGATGCTCCCTGACCAGTCTCCATTTCTCCTCCATTTACAGACCCTCCCGGACCAGTCTCCATTTCTCCTCCATTTACAGAACCTCCCTGACCAGTCACCATTTCCCCTCCATTTTCAGACACTCCCTGACCAGTCTCCATTTCTCCTCCATTTTCAGACGCTCCCTGACCAGTCACCATTTCTCCTCCATTTACAGACGCTCCCTGAACAGTCGCCATTTCTCCTCCATTTACAGATGCTCCCTGAGCAGCCACCATTTCTCCTTCATTTACACACGCTCCCTGACCAGTCACCATTTCTCCTCCATTTACAGATGCTCCCTGACAAGTCTCCAATTCTCCTCCATTTACAGACGCTCCCTGACCAGTCTCCAGTTCTCTTCTCTTACAGACGCTCCCTGACCAGTCTCCATTTCTCCTCCGTTTACAGACGCTCCCTGATCAGTCACTATTTCGCCTTCATTTACAGACACTCCCTGACAAGACTTCATGTCTGTTCACTTACAGACGCTCCCTGACCAGTCACCATTTCTCCTCCATTTACAGACACTCCCTATCCAGTCTCCATTTCTCCTCCATTTCAAGGCACTCCCTGACCAGTCACCATTTCTCCTCCATTTACAGACGCTCCCTGACCAGATTCCATTTCTCTTCACTTACAGACGCTCCCTGACCAGTCTCCATTTCTCCTCCATTTACAGACGCTCCCTGACCAGTCTCCATTACTCCTCCATTTGCAGATGCTCCCCGACCAGTCTCCATTTCTCCTCCATTTACAGATGCTCCCTGACCTGTCACCATTTCTTCTCCATTTACAGACGCTCCCTGATGAGTCACTATTTTGCCTTCATTTACAGACACTCCCTGTCCAGTCTCCATTTCTCCTCCATTTACAAATGCTCCCTGACCAGTCTCCATTTCTCCTCCATTTACAGACGCTCCCTGACCAGTCTCCATTTCTCTTCACTTACAGACGCTCCCTGACCAGTCTCCATTTCTCCTCCATTTACAGACACTCCCTGAATAGTCTCTATTTCTCCTCCATTTACAGACCCTCCCTGACCAGTCTCCATTTCTCCTCCATTTGCAGGCACTCCCTGACCAGTCTCCATTTCTCCTCCATTTACAGATGCTCCCTGACCAGTCTCCATTTCTCCTCCATTTACAGACGCCCCCTGACCAGTCAGCATTTCTCCTCCATTTACAGATGCTCCCTGACCAGTCGCCATTTCTCCTCCATTTACAGAGGCTCCCTGAGCAGTCACCATTTCTCCTCCTTTTACAAACGCTCCCTGACCAGCCACCATTTCTCCTTCATTTACAGACGCTCCCTGACCAGTCACCATTTCTCCTCCATTTACAGACGCTCCCTGACCAGTCTCCATTTCTCTTCACTTACAGATGCTCCCTGACGAGTCACCATTTCTCCTCCATTTACAGACCCTCCCTGACCAGTCTCCATTTCTCCTCCATTTACAGACACTCCCTGACCAGTCTCCATTTCTCCTCCATTTACAGACGCTCCCTGACCAGTCTCCATTTCTCTTCACTTACAGTGCTCCCTGACCAGTCTCCAGTTCTCTTCACTTAGAGACGCTCCCTGACCAGTCTCCATTTCTCCTCCATTTACAGACGCTCCCTGACCAGTCATCATTTCTGCTCCATTTGCAGACACTCCCTGACCAGTCTCCATTTCTCCTCCATTTACAGATGCTCCCTGACAAGTCTCCATTTCTCCTTCATTTTCAGACGCTCCCTGACCAGTCCCCAGTTCTCTTCACTTACACCCGCTCCCTGACCAATCTCCATTTCTCCTCCATTTACAGACACTCCCTATCCAGTCTCGATTTCTCCTCCATTTCAAGGCACCCCCTGACCAGTCTCCATTTCTCCTCCATTTACAGACGCTCCCTGACCAGATTCCATTTCTCTTCACTTACAGACGCTCCCTGACCAGTCTTCATTTCTCCTCCATTTACAGACACTCCCTGACCAGTCATCATTTCTCCTCAATTTGCAGACACTCCCTGACCAGTCTCCATTTCTCCGCCATTTACAGACACTCCCTGACCAGTCACCATTTCTCCTCCATTTACAGACGCTCCCTGAACAGTCGCCATTTCTCCTCCATTTACAGATGCTCCCTGAGCAGTCACCATTTCTCCTCCATTTACAAACGCTCCCTGACCAGCCACCATTTCTCCTTCATTTACACACGCTCCCTGACCAGTCACCATTTCTCCTCCATTTACAGATGCTCACTGACAAGTCTCCAATTCTCCTCCATTTACAGACGCT
The DNA here is from genome assembly GCF_052327205.1 of Somniosus microcephalus. Classification (NCBI taxonomy): domain Eukaryota; kingdom Metazoa; phylum Chordata; class Chondrichthyes; order Squaliformes; family Somniosidae; genus Somniosus; species Somniosus microcephalus. The sequence continues at coordinate 78,915,122 of NC_140990.1, forward strand.
CCCTGACCAGTCTCCAGTTCTCTTCCATTTACAGACGCTCCCTGACCAGTCTCCAGTTCTCTTCTCTTACAGACGCTCCCTGACCAGTCTCCATTTCTCCTCCGTTTACAGACGCTCCCTGATCAGTCACTATTTCGCCTTCATTTAAAGACACTCCCTGACAAGACTTCATGTCTCTTCACTTACAGACGCTCCCTGACCAGTCACCATTTCTCCTCCATTTACAGACACTCCCTATCCAGTCTCCATTTCTCCTCCATTTCAAGGCACTCCCTGACCAGTCACCATTTCTCCTCCATTTACAGACGCTCCCTGACCAGATTCCATTTCTCTTCACTTACAGACGCTCCCTGACCAGTCTCCATTTCTCCTCCATTTACAGACGCTCCCTGACCAGTCTCCATTACTCCTCCATTTGCAGATGCTCCCCGACCAGCCTCCATTTCTCCTCCATTTACAGATGCTCCCTGACCTGTCACCATTTCTTCTCCATTTACAGACGCTCCCTGATGAGTCACTATTTTGCCTTCATTTACAGACACTCCCTGTCCAGTCTCCATTTCTCCTCCATTTACAAATGCTCCCTGACCAGTCTCCATTTCTCCTCCATTTACAGACGCTCCCTGACCAGTCTCCATTTCTCTTCACTTACAGACGCTCCCTGACCAGTCTCCATTTCTCCTCCATTTACAGACACTCCCTGACCAGTCTCTATTTCTCCTCCATTTACAGACCCTCCCTGACCAGTCTCCATTTCTCCTCCATTTGCAGGCACTCCCTGACCAGTCTCCATTTCTCCTCCATTTACAGATGCTCCCTGACCAGTCTCCATTTCTCCTCCATTTACAGACGCCCCCTGACCAGTCAGCATTTCTCCTCCACTTACAGATGCTCCCTGACCAGTCGCCATTTCTCCTCCATTTACAGAGGCTCCCTGAGCAGTCACCATTTCTCCTCCTTTTACAAACGCTCCCTGACCAGCCACCATTTCTCCTTCATTTACAGACGCTCCCTGACCAGTCACCATTTCTCCTCCATTTACAGATGCTCCCTGACCAGTCTCCATTTCTCTTCACTTACAGATGCTCCCTGACGAGTCACCATTTCTCCTCCATTTACAGACCCTCCCTGACCAGTCTCCATTTCTCCTCCATTTACAGACACTCCCTGACCAGTCTCCATTTCTCCTCCATTTACAGACGCTCCCTGACCAGTCTCCATTTCTCTTCACTTACAGTGCTCCCTGACCAGTCTCCAGTTCTCTTCACTTAGAGACGCTCCCTGACCAGTCTCCATTTCTCCTCCATTTACAGACGCTCCCTGACCAGTCATCATTTCTGCTCCATTTGCAGACACTCCCTGACCAGTCTCCATTTCTCCTCCATTTACAGATGCTCCCTGACCTGTCACCATTTCTTCTCCATTTACAGATGCTCCCTGATGAGTCACTATTTCGCCTTCATTTACAGACAATCCCTGACCAGTCTCCATATCTCCTCCATTTACAGATGCTCCCTGACAAGTCTCCATTTCTCTTTCATTTTCAGACGCTCCCTGACCAGTCCCCAGTTCTCTTCACTTACACCCGCTCCTTGACCAATCTCCATTTCTCCTCCATTTACAGACACTCCCTATCCAGTCTCGATTTCTCCTCCATTTCAAGACACCCCCTGACCAGTCTCCATCACTCCTCCATTTACAGACGCTCCCTGAGCAGATTCCATTTCTCTTCACTTACAGACGCTCCCTGACCAGTCTCCATTTCTCCTCCATTTACAGACACTCCCTGAGCAGTCATCATTTCTCCTCAATTAGCAGACACTCCCTGACAAGTCTCCATTTCTCCTCCATTTACAGACGCTCCCTGACCAGTCACCATTTCTGCACCATTTACAGACGCTCCCTGAGCAGTCGCCATTTCTCCTCCATCTACAGATGCTCCCTGAGCAGTCACCATTTCTACTCCATTTACAAACGCTCCCTGACCAGCCACCATTTCTCCTTTATTTACAGATGCGCCCTGACCAGTCACCATTTCTCCTCCATTTGCAGAAACTCCCTGACCAGTCTCCATTTCTCTTCACTTACAGATGCTCCCTGACCAGTCACCATTTCTCCTCCATTTACAGACCCTCCCTGACCATTCTCCATTTCTCCTCCATTTACAGACACTCCCTGTCCAGTCTCCATTTCTGCTCCATTTCCAGACACTCCCTGACCAGTCTCCATTTCTCCTCCATTTACAGATGCTCCCTGACCAGTCCCCATTTCTCTTCACTTACAGACACTCCCTGACCAGTCTCCATTTCTCCTCCATTTACAGACCCTCCCTGACCAGTCATAATTTCTGCTCCATTTGCAGACACTCCCTGACCAGTCTCCATTTCTCCTCCATTTACAGATGCTCCCTGACAAGTCTCCATTTCTCCTTCATTTCCAGACGCTCCCTGACCAGTCCCCAGTACTCTTCACTTACAGACGCTCCCTGACGAATCTCCATTTCTCCTCCATTTACAGACACTCCCTATCCAGTCTCCATTTCTCCTCCATTTCAAGACACTCCCTGACCAGTCAACATTTCTCCTCCATTTACAGACGCTCCCTGACCAGATTCCTTTTCTCTTCACTTACAGACGCTCCCTGACGAAACACCATTTCTCCTCCATTTACAGACACTCCCTATCCAGTCTCCATTTCTCCTCCATTTCCAGACACTCCCTGGCCAGTCTCCATTTCTCCTCCATTTACAGATGCTCCCTGACCAGTCTCCATTTCTCTTCACTTACAGACGCTCCCTGACCAGCCTCCAGTTCTCTTCACTTACAGACACTCCCTGACCAGTCTCCATTTCTCCTCCATTTACAGACCCTCCCTGACCAGTCATAATTTCTGCTCCATTTGCAGACACTCCCTGACCAGTCTCCATTTCTCCTACATTTACAGATGCTCCCTGACAAGTCTCCATTTCTCCTTCATTTCCAGACGCTCCCTGACCAGTCCCCAGTACTCTTCACTTACAGACGCTCCCTGACGAATCTCCATTTCTCCTCCATTTACAGACACTCCCTATCCAGTCTCCATTTCTCCTCCATTTCAAGACACTCCCTGACCAGTCAACATTTTTCCTCCATTTACAGACGCTCCCTGACCAGATTCCTTTTCTCTTCACTTACAGACGCTCCCTGACGTATCTCCATTTCTCCTCCATTTACAGACACTCCCTATCCAGTCTCCATTTCTCCTCCATTTCCAGACACTCCCTGACCTGTCTCCATTTCTCCTCCATTTACAGACGCTCCCTGACCAGTCTCCATTTCTCTTCACGTACAGAGCTCCCTGACCAATCTCCAGTTCTCTTCACTTACAGACGCTCCCTGACCAGTCTCCATTTCTCCTCCATTTACAGACGCTCCCTGACCAGTCATCATTACTGCTCCATTTGCAGACACTCCCTGACCAGTCTCCATTTCTCCTCCATTTACAGATGCTCCCTGACCTGTCAACATTCCTTCTCCATTTACAGATGCTCCCTGATGAGTCACTATTTCGCCTTCATTTACAGACACTCCCTGACCAGTGTCCATTTCTCCTCCATTTACAAATGCCCCCTGACAAGTCTCCATTTCTCCTTCATTTTCAGACGCTCCCTGACCAGTCTCCATTTCTCTTCACTTACAAACGCTCACTGATCAGTCTCCATTTCTCCTCCATTTACAGACGCTCCCTGACCAGTCTCCATTTCTCCTCCATTTACAGATGCTCCCTGACCTGTCACCATTTCTTCTCCATTTACAGACGCTCCCTGACGAGTCACTATTTTGCCTTCATTTACAGACACTCCCTGACCAGTCTCCATTTCTCCTCCATTTAAAAATGCTACCTGACCAGTCTCCATTTCTCCTCCATTTACAGACGCTCCCTGACCAGTCTCCATTTCTCTTCACTTACAGACGATCCCTGACCAGTCTCCATTTCTCCTCCACTTACAGATGCTCCCTGACCAGTCTCCATTTCTCCTCCATTTATATACGCTCCCTGACCAGTCTCCATTTCTCTTCACTTAAAGATGCTCCCTGACCAGTCTCCATTTCTCCTCCATTTACAGACCCTCCCGGACCAGTCTCCATTTCTCCTCCATTTACAGACCCTCCCTGACCAGTCATCATTTCCACTCCATTTGCAGACACTCCCTGACCAGTCTCCATTTCTCCTCCATTTACAGACCCTCCCGGACCAGTCTCCATTTCTCCTCCATTTACAGACCCTCCCTGACCAGTCATCATTTCCCCTCCATTTGCAGACACTCCCTGACCAATCTCCATTTCTCCTCCATTTACAGACGCTCCCTGACCAGTCTCCATTTCTCTTCACTTACAGACGCTCCCTGACCAGTCTCCATTTCTCCTCCATTTACGGACGCTCCCTGATCAGTCTCCATTTCTCCTCCATTTACAGACCCCCCTGACCAGTCATCATTTCCCCTCCATTTGCAGACACTCCCTGACCAGTCTCCATTTCTCCGCCATTTACAGACACTCCCTGACCAGTCACCATTTCTCCTCCATTTACAGACGCTCCCTGAACAGTCGCCATTTCTCCTCCATTTACAGATGCTCCCTGAGCAGCCATCATTTCTCCTTCATTTACACACGCTCCCTGACCAGTCACCATTTCTCCTCCATTTACAGATGCTCCCTGACAAGTCTCCAGTTCTCTTCTCTTACAGACGCTCCCTGACCAGTCTCCATTTCTCCTCCGTTTACAGACGCTCCCTGATCAGTCACTATTTCGCCTTCATTTAAAGACACTCCCTGACAAGACTTCATGTCTCTTCACTTACAGACGCTCCCTGACCAGTCACCATTTCTCCTCCATTTACAGACACTCCCTATCCAGTCTCCATTTCTCCTCCATTTCAAGGCACTCCCTGACCAGTCACCATTTCTCCTCCATTTACAGACGCTCCCTGACCAGATTCCATTTCTCTTCACTTACAGACGCTCCCTGACCAGTCTCCATTTCTCCTCCATTTACAGACGCTCCCTGACCAGTCTCCATTACTCCTCCATTTGCAGATGCTCCCCGACCAGTCTCCATTTCTCCTCCATTTACAGATGCTCCCTGACCTGTCACCATTTCTTCTCCATTTACAGACGCTCCCTGATGAGTCACTATTTTGCCTTCATTTACAGACACTCCCTGTCCAGTCTCCATTTCTCCTCCATTTACAAATGCTCCCTGACCAGTCTCCATTTCTCCTCCAGTTACAGACGCTCCCTGACCAGTCACCATTTCTCTTCACTTACAGACGCTCCCTGACCAGTCTCCATTTCTCCTCCATTTACAGACACTCCCTGACCAGTCTCTATTTCTCCTCCATTTACAGACCCTCCCTGACCAGTCTCCATTTCTCCTCCATTTGCAGGCACTCCCTGACCAGTCTCCATTTCTCCTCCATTTACAGATGCTCCCTGACCAGTCTCCATTTCTCCTCCATTTACAGACGCCCCCTGACCAGTCAGCATTTCTCCTCCATTTACAGATGCTCCCTGACCAGTCGCCATTTCTCCTCCATTTACAGAGGCTCCCTGAGCAGTCACCATTTCTCCTCCTTTTACAAACGCTCCCTGACCAGCCACGATTTCTCCTTCATTTACAGACGCTCCCTGACCAGTCACCATTTCTCCTCCATTTACAGACGCTCCCTGACCAGTCTCCATTTCTCTTCACTTACAGATGCTCCCTGACGAGTCACCATTTCTCCTCCATTTACAGACCCTCCCTGACCAGTCTCCATTACTCCTCCATTTGCAGATGCTCCCCGACCAGTCTCCATTTCTCCTCCATTTACAGACGCTCCCTGACCAGTCTCCATTACTCCTCCATTTGCAGATGCTCCCCGACCAGTCTCCATTTCTCCTCCATTTACAGATGCTCCCTGACCTGTCACCATTTCCTCTCCATTTACAGACGCTCCCTGATGAGTCACTATTTTGACTTCATTTACAGACACTCCCTGTCCAGTCTCCATTTCTCCTCCATTTACAAATGCTCCCTGACCAGTCTCCATTTCTCTTCACTTACAGACGCTCCCTGACCAGTCTCCATTTCTCCTCCATTTCAAGACACTCCCTGACCATTCAACATTTCTCCTCCATTTACAGACGCTCCCTGACCAGATTCCTTTTCTCTTCACTTACAGACGCTCCCTGACGAATCTCCATTTCTCCTCCATTTACAGACACTCCCTATCCAGTCTCCATTTCTCCTCCATTTCCAGACACTCCCTGACCTGTCTCCATTTCTCCTCCATTTACAGACGCTCCCTGACCAGTCTCCATTTCTCTTCACGTACAGAGCTCCCTGACCAATCTCCAGTTCTCTTCACTTACAGACGCTCCCTGACCAGTCTCCATTTCTCCTCCATTTGCAGACACTCCCTGACCAGTCTCCATTTCTCCTCCATTTACAGACCCTCCCTGTCCAGTCTCCATTTCTCCTCCATTTACAAATGCTCCCTGACCAGTCTCCAGTTCTCCTCCATTTACAGACGCTCCCTGACCAGTCTCCATTTCTCTTCACTTACAGACGCTCCCTGACCAGTCTCCATTTCTCCTCCATTTACAGAAACTCCCTGACCAGTCTCTATTTCTCCTCCATTTACAGACCCTCCCTGACCAGTCTCCATTTCTCCTCCATTTGCAGGCACTCCCTGACCAGTCTCCATTTCTCCTCCATTTACAGATGCTCCCTGACCAGTCTCCATTTCTCCTCCATTTACAGACGCTCCCTGACCAGTCTCCATTTCTCTTCACTTACAGATGCTCCCTGACGAGTCACCATTTCTCCTCCATTTACAGACCCTCCCTGACCAGTCTCCATTTCTCCTCCATTTACAGACACTCCCTGACCAGTCTCCATTTCTCCTTCATTTTCAGACGCTCCCTGACCAGTCCCCAGTTCTCTTCACTTACACCCGCTCCCTGACCAATCTCCATTTCTCCTCCATTTACAGACACTCCCTATCCAGTCTCGATTTCTCCTCCATTTCAAGACACCCCCTGACCAGTCTCCATTTCTCCTCCATTTACAGACGCTCCCTGACCAGATTCCATTTCTCTTCACTTACAGACGCTCCCTGACCAGTCTCCATTTCTCCTCCATTTGCAGACACTCCCTGACCAGTCTCCATTTCTCCTCCATTTACAAATGCTCCCTGACCAGTCTCCATTTCTCCTCCATTTACAGACGCTCCCTGACCAGATTCCATTTCTCTTCACTTACAGACGCTCCCTGACCAGTCTCCATTTCTCCTCCGTTTACAGACGCTCCCTGATCAGTCACTATTTCGCCTTCATTTAAAGACACTCCCTGACAAGACTTCATGTCTCTTCACTTACAGACGCTCCCTGACCAGTCACCATTTCTCCTCCATTTACAGACACTCCCTATCCAGTCTCCATTTCTCCTCCATTTCAAGGCACTCCCTGACCAGTCACCATTTCTCCTCCATTTACAGACGCTCCCTGACCAGATTCCATTTCTCTTCACTTCCAGACGCTCCCTGACCAGTCTCCAGTTCTCCTCCATTTACAGACGCTCCCTGACCAGTCTCCATTACTCCTCCATTTGCAGATGCTCCCCGACCAGTCTCCATTTCTCCTCCATTTACAGATGCTCCCTGACCTGTCACCATTTCTTCTCCATTTACAGACGCTCCCTGATGAGTCACAATTTTGCCTTCATTTACAGACACTCCCTGTCCAGTCTCCATTTCTCCTCCATTTACAAATGCTCCCTGACCAGTCTCCATTTCTCCTCCATTTACAGACGCTCCCTGACCAGTCTCCATTTCTCTTCACTTACAGACGCTCCCTGACCAGTCTCCATTTCTCCTCCATTTACAGACACTCCCTGACCAGTCTCTATTTCTCCTCCATTTACAGACCCTCCCTGACCAGTCTCCATTTCTCCTCCATTTGCAGGCACTCCCTGACCAGTCTCCATTTCTCCTCCATTTACAGATGCTCCCTGACCAGTCTCCATTTCTCCTCCATTTACAGACGCTCCCTGACCAGTCTCCATTTCTCTTCACTTACAGATGCTCCCTGACCAGTCTCCATTTCTCCTCCATTTACAGACCCTCCCGGACCAGTCTCCATTTCTCCTCCATTTACAGTCCCTCCCTGACCAGTCATCATTTCCCCTCCATTTGCAGACACTCCCTGACCAGTCTCCATTGCTCCTCCATTTACAGACGCCCCCTGACCAGTCACCATTTCTCCTCCATTTACAGATGCTCCCTGACCAGTCGCCATTTCTCCTCCATTTACAGAGGCTCCCTGAGCTGTCACCATTTCTCCTCCTTTTACAAAAGCTCCCTGACCAGCCACCATTTCTCCTTCATTTACAGACGCTCCCTGACCAGTCACCATTTCTCCTCCATTTACAGACGCTCCCTGACCAGTCTCCATTTCTCTTCACTTACAGATGCTCCCTGACGAGTCACCATTTCTCCTCCATTTACAGACCGTCCCTGACCATTCTCCATTTCTCCTCCATTTACAGACACTCCCTGACCAGTCTCCATTTCTCCTCCATTTACAGACGCTCCCTGACCAGTCTCCATTTCTCTTCACTTACAGTGCTCCCTGACCAGTCTCCAATTCTCTTCACTTAGAGACGCTCCCTGACCAGTCTCCATTTCTCCTCCATTTACAGACGCTCCCTGACCAGTCATCATTTCTGCTCCATTTGCAGACACTCCCTGACCAGTCTCCATTTCTCCTCCATTTACAGATGCTCCCTGACCTGTCACCATTTCTTCTCCATTTACAGATGCTCCCTGATGAGTCACTATTTCACCTTCATTTACAGACAATCCCTGTCCAGTCTCCATTTCTCCTCCATTTCCAGACACTCCCTGACCAGTCTCCATTTCTCCTCCATTTACAGATGCTCCCTGACCAGTCCCCATTTCTCTTCACTTACAGACGCTCCCTGACCAGCCTCCAGTTCTCTTCACTTACAGACACTCCCTGACCAGTCTCCATTTCTCCTCCATTTACAGACCCTCCCTGACCAGTCATAATTTCTGCTCCATTTGCAGACACTCCCTGACCAGTCTCCATTTCTCCTCCATTTACAGATGCTCCCTGACAAGTCTCCATTTCTCCTTCATTTCCAGACGCTCCCTGACCAGTCCCCAGTACTCTTCACTTACAGACGCTCCCTGACGAATCTCCATTTCTCCTCCATTTACAGACACTCCCTATCCAGTCTCCATTTCTCCTCCATTTCAAGACACTCCCTGACCAGTCAACATTTCTCCTCCATTTACAGACGCTCCCTGACCAGATTCCTTTTCTCTTCACTTACAGACGCTCCCTGACGAATCTCCATTTCTCCTCCATTTACAGACACTCCCTATCCAGTCTCCATTTCTCCTCCATTTCCAGACACTCCCTGGCCAGTCTCAATTTCTCCTCCATTTACAGATGCTCCCTGACCAGTCTCCATTTCTCTTCACTTACAGACGCTCCCTGACCAGCCTCCAGTTCTCTTCACTTACAGACACTCCCTGACCAGTCTCCATTTCTCCTCCATTTACAGACGCTCCCTGACCAGTCATAATTTCTGCTCCATTTGCATACACTCCCTGACCAGTCTCCATTTCTCCTCCATTTACAGATGCTCCCTGACAAGTCTCCATTTCTCCTTCATTTCCAGACGCTCCCTGACCAGTCCCCAGTACTCTTCACTTACAGACGCTCCCTGACGAATCTCCATTTCTCCTCCATTTACAGACACTCCCTATCCAGTCTCCATTTCTCCTCCATTTCAAGACACTCCCTGACCAGTCAACATTTCTCCTCCATTTACAGACGCTCCCTGACCAGATTCCTTTTCTCTTCACTTACAGACGCTCCCTGACGAATCTCCATTTCTCCTCCATTTACAGACACTCCCTATCCAGTCTCCATTTCTCCTCCATTTCCAGACACTCCCTGACCTGTCTCCATTTCTCCTCCATTTACAGACGCTCCCTGACCAGTCTCCATTTCTCTTCACGTACAGAGCTCCCTGACCAATCTCCAGTTCTCTTCACTTACAGATGCTCCCTGACCAGTCTCCATTTCTCCTCCATTTACAGACGCTCCCTGACCAGTCTTCATTACTGCTCCATTTGCAGACACTCCCTGACCAGTCTCCATTTCTCCTCCATTTACAGATGCTCCCTGACCTGTCAACATTCCTTCTCCATTTACAGACGCTCCCTGATGAGTCACTATTTCGCCTTCATTTACAGACACTCCCTGACCAGTCTCCATTTCTCCTCCATTTACAAATGCCCCCTGACAAGTCTCCATTTCTACTTCATTTTCAGACGCTCCCTGACCATTCCCCAGTTCTCTTCACTTACACACGCTCCCTGACCAATCTCCATTTCTCCTCCATTTACAGATGCTCCCTGACCAGTCTCCATTTCTCCTCCATTTACAGACACTCCCTGACAAGTCTCCATTTCTCCTCCATTTACAGACGCTCCCTGACCAGTCTCCATTTCTCCTCCATTTACAGATGCTCCCTGACCAGTCTCCATTTCTCCTCCATTTACAGACCCTTCCTGACCAGTCACCATTTCTCCTCCATTTACAGACGCTCCCTGACCAGTCACCATTTCTCCTTCATTTACAGACGCTCCCTGACCAGTCTCCAATTCTCTTCACTTACAGATGCTCCCTGACCAGTCACCATTTCACCTCCATTTACAGACCCTCCCTGACCAGTCTCCATTTCTCCTCCATTTACAGATGCTCCCTGATGAGTCACTATTTTGCCTTCATTTACAGACACTCCCTGACCAGTCTCCATTTCTCCTCCATTTACAAATGCTCCCTGACAAGTCTCCATTTCTCCTCCATTTTCAGACGCTCCCTGACCAATCTCCATTTCTCTTCACTTACAGACGCTCCCTGACCAGTCTCCATTTCTCCTCCATTTACAGACGCTCCCTGATCAGTCTCCATTTCTCCTCCATTTACAGACCCCCCCTGACCAGTCATCATTTCCCCTCCATTTGCAGACACTCCCTGACCAGTCTCCATTTCTCCGCCATTTACAGACACTCCCTGACCAGTCACCATTTCTCCTCCATTTACAGACGCTCCCTGAACAGTCGCCATTTCTCCTCCATTTACAGATGCTCCCTGAGCAGTCACCATTTCTCCTCCATTTACAAACGCTCCCTGACCAGCCACCATTTCTCCTTCATTTACACACGCTCCCTGACCAGTCACCATTTCTCCTCCATTTACAGATGCTCCCTGACAAGTCTCCAATTCTCCTCCATTTACAGACGCTCCCTGACCAGTCTCCAGTTCTCTTCTCTTACAGACGCTCCCTGACCAGTCTCCATTTCTCCTCCGTTTACAGACGCTCCCTGATCAGTCACAATTTCGCCTTCATTTACAGACACTCCCTGACAAGACTTCATGTCTCTTCACTTACAGACGCTCCCTGACCAGTCACCATTTCTCCTCCATTTACAGACACTCCCTATCCAGTCTCCATTTCTCCTCCATTTCAAGGCACTCCCTGACCAGTCACCATTTCTCCTCCATTTACAGACGCTCCCTGACCAGATTCCATTTCTCTTCACTTACAGACGCTCCCTGACCAGTCTCCATTTCTCCTCCATTTACAGACGCTCCCTGACCAGTCTCCATTACTCCTCCATTTGCAGATGCTCCCCGACCAGTCTCCATTTCTCCTCCATTTACAGATGCTCCCTGACCTGTCAACATTTCTTCTCCATTTACAGACGCTCCCTGATGAGTCACTATTTTGCCTTCATTTACAGACACTCCCTGTCCAGTCTCCATTTCTCCTCCATTTACAAATGCTCCCTGACCAGTCTCCATTTCTCCTCCATTTACAGACGCTCCCTGACCAGTCTCCATTTCTCTTCACTTAAAGACGCTCCCTGACCAGTCTCCATTTCTCCTCCATTTACAGACGCTCCCTGACCAGTCTCTATTTCTCCTCCATTTACAGTCCCTCCCTGACCAGTCTCCATTTCTCCTCCATTTACAGATGCTCCCTGACCAGTCTCCATTTCTCCTCCATTTACAGACGCTCCCTGACCAGTCTCCATTTCTCTTCACTTACAGATGCTCCCTGACCAGTCTCCATTTCTCCTCCATTTACAGACCCTCCCGGACCAGTCTCCATTTCTCCTCCATTTACAGACCCTCCCTGACCAGTCATCATTTCCCCTCCATTTGCAGACACTCCCTGACCAGTCTCCATTTCTCCTCCATTTACAGACGCCCCTGACAAGTCACCATTTCTCCTCCATTTACAGATGCTCCCTGACCAGTCGCCATTTCTCCTCCATTTACAGATGCTCCCTGAGCAGTCACCATTTCTCCTCCTTTTACAAACGCTCCCTGACCAGCCACCATTTCTCCTTCATTTACAGACGCTCCCTGACCAGCCACCATTTCTCCTCCATTTACAGATGCTCCCTGACCAGTTTCCATTTCTCTTCACTTACAGATGCTCCCTGACGAGTCACCATTTCTCCTCCATTTACAGACCCTCCCTGACCAGTCTTCATTTCTCCTCCATTTACAGACACTCCCTGACCAGTCTCCATTTCTCCTCCATTTACAGACGCTCCCTGACCAGTCTCCATTTCTCTTCACTTACAGTGCTCCCTGACCAGTCTCCAGTCTCTTCACTTACAGACGCTCCCTGACCAGTCTCCATTTCTCCTCCATTTACAGACGCTCCCTGACCAGTCATCATTTCTGCTCCATTTGCAGACACTCCCTGACCAGTCTCCATTTCTCCTACATTTACAGATGCTCCCTGACAAGTCTCCATTTCTCCTCCATTTACAGACGCTCCCTGACCAGTCACCATTTCTCCTCCATTTACAGACCCTCCCTGACCAGTCTCCATTTCTCCTCCATTTACAGACACTCCCTGTCCAGTCTCCATTTCTCCTCCATTTCCAGACACTCCCTGACCAGTCTCCATTTCTCCTCCATTTACAGACGCTCCCTGACCATTCCCCATTTCTCTTCACTTACAGACGCCCCCTGACCAGTCTCCAGTTCTCTTCACTTACAGACGCTCCGTGACCAGTCATCATATCTGCTCCATTTGCAGACACTCCCTGACCAGTCTCCATTTCTCCTCCATTTGCAGATGCTCCCTGAACTGTCACCATTTCTTCTCCATTTACAGACGCTCCCTGATGGGTCACTATTTCGCCTTCATTTACAGACACTCCCTGACCAGTCTCCATTTCTCCTCCATTTACAGATGCTCCCTGACAAGTCTCCATTTCTCCTTCATTTTCAGACGCTCCCTGACCAGTCCCCAGTTCTCTTCACTTACACACGTTCCCTGACCAATCTCCATTTCTCCTCCATTTACAGACACTCCCTATCCAGTCTCCATTTCTCCTCCATTTCAAGACACTCCCTGACCAGTCTCCATTTCTCCTCCACTTACAGACGCTCCCTGACCAGACTCCATTTCTCTTCACTTAAAGACGCTCCCTGACCAGTCTCCATTTCTCCTCCATTTACTGACCCTCCCTGACCAGTCTCCATTTCTCCTCCATTTGCAGACACTCCCTGACCAGTCTCCATTTCTCCTCCATTTACAGATGCTCCCTGAGCTGTTACCATTTCTCCTCCATTTACAGACGCTCCCTGACAAGTCTCCATTTCTCCCCCATTTACAGATGCTTCCTGACCAGTCTCCATTTCTCCTCCATTTACAGACCCTTCCTGACCAGTCTCCATTTCTCCTCCATTTACAGACGTTCCCTGACCAGTCACCATTTCTCCTTCATTTACAGACGCTCCCTGACCAGTCTCCAATTCTCTTCACTTACAGATGCTCCCTGTCCAGTCTCCATTTCTCCTCCATTTCCAGACACTCCCTGACCAGTCTCCATTTCTCCTCCATTTACAGACGCTCCCTGACCATTCCCCATTTCTCTTCACTTACAGACGCCCCCTGACCAGTCTCCAGTTCTCTTCACTTACAGACGCTCCGTGACCAGTCATCATATCTGCTCCATTTGCAGACACTCCCTGACCAGTCTCCATTTCTCCTCCATTTGCAGATGCTCCCTGAACTGTCACCATTTCTTCTCCATTTACAGACGCTCCCTGATGGGTCACTATTTCGCCTTCATTTACAGACACTCCCTGACCAGTCTCCATTTCTCCTCCATTTACAGATGCTCCCTGACAAGTCTCCATTTCTCCTTCATTTTCAGACGCTCCCTGACCAGTCCCCAGTTCACTTCACTTACACACGTTCCCTGACCAATCTCCATTTCTCCTCCATTTACAGACACTCCCTATCCAGTCTCCATTTCTCCTCCATTTCAAGACACTCCCTGACCAGTCTCCATTTCTCCTCCACTTACAGACGCTCCCTGACCAGACTCCATTTCTCTTCACTTAAAGACGCTCCCTGACCAGTCTCCATTTCTCCTCCATTTACTGACCCTCCCTGACCAGTCTCCATTTCTCCTCCATTTGCAGACACTCCCTGACCAGTCTCCATTTCTCCTCCATTTACAGATGCTCCCTGAGCTGTTACCATTTCTCCTCCATTTACAGACGCTCCCTGACAAGTCTGCATTTCTCCTCCATTTACAGACGCTCCCTGACCAGTCTCCATTTCTCCTCCATTTACAGACGCTCCCTGACCAGTCTCCATTTCTCCCCCATTTACAGATGCTTCCTGACCAGTCTCCATTTCTCCTCCATTTACAGACCCTTCCTGACCAGTCTCCATTTCTCCTCCATTTACAGACGTTCCCTGACCAGTCACCATTTCTCCTTCATTTACAGACGCTCCCTGACCAGTCTCCAATTCTCTTCACTTACAGATGCTCCCTGACCAGTCACCATTTCTCCTCCATTTACAGACCCTCCCTGACCAGTCTCCATTTCTCCTCCATTTACAGACGTTCCCTGACCAGTCACCATTTCTCCTTCATTTACAGACGCTCCCTGACCAGTCTCCAATTCTCTTCACTTACAGACGCTCCCTGACCAGTCACCATTTCTCCTCCATTTACAGACACTCCCTATCCAGTCTCCACTACTCCTCCATTTCAAGGCACTCCCTGACCAGTCACCATTTCTCTTCCATTTACAGATGCACCCTGACCAGTCTCCATTTCTCCTCCATTTACAGATGCTCCCTGACCAGTCTCCATTACTCCTCCATTTGCAGATGCTCCCCGACCAGTCTCCATTTCTCCTCCATTTACAGATGCTCCCTGACCTGTCACCATTTCTTCTCCATTTACAGACGCTCCCTGATGAGTCACTATTTTGCCTTCATTTACAGACACTCCCTGTCCAGTCTCCATTTCTCCTCCATTTACAAATGCTCCCTGACCAGTCTCCATTTCTCCTCCATTTACAGACGCTCCCTGACCAGTCTCCATTACTCTTCACTTACAGACGCTCCCTGACCAGTCTCCATTTCTCCTCCATTTACAGACGCTCCCTGACCAGTCTCTATTTCTCCTCCATTTACAGTCCCTCCCTGACCAGTCTCCATTTCTCCTCCATTTGCAGACACTCCCTGACCAGTCTCCATTTCTCCTCCATTTACAGATGCTCCCTGACCAGTCTCCATTTCTCCTCCATTTACAGACGCTCCCTGACCAGTCTCCATTTCTCTTCACTTACAGATGCTCCCTGACCAGTCTCCATTTCTCCTCCATTTACAGACCCTCCCGGACCAGTCTCCATTTCTCCTCCATTTACAGACCCTCCCTGACCAGTCATCATTTCTCCTCCATTTACAGACCCTCCCTGACCAGTCATCATTTCCCCTCCATTTGCAGACACTCCCTGACCAGTCTCCATTTCTCCTCCATTTACAGACGCCCCCTGACCAGTCACCATTTCTCCTCCATTTGCAGACACTCCCTGACCAGTCTCCATTTCTCCTCCATTTACAGACGCCCCCTGACCAGTCACCATTTCTCCTCCATTTACAGATGCTCCCTGACCAGTCGCCATTTCTCCTCCATTTACAGATGCTCCCTGAGCAGTCACCATTTCTCCTCCTTTTACAAACGCTCCCTGACCAGCCACCATTTCTCCTTCATTTACAGACGCTCCCTGACCAGCCACCATTTCTCCTCCATTTACAGATGCTCCCTGACCAGTCTCCATTTCTCTTCACTTACAGATGCTCCCTGACGAGTCACCATTTCTCCTCCATTTACAGACCCTCCCTGACCAGTCATCATTTCCCCTCCATTTGCAGACACTCCCTGACCAGTCTCCATTTCTCCTCCATTTACAGACGCCCCCTGACCAGTCACCATTTCTCCTCCATTTACAGATGCTCCCTGACCAGTCACCATTTCTCCTCCTTTTACAAACGCTCCCTGACCAGCCACCATTTCTCCTTCATTTACAGACGCTCCCTGACCAGCCACCATTTCTCCTCCATTTACAGATGCTCCCTGACCAGTCTCCATTTCTCTTCACTTACAGATGCTCCCTGACGAGTCACCATTTCTCCTCCATTTACAGACCCTCCCTGACCAGTCTTCATTTCTCCTCCATTTACAGACACTCCCTGACCAGTCTCCATTCCTCCTCCATTTACAGACGCTCCCTGACCAGTCTCCATTTCTCTTCACTTACAGTGCTCCCTGACCAGTCTCCAGTTCTCTTCACTTACAGACGCTCCCTGACCAGTCTCCATTTCTCCTCCATTTACAGACGCTCCCTGACCAGTTATCATTTCTGCTCCATTTGCAGACACCCCCTGACCAGTCTCCATTTCTCCTACATTTACAGATGCTCCCTGACAAGTCTCCATTTCTCCTCCATTTACAGACGCTCCCTGACCAGTCACCATTTCTCCTCCATTTACAGACGCTCCCTGACCAGTCTCCATTTCTCTTCACTTACAGATGCTCCCTGACCAGTCACCATTTCTCCTCCATTTACAGACCCTCCCTGACCAGTCTCCATTTCTCCTCCATTTACAGACACTCCCTGTCCAGTCTCCATTTCTCCTCCATTTCCAGACACTCCCTGACCAGTCTCCATTTCTCCTCCATTTACAGACGCTCCCTGACCAGTCCCCATTTCTCTTCACTTAAAGACGCTCCCTGACCAGTCTCCATTTCTCCTCCATTTACTGACCCTCCCTGACCAGTCTCCATTTCTCCTCCATTTGCAGACACTCCCTGACCAGTCTCCATTTCTCCTCCATTTACAGATGCTCCCTGAGCTGTTACCATTTCTCCTCCATTTACAGACGCTCCCTGACAAGTCTGCATTTCTCCTCCATTTACAGACGCTCCCTGACCAGTCTCCATTTCTCCTCCATTTACAGACGCTCCCTGACCAGTCTCCATTTCTCCCCCATTTACAGATGCTTCCTGACCAGTCTCCATTTCTCCTCCATTTACAGACCCTTCCTGACCAGTCTCCATTTCTCCTCCATTTACAGACGTTCCCTGACCAGTCACCATTTCTCCTTCATTTACAGACGCTCCCTGACCAGTCTCCAATTCTCTTCACTTACAGACGCTCCCTGACCAGTCACCATTTCTCCTCCATTTACAGACACTCCCTATCCAGTCTCCACTACTCCTCCATTTCAAGGCACTCCCTGACCAGTCACCATTTCTCCTCCATTTACAGATGCACCCTGACCAGTCTCCATTTCTCCTCCATTTACAGATGCTCCCTGACCAGTCTCCATTACTCCTCCATTTGCAGATGCTCCCCGACCAGTCTCCATTTCTCCTCCATTTACAGATGCTCCCTGACCTGTCACCATTTCTTCTCCATTTACAGACGCTCCCTGATGAGTCACTATTTTGCCTTCATTTACAGACACTCCCTGTCCAGTCTCCATTTCTCCTCCATTTACAAATGCTCCCTGACCAGTCTCCATTTCTCCTCCATTTACAGACGCTCCCTGACCAGTCTCCATTTCTCTTCACTTACAGACGCTCCCTGACCAGTCTCCATTTCTCCTCCATTTACAGACGCTCCCTGACCAGTCTCTATTTCTCCTCCATTTACAGTCCCTCCCTGACCAGTCTCCATTTCTCCTCCATTTGCAGACACTCCCTGACCAGTCTCCATTTCTCCTCCATTTACAGATGCTCCCTGACCAGTCTCCATTTCTCCTCCATTTACAGACGCTCCCTGACCAGTCTCCATTTCTCTTCACTTACAGATGCTCCCTGACCAGTCTCCATTTCTCCTCCATTTACAGACCCTCCCGGACCAGTCTCCATTTCTCCTCCATTTACAGACCCTCCCTGACCAGTCATCATTTCCCCTCCATTTGCAGACACTCCCTGACCAGTCTCCATTTCTCCTCCATTTACAGACGCCCCCTGACCAGTCACCATTTCTCCTCCATTTACAGATGCTCCCTGACCAGTCGCCATTTCTCCTCCATTTACAGATGCTCCCTGAGCAGTCACCATTTCTCCTCCTTTTACAAACGCTCCCTGACCAGCCACCATTTCTCCTTCATTTACAGACGCTCCCTGACCAGCCACCATTTCTCCTCCATTTACAGATGCTCCCTGACCAGTCTCCATTTCTCTTCACTTACAGATGCTCCCTGACGAGTTACCATTTCTCCTCCATTTACAGACCCTCCCTGACGAGTCATCATTTCCCCTCCATTTGCAGACACTCCCTGACCAGTCTCCATTTCTCCTCCATTTACAGACGCCCCCTGACCAGTCACCATTTCTCCTCCATTTACAGATGCTCCCTGACCAGTCGCCATTTCTCCTCCATTTACAGATGCTCCCTGAGCAGTCACCATTTCTCCTCCTTTTACAAACGCTCCCTGACCAGCCACCATTTCTCCTTCATTTACAGACGCTCCCTGACCAGCCACCATTTCTCCTCCATTTACAGATGCTCCCTGACCAGTCTCCATTTCTCTTCACTTACAGATGCTCCCTGACGAGTCACCATTTCTCCTCCATTTACAGACCCTCCCTGACCAGTCTTCATTTCTCCTCCATTTACAGACACTCCCTGACCAGTCTCCATTTCTCCTCCATTTACAGACGCTCCCTGACCAGTCTCCATTTCTCTTCACTTACAGTGCTCCCTGACCAGTCTCCAGTTCTCTTCACTTACAGACGCTCCCTGACCAGTCTCCATTTCTCCTCCATTTACAGACGCTCTCTGACCAGTCATCATTTCTGCTCCATTTGCAGACACTCCCTGACCAGTCTCCATTTCTCCTACATTTACAGATGCTCCCTGACAAGTCTCCATTTCTCCTCCATTTACAGACGCTCCCTGACCAGTCACCATTTCTCCTCCATTTACAGACGCTCCCTGACCAGTCTCCATTTCTCTTCACTTACAGATGCTCCCTGACCAGTCACCATTTCTCCTCCATTTACAGACCCTCCCTGACCAGTCTCCATTTCTCCTCCATTTACAGACACTCCCTGTCCAGTCTCCATTTCTCCTCCATTTCCAGACACTCCCTGACCAGTCTCCATTTCTCCTCCATTTACAGACGCTCCCTGACCAGTCCCCATTTCTCTTCACTTACAGACGCCCCCTGACCAGTCTCCAGTTCTCTTCACTTACAGACGCTCCGTGACCAGTCATCATATCTGCTCCATTTGCAGACACTCCCTGACCAGTCTCCATTTCTCCTCCATTTGCAGATGCTCCCTGAACTGTCACCATTTCTTCTCCATTTACAGACGCTCCCTGATGGGTCACTATTTCGCCTTCATTTACAGACACTCCCTGACCAGTCTCCATTTCTCCTCCATTTACAGATGCTCCCTGACAAGTCCCCAGTTCTCTTCACTTACACACGTTCCCTGACCAATCTCCATTTCTCCTCCATTTACAGACACTCCCTATCCAGTCTCCATTTCTCCTCCATTTCAAGACAGTCCCTGACCAGTCTCCATTTCTCCTCCACTTACAGACGCTCCCTGACCAGACTCCATTTCTCTTCACTTAAAGACGCTCCCTGACCAGTCTCCATTTCTCCTCCATTTACTGACCCTCCCTGACCAGTCTCCATTTCTCCTCCATTTGCAGACACTCCCTGACCAGTCTCCATTTCTCCTCCATTTACAGATGCTCCCTGAGCTGTTACCATTTCTCCTCCATTTACAGACGCTCCCTGACAAGTCTGCATTTCTCCTCCATTTACAGACGCTCCCTGACCAGTCTCCATTTCTGCTCCATTTACAGACGCTCCCTGACCAGTCTCCATTTCTCCCCCATTTACAGATGCTTCCTGACCAGTCTCCATTTCTCCTCCATTTACAGACCCTTCCTGACCAGTCTCCATTTCTCCTCCATTTACAGACGTTCCCTGACCAGTCACCATTTCTCCTTCATTTACAGACGCTCCCTGACCAGTCTCCAATTCTCTTCACTTACAGATGCTCCCTGACCAGTCACCATTTCTCCTCCATTTACAGACCCTCCCTGACCAGTCTCCATTTCTCCTCCATTTACAGATGCTCCCTGATGAGTCACTATTTTGCCTTCATTTACAGACACTCCCTTACCAGTCTCCATTTCTCCTCCATTTACAAATGCTCCCTGACCAGTCTCCATTTCTCTTCACTTACAGACGCTCCCTGACCAGTCTCCATTTCTCCTCCATTTACAGACGCTCCCTGATCAGTCTCCATTTCTCCTCCATTTACAGACGCCCCCTGACCAGTCATCATTTCCCCTCCATTTGCAGACACTCCCTGACCAGTCTGCATTTCTCCGCCATTTTCAGACACTCCCTGACCAGTCACCATTTCTCCTCCATTTACAGACGCTCCCTGAACAGTCGCCGTTTCTCCTTGATTTACAGATGCTCCCTGAGCAGTCACCATTTCTCCTCCATTTACAGATGCTCCCTGACCAGTCACCATTTCTCCTCCATTTACAGACCCTCCCTGACCAGTCTCCATTTCTCCTCCATTTACAGACACTCCCTGTCCAGTCTCCATTTCTCCTCCATTTCCAGACACTCCCTGACCAGTCTCCATTTCTCCTCCATTTACAGACGCTCCCTGACCAGTCCCCATTTCTCTTCACTTACAGATTCCCCCTGACCAGTCTCCAGTTCTCTTCACTTACAGACGCTCCGTGACCAGTCATCATATCTGCTCCATTTGCAGACACTCCCTGACCAGTCTCCATTTCTCCTCCATTTACAGATGCTCCCTGAACTGTCACCATTTCTTCTCCATTTACAGACGCTCCCTGATGGGTCACTATTTCGCGTTCATTTACAGACACTCCCTGACCAGTCTCCATTTCTCCTCCATTTACTGATGCTCCTTGACAAGTCTTCATTTCTCCTTCATTTTCAGACGCTCCCTGACCAGTCCCCAGTTCTCTTCACTTACACACGTTCCCTGACCAATCTCCATTTCTCCTCCATTTACAGACACTCCCTATCCAGTCTCCATTTCTCCTCCATTTCAAGACACTCCCTGACCAGTCTCCATTTCTCCTCCATTTACAGACGCTCCCTGACCAGATTCCATTTCTCTTCACTTAAAGACGCTCCCTGACCAGTCTCCATTTCTCCTCCATTTACTGACCCTCCCTGACCAGTCTCCATTTCTCCTCCATTTGCAGACACTCCCTGACCAGTCTCCATTTCTCCTCCATTTACAGATGCTTCCTGAGCTGTCACCATTTCTCCTCCATTTACAGACGCTCCCTGACAAGTCTCCATTTCTCCTCCATTTACAGACGCTCCCTGACCAGTCTCCATTTCTCCTCCATTTACAGACGCTCCCTGACAAGTCTCCATTTCTCCTCCATTTGCATACGCTCCCTGACCAGTCTCCAATTCTCTTCACTTACAAATGCTCACTGATCAGTCTCCATTTCACCTCCATTTACAGACGCTCCCTGACCAGTCTCCATTTCTCCTCCATTTACAGATGCTCCCTGACCTGTCCCCATTTCTTCTCCATTTACAGATGCTCCCTGATGAGTCACTATTTTGCCTTCATTTACCGACCCTCCCTGACCAGTCTCCATTTCTCTTCACTTACAGATGCTCCCTGACGAGTCACCATTTCTCCTCCATTTACAGACACTCCGTGACCAGTCTCCATTTCTCCTCCATTTACAGACACTCCCTGACCAGTCTGCATTTCTCCTCCATTTACAGACGCTCCCTGACCAGTCTCCATTTCTCTTCACTTACAGAGCTCCCTGACCAGTCTCCAGTTCTCCTCACTTACAGATGCTCCCTGACAAGTCTCCATTTCTCCTCCATTTACAGACGCTCCCTGACCAGTCATCATTTCTGCTCCATTTGCAGACACTCCCTGACCAGTCTCCATTTCTCCTCCATTTACAGATGCTCCCTGACCTGTCAACATTTCTTCTCCATTTACAGATGCTCCCTGATGAGTCACTATTTCGCCTTCATTTACAGACACCCCCTGACCAGTATCCATTTCTCCTCCATTTACAGATGCTCCCTGACAAGTCTCCATTTCTCCTTCATTTTCAGACGCTCCCTGACCAGTCCCCAGTTCTCTTCACTTACACACGCTCCCTGACCAAACTCCATTTCTCCTCCATTTACAGACACTCCCTATCCAGTCTCCATTTCTCCTCCATTTCAAGACACCCCCTGACCAGTCTCCATTTCTCCACCATTTACAGACGCTCCCTGACCAGATTCCAATTCTCTTCACTTACAGACGCTCCCTGACCAGTCTCCATTTCTCCTCCATTTACAGACCCTCCCTGACCAGTCATCATTTCTCCTCAATTTGCAGACACTCCCTGACCAGTCTCCATTTCTCCTCCATTTGCAGACGCTCCCTGACCAGTCACCATTTCTCCACCATTTACAGACCCTCCCTGACCAGTCTCCATTTCTCCTTCATTTACAGACGCGCCCTGACCAGTCACCATTTCTCCTCCATTTACAGATGCTCCCTGACCAGTCTCCATTTCTCTTCACTTACAGATGCTCCCTGACCAGTCCCCATTTCTCTTCACATGCAGATGCTCCCTGACCAGCCTCCAGTTCTCTTCACTTACAGACACTCCCTGACCAGTCTCCATTTCTCCTCCATTTACAGACCCTCCCTGACGAATCATAATTTCTGCTCCATTTGCCAACACTCCCTGACCAGTCTCCATTTCTCCTCCATTTACAGAAGCTCCCTGACAAGTCTCCATTTCTCCTTCATTTTCAGACGCTCCCTGGCCAGTCCCCAGTACTCTTCACTTACAGACGCTCCCTGACGAATCTCCATTTGTACTCCATTTACAGACACTCCCTATCCAGTCTCCATTTCTCCTCCATTTCAAGACACTCCCTGACCAGTCACCATTTCTCCTCCATTTACAGATGCACCCTGACCAGTCTCCATTTCTCCTCCATTTACAGATGCTCCCTGACCAGTCTCCATTACTCCTCCATTTGCAGATGCTCCCCGACCAGTCTCCATTTCTCCTCCATTTACAGATGCTCCCTGACCTGTCACCATTTCTTCTCCATTTACAGACGCTCCCTGATGAGTCACTATTTTGCCTTCATTTACAGACACTCCCTGTCCAGTCTCCATTTCTCCTCCATTTACAAATGCTCCCTGACCAGTCTCCATTTCTCCTCCATTTACAGACGCTCCCTGACCAGTCTCCATTTCTCTTCACTTACAGACGCTCCCTGACCAGTCTCCATTTCTCCTCCATTTACAGACGCTCCCTGACCAATCTCTATTTCTCCTCCATTTACAGTCCCTCCCTGACCAGTCTCCATTTCTCCTCCATTTGCAGACACTCCCTGACCAGTCTCCATTTCTCCTCCATTTACAGATGCTCCCTGACCAGTCTCCATTTCTCCTCCATTTACAGACGCTCCCTGACCAGTCTCCATTTCTCTTCACTTACAGATGCTCCCTGACCAGTCTCCATTTCTCCTCCATTTACAGACCCTCCCGGACCAGTCTCCATTTCTCCTCCATTTACAGACCCTCCCTGATCAGTCATCATTTCCCCTCCATTTGCAGACACTCCCTGACCAGTCTCCATTTCTCCTCCATTTACAGACGCCCCCTGACCAGTCACCATTTCTCCTCCATTTACAGATGCTCCCTGACCAGTCGCCATTTCTCCTCCATTTACAGATGCTCCCTGAGCAGTCACCATTTCTCCTCCTTTTACAAACGCTCCCTGACCAGCCACCATTTCTCCTTCATTTACAGACGCTCCCTGACCAGCCACCATTTCTCCTCCATTTACAGATGCTCCCTGACCAGTCTCCATTTCTCTTCACTTACAGATGCTCCCTGACGAGTCACCATTTCTCCTCCATTTACAGACCCTCCCTGACCAGTCTTCATTTCTCCTCCATTTACAGGCACTCCCTGACCAGTCTCCATTTCTCCTCCATTTACAGACGCTCCCTGACCAGTCTCCATTTCTCTTCACTTACAGTGCTCCCTGACCAGTCTCCAGTTCTCTTCACTTACAGACGCTCCCTGACCAGTCTCCATTTCTCCTCCATTTACAGACGCTCCCTGACCAGTCATCATTTCTGCTCCATTTGCAGACACTCCCTGACCAGTCTCCATTTCTCCTACATTTACAGATGCTCCCTGACAAGTCTCCATTTCTCCTCCATTTACAGACGCTCCCTGACCAGTCACCATTTCTCCTCCATTTACAGACGCTCCCTGACCAGTCTCCATTTCTCTTCACTTACAGATGCTCCCTGACCAGTCACCATTTCTCCTCCATTTACAGACCCTCCCTGACCAGTCTCCATTTCTCCTCCATTTACAGACACTCCCTGTCCAGTCTCCATTTCTCCTCCATTTCCAGACACTCCCTGACCAGTCTCCATTTCTCCTCCATTTACAGACGCTCCCTGACCAGTCCCCATTTCTCTTCACTTACAGACGCCCCCTGACCAGTCTCCAGTTCTCTTCACTTACAGACGCTCCCTGACCAGTCACCATTTCTCCACCATTTACAGACCCTCCCTGACCAGTCTCCATTTCTCCTTCATTTACAGACGCGCCCTGACCAGTCACCATTTCTCCTCCATTTACAGATGCTCCCTGACCAGTCTCCATTTCTCTTCACTTACAGATGCTCCCTGACCAGTCCCCATTTCTCTTCACATGCAGATGCTCCCTGACCAGCCTCCAGTTCTCTTCACTTACAGACACTCCCTGACCAGTCTCCATTTCTCCTCCATTTACAGACCCTCCCTGACGAATCATAATTTCTGCTCCATTTGCCAACACTCCCTGACCAGTCTCCATTTCTCCTCCATTTACAGAAGCTCCCTGACAAGTCTCCATTTCTCCTTCATTTTCAGACGCTCCCTGGCCAGTCCCCAGTACTCTTCACTTACAGACGCTCCCTGACGAATCTCCATTTGTACTCCATTTACAGACACTCCCTATCCAGTCTCCATTTCTCCTCCATTTCAAGACACTCCCTGACCAGTCACCATTTCTCCTCCATTTACAGATGCACCCTGACCAGTCTCCATTTCTCCTCCATTTACAGATGCTCCCTGACCAGTCTCCATTACTCCTCCATTTGCAGATGCTCCCCGACCAGTCTCCATTTCTCCTCCATTTACAGATGCTCCCTGACCTGTCACCATTTCTTCTCCATTTACAGACGCTCCCTGATGAGTCACTATTTTGCCTTCATTTACAGACACTCCCTGTCCAGTCTCCATTTCTCCTCCATTTACAAATGCTCCCTGACCAGTCTCCATTTCTCCTCCATTTACAGACGCTCCCTGACCAGTCTCCATTTCTCTTCACTTACAGACGCTCCCTGACCAGTCTCCATTTCTCCTCCATTTACAGACGCTCCCTGACCAATCTCTATTTCTCCTCCATTTACAGTCCCTCCCTGACCAGTCTCCATTTCTCCTCCATTTGCAGACACTCCCTGACCAGTCTCCATTTCTCCTCCATTTACAGATGCTCCCTGACCAGTCTCCATTTCTCCTCCATTTACAGACGCTCCCTGACCAGTCTCCATTTCTCTTCACTTACAGATGCTCCCTGACCAGTCTCCATTTCTCCTCCATTTACAGACCCTCCCGGACCAGTCTCCATTTCTCCTCCATTTACAGACCCTCCCTGATCAGTCATCATTTCCCCTCCATTTGCAGACACTCCCTGACCAGTCTCCATTTCTCCTCCATTTACAGACGCCCCCTGACCAGTCACCATTTCTCCTCCATTTACAGATGCTCCCTGACCAGTCGCCATTTCTCCTCCATTTACAGATGCTCCCTGAGCAGTCACCATTTCTCCTCCTTTTACAAACGCTCCCTGACCAGCCACCATTTCTCCTTCATTTACAGACGCTCCCTGACCAGCCACCATTTCTCCTCCATTTACAGATGCTCCCTGACCAGTCTCCATTTCTCTTCACTTACAGATGCTCCCTGACGAGTCACCATTTCTCCTCCATTTACAGACCCTCCCTGACCAGTCTTCATTTCTCCTCCATTTACAGGCACTCCCTGACCAGTCTCCATTTCTCCTCCATTTACAGACGCTCCCTGACCAGTCTCCATTTCTCTTCACTTACAGTGCTCCCTGACCAGTCTCCAGTTCTCTTCACTTACAGACGCTCCCTGACCAGTCTCCATTTCTCCTCCATTTACAGACGCTCCCTGACCAGTCATCATTTCTGCTCCATTTGCAGACACTCCCTGACCAGTCTCCATTTCTCCTACATTTACAGATGCTCCCTGACAAGTCTCCATTTCTCCTCCATTTACAGACGCTCCCTGACCAGTCACCATTTCTCCTCCATTTACAGACGCTCCCTGACCAGTCTCCATTTCTCTTCACTTACAGATGCTCCCTGACCAGTCACCATTTCTCCTCCATTTACAGACCCTCCCTGACCAGTCTCCATTTCTCCTCCATTTACAGACACTCCCTGTCCAGTCTCCATTTCTCCTCCATTTCCAGACACTCCCTGACCAGTCTCCATTTCTCCTCCATTTACAGACGCTCCCTGACCAGTCCCCATTTCTCTTCACTTACAGACGCCCCCTGACCAGTCTCCAGTTCTCTTCACTTACAGACGCTCCGTGACCAGTCATCATATCTGCTCCATTTGCAGACACTCCCTGACCAGTCTCCATTTCTCCTCCATTTGCAGATGCTCCCTGAACTGTCACCATTTCTTCTCCATTTACAGACGCTCCCTGATGGGTCACTATTTCGCCTTCATTTACAGACACTCCCTGACCAGTCTCCATTTCTCCTCCATTTACAGATGCTCCCTGACAAGTCTCCATTTCTCCTTCATTTTCAGACGCTCCCTGACCAGTCCCCAGTTCTCTTCACTTACACACGTTCCCTGACCAATCTCCATTTCTCCTCCATTTACAGACACTCCCTATCCAGTCTCCATTTCTCCTCCATTTCAAGACACTCCCTGACCAGTCTCCATTTCTCCTCCACTTACAGACGCTCCCTGACCAGTCTCCATTTCTCTTCACTTAAAGACGCTCCCTGACCAGTCTCCATTTCTCCTCCATTTACTGACCCTCCCTGACCAGTCTCCATTTCTCCTCCATTTGCAGACACTCCCTGACCAGTCTCCATTTCTCCTCCATTTACAGATGCTCCCTGAGCTGTTACCATTTCTCCTCCATTTACAGACGCTCCCTGACAAGTCTGCATTTCTCCTCCATTTACAGACGCTCCCTGACCAGTCTCCATTTCTCCTCCATTTACAGACGCTCCCTGACCAGTCTCCATTTCTCCCCCATTTACAGATGCTTCCTGACCAGTCTCCATTTCTCCTCCATTTACAGACCCTTCCTGACCAGTCTCCATTTCTCCTCCATTTACAGACGTTCCCTGACCAGTCACCATTTCTCCTTCATTTACAGACGCTCCCTGACCAGTCTCCAATTCTCTTCACTTACAGATGCTCCCTGACCAGTCACCATTTCTCCTCCATTTACAGACCCTCCCTGACCAGTCTCCATTTCTCCTCCATTTACAGATGCTCCCTGATGAGTCACTATTTTGCCTTCATTTACAGACACTCCCTTACCAGTCTCCATTTCTCCTCCATTTACAAATGCTCCCTGACAAGTCTCCATTTCTCCTCCATTTTCAGATGCTCCCTGACCAGTCATCATTTCCCCTCCATTTGCAGACACTCCCTGACCAGTCTGCATTTCTCCGCCATTTACAGACACTCCCTGACCAGTCACCATTTCTCCTCCATTTACAGACGCTCCCTGAACAGTCGCCGTTTCTCCTTGATTTACAGATGCTCCCTGAGCAGTCACCATTTCTCCTCCATTTACAGATGCTCCCTGACCAGTCACCATTTCTCCTCCATTTACAGACCCTCCCTGACCAGTCTCCATTTCTCCTCCATTTACAGACACTCCCTGTCCAGTCTCCATTTCTCCTCCATTTCCAGACACTCCCTGACCAGTCTCCATTTCTCCTCCATTTACAGACGCTCCCTGACCAGTCCCCATTTCTCTTCACTTACAGATTCCCCCTGACCAGTCTCCAGTTCTCTTCACTTACAGACGCTCCGTGACCAGTCATCATATCTGCTCCATTTGCAGACACTCCCTGACCAGTCTCCATTTCTCCTCCATTTACAGATGCTCCCTGAACTGTCACCATTTCTTCTCCATTTACAGACGCTCCCTGATGGGTCACTATTTCGCGTTCATTTACAGACACTCCCTGACCAGTCTCCATTTCTCCTCCATTTACTGATGCTCCTTGACAAGTCTCCATTTCTCCTTCATTTTCAGACGCTCCCTGACCAGTCCCCAGTTCTCTTCACTTACACACATTCCCTGACCAATCTCCATTTCTCCTCCATTTACAGACACTCCCTATCCAGTCTCCATTTCTCCTCCATTTCAAGACACTCCCTGACCAGTCTCCATTCCTCCTCCATTTACAGACGCTCCCTGACCAGATTCCATTTCTCTTCACTTAAAGACGCTCCCTGACCAGTCTCCATTTCTCCTCCATTTACTGACCCTCCCTGACCAGTCTCCATTTCTCCTCCATTTGCAGACACTCCCTGACCAGTCTCCATTTCTCCTCCATTTACAGATGCTTCCTGAGCTGTCACCATTTCTCCTCCATTTACAGACGCTCCCTGACAAGTCTCCATTTCTCCTCCATTTACAGACGCTCCCTGACCAGTCTCCATTTCTCCTCCATTTACAGACGCTCCCTGACAAGTCTCCATTTCTCCTCCATTTGCATACGCTCCCTGACCAGTCTCCAATTCTCTTCACTTACAAATGCTCACTGATCAGTCTCCATTTCACCTCCATTTACAGACGCTCCCTGACCAGTCTCCATTTCTCCTCCATTTACAGATGCTCCCTGACCTGTCCCCATTTCTTCTCCATTTACAGATGCTCCCTGATGAGTCACTATTTTGCCTTCATTTACCGACCCTCCCTGACCAGTCTCCATTTCTCTTCACTTACAGATGCTCTCTGACGAGTCACCATTTCTCCTCCATTTACAGACACCCCGTGACCAGTCTCCATTTCTCCTCCATTTACAGACACTCCCTGACCAGTCTGCATTTCTCCTCCATTTACAGACGCTCCCTGACCAGTCTCCATTTCTCTTCACTTACAGAGCTCCCTGACCAGTCTCCAGTTCTCCTCACTTACAGATGCTCCCTGACAAGTCTCCATTTCTCCTCCATTTACAGACGCTCCCTGACCAGTCATCATTTCTGCTCCATTTGCAGACACTCCCTGACCAGTCTCCATTTCTCCTCCATTTACAGATGCTCCCTGACCTGTCAACATTTCTTCTCCATTTACAGACGCTCCCTGATGAGTCACTATTTCGCCTTCATTTACAGACACCCCCTGACCAGTCTCCATTTCTCCTCCATTTACAGATGCTCCCTGACAAGTCTCCATTTCTCCTTCATTTTCAGACGCTCCCTGACCAGTCCCCAGTTCTCTTCACTTACACACGCTCCCTGACCAAACTCCATTTCTCCTCCATTTACAGACACTCCCTATCCAGTCTCCATTTCTCCTCCATTTCAAGACACCCCCTGACCAGTCTCCATTTCTCCACCATTTACAGACGCTCCCTGACCAGATTCCATTTCTCTTCACTTACAGACGCTCCCTGACCAGTCTCCATTTCTCCTCCATTTACAGACCCTCCCTGACCAGTCATCATTTCTCCTCAATTTGCAGACACTCCCTGACCAGTCTCCATTTCTCCTCCATTTGCAGACGCTCCCTGACCAGTCACCATTTCTCCACCATTTACAGACCCTCCCTGACCAGTCTCCATTTCTCCTTCATTTACAGACGCGCCCTGACCAGTCACCATTTCTCCTCCATTTACAGATGCTCCCTGACCAGTCTCCATTTCTCTTCACTTACAGATGCTCCCTGACCAGTCCCCATTTCTCTTCACATGCAGATGCTCCCTGACCAGCCTCCAGTTCTCTTCACTTACAGACACTCCCTGACCAGTCTCCATTTCTCCTCCATTTACAGACCCTCCCTGACGAATCATAATTTCTGCTCCATTTGCCGACACTCCCTGACCAGTCTCCATTTCTCCTCCATTTACAGATGCTCCCTGACAAGTCTCCATTTCTCCTTCATTTTCAGACGCTCCCTGGCCAGTCCCCAGTACTCTTCACTTACAGACGCTCCCTGACGAATCTCCATTTGTACTCCATTTACAGACACTCCCTATCCAGTCTCCATTTCTCCTCCATTTCAAGACACTCCCTGACCAGTCAACATTTCTCCTCCATTTACAGACGCTCCCTGACCAGATTCCATTTCTCTTCACTTACAGATGCTCCCTGACCAGTCTCCATTTCTCCTCCATTTACAGACGCTCCCTGACCAGTGTCCATTACTCCTCCATTTACAGACGCTCCCTGAACAGTCTCCATTTCTCCTCCATTTACAGATGCTCCCTGACCAGTCACCATTTCTTCTCCATTTACTGACGCTCCCTGATGAGTCACTATTTTGCCTTCATTTACAGACACTCCCTGACCAGTCTCCATTTCTCCTCCATTTACAAATGCTCCATGACCAGTCTCCATTTCTCCTCCATTTACAGACGCTCCCTGACCAGTCAGCATTTCGCTTCACTTACAGATGCTCCCTGACCAGTCTCCATTTCTCCTCCATTTACAGACCCTCCCGGACCAGTCTCCATTTCTCCTCCATTTACAGACCCTCCCTGACCAGTCATCATTTCCCCTCCATTTGCAGACACTCCCTGACCAGTCTCCATTTCTCCTCCATTTACAGACGCCCCCTGACCAGTCACCATTTCTCCTCCATTTACAGATGCTCCCTGACCAGTCGCCATTTCTCCTCCATTTACAGACGCTCCCTGATGAGTCACTATTTCGCCTTCATTTACAGATACTCCCTGACCAGTCTCCATTTCTCCTCCATTTACAGATGCTTCCTGAGCTGTCACCATTTCTCCTCCATTTACAGACGCTCCCTGACAAGTCTCCATTTCTCCTCCATTTACAGACGCTCCCTGACCAGTCTCCATTTCTCCTCCATTTACAGACGCTCCTTGACAAGTCTCCATTTCTCCTCCATTTGCATACGCTCCCTGACCAGTCTCCAATTCTCTTCACTTACAAATGCTCACTGATCAGTCTCCATTTCACCTCCATTTACAGACGCTCCCTGACCAGTCTCCATTTCTCCTCCATTTACAGATGCTCCCTGACCTGTCCCCATTTCTTCTCCATTTACAGATGCTCCCTGATGAGTCACTATTTTGCCTTCATTTACCGACCCTCCCTGACCAGTCTCCATTTCTCTTCACTTACAGATGCTCCCTGACGAGTCACCATTTCTCCTCCATTTACAGACACTCCATGACCAGTCTCCATTTCTCCTCCATTTACAGACACTCCCTGACCAGTCTGCATTTCTCCTCCATTTACAGACGCTCCCTGACCAGTCTCCATTTCTCTTCACTTGCAGAGCTCCCTGACCAGTCTCCAGTTCTCCTCACTTACAGATGCTCCCTGACAAGTCTCCATTTCTCCTCCATTTACAGACGCTCCCTGACCAGTCATCATTTCTGCTCCATTTGCAGACACTCCCTGACCAGTCTCCATTTCTCCTCCATTTACAGATGCTCCCTGACCTGTCAACATTTCTTCTCCATTTACAGACGCTCCCTGATGAGTCACTATTTCGCCTTCATTTACAGACACCCCCTGACCAGTCTCCATTTCTCCTCCATTTACAGATGCTCCCTGATGTGTCCATTTCTCCTTCATTTTCAGACGCTCCCTGACCAGTCCCCAGTTCTCTTCACTTACACACGCTCCCTGACCAAACTCCATTTCTCCTCCATTTACAGACACTCCCTATCCAGTCTCCATTTCTCCTCCATTTCAAGACACCCCCTGACCAGTCTCCATTTCTCCACCATTTACAGACGCTCCCTGACCAGATTCCATTTCTCTTCACTTACAGACGCTCCCTGACCAGTCTCCATTTCTCCTCCATTTACAGACCCTCCCTGACCAGTCATCATTTCTCCTCAATTTGCAGACACTCCCTGACCAGTCTCCATTTCTCCTCCATTTGCAGACGCTCCCTGACCAGTCACCATTTCTCCACCAT
Source organism: Somniosus microcephalus (assembly GCF_052327205.1). Taxonomy (NCBI): domain Eukaryota; kingdom Metazoa; phylum Chordata; class Chondrichthyes; order Squaliformes; family Somniosidae; genus Somniosus; species Somniosus microcephalus. Next base: position 78,947,852 of record NC_140990.1, read on the forward strand.
TTACAGACCCTCCCTGACCAGTCTCCATTTCTCCTTCATTTACAGACGCGCCCTGACCAGTCGCCATTTCTCCTCCATTTACAGATGCTCCCTGACCAGTCTCCATTTCTCTTCACTTACAGACGCTCCCTGACCAGTCCCCAGTTCTCTTCACTTACACACGTTCCCTGACCAATCTCCATTTCTCCTCCATTTACAGACACTCCCTATCCAGTCTCCATTTCTCCTCCATTTCAAGACACTCCCTGACCAGTCTCCATTTCTCCTCCATTTACAGACGCTCCCTGACCAGATTCCATTCCTCTTCACTTACAGACGCTCCCTGACCAGTCTCCATTTCTCCTCCATTTACTGACCCTCCCTGACCAGTCTCCATTTCTCCTCCATTTGCAGACACTCCCTGACCAATCTCCATTTCTCCTCCATTTACAGATGCTCCCTGAGCTGTCACCATTTCTCCTCCATTTACAGACGCTCCCTGACAAGTCTCCATTTCTCCTCCATTTACAGACGCTCCCTGACCAGTCTCCATTTCTCCTCCATTTACAGACGCTCCCTGACAGTCTCCATTTCTCCTCCATTTACAGACGCTCCCTGACCAGTCTCCATTTCTCCTCCATTTACAGACTTTTCCTGACCAGTCTCCATTTCTCCTCCATTTACAGACACTCCCTGACCAGTCTCCATTTCTCCTCCATTTACAGACGCCCCCTGACCAGTCACCATTTCTCCTCCATTTACAGATGCTCCCTGAGCAGTCGCCATTTCTCCTCCATTTACAGATGCTCCCTGAGCAGTCACCATTTCTCCTCCATTTACAAACGCTCCCTGACCAGCCACCATTTCTCCTTCATTTACAGACGCTCCCTGACCAGTCAACATTTCTCCTGAATTTACAGACGCTCCCTGACCAGTCTCCATTTCTCTTCACTTACAGATGCTCCCTGACCAGTCTCCATTTCTCCTCCATTTACAGACGCTCCCTGACCAGTCTCCATTTCTCTTCACTGACAGAGCTCCCTGACCAGTCTCCAGCTCTCTTCACTTACAGACGCTCCCTGACCAGTCTCCATTTCTCCTCCATTTACAGACGCTCCCTGACCAGTCATCATTTCTGCTCCATTTGCAGACACTCCCTGACCAGTCTCCATTTCTCCTCCATTTACAGATGCTCCCTGACCTGTCACCATTTCTTCTCCATTTACAGACGCTCCCTGATGGGTCACTATTTCGCCTTCATTTACAGACACTCCCTGACCAGTCTCCATTTCTCCTCCATTTACAAATGCTCCCTGACAAGTCTCCATTTCTCCTTCACTTTCAGACGCTCCCTGACCAGTCCCCAGTTCTCTTCACTTACACACGCTCCCTGACCAATCTCCATTTCTCCTCCATTTACAGACACTCCCTATCCAGTCTCCATTTCTCCTCCATTACAAGACACTCCCCAACCAGTCTCCATTTCTCCTCCATTTACAGATGCTCCCTGACCAGATTCCATTTCTCTTCACTTACAGACGCTCCCGGACCAGTCTCCAATTCTCCACCATTTACAGACGCTCCCTGACCAGTCACCATTTCTCCTCCATTTACAGACGCTCCCTGAACAGTCGCCGCTTCTTCTCGATTTACAGATGCTCCCTGAGCAGTCACCATTTCTCCTCCATATACAAACGCTCCCTGACCAGTATCCATTTCTCCTCCATTTACAGACGCTCCCTGACCAGTCTCCATTTCTCTTCACTTACAGACGCTCCCTGACCAGTCTCCATTTCTCCTCCATTTACAGACGCCCCGTGACCAGTCACCATTTCTCCTCCATTTACTGATGTTCCCTGAGCAGTCACCATTTCTCCTCCATTTACAAACGCTCCCTGACCAGCCACCATTTCTCCTTCATTTACAGACGCTCCCTGACCAGTCACCATTTCTCCTGAATTTACAGACGCTCCCTGACCAGTCTCCATTTCTCTTCACTTACAGATGCTCCCTGACGAGTCACCATTTCTCCTCCATTTACAGACACTCCCTGACCACTCTCCATTTCTCCTCCATTTAAAGACACTCCCTGTCCAGTCTCCATTTCTCCTCCATTTACAGACGCTCCCTGAACAGTCGCCGTTTCTTCTCGATTTACAGATGCTCCCTGAGCAGTCACCATTTCTCCTCCATATACAAACGCTCTCTGACCATTATCCATTTCTCCTCCATTTACAGACGCTCCCTGACCAGTCTCCATTTCTCTTCACTTACAGACGCTCCCTGATAAGTCTCCATTTCTCCTCCTTTTACAGACGCTCCCTGAATAGTCTCCATTCGCCTCCATTTACAGACCCTCCCTGACCAGTCTCCATTTCTCCTCCATTTGCAGACACTCCCTGACCAGTCTCCATTTCTCCTCCATTTACAGATGCTCCCTGACCAGTCTCCATTTCTCCTACATTTACAGACGCTCCCTGACCAGTCTCCATTTCTCTTCACTTGCAGATGCTCCCTGACCAGTCTCCATTTCTCCTCCATTTACAGACCCTCCCGGACCAGTCTCCATTTCTCCTCCATTTACAGACGCCCCCTGACCAGTCACCATTTCTCCTCCATTTACAGATGCTCCCTGACCAGTCGCCATTTCCCCTCCATTTACAGATGCTCCCTGAGCAGTCACCATTTCTCCTCCATTTACAAACGCTCCCTGACCAGCCACCATTTCTCCTTCATTTACAGACGCTCCCTGACCAGTCACCATTTCTCCTCCATTTACAGACGCTCTCTGACCAGTCTCCATTTCTCTTCACTTACAGATGCTCCCTGACCAGTCTCCATTTCTCCTCCATTTACAGACTCTCCCTGTCCAGTCTCCATTTCTCCTCCATTTCCAGACACTCCCTGACCAGTCTCCATTTCTCCTCCATTTACAGACTCTCCCTGTCCAGTCTCCATTTCTCCTCCATTTCCAGACACTCCCTGACCAGTCTCCATTTCTCCTCCATTTACAGACGCTCCCTGACCAGTCTCCATTTCTCTTCACTTACAGAGCTCCCTGACCAGTCTCCAGTTCTCTTCACTTACAGACGCTCCCTGACCAGTCTCCATTTCTCCTCCATTTACAGACGCTCCCTGAGCAGTCATCATTTCTGCTCCATTTGCAGACACTCCCTGACCAGTCTCCATTTCTCCTCCATTTACAGATGCTCCCTGACCTGTCACCATTTCTTCTCCATTTACAGACGCTCCCTGTTGAGTCACTATTTCGCCTTCATTTACAGACACTCCCTGACCAGTCTCCATTTCCCCTCCATTTACAAATGCTCCCTGACAAGTCTCCATTTCTCCTTCATTTTCAGATGCTCCCTGACCAGTCCCCAGTTCTCTTCACTTACACACGCTCCCTGGCCAATCACCATTTCTCCTCCATTTACAGACACTCCCTATCCAGTCTCCATTTCTCCTCCATTTCAAGACACTCCCCAACCAGTCTCCATTTCTCCTCCATTTACAGCCGCTCCCTGACCAGATTCCATTTCTGTTCACTTACAGATGCTCCCTGACCAGTCTCCATTTCTCCTCCATTTACAGACCCTCCCTGACGAGTCATCATTTCTCCTCAATCTGCAGACACTCCCTGACCAGTCTCCATTTCTCCTCCATTTACAGACGCTCCCTGACCTGTCACCATTTCTCCTCCATTTACAGACGCTCCCTGACAAGTTTCCATTTCTCCTCCATTTACAGACGCTCCCTGACCAGTCTCCATTTCTCCTCCATTTACAGGTGCTCCCTGACCAGTCTCCATTTCTCCTCCATTTACAGACCCTTCCTGACCAGTCTCCATTTCTCCTCCTTTTACAGATGCTCCCTGACCAGTCACCATTTCTCCTTCATTTACAGACGCTCCCTGACCAGTCTCCAATTCTCTTCACGAACAGATGCTCCCTGACCAGTCACCATTTCTCCTCCATTTACAGCCCCTCCCTGACCAGGCTCCATTTCTCCTCCATTTACAGATGCTCCCTGACGAGTCACTATTTTGCCTTCATTTACAGGCACTCCCTGACCAGTCTCCATTACTCCTCCATTTACAAATGCTCCCTGACCAGTCTCCATTTCTCCTCCATTTACAGACGCTCCCTGACCAGTCTCCATTCCTCTTCACTTACAGACGCTCCCTGACCAGTCTCCATTTCTCCTCTATTTACAGACGCTCCCTGATCAGTCTCCATTTCTCCTCCATTTACAGACCCCTCCTGACCAGTCATCATTTCCCCTCTATTTGCAGACACTCCCTGTCCAGTCTCCATTTCTCCGCCATTTACAGACGCTCCCTGACCAGTCACCATTTCTCCTCCATTTACAGACGCTCCCTGAACAGTCGCCGTTTCTCCTCGATTTACAGATGCTCCCTGAGCAGTCAATATTTCTCCTCCACTTACAAACGCTCCCTGACCAGCCACCATTTCTCCTTCATTTACAGACGCTCCCTGACCAGTCACCATTTCTCCTCCATTTACAGACGCTCCCTGACCAGTCTCCATTTCTCTTCACTTACAGATGCTCCCTGACCAGTCACCATTTCTCATCCATTTACAGACCCTCCCTGACCAGTCTCCATTTCTCCTCCATTTACAGACACTCCCTGTCCAGTTTCCATTTCTTCTCCATTTCCAGACACTCCGTGACCAGTCTCCATTTCTCCTCCATTTACAGACGCTCCCTGACCAGCCCCCATTTCTCTTCACTTACAGACGCCCCCTGACCAGTCTCCAGTTCTCTTCACTTACAGACGCTCCGTGACCAGTCATCATATCTGCTCCATTTGCAGACACGCCCTGACCAGTCTCCATTTCTCCTCCATTTACAGATGCTCCCTGATCTGTCACCATTTCTTCTCCATTTACAGACGCTCCCTGATGGGTCACTATTTCGCCTTCATTTACAGACACTCCCTGACCAGTCTCCATTTCTCCTCCATTTACAGATGCTCCCTGAGAAGTCTCCATTTCTCCTCCATTTACAGACTTTTCCTGACCAGTCTCCATTTCTCCTCCATTTGCAGACACTCCCTGACCAGTCTCCATTTCTCCTCCATTTACAGATGCTCCCTGAGCTGTCACCATTTCTCCTCCATTTACAGACGCTCGCTGACAAGTCTCCATTTCTCCTCCACTTACAGACGCTCCCTGACCAGTCTCCATTTCTCCTCCATTTACAGACGCTCCCTGACAGTCTCCATTTCTCCTCCATTTACAGACGCTCCCTGACCAGGCTCCATTTCTCCTCCATTTACAGACTTTTCCTGACCAGTCTCCATTTCTCCTCCATTTACATACACTCCCTGACCAGTCTCCATTTCTCCTCCATTTACAGACGCCCCCTGACCAGTCACCATTTCTCCTCCATTTACAGATGCTCCCTGAGCAGTCGCCATTTCTCCTCCATTTACAGATGCTCCCTGAGCAGTCACCATTTCTCCTCCATTTACAAACGCTCCCTGACCAGCCACCATTTCTCCTTCATTTACAGACGCTCCCTGACCAGTCACCATTTCTCCTGAATTTACAGACGCTCCCTGACCAGTCTCCATTTCTCTTCACTTACAGATGCTCCCTGACCAGTCTCCATTTCTCCTCCATTTACAGACGCTCCCTGACCAGTCATCATTTCTGCTCCATTCGCAGACACTCCCTGACCAGTCTCCATTTCTCCTCCATTTACAGATGCTCCCTGACCTGTCACCATTTCTTCTCCATTTACAGACGCTCCCTGATGGGTCACTATTTCGCCTTCATTTACAGACACTCCCTGACCAGTCTCCATTTCTCCTCCATTTACAAATGCTCCCTGACAAGTCTCCATTTCTCCTTCATTTTCAGACGCTCCCTGACCAGTCCCCAGTTCTCTTCACTTACACACGCTCCCTGACCAATCTCCATTTCTCCTCCATTTACAGACACTCCCTATCCAGTCTCCATTTCTCCTCCATTACAAGACACTCCCCAACCAGTCTCCATTTCTCCTCCATTTACAGACGCTCCCTGACCAGATTCCATTTCTCTTCACTTACAGACGCTCCCGGACCAGTCTCCAATTCTCCACCATTTACAGACGCTCCCTGACCAGTCACCATTTCTCCTCCATTTACAGACGCTCCCTGAACAGTCGCCGCTTCTTCTCGATTTACAGATGCTCCCTGAGCAGTCACCATTTCTCCTCCATATACAAACGCTCCCTGACCAGTATCCATTTCTCCTCCATTTACAGACGCTCCCTGACCAGTCTCCATTTCTCTTCACTTACAGACGCTCCCTGACCAGTCTCCATTTCTCCTCCATTTACAGACGCCCCGTGACCAGTCACCATTTCTCCTCCATTTACTGATGTTCCCTGAGCAGTCACCATTTCTCCTCCATTTACAAACGCTCCCTGACCAGCCACCATTTCTCCTTCATTTACAGACGCTCCCTGACCAGTCACCATTTCTCCTGAATTTACAGACGCTCCCTGACCAGTCTCCATTTCTCTTCACTTACAGATGCTCGCTGACGAGTCACCATTTCTCCTCCATTTACAGACACTCCCTGACCACTCTCCATTTCTCCTCCATTTAAAGACACTCCCTGTCCAGTCTCCATTTCTCCTCCATTTACAGACGCTCCCTGAACAGTCGCCGTTTCTTCTCGATTTACAGATGCTCCCTGAGCAGTCACCATTTCTCCTCCATATACAAACGCTCCCTGACCATTATCCATTTCTCCTCCATTTACAGACGCTCCCTGACCAGTCTCCATTTCTCTTCACTTACAGACGCTCCCTGACCAGTCTCCATTTCTCCTCCATTTACAGACGCTCCCTGAATAGTCTCCATTCGCCTCCATTTACAGACCCTCCCTGACCAGTCTCCATTTCTCCTCCATTTGCAGACACTCCCTGACCAGTCTCCATTTCTCCTCCATTTACAGATGCTCCCTGACCAGTCTCCATTTCTCCTACATTTACAGACGCTCCCTGACCAGTCTCCATTTCTCTTCACTTACAGACGCTCCCTGACCAGTCTCCATTTCTCCTCCATTTACAGACTCTCCCTGACCAGTCTCCATTTTGCCTCCATTTACAGCCCCTCCCTGACCAGTCTCCATTTCACCTCCATTTGCAGACACTCCTTGACCAGTCTCCATTTCTCCTCCATTTACAGATGCTCCCTGACCAGTCTCCATTACTCCTCCATTTACAGACGCTCCCTGACCAGTCTCCATTTCTCTTCACTTGCAGATGCTCCCTGACCAGTCTCCATTTCTCCTCCATTTACAGACCCTCCCGGACCAGTCTCCATTTCTCCTCCATTTACAGACGCCCCCTGACCAGTCACCATTTCTCCTCCATTTACAGATGCTCCCTGACCAGTCGCCATTTCCCCTCCATTTACAGATGCTCCCTGAGCAGTCACCATTTCTCCTCCATTTACAAATGCTCCCTGACCAGCCACCATTTCTCCTTCATTTACAGACGCTCCCTGACCAGTCACCATTTCTCCTCCATTTACAGACGCTCCCTGACCAGTCTCCATTTCTCTTCACTTACAGATGCTCCCTGACGAGTCTCCATTTCTCCTCCATTTACAGACACTCCCTGACCAGTCTCCATTTCTCCTCCATTTACAGACTCTCCCTGTCCAGTCTCCATTTCTCCTCCATTTCCAGAAACTCCCTGACCAGTCTCCATTTCTCCTCCATTTACAGACGCTCCCTGACCAGTCTCCATTTCTCTTCACTTACAGAGCTCCCTGACCAGTCTCCAGTTCTCTTCACTTACAGACGCTCCCTGACCAGTCTCCATTTCTCCTCCATTTACAGACGCTCCCTGACCAGTCATCATTTCTGCTCCATTTGCAGACACTCCCTGACCAGTCTCCATTTCTCCTCCATTTACAGATGCTCCCTGACCTGTCACCATTTCTTCTCCATTTACAGACGCTCCCTGTTGAGTCACTATTTCTCCTTCATTTACAGACGCTCCCTGACCAGTCTCCAATTCTCTTCACGAACAGATGCTCCCTGACCAGTCACCATTTCTCCTCCATTTACAGACCCTCCCTGACCAGGCTCCATTTCTCCTCCATTTACAGATGCTCCCTGACGAGTCACTATTTTGCCTTCATTTACAGGGACTCCCTGACCAGTCTCCATTTCTCCTCCATTTACAAATGCTCCCTGACCAGTCTCCATTTCTCCTCCATTTACAGACGCTCCCTGACCAGTCCCCATTCCTCTTCACTTACAGATGCTCCCTGACCAGTCTCCATTACTCCTCTATTTACAGACGCTCCCTGATCAGTCTCCATTTCTCCTCCATTTACAGACCCCCCCTGACCAGTCATCATTTCCCCTCTATTTGCAGACACTCCCTGTCCAGTCTCCATTTCTCCGCCACTTACAGACGCTCCCTGACCAGTCACCATTTCTCCTCCATTTACAGACGCTCCCTGAACAGTCGCCGTTTCTCCTCGATTTACAGATGCTCCCTGAGCAGTCAATATTTCTCCTCCACTTACAAACGCTCCCTGACCAGCCACCATTTCTCCTTCATTTACAGACGCTCCCTGACCAGTCACCATTTCTCCTCCATTTACAGACGCTCCCTGACCAGTCTCCATTTCTCTTCACTTACAGATGCTCCCTGACCAGTCACCATTTCTCATCCATTTACAGACCCTCCCTGACCAGTCTCCATTTCTCCTCCATTTACAGACACTCCCTGTCCAGTCTCCATTTTTTCTCCATTTCCAGACACTCCCTGACCAGTCTACATTTCTCCTCCATTTACAGACGCTCCCTGACCAGCCCCCATTTCTCTTCACTTACAGACGCCCCCTGACCAGTCTCCAGTTCTCTTCACTTACAGACGCTCCGTGACCAGCCTTCATATCTGCTCCATTTGCAGACACGCCCTGACCAGTCTCCATTTCTCCTCCATTTACAGATGCTCCCTGATCTGTCACCATTTCTTCTCCATTTACAGACGCTCCCTGATGGGTCACTATTTCGCCTTCATTTACAGACACTCCCTGACCAGTCTCCATTTCTCCTCCATTTACAGATGCTCCCTGAGAAGTCTCCATTTCTCCTCCATTTACAGACTTTTCCTGACCAGTCTCCATTTCTCCTCCATTTGCAGACACTCCCTGACCAGTCTCCATTTCTCCTCCATTTACAGATGCTCCCTGAGCTGTCACCATTTCTCCTCCATTTACAGACGCTCCCTGACAAGTCTCCATTTCTCCTCCATTTACAGACGCTCCCTGACCAGTCTCCATTTCTCCTCCATTTACAGACGCTCCCTGACAGTCTCCATTTCTCCTCCATTTACAGACGCTCCCTGACCAGTCTCCATTTCTCCTCCATTTACAGACTTTTCCTGACCAGTCTCCATTTCTCCTCCATTTACAGACACTCCCTGACCAGTCTCCATTTCTCCTCCATTTACAGACGCCCCCTGACCAGTCACCATTTCTCCTCCATTTACAGATGCTCCCTGAGCAGTCGCCATTTCTCCTCCATTTACAGATGCTCCCTGAGCAGTCACCATTTCTCCTCCATTTACAAACGCTCCCTGACCAGCCACCATTTCTCCTTCATTTACAGACGCTCCCTGACCAGTCACCATTTCTCCTGAATTTACAGACGCTCCCTGACCAGTCTCCATTTCAACTTCACTTACAGATGCTCCCTGACCAGTCTCCATTTCTCCTCCATTTACAGACGCTCCCTGACCAGTCTCCATTTCTCTTCACTGACAGAGCTCCCTGACCAGTCTCCAGCTCTCTTCACTTACAGACGCTCCCTGACCAGTCTCCATTTCTCCTCCATTTACAGACGCTCCCTGACCAGTCATCATTTCTGCTCCATTTGCAGACACTCCCTGACCAGTCTCCATTTCTCCTCCATTTACAGATGCTCCCTGACCTGTCACCATTTCTTCTCCATTTACAGACGCTCCCTGATGGGTCACTATTTCGCCTTCATTTACAGACACTCCCTGACCAGTCTCCATTTCTCCTCCATTTACAAATGCTCTCTGACAAGTCTCCATTTCTCCTTCATTTTCAGACGCTCCCTGACCAGTCCCCAGTTCTCTTCACTTACACACGCTCCCTGACCAATCTCCATTTCTCCTCCATTTACAGACACTCCCTATCCAGTCTCCATTTCTCCTCCATTAGAAGACACTCCCCAACCAGTCTCCATTTCTCCTCCATTTACAGACGCTCCCTGACCAGATTCCATTTCTCTTCACTTACAGACGCTCCCGGACCAGTCTCCAATTCTCCACCATTTACAGACGCTCCCTGACCAGTCACCATTTCTCCTCCATTTACAGACGCTCCCTGAACAGTCGCCGCTTCTTCTCAATTTACAGATGCTCCCTGAGCAGTCACCATTTCTCCTCCATATACAAACGCTCCCTGACCAGTATCCATTTCTCCTCCATTTACAGACGCTCCCTGACCAGTCTCCATTTCTCTTCACTTACAGACGCTCCCTGACCAGTCTCCATTTCAACTCCATTTACAGACGCCCCATGACCAGTCACCATTTCTCCTCCATTTACTGATGTTCCCTGAGCAGTCACCATTTCTCCTCCATTTACAAACGCTCCCTGACCAGCCACCATTTCTCCTTCATTTACAGACGCTCCCTGACCAGTCACCATTTCTCCTGAATTTACAGACGCTCCCTGACCAGTCTCCATTTCTCTTCACTTACAGATGCTCCCTGACGAGTCACCATTTCTCCTCCATTTACAGACACTCCCTGACCACTCTCCATTTCTCCTCCATTTAAAGACACTCCCTGTCCAGTCTCCATTTCTCCTCCATTTACAGACGCTCCCTGAACAGTCGCCGTTTCTTCTCGATTTACAGATGCTCCCTGAGCAGTCACCATTTCTCCTCCATATACAAACGCTCCCTGACCATTATCCATTTCTCCTCCATTTACAGACGCTCCCTGACCAGTCTCCATTTCTCTTCACTTACAGACGCTCCCTGACCAGTCTCCATTTCTCCTCCATTTACAGACGCTCCCTGAATAGTCTCCATTCGCCTCCATTTACAGACCCTCCCTGACCAGTCTCCATTTCTCCTCCATTTGCAGACACTCCCTGACCAGTCTCCACTTCTCCTCCATTTACAGATGCTCCCTGACCAGTCTCCATTTCTCCTACATTTACAGACGCTCCCTGACCAGTCTCCATTTCTCTTCACTTACAGACGCTCCCTGACCAGTCTCCATTTCTCCTCCATTTACAGACTCTCCCTGACCAGTCTCCATTTTGCCTCCATTTACAGCCCCTCCCTGACCAGTCTCCATTGCTCCTCCATTTGCAGACACTCCCTGACCAGTCTCCATTTCTCCTCCATTTACAGATGCTCCCTGACCAGTCTCCATTTCTCCTCCATTTACAGACGCTCCCTGACCAGTCTCCATTTCTCTTCACTTGCAGATGCTCCCTGACCAGTCTCCATTTCTCCTCCATTTACAGACCCTCCCGGACCAGTCTCCATTTCTCCTCCATTTACAGACGCCCCCTGACCAGTCACCATTTCTCCTCCATTTACAGATGCTCCCTGACCAGTCGCCATTTCCCCTCCATTTACAGATGCTCCCTGAGCAGTCACCATTTCTCCTCCATTTACAAACGCTCCCTGACCAGCCACCATTTCTCCTTCATTTACAGACGCTCCCTGACCAGTCACCATTTCTCCTCCATTTACAGACGCTCCCTGACCAGTCTCCATTTCTCTTCACTTACAGATGCTCCCTGACGAGTCTCCATTTCTCCTCCATTTACAGACACTCCCTGACCAGTCTCCATTTCTCCTCCATTTACAGACTCTCCCTGTCCAGTCTCCATTTCTCCTCCATTTCCAGACACTCCCTGACCAGTCTCCATTACTCCTCCATTTACAGACGCTCCCTGACCAGTCTCCATTTCTCTTCACTTACAGAGCTCCCTGACCAGTCTCCAGTTCTCTTCACTTACAGACGCTCCCTGACCAGTCTCCATTTCTCCTCCATTTACAGACGCTCCCTGACCTGTCACCATTTCTTCTCCATTTACAGACGCTCCCTGTTGAGTCACTATTTCGCCTTCATTTACAGACACTCCCTGACCAGTCTCCATTTCTCCTCCATTTACAAATGCTCCCTGACAAGTCTCCATTTCTCCTTCATTTTCAGACGCTCCCTGACCAGTCCCCAGTTCTCTTCACTTACACACGCTCCCTGACCAATCACCATTTCTCCTCCATTTACAGACACTCCCTATCCAGTCTCCATTTCTCCTCCATTTCAAGACACTCCCCAACCAGTCTCCATTTCTCCTCCATTTACAGACGCTCCCTGACCAGATTCCATTTCTGTTCACTAACAGATGCTCCCTGACCAGTCTCCATTTCTCCTCCATTTACAGACCCTCCCTGACGAGTCATCATTTCTCCTCAATCTGCAGACACTCCCTGACCAGTCTCCATTTCTCCTCCATTTACAGACGCTCCCTGACCTGTCACCATTTCTCCTCCATTTACAGACGCTCCCTGACAAGTCTCCATTTCTCCTCCATTTACAGACGCTCCCTGACCAGTCTCCATTTCTCCTCCATTTACAGGTGCTCCCTGACCAGTCTCCATTTCTCCTCCATTTACAGACCCTTCCTGACCAGTCTCCATTTCTCCTCCTTTTACAGATGCTCCCTGACCAGTCACCATTTCTCCTTCATTTACAGACGCTCCCTGACCAGTCTCCAATTCTCTTCACGTACAGATGCTCCCTGACCAGTCACCATTTCTCCTCCATTTACAGACCCTCCCTGACCAGGCTCCATTTCTCCTCCATTTACAGATGCTCCCTGACGAGTCACTATTTTGCCTTCATTTACAGGCACTCCCTGACCAGTCTCCATTTCTCCTCCATTTACAAATGCTCCCTGACCAGTCTCCATTTCTCCTCCATTTACAGACGCTCCCTGACCAGTCTCCATTTCTCTTCACTTACAGACGCTCCCTGACCAGTCTCCATTTCCCCTCTATTTGCAGACACTCCCTGTCCAGTCTCCATTTCTCCTCCATTTACAGACGCTCCCTGACCAGTCACCATTTCTCCTCCATTTACAGACGCTCCCTGAACAGTCGCCGTTTCTCCTCGATTTACAGATGCTCCCTGAGCAGTCAATATTTCTCCTCCACTTACAAACGCTCCCTGACCAGCCACCATTTCTCCTTCATTTACAGACGCTCCCTGACCAGTCACCATTTCTCCTCCATTTACAGACGCTCCCTGACCAGTCTCCATTTCTCTTCACTTGCAGATGCTCCCTGACCAGTCACCATTTCTCATCCATTTACAGACCCTCCCTGACCAGTCTCACTTTCTCCTCCATTTACAGATGCTCCCTGACCTGTCACCATTTCTTCTCCATTTACAGACGCTCCCTGATGGGTCACTATTTCGCCTTCATTTACAGACACTCCCTGACCAGTCTCCATTTCTCCTCCATTTACAGATGCTCCCTGACAAGTCTCCATTTCTCCTTCATTTTCAGACGCTCCCTGACCAGTCCCCAGTTCTCTTCACTTACTCACGTTCCCTGACCAATCTCCATTTCTCCTCCATTTACAGACACTGCCTATCCAGTCTCCATTTCTCCTCCATTTCAAGACACTCCCTGACCAGTCTCCATTTCTCCTCCATTTACAGACGCTCCCTGACCAGATTCCATTTCTCTTCACTTACAGACGCTCCCTGACCAGTCTCCATTTCTCCTCCATTTACTGACCCTCCCTGACCAGTCTCCATTTCTCCTCCATTTGCAGACACTCCCTGACCAGTCTCCATTTCTCCTCCATTTACAGATGCTCCCTGAGCTGTCACCATTTCTCCTCCATTTACAGACGCTCCCTGACAAGTCTTCATTTCTCCTCCATTTACAGACGCTCCCTGACCAGTCTCCATTTCTCCTCCATTTACAGACGCTCCCTGACAAGTCTCCATTTCTCCTCCATTTACAGACGCTCCCTGACCAGTCTCCATTTCTCCTCCATTTACAGACTTTTCCTGACCAGTCTCCATTTCTCCTCCATTGACAGACGCTCCCTGACCAGTCTCCATTTCTCTTCACTTACAAACGCACACTGATCAGTCTCCATTTCACCTCCATTTGCAGACGCTCCCTGACCAGTCTCCATTTCTCCTCCATTTACAGATGCTCCCTGACCTGTCCCCATTTCTTCTCCATTTACAGATGCTCCCTGATGAGTCACTATTTTGCCTTCATTTACCGACACTCCCTGACCAGTCTCCATTTCTCCTCCATTTGCAGACACTCCCTGACCAGTCTCCATTTCTCCTCCATTTACAGATGCTCCCTGACCAGTCTCCATTTCTCCTACATTTACAGACGCTCCCTGACCAGTCTCCATTTCTCTTCACTTACAGACGCTCCCTGACCAGTCTCCATTTCTCCTCCATTTACAGACCCTCCCGGACCAGTCTCCATTTCTCCTCCATTTACAGACGCCCCCTGACCAGTCACCATTTCTCCTCCATTTACAGATGCTCCCTGACCAGTCGCCATTTCCCCTCCATTTACAGATGCTCCCTGAGCAGTCACCATTTCTCCTCCATTTACAAACGCTCCCTGACCAGCCACCATTTCTCCTTCATTTACAGACGCTCCCTGACCAGTCACCATTTCTCCTCCATTTACAGACGCTCCCTGACCAGTCTCCATTTCTCTTCACTTACAGATGCTCCCTGACGAGTCACCATTTCTCCTCCATTTACAGACACTCCCTGACCAGTCTCCATTTCTCCTCCATTTACAGACTCTCCCTGTCCAGCCTCCATTTCTCCTCCATTTCCAGACACTCCCTGACCAGTCTCCATTTCTCCTCCATTTACAGACGCTCCCTGACCAGTCTCCATTTCAACTTCACTGACAGATGCTCCCTGACCAGTCTCCATTTCTCCTCCATTTACAGACGCTCCCTGACCAGTCTCCATTTCTCTTCACTGACAGAGCTCCCTGACCAGTCTCCAGCTCTCTTCACTTACAGACGCTCCCTGACCAGTCTCCATTTCTCCTCCATTTACAGACGCTCCCTGACCAGTCATCATTTCTGCTCCATTTGCAGACACTCCCTGACCAGTCTCCATTTCTCCTCCATTTACAGATGCTCCCTGACCTGTCACCATTTCTTCTCCATTTACAGACGCTCCCTGATGGGTCACTATTTCGCCTTCATTTACAGACACTCCCTGACCAGTCTCCATTTCTCCTCCATTTACAAATGCTCCCTGACAAGTCTCCATTTCTCCTTCATTTTCAGACGCTCCCTGACCAGTCCCCAGTTCTCTTCACTTACACACGCTCCCTGACCAATCTCCATTTCTCCTCCATTTACAGACACTCCCTATCCAGTCTCCATTTCTCCTCCATTAGAAGACACTCCCCAACCAGTCTCCATTTCTCCTCCATTTCCAGACGCTCCCTGACCAGATTCCATTTCTCTTCACTTACAGACGCTCCCGGACCAGTCTCCAATTCTCCACCATTTACAGACGCTCCCTGACCAGTCACCATTTCTCCTCCATTTACAGACGCTCCCTGAACAGTCTCCATTTCTCTTCACTTACAGACGCTCCCTGACCAGCCACCATTTCTCCTTCATTTACAGACGCTCCCTGACCAGTCACCATTTCTCCTGAATTTACAGACGCTCCCTGACCAGTCTCCATTTCTCTTCACTTACAGATGCTCCCTGACGAGTCACCATTTCTCCTCCATTTACAGACACTCCCTGACCACTCTCCATTTCTCCTCCATTTAAAGACACTCCCTGTCCAGTCTCCATTTCTCCTCCATTTACAGACGCTCCCTGAACAGTCGCCGTTTCTTCTCGATTTACAGATGCTCCCTGAGCAGTCACCATTTCTCCTCCATATACAAACGCTCCCTGACCATTATCCATTTCTCCTCCATTTACAGACGCTCCCTGACCAGTCTCCATTTCTCTTCACTTACAGACGCTCCCTGACCAGTCTCTATTTCTCCTCCATTTACAGACGCTCCCTGAATAGTCTCCATTCGCCTCCATTTACAGACCCTCCCTGACCAGTCTCCATTTCTCCTCCATTTGCAGACACTCCCTGACCAGTCTCCACTTCTCCTCCATTTACAGATGCTCCCTGACCAGTCTCCATTTCTCCTACATTTACAGACGCTCCCTGACCAGTCTCCATTTCTCTTCACTTACAGACGCTCCCTGACCAGTCTCCATTTCTCCTCCATTTACAGACTCTCCCTGACCAGTCTCCATTTTGCCTCCATTTACAGCCCCTCCCTGACCAGTCTCCATTTCTCCTCCATTTGCAGACACTCCCTGACCAGTCTCCATTTCTCCTCCATTTACAGATGCTCCCTGACCAGTCTCCATTTCTCCTCAATTTACAGACGCTCCCTGACCAGTCTCCATTTCTCTTCACTTGCAGATGCTCCCTGACCAGTCTCCATTTCTCCTCCATTTACAGACCCTCCCGGACCAGTCTCCATTTCTCCTCCATTTACAGACACCCCCTGACCAGTCACCATTTCTCCTCCATTTACAGATGCTCCCTGACCAGTCGCCATTTCCCCTCCATTTACAGATGCTCCCTGAGCAGTCACCATTTCTCCTCCATTTACAAACGCTCCCTGACCAGCCACCATTTCTCCTTCATTTACAGACGCTCCCTGACCAGTCACCATTTCTCCTCCATTTACAGACGCTCCCTGACCAGTCTCCATTTCTCTTCACTTACAGATGCTCCCTGACGAGTCTCCATTTCTCCTCCATTTACAGACACTCCCTGACCAGTCTCCATTTCTCCTCCATTTACAGACTCTCCCTGTCCAGTCTCCATTTCTCCTCCATTTCCAGACACTCCCTGACCAGTCTCCATTTCTCCTCCATTTACAGACGCTCCCTGACCAGTCTCCATTTCTCTTCACTTACAGAGCTCCCTGACCAGTCTCCAGTTCTCTTCACTTACAGACGCTCCCTGACCAGTCTCCATTTCTCCTCCATTTACAGACGCTCCCTGACCTGTCACCATTTCTTCTCCATTTACAGACGCTCCCTGTTGAGTCACTATTTCGCCTTCATTTACAGACACTCCCTGACCAGTCTCCATTTCTCCTCCATTTACAAATGCTCCCTGACAAGTCTCCATTTCTCCTTCATTTTCAGACGCTCCCTGACCAGTCCCCAGTTCTCTTCACTTACACACGCTCCCTGACCAATCACCATTTCTCCTCCATTTACAGACACTCCCTATCCAGTCTCCATTTCTCCTCCATTTCAAGACACTCCCCAACCAGTCTCCATTTCTCCTCCATTTACAGACGCTCCCTGACCAGATTCCATTTCTGTTCACTAACAGATGCTCCCTGACCAGTCTCCATTTCTCCTCCATTTACAGACCCTCCCTGACGAGTCATCATTTCTCCTCAATCTGCAGACACTCCCTGACCAGTCTCCATTTCTCCTCCATTTACAGACGCTCCCTGACCTGTCACCATTTCTCCTCCATTTACAGACGCTCCCTGACAAGTCTCCATTTCTCCTCCATTTACAGACGCTCCCTGACCAGTCTCCATTTCTCCTCCATTTACAGGTGCTCCCTGACCAGTCTCCATTTCTCCTCCATTTACAGACCCTTCCTGACCAGTCTCCATTTCTCCTCCTTTTACAGATGCTCCCTGACCAGTCACCATTTCTCCTTCATTTACAGACGCTCCCTGACGAGTCTCCAATTCTCTTCACGTACAGATGCTCCCTGACCAGTCACCATTTCTCCTCCATTTACAGACCCTCCCTGACCAGGCTCCATTTCTCCTCCATTTACAGATGCTCCCTGACGAGTCACTATTTTGCCTTCATTTACAGGCACTCCCTGACCAGTCTCCATTTCTCCTCCATTTACAAATGCTCCCTGACCAGTCTCCATTTCTCCTCCATTTACAGACGCTCCCTGACCAGTCTCCATTTCTCTTCACTTACAGACGCTCCCTGACCAGTCTCCATTTCCCCTCTATTTGCAGACACTCCCTGTCCAGTCTCCATTTCTCCTCCATTTACAGACGCTCCCTGACCAGTCACCATTTCTCCTCCATTTACAGACGCTCCCTGAACAGTCGCCGTTTCTCCTCGATTTACAGATGCTCCCTGAGCAGTCAATATTTCTCCTCCACTTACAAACGCTCCCTGACCAGCCACCATTTCTCCTTCATTTACAGACGCTCCCTGACCAGTCACCATTTCTCCTCCATTTACAGACGCTCCCTGACCAGTCTCCATTTCTCTTCACTTGCAGATGCTCCCTGACCAGTCACCATTTCTCATCCATTTACAGACCCTCCCTGACCAGTCTCCATTTCTCCTCCATTTACAGACACTCCCTGTCCAGTCTCCATTTCTTCTCCATTTCCAGACACTCCCTGACCAGTCTCCATTTCTCCTCCATTTACAGACGCTCCCTGACCAGCCCCCATTTCTCTTCACTTACAGACGCCCCCTGACCAGTCTCCAGTTCTCTTCACTTACAGACGCTCCGTGACCAGTCATCATATCTGCTCCATTTGCAGACACTCCCAGACCAGTCTCCCTTTCTCCTCCATTTACAGATGTTCCCTGACCTGTCACCATTTCTTCTCCATTTACAGACGCTCCCTGATGGGTCACTATTTCGCCTTCATTTACAGACACTCCCTGACCAGTCTCCATTTCTCCTCCATTTACAGATGCTCCCTGACAAGTCTCCATTTCTCCTTCATTTTCAGACGCTCCCTGACCAGTCCCCAGTTCTCTTCACTTACTCACGTTCCCTGACCAATCTCCATTTCTCCTCCATTTACAGACACTGCCTATCCAGTCTCCATTTCTCCTCCATTTCAAGACACTCCCTGACCAGTCTCCATTTCTCCTCCATTTACAGACGCTCCCTGACCAGATTCCATTTCTCTTCACTTACAGACGCTCCCTGACCAGTCTCCATTTCTCCTCCATTTACTGACCCTCCCTGACCAGTCTCCATTTCTCCTCCATTTGCAGACACTCCCTGACCAGTCTCCATTTCTCCTCCATTTACAGATGCTCCCTGAGCTGTCACCATTTCTCCTCCATTTACAGACGCTCCCTGACAAGTCTCCATTTCTCCTCCATTTACAGACGCTCCCTGACCAGTCTCCATTTCTCCTCCATTTACAGACGCTCCCTGACAAGTCTCCATTTCTCCTCCATTTACAGACGCTCCCTGACCAGTCTCCATTTCTCCTCCATTTACAGACTTTTCCTGACCAGTCTCCATTTCTCCTCCATTGACAGACGCTCCCTGACCAGTCTCCATTTCTCTTCACTTACAAACGCACACTGATCAGTCTCCATTT
This sequence comes from Somniosus microcephalus, assembly GCF_052327205.1. Taxonomy (NCBI): domain Eukaryota; kingdom Metazoa; phylum Chordata; class Chondrichthyes; order Squaliformes; family Somniosidae; genus Somniosus; species Somniosus microcephalus. Next base: position 78,967,325 of record NC_140990.1, read on the forward strand.
CACCTCCATTTGCAGACGCTCCCTGACCAGTCTCCATTTCTCCTCCATTTACAGATGCTCCCTGACCTGTCCCCATTTCTTCTCCATTTACAGATGCTCCCTGATGAGTCACTATTTTGCCTTCATTTACCGACACTCCCTGACCAGTCTCCATTTCTCCTCCATTTGCAGACACTCCCTGACCAGTCTCCATTTCTCCTCCATTTACAGATGCTCCCTGACCAGTCTCCATTTCTCCTACATTTACAGACGCTCCCTGACCAGTCTCCATTTCTCTTCACTTACAGACGCTCCCTGACCAGTCTCCATTTCTCCTCCATTTACAGACCCTCCCGGACCAGTCTCCATTTCTCCTCCATTTACAGACGCCCCCTGACCAGTCACCATTTCTCCTCCATTTACAGATGCTCCCTGACCAGTCGCCATTTCCCCTCCATTTACAGATGCTCCCTGAGCAGTCACCATTTCTCCTCCATTTACAAACGCTCCCTGACCAGCCACCATTTCTCCTTCATTTACAGACGCTCCCTGACCAGTCACCATTTCTCCTCCATTTACAGACGCTCCCTGACCAGTCTCCATTTCTCTTCACTTACAGATGCTCCCTGACGAGTCACCATTTCTCCTCCATTTACAGACACTCCCTGACCAGTCTCCATTTCTCCTCCATTTACAGACTCTCCCTGTCCAGCCTCCATTTCTCCTCCATTTCCAGACACTCCCTGACCAGTCTCCATTTCTCCTCCATTTACAGACGCTCCCTGACCAGTCTCCATTTCTCTTCACTTACAGAGCTCCCTGACCAGTCTCCAGTTCTCTTCACTTACAGACGCTCCCTGACCAGTCTCCATTTCTCCTCCATTTACAGACGCTCCCTGACCAGTCATCATTTCTGCTCCATTTGCAGACACTCCCTGACCAGTCTCCATTTCTCCTCCATTTACAGATGCTCCCTGACCTGTCACCATTTCATCTCCATTTACAGACGCTCCCTGTTGAGTCACTATTTCGCCTTCATTTACAGACACTCCCTGACCAGTCTCCATTTCTCCTCCATTTACAAATGCTCCCTGACAAGTCTCCATTTCTCCTCCATTTACAGACGCTCCCTGACAAGTCTCCATTTCTCCTCCATTTACAGACGCTCCCTGACCAGTCTCCATTTCTCCTCCATTTACAGACTTTTCCTGACCAGTCTCCGTTTCTCCTCCATTTACAGACGCTCCCTGACCAGATTCCATTTCTCTTCACTTACAGACGCTCCCTGACCAGTCTCCATTTCTCCTCCATTTACTGACCCTCCCTGACCAGTCTCCATTTCTCCTCCATTTGCAGACACTCCCTGACCGGTCTCCATTTCTCCTCCATTTACAGATGCTCCCTGAGTTGTCACCATTTCTCCTCCATTTACAGACGCTCCCTGACAAGTCTCCATTTCTCCTCCATTTACAGACGCTCCCTGACCAGTCTCCATTTCTCCTCCATTTACAGACGCTCCCTGACAAGTCTCCATTTCTCCTCCATTTACAGACGCTCCCTGACCAGTATCCATTTCTCCTCCATTTACAGACTTTTCCTGACCAGTCTCCATTTCTCCTCCATTGACAGACGCTCCCTGACCAGTCACCATTTCTCCTCCATTTACAGACCCTCCCTGACCAGGCTCCATTTCTCCTCCATTTACAGATGCTCCCTGACGAGTCACTATTTTGCCTTCATTTACAGGCACTCCCTGACCAGTCTCCATTTCTCCTCCATTTACAAATGCTCCCTGACCAGTCTCCATTTCTCCTCCATTTACAGACGCTCCCTGACCAGTCTCCATTTCTCTTCACTTACAGACGCTCCCTGACCAGTCTCCATTTCTCCTCCATTTACAGACGCTACCTGATCAGTCTCCATTTCTCCTCGATTTACAGACCCCCCCTGACCAGTCATCATTTCCCCTCTATTTGCAGACACTCCCTGTCCAGTCTCCATTTCTCCACCATTTACAAACGCTCCCTGACCAGTCACCATTTCTCCTCCATTTACAGACGCTCCCTGAATAGTCGCCGTTTCTCCTCGATTTACAGATGCTCCCTGAGCAGTCAATATTTCTCCTCCACTTACAAACGCTCCCTGACCAGCCACCATTTCTCCTTCATTTGCAGACGCTCCCTGACCAGTCACCATTTCTCCTCCATTTACAGACGCTCCCTGACCAGTCCCCATTTCTCTTCACTTACAGATGCTCCCTGACCAGTCACCATTTCTCCTCCATTTACAGACCCTCCCTGACCAGTCTCCATTTCTCCTCCATTTACAGACACTCCCTGTCCAGTCTCCATTTCTCCTCCATTTACAGACACCCCTGACGAGTCATCATTTCCCCTCTATTTGCAGACACTCCCTGTCCAGTCTCCATTTCTCCGCCATTTACAGACGCTCCCTGACCAGTCACCATTTCTCCTCCATTTACAGACGCTCCCTGAATAGTCGCAGTTTCTCCTCGATTTACAGATGCTCCCTGAGCAGTCAATATTTCTCCTCCACTTACAAACGCTCCCTGACCAGCCACCATTTCTCCTTCATTTAAAGACGCTCCCTGACCAGTCACCATTTCTCCTCCATTTACAGACGCTCCCTGACCAGTCTCCATTTCTCTTCACTTACAGATGCTCCCTGACCAGTCACCATTTCTCCTCCATTTACAGACCCTCCCTGACCAGTCTCCATTTCTCCTCCATTTACAGACACTCCCTGTCCAGTCTCCATTTCTTCTCCATTTCCAGACACTCCCTGACCAGTCACCATTTCTCCTCCATTTACAGACGCTCCCTGACCAGTCCCCATTTCTCTTCACTTACAGACGCCCCCTGACCAGTCTCCAGTTCTCTTCACTTACAGACGCTCCGTGACCAGTCATCATATCTGCTCCATTTGCAGACACTCCCTGACCAGTCTCCATTTCTCCTCCATTTACAGATGCTCCCTGATCTGTCACCATTTCTTCTCCATTTAAAGACGCTCCCTGATGGGTCACTATTTCGCCTTCATTTACAGACACTCCCTGACCAGTCTCCATTTCTCCTCCATTTACAGATGCTCCCTGAGAAGTCTCCATTTCTCCTTCATTTTCAGACGCTCCCTGACCAGTCCCCAGTTCTCTTCACTTACACACGTTCCCTGACCAATCTCCATTTCTCCTCCATTTACAGACACTCCCTATCCAGTCTCCATTTCTCCTCCATTTCAAGACACTCCCTGACCAGTCTCCGTTTCTCCTCCATTTACAGACGCTCCCTGACCAGATTCCATTTCTCTTCACTTACAGACGCTCCCTGACCAGTCTCCATTTCTCCTCCATTTACTGACCCTCCCTGACCAGTCTCCATTTCTCCTCCATTTGCAGACACTCCCTGACCAGTCTCCATTTCTCCTCCATTTACAGATGCTCCCTGAGTTGTCACCATTTCTCCTCCATTTACAGACGCTCCCTGACAAGTCTCCATTTCTCCTCCATTTACAGACGCTCCCTGACCAGTCTCCATTTCTCCTCCATTTACAGACGCTCCCTGACAAGTCTCCATTTCTCCTCCATTTACAGACGCTCCCTGACCAGTATCCATTTCTCCTCCATTTACAGACTTTTCCTGACCAGTCTCCATTTCTCCTCCATTGACAGACGCTCCCTGACCAGTCTCCATTTCTCTTCACTTACAAACGCACACTGATCAGTCTCCATTTCACCTCCATTTGCAGACGCTCCCTGACCAGTCTCCATTTCTCCTCCATTTACAGATGCTCCCTGACCTGTCCCCATTTCTTCTCCATTTACAGATGCTCCCTGATGAGTCACTATTTTGCCTTCATTTACCGACACTCCCTGACCAGTCTCCATTTCTCCTCCATATGCAAATGCTCCCTGACCAGTCTCCATTTCTCCTCCATTTACAGACGCTGCCTGACCAGTGTCCATTTCTCTTCACTTACAGATGCTCCCTGACCAGTCTCCATTTCTTCTCCATTTACAGACGCTCCCTGACCAGTCTCCATTTCTCCTCCATTTACAGACCCTCCCTGACCAGTCATCATTTCTCCTCCATTTGCAGACACTCCCTGACCAGTCTCCATTTCTCCTCCATTTGCAGACAATCCCTGACCAGACTCCATTTCTCCTCCATTTACAAATGCTCCCTGACCAGTCTCCATTTCTCCTCAATTTACAGACTCTCCCTGACCAGTCTCCATTTCTCTTCACTTACAGATGCTGCCTGACCAGTCTCCATTTCTCCTCCATTTACAGACCCTCCCGGACCAGTCCATTTCTCCTCCATTTACAGACCCTCCCTGACCAGTCATCATTTCCCCTCCATTTACAGACACTCCCTGACCAGTCTCCATTTCTCCTCCATTTACAGACGCTCCCTGACCAGTCACCATTTCTCCTCCATTTACAGACGCTCCCTGACCAGTCACCATTTCTCCTCCATTTACTGACCCTCCCTGACCAGTCTCCATTTCTGCTCCATTTGTAGACACTCCCTGACCAGTCTCCATTTCTCCTCCATTTACAGATGCTCCCTGAGTTGTCACCATTTCTCCTCCATTTACAGACGCTCCCTGACAAGTCTCCATTTCTCCTCCATTTACAGACGCTCCCTGACCAGTCTCCATTTCTCCTCCATTTACAGACGCTCCCTGACAAGTCTCCATTTCTCCTCCATTTACAGACGCTCCCTGACCAGTCTCCATTTCTCCTCCATTTACAGACTTTTCCTGACCAGTCTCCCTTTCTCCTCCATTTACGGACACTCCCTGACCAGTCTCCATTTCTCCTCCATTTGCAGACGCTCCCTGACCAGTCTCCATTTCTCCTCCATTTACAGACGCTCCCTGACAAGTCTCCATTTCTCCTCCATTTACAGACGCTCCCTGACCAGTCTCCATTTCTCCTCCATTTACAGACTTTTCCTGACCAGTCTCCCTTTCTCCTCCATTTACGGACACTCCCTGACCAGTCTCCATTTCTCCTCCATTTGCAGACACTCCCTGACCAGTCTCCATTTCTCCTCCATTTACAAATGCTCCCTGACCAGTCTCCATTTCTCCTCCATTTACAGACTCTCCCTGACCGGTCTCCATTTCTCTTCACTTACAGATGCTGCCTGACCAGTCTCCATTTCTCCTCCATTTACAGACCCTCCCGGACCAGTCCATTTCTCCTCCATTTACAGACCCTCCCTGACCAGTCATCATTTCCCCTCCATTTACAGACACTCCCTGACCAGTCTCCATTTCTCCTCCATTTACAGACGCTCCCTGAACAGTCACCATTTCTCCTCCATTTACAGACGCTCCCTGACCAGTCACCATTTCTCCTCCATTTACAGACACTCCCTGACCAGTCTCCATTTCTCCTCCATTTACAGACGCTCCCTGACCAGTCCCCATTTCTCTTCACTTACAGACGCCCCCTGACCAGTCGCCGGTTCTCTTCACTTACAGACGCTCCGTGACCAGTCTCCATTTCTCCTCCATTTACAGACCCTTCCTGACCAGTCTCCATTTCTCCTCCATTTACAGACGCTCCCTGACCAGTCTCCATTTCACCTCCATTTCCAGACACTCTCTGACCAGTCTCCATTTCTCCTCCATTTGCAGACGCTCCCTGACCAGTCTCCATTTCTCTTCACTTACAAACACTCACTGATCAGTCTCCATTTCACCTCCATATACAGACGCTCCCTGACCAGTCTCCATTTCTCCTCCATTTACAGATGCTCCCTGACTTGTCCCCATTTCGTCTCCATTTACAGATGCTCCCTGATGAGTCACTATTTTGCCTTCATTTACCGACACTCCCTGACCAGTCTCCATTTCTCCTCCATTTACAAATGCTCCCTGACCAGTCTCCATTTCTCCTCCATTTACAAATGCTCCCTGACCAGTCTCCATTTCTCCTCCATTTACAGACGCTGCCTGACCAGTCTCCATTTCTCTTCACTTACAGATGCTCCCTGACCAGTCTCCATTTCTTCTCCATTTACAGACGCTCCCTGACCAGTCTCCATTTCTCCTCCATTTACAGACTCTCCCTGACCAGTCATCATTTCTCCTCCATTTGCAGACACTCCCTGACCAGTCTCCATTTCTCCTCCATTTGCAGACACTCCCTGACCAGTCTCCATTTCTCCTCCATTTACAGACGCTCCCTGACCAGTCTCCATTTCTCTTCACTTACAAATGCTGCCTGACCAGTCTCCATTTCTCCTCCATTTACAGACCCTCCCGGACCAGTCTCCATTTCTCCTCCATTTACAGACCCTCCCTGACCAGTCATCATTTCCCCTCCATTTACAGACACTCCCTGACCAGTCTCCATTTCCCCTCCATTTACAGACGCTCCCTGACCAGTCACCATTTCTCCTCCATTTACAGACGCTCCCTGACCAGTCGCCATTTCTCCTCCATTTACAGATGCTCCCTGAGCATGTCACCATTGCTCCTCCATTTACAAATGCTCCCTGACCAGCCACCATTACTCCTTCATTTACAGACGCTCCCTGACCAGTCACCATTTCTCCTCCATTTACAGACGCTCCCTGACCAGTCTCCATTTCTATTCACTTACAGATGCTCCCTGACCAGTCACCATTTCACCTCCATTTACAGACCCTCCCTGACCAGTCTCCATTTCTCCTCCATTTACAGACACTCCCTGTCCAGTCTCTATTTCTCCTCCATTTACAGATGCTCCCTGACCGGTCTCCATTTCTCGTCCATTTACAAATGCTCCCTGACCAGTCTCCATTTCTCCTCCATTTACAGACCCTCCCTGACCAGTCTCCATTTCTCCTCCATTTAAAGACACTCCCTGTCCAGTCTCTATTTCTCCTCCATTTGCAGACACTCCCTGACCAGTCTCCATTTCTCCTCCATTTACAAATGCTCCCTGACCAGTCTCCATTACTCCTCCATTTACAGACTCTCCCTGACCAGTCTCCATTTCTCTTCACTTACAGATGCTGCCTGACCAGTCTCCATTTCTCCTCCATTTACAGACCCTCCCGGACCAGTCCATTTCTCCTCCATTTACAGACCCTCCCTGACCAGTCATCATTTCCCCTCCATTTACAGACACTCCCTGACCAGTCTCCATTTCTCCTCCATTTACAGACGCTCCCTGACCAGTCACCATTTCTCCTCCATTTACAGACACTCCCTGACCAGTCACCATTTCTCCTCCATTTACAGACACTCCCTGACCAGTCTCCATTTCTCCTCCATTTACAGACGCTCCCTGACCAGTCCCCATTTCTCTTCACTTACAGACGCCCCCTGACCAGTCGCCGGTTCTCTTCACTTACAGACGCTCCGTGACCAGTCTCCATTTCTCCTCCATTTACAGACCCTTCCTGACCAGTCTCCATTTCTCCTCCATTTACAGACGCTCCCTGACCAGTCTCCATTGCACCTCCATTTCCAGACACTCTCTGACCAGTCTCCATTTCTCCTCCATTTACAGACGCTCCCTGACCAGTCACCATTTCTCCTCCATTTACAGACACTCCCTGACCAGTCACCATTTCTCCTCCATTTACAGACGCTCCATGACCAGTCTCCATTTCTCCTCCATTTACAGATGCTCCCTGACCTGTCCCCATTTCGTCTCCATTTACAGATGCTCCCTGATGAGTCACTATTTTGCCTTCATTTACCGACACTCCCTGACCAGTCTCCATTTCTCCTCCATTTACAAATGCTCCCTGACCAGTCTCCATTTCTCCTCCATTTACAGACGCTGCCTGACCAGTCTCCATTTCTCTTCACTTACAGATGCTCCCTGACCAGTCTCCATTTCTTCTCCATTTACAGACGCTCCCTGACCAGTCTCCATTTCTCCTCCATTTACAGACCCTCCCTGACCAGTCATCATTTCTCCTCCATTTGCAGACACTCCCTGACCAGTCTCCATTTCTCCTCCATTTGCAGACACTCCCTGACCAGTCTCCATTTCTCCTCCATTTACAAATGCTCCCTGACCAGTCTCCATTTCTCCTCCATTTACAGACGCTCCCTGACCAGTCTCCATTTCTCTTCACTTACAAATGCTGCCTGACCAGTCTCCATTTCTCCTCCATTTACAGACCCTCCCGGACCAGTCTCCATTTCTCCTCCATTTACAGACCCTCCCTGACCAGTCATCATTTCCCCTCCATTTACAGACACTCCCTGACCAGTCTCCATTTCTCCTCCATTTACAGACGCTCCCTGACCAGTCACCATTTCTCCTCCATTTACAGACGCTCCCTGACCAGTCGCCATTTCTCCTCCATTTACAGATGCTCCCTGAGCATGTCAACATTTCTCCTCCATTTACAAATGCTCCCTGACCAGCCACCATTACTCCTTCATTTACAGACGCTCCCTGACCAGTCACCATTTCTCCTCCATTTACAGACGCTCCCTGACCAGTCTCCATTTCTCTTCACTTACAGATGCTCACTGACCAGTCACCATTTCACCTCCATTTACAGACCCTCCCTGACCAGTCTCCATTTCTCCTCCATTTACAGACACTCCCTGTCCAGTCTCTATTTCTCCTCCATTTACAGACGCTCCCTGACCAGTCTCCATTTCTCCTCCATTTTCAGATTCTCCCTGACCAGTCATCATTTCTCCTCCATTTGCAGACACTCCCTGACCAGTCTCCATTTCTCCTCCATTTGCAGACACTCCCTGACCAGTCTCCATTTCTCCTCCCTTTACCAATACTCCCTGACCAGTCTCAATTTCTCCTCCATTTACAGACGCTCCCTGACGAGTCTCCATTTCTCTTCACTTACAGATGCTGCCTGACTAGTGTCCATTTCTCCTCCATTTACAGACCCTCCCGGACCAGTCTCCATTTCTCCTCCATTTACAGACCCTCCCTGGCCAGTCATCAGTTCCCCTCCATTTACAGACTCTCCCTGACCAGTCTCCATTTCTCCTCCATTTACAGACGCTCCCTGCCCAGTCACCATTTCTCCTCCATTTACAGACGCTCCCTGACCAGTCTCCATTACTCCTCCATTTACAGACGCTCCCTGACCAGTCTCCATTTCTCTTCACTTACAGATGCTGCCTGACCAGTCTCCATTTCTCCTCCATTTACAGACCCTCCCGGACCAGTCCATTTCTCCTCCATTTACAGACCCTCCCTGACCAGTCATCATTTCCCCTCCATTTACAGACACTCCCTGACCAGTCTCCATTTCTCCTCCATTTACAGTCGCTCCCTGAACAGTCACCATTTCTCCTCCATTTACAGACGCTCCCTGACCAGTCGCCATTTCTCCTCCATTTACAGATGCTCCCTGAGCATGTCACCATTTCTCCTCCATTTACAGACCCTCCCTGACCAGTCTCCATTTCTCCTCCATTTACAGACACTCCCTGTCCAGTCTCTATTTCTCCTCCATTTACAGACGCTCCCTGACCAGTCTCCATTTCTCTTCACTTACAGATGCTCCCTGACCAGTCACCATTTCACCTCCATTTACAGACCCTCCCTGACCAGTCTCCATTTCTCCTCCATTTACAGACACTCCCTGTCCAGTCTCTATTTCTCCTCCATTTACAGACGCTCCCTGACCAGTCTCCATTTCTCGTCCATTTACAAATGCTCCCTGACCAGTCTCCATTTCTCCTCCATTTACAGACCCTCCCTGACCAGTCTCCATTTCTCCTCCATTTACAGACACTCCCTGTCCAGTCTCTATTTCTCCTCCATTTGCAGACACTCCCTGACCAGTCTCCATTTCTCCTCCATTTACAAATGCTCCCTGACCAGTCTCCATTACTCCTCCATTTACAGACTCTCCCTGACCAGTCTCCATTTCTCTTCACTTACAGATGCTGCCTGACCAGTCTCCATTTCTCCTCCATTTACAGACCCTCCCGGACCAGTCCATTTCTCCTCCATTTACAGACCCTCCCTGACCAGTCATCATTTCCCCTCCATTTACAGACACTCCCTGACCAGTCTCCATTTCTCCTCCATTTACAGACGCTCCCTGACCAGTCACCATTTCTCCTCCATTTACAGACACTCCCTGACCAGTCACCATTTCTCCTCCATTTACAGACACTCCCTGACCAGTCTCCATTTCTCCTCCATTTACAGACGCTCCCTGACCAGTCCCCATTTCTCTTCACTTACAGACGCCCCCTGACCAGTCGCCGGTTCTCTTCACTTACAGACGCTCCGTGACCAGTCTCCATTTCTCCTCCATTTACAGACCCTTCCTGACCAGTCTCCATTTCTCCTCCATTTACAGACGCTCCCTGACCAGTCTCCATTGCACCTCCATTTCCAGACACTCTCTGACCAGTCTCCATTTCTCCTCCATTTACAGACGCTCCCTGACCAGTCACCATTTCTCCTCCATTTACAGACACTCCCTGACCAGTCACCATTTCTCCTCCATTTACAGACGCTCCATGACCAGTCTCCATTTCTCCTCCATTTACAGATGCTCCCTGACCTGTCCCCATTTCGTCTCCATTTACAGATGCTCCCTGATGAGTCACTATTTTGCCTTCATTTACCGACACTCCCTGACCAGTCTCCATTTCTCCTCCATTTACAAATGCTCCCTGACCAGTCTCCATTTCTCCTCCATTTACAGACGCTGCCTGACCAGTCTCCATTTCTCTTCACTTACAGATGCTCCCTGACCAGTCTCCATTTCTTCTCCATTTACAGACGCTCCCTGACCAGTCTCCATTTCTCCTCCATTTACAGACCCTCCCTGACCAGTCATCATTTCTCCTCCATTTGCAGACACTCCCTGACCAGTCTCCATTTCTCCTCCATTTGCAGACACTCCCTGACCAGTCTCCATTTCTCCTCCATTTACAAATGCTCCCTGACCAGTCTCCATTTCTCCTCCATTTACAGACGCTCCCTGACCAGTCTCCATTTCTCTTCACTTACAAATGCTGCCTGACCAGTCTCCATTTCTCCTCCATTTACAGACCCTCCCGGACCAGTCTCCATTTCTCCTCCATTTACAGACCCTCCCTGACCAGTCATCATTTCCCCTCCATTTACAGACACTCCCTGACCAGTCTCCATTTCTCCTCCATTTACAGACGCTCCCTGACCAGTCACCATTTCTCCTCCATTTACAGACGCTCCCTGACCAGTCGCCATTTCTCCTCCATTTACAGATGCTCCCTGAGCATGTCAACATTTCTCCTCCATTTACAAATGCTCCCTGACCAGCCACCATTACTCCTTCATTTACAGACGCTCCCTGACCAGTCACCATTTCTCCTCCATTTACAGACGCTCCCTGACCAGTCTCCATTTCTCTTCACTTACAGATGCTCCCTGACCAGTCACCATTTCACCTCCATTTACAGACCCTCCCTGACCAGTCTCCATTTCTCCTCCATTTACAGACACTCCCTGTCCAGTCTCTATTTCTCCTCCATTTACAGACGCTCCCTGACCAGTCTCCATTTCTCCTCCATTTACAGACGCTCCCTGACCAGTCTCCATTACTCCTCCATTTACAGACGCTCCCTGACCAGTCTCCATTTCTCCTCCATTTACAGATGCTCCCTGACCTTTCACCATTTCTTCTCCATTTACAGACGCTCCCTGATGAGTCACCATTTTGCCTTCATTTACAGACACTCCCTGACCAGTCTCCATTTATACTCCATTTACAAATGCTCCCTGACCAGTCTCCATTTCTCCTCCATTTACAGACGCTCCCTGACCAGTCTCCATTTCTCTTCACTTGCAGACGCTCCCTGACCAGTCTCCATTTCTCCTCCATTTACAGACACTCCATGACCAGTCTCCATTTCTCCTCCATTTACAGACCCTCCCTGACCAGTCTCCATTTCTCCTCCATTTGCAGACACTCCCTGACCAGTCTCCATTTCTCCCCCATTTACAGATGCTCCCTGACCAGTCTCCATTTCTCCTCCATTTACAGATGCTCCCTGACCAGTCTCCATTTCTCCTCCATTTACAGACGCTCCATGACCAGTCTCCATTTCTCAGCACTTACAGATGCTCCCTGACCAGTCTACATTTTTCCTCCAGTTACAGACCCTCCCGGAGCAGTCTCCATTTCTCCTCCATTTACAGACGCCCCCTGACCAGTCACCATTTCTCCTCCATTTACAAATGCTCCCTGACCAGTCGCCATTTCTCCTCCATTTACAGATGCTCCCTGAGCAGTCACCATTTCTCCTCCATTTACAAATGCTCCCTGACCAGCCACCATTTCTCCTTCATTTACAGACGCTCCCTGACCAGTCACCATTTCTCCTCCATTTACAGACGCTCCCTGACCAGTCTCCATTTCTCTTCACTTACAGATGCTCCCTGACGAGTCACCATTTCTCCTCCATTTACAGACCCTCCCTGACCAGTCTCCATTTCTCCTCCATTTACAGACACTCCCTGTCCAGTCTCCATTTCTCCAACATTTCCAGACACTCCCTGACCAGTCTCCATTTCTCCTCCATTTACAGACGCTCCCTGACCAGTCTCCATTTCTCTTCACTTACAGAGCTCCCCGACCAGTCTCCAGGTCTCTTCACTTACAGACGCTCCCTGACCAGTCTCCATTTATCCTCCATTTACAGACGCTCCCTGACCAGTCATCATTTCTGCTCCATTTGCAGACACTCCCTGTCCAGTCTCCATTTCTCCTCCATTTATAGATGCTCCCTGACCTGTCACCATTTCTTCTCCATTTACAGACGCTTCCTGATGAGTCACTATTTCGCCTTCATTTACAGACACTCCCTGACCAGTCTCCATTACTCTTCACTTACAGATGCTCCCTGACCAGTCTCCATTTCTCATCCATTTACAGACCCTCCCGGACCAGTCTCCATTTCTCCTCCATTTACAGACGCCCCCTGACCAGTCACCATTTCTCCTCCATTTACAGATGCTCCCTGACCAGCCGCCATTTCTCCTCCATTTACAGATGCTACCTGAGCAGTCACCATTTCTCCTCCATTTACAAACGCTCCCTGACCAGCCACCATTTCTCCTTCATTTACAGACGCTCCTTGACCAGTCACCATTTCTCCTCCATTTACAGACGCTCCCTGACCAGTCTCCATTTCTCTTCACTTACAGATGCTCCCTGACGAGTCACCATTTCTCCTCCATTTACAGACCCTCCCTGACCAGTCTCCATTTCTCCTCCATTTACAGACACTCCCTGACCAGTCTCCATTTCTCCTCCATTTACAGATGCTCCCTGACCTGTCACCATTTCTTCTCCATTTACAGATGCTCCCTGACAAGTCTCCATTTCTCCTCCATTTACAGACGCTCCCTGACCAGTCTCCATTTCTCCTCCATTTACAGATGCTCCCTGACAAGACTCCATTTCTGCTTCATTTTCAGACGCTCCCTGAACAGTCCCCAGTTCTCTTCACTTACACACGCTCCCTGACCAATCTCCATTTCGCCTCCATTTACAGACACTCCCTACCCAGTCTCCATTTCAAGACACTCCCTGACCTGTCACCATTTCTTCTCCATTTACAGGCGCTCCCTGATGAGTCACCATTTTGCCTTCATTTACAGACACTCCTTGACCAGTCTCCATTTCTACTCCATTTACAAATGATCCCTGACCAGTCTCCATTTCTCCTCCATTTACAGACGCTCCCTGACCAGTCTCCATTTCTCTTCACTTGCAGCCGCTCCCTGACCAGTCTCCATTTCTCCTCCATTTACAGACACTCCATGACCAGTCTCCATTTCTCCTCCATTTACAGACCCTCCCTGACCAGTCTCCATTTCTCCTCCATTTGCAGACACTCCCTGACCCGTCTCCATTTCTCCTCCATTTACAGATGCTCCCTGACCAGTCTCCATTTCTCCTCCATTTAAAAATGCTCCCTGACCAGTCTCCATTTCTCCTCCATTTACAGACGCTCCATGACCAGTCTCCATTTCTCTTCACTTACAGATGCTCCCTGACCAGTCTCCATTTCTCCTCCATTTACAGACCCTCCCGGACCAGTCTCCATTTCTCCTCCATTTACAGACGCCCCCTGACCAGTTACCATTTCTCCTCCATTTACAAATGCTCCCTGACCAGTCGCCATTTCTCCTCCATTTACAGACGCTCCCTGACCAATCTCCATTTCTCTTCACTTACAGTTGCTCCCTGACGAGTCACCATTTCTCCTCCATTTACAGACCCTCCCTGACCAGTCTCCATTTCTCCTCCATTTACAGACACTCCCTGTCCAGTCTACATTTCTCCAACATTTCCAGACACTCCCTGACCAGTCTCCATTTCTCCTCCATTTACAGACGCTCCCTGACCAGTCTCCATTTCTCTTCACTTACAGAGCTCCCTGACCAGTCTCCAGTTCTCTTCACTTACAGACGCTCCCTGACCAGTCTCCATTTATGCTCCATTTACAGACGCTCCCTGACAAGTCATCATTTCTGCTCCATTTGCAGACACTCCCTGACCAGTCTCCATTTCTCCTCCATTTACAGATGCTCCCTGACCTGTCACCATTTCTTCTCCATTTACAGATGCTCCCTGACAAGTCTCCATTTCTCCTCCATTTACATACGCTCCCTGACCAGTCTCCATTTCTCCTCCATTTACAGATGCTCCCTGACAAGACTCCATTTCTGCTTCATTTTCAGACGCTCCCTGACCAGTCCCCAGTTCTCTTCACTTACACACGCTCCCTGACCAATCTCCATTTCGCCTCCATTTACAGACACTCCCTACCCAGTCTCCATTCCTCCTCCATTTCAAGACACTCCCTGACCAGTCTCCATTTCTCCTCCATTTACAGACGCTCCATGACCAGATTCCATTTCTCTTCACTTACAGACGCTCCCTGACCAGTCTCCATTTCTCCTCCATTTACAGACCCTCCCTGACCAGACATCATTTCTCCTCCATTTGCAGACACTCCGTGACCAGTCTCCATTTCTCCTCCATTTTCAGACGCTCCTTGACCTGTCACCATTTCTCCTCCATTTACAGACGCTCCCTGACAAGTCTCCATTTCTCCTCCATTTACAGACGCTCCCTGACCAGTCTCCATTTCTCCTCCATTTACAGACGCTCCCTGACAAGTCTCCATTTCTCCTCCATTTACAGATGCTCCCTGACCAGTCTCCATTTCTCCTCCATTTACAGACCCTTCCTGACCAGTCTCCATTTCTCCTCCATTTACAGACGCTCCCTGACCAGTCTCCATTACTCCTCCATTTACAGACGCTCCCTGACCAGTCTCCATTACTCCTCCATTTACAGACGCTCCCTGACCAGTCTCCATTTCTCCTCCATTTACAGATGCTCCCTGACCTGTCACCATTTCTTCTCCATTTACAGGCGCTCCCTGATGAGTCACCATTTTGCCTTCATTTACAGACACTCCCTGACAAGTCTCCATTTCTACTCCATTTACAAATGATCCCTGACCAGTCTCCATTTCTCCTCCATTTACAGACGCTCCCTGACCAGTCTCCATTTCTCTTCACTTGCAGCCGCTCCCTGACCAGTCTCCATTTCTCCTCCATTTACAGACACTCCATGACCAGTCTCCATTTCTCCTCCATTTACAGACCCTCCCTGACCAGTCTCCATTTCTCCTCCATTTGCAGACACTCCCTGACCCGTCTCCATTTCTCCTCCATTTACAGATGCTCCCTGACCAGTCTCCATTTCTCCTCCATTTACAGATGCTCCCTGACCAGTCTCCATTTCTCCTCCATTTACAGACGCTCCATGACCAGTCTCCATTTCTCTTCACTTACAGATGCTCCCTGACCAGTCTCCATTTCTCCTCCATTTACAGACCCTCCCGGAACAGTCTCCATTTCTCCTCCATTTACAGACGCCCCCTGACCAGTCACCATTTCTCCTCCATTTACAGATGCTCCCTGACCAGTCGCCATTTCTCCTCCATTTACAGAGGCTCCCTGAGCAGTCACCATTTCTCCTCCATTTACAAACGCTCCCTGACCAGCCACCGTTTCTCCTTCATTTACAGACGCTCCCTGACATGTCACCATTTCTCCTCCATTTACAGACGCTCCCTGACCAGTCTCCATTTCTCTTCACTTACAGATGCTCCCTGACGAGTCACCATTTCTCCTCCATTTACAGACCCTCCCTGACCAGTATCCATTTCTCCTCCATTTACAGACACTCCCTGTCCAGTCTCCATTTCTCCACCATTTCCAGACACTCCCTGACCAGTCTCCATTTCTCCTCCATTTACAGACGCTCCCTGACCAGTCTCCATTTCTCTTCACTTGCAGAGCTCCCCGACCAGTCTCCAGTTCTCTTCACTGACAGACGCTCCCTGACCAGTCTCCATTATCCTCCATTTACAGACGCTCCCTGATCAGTCATCATTTCTGCTCCATTTGCAGTCACTCCCTGACCAGTCTCCATTTCTCCTCCATTTACAGATGCTCCCTGACCTGTCACCATTTCTTCTCCATTTACAGACGCTCCCGGATGAGTCACTATTTCGCCTTCATTTACAGACACTCCCTGACCAGTCTCCATTACTCTTCACTTACAGATGCTCCCTGACGAGTCTCCATTTCTCATCCATTTACAGACCCTCCCGGACCAGTCTCCATTTCTCCTCCATTTACAGACGCCCCCTGACCAGTCACCATTTCTCCTCCATTTACAGATGCTCCCTGACCAGTCGCCATTTCTCCTCCATTTACAAATACTCCCTGACCAGTCTCCATTTCTCCTCCATTTACATACTCTCCCTGACGAGTCTCCATTTCTCTTCACTTACAGATGCTGCCTGACCAGTCTCCATTTCTCCTCCATTTGCAGACCCTCCCGGACCAGTCTCCAATACTCCTCCATTTACAGACCCTCCCTGGCCAGTCATCATTTCCCCTCCATTTACAGACCCTCCCGGACCAGTCTCCATTTCTCCTCCATTTACAGATGCTCCCTGACCTGTCACCATTTCTTCTCCATTTACAGACGCTCCCTGATGAGTCACCATTTTGCCTTCATTTACATAAACTCCCTGACCAGTCTCCATTTCTACTCCATTTACAAATGCTCCCTGACCAGTCTCCATTTCTCCTCCATTTACAGTTGCTCCCTGACCAGTCTCCATTTCTCTTCACTTGCAGACGCTCCCTGACCAGTCTCCATTTCTCCTCCATTTACAGACACTCCATGACCAGTCTCCATTTCTCCTCCATTTACAGACCCTCCCTGAGCAGTCTCCATTTCTCCTCCATTTGCAGACACTCCCTGACCAGTCTCCATTTCTCCTCCATTTACAGATGCTCCCTGACCAGTCTCCATTTCTCCTCCATTTGCAGATGCTCCCTGACCAGTCTCCATTTCTCCTCCATTTACAGACGCTGCATGACCAGTCTCCATTTCTCTTCACTTACAGATGCTCCCTGACCCGTCTCCATTTCTCCTCCATTTACAGACCCTCCCGGACCAGTCCCCATTACTTCTCCATTTACAGACGCCCCCTGACCAGTCACCATTTCTCCTCCATTTACAGATGCTCCCTGACCAGTCGCCATTTCTCCTCCATTTACAGATGCTCCCTGAGCAGTCACCATTTCTCCTCCATTTACAAACGCTCCCTGACCAGCCACCATTTCTTCTTCATTTACAGACGCTCCCTGACGAGTCACAATTTCTCCTCCATTTACAGACCCTCCCTGACCAGTCTCCATTTCTCCTCCATTTACAGACACTCCCTGTCCAGTCTCCATTTCTCCACCATTTCCAGACACTCCCTGACCAGTCTCCATTTCTCCTCCATTTACAGATGCTCCCTGACCAGTCTCCATTTCTCTTCACTCACAGAGCTCCCCGACCAGTCTCCAGTTCTCTTCACTTACAGACGCTCCCTGACCAGTCTCCATTTATCCTCCATTTACAGACGCTCCCTGACCAGTCATCATTTCGGCTCCATTTGCAGACACTCCCTGACCAGTCTCCATTTCTCCTCCATTTATAGATGCTCCCTGACCTGTCACCATTTCTTCTCCATTTACAGACGCTCCCGGATGAGTCACTATTTCGCCTTCATTTACAGACACTCCCTGACCAGTCTCCATTACTCTTCACTTACAGATGCTCCCTGACGAGTCTCCATTTCTCATCCATTTACAGACCCTCCCGGACCAGTCTCCATTTCTCCTCCATTTACAGACGCCCCCTGACCAGTCACCATTTCTCCTCCATTTACAGATGCTCCCTGACCAGTCGCCATTTCTCCTCCATTTACAGATGCTCCCTGAGCAGTCACCATTTCTCCTCCATTTACAGACGCTCCCTGACCAGTCTCCATTTCTCTTCACTTACAGATGCTCCCTGACGAGTCACCATTTCTCCTCCATTTACAGACCCTCCCTGACCAGTCTCCATTTCTCCTCCATTTACAGACACTCCCTGTCCAGTCTCCATTTCTCCAACATTTCCAGACACTCCCTGACCAGTCTCCATTTCTCCTCCATTTACAGACGCTCCCTGACCAGTCTCCATTTCTCTTCACTTACAGAGAACCCTGACCAGTCTCCAGTTCTCTTCACTTACAGACGCTCCCTGATCAGTCTCCATTTATGCTCCATTTACAGACGCTCCCTGACAAGTCATCATTTCTGCTCCATTTGCAGACACTCCCTGACCAGTCTCCATTTCTCCTCCATTTACAGGTGCTCCCTGACCTGTCACCATTTCTTCTCCATTTACAGATGCTCCCTGACAAGTCTCCATTTCTCCTCCATTTACAGACGCTCCCTGACCAGTCTCCATTTCTCCTCCATTTACAGATGTTCCCTGACAAGACTCCATTTCTGCTTCATTTTCAGACGCTCCCTGACCAGTCCCCAGTTCTCTTCACTTACACACGCTCCCTGACCAATCTCCAATTCACCTCCATTTACAGACACTCCCTACCCAGTCTCCATTTCTCCTCCATTTCAAGACACTCCCTGATCAGTCATCATTTCTCCTCCATTTGCAGACACTCCCTGACCAGTCTCCATTTCTCCTCCATTTAAAGACGCTCCCTGACCTGTGACCATTTCTCCTCCATTTACAGACGCTCCCTGACAAGTCTCCATTTCTCCTCCATTTACAGACGCTCCCTGACTAGTCTCCATTTCTCTTCCATTTACAGACGCTCCCTGACAAGTCTCCATTTCTCCTCCATTTACAGATGCTCCCTGACCAGTCTCCATTTCTCCTCCATTTAAAGACCCTTCTTGACCAGTCTCCATTTCTCCTCCATTTACAGACACTCCCTGACCAGTCTCCATTTCTCTTCACTTGCAGACGCTCCCTGACCAGTCTCCATTTCTCCTCCATTTACAGACAGTCCATGACCAGTCTCCATTTCTCCTCCATTTACAGACCCTCCCTGACCAGTCTCCATTTCTCCTTCATTTACAGACGCTCCCTGACCAGTCTCCATTTCTCTTCACTTGCAGATGCTCCCTGACGAGTCACCATTTCTCCTCCATTTACAGACCCTCCCTGACCAGTCTCCATTTCTCCTCCATTTACAGACACTCCCTGTCCAGTCTCCATTTCTCCACCATTTCCAGACACTCCCTGACCAGTCTCCATTTCTCCTCCATTTACAGACGCTCCCTGACCAGTCTCCATTTCTCCTCAGTTACAGAGCTCCCCGACCAGTCTCCAGTTCTCTTCACTTACAGACGCTCCCTGACCAGTCTCCATTTATCCTCCATTTACAGACGCTCCCTGACCAGTCTCCATTTCTCCTCCATTTACAGATGCTCCCTGACCTGTCCCCATTTCTTCCCCATCTACAGACGCTCCCTGATGAGTCACCATTTTGCCTTCATTTACAGACACTCCCTGACCAGTCTCCATTTCTACTCCATTTACAAATGCTCCCTGACCAGTCTCCATTTCTCCTCCATTTTCAGATTCTCCCTGACCAGTCATCATTTCTCCTCCATTTGCAGACACTCCCTGACCAGTCTCCATTTCCCCTCCATTTGCAGACACTCCCTGACCAGTCTCCATTTCTCCTCCATTTACAAATACTCCCTGACCAGTCTCCATTTCTCCTCCATTTACAGACGCTCCCTGACGAGTCTCCATTTCTCTTCACTTACAGATGCTGCCTGACCAGTCTCCATTTCTCCTCCATTTACAGACCCTCCCGGACCACTCTCCATTTCTCCTCCATTTACAGACCCTCCCTGGCCAGTCATCATTTCCCCTCCATTTACAGACTCTCCCTGACCAGTCTCCATTTCTCCTCCATTTACAGATGCTCCCTGACCAGTCACCATTTCTCCTCCATTTACAGACGCTCCCTGACCAGTCTCCATTACTCCTCCATTTACAGACGCTCCCTGACCAGTCTCCATTACTCCTCCATTTACAGACGCTCCCTGACCAGTCTCCATTTCTCCTCCATTTACAGATGCTCCCTGACCTGTCACCATTTCTCCTCCATTTACAGACGCTCCCTGATGAGTCACCATTTTGCCTTCATTTACAGACACTCCCTGACCAGTCTCCATTTCTACTCCATTTACAAATGCTCCCTGACCAGCCTCCATTTCTCCTCCATTTAAAGACGCTCCCTGACCAGTCTCCATTTCTCTTCACTTGCAGACGCTCCCTGACCAGTCTCCATTTCTCCTCCATTTACAGACAGTGCATGACCAGTCTCCATTTCTCCTCCATTTACAGACCCTCCCTGACCAGTCTCCATTTCTCCTCCATTTGCAGACACTCCCTGACCAGTCTCCATTTCTCGTCCATTTACAGATGCTCCCTGACCAGTCTCCATTTCTCCTCCATTTACAGATGCTCCCTGACCAGTCTCCATTTCTCCTCCATTTACAGACGCTCCATGACCAGTCTCCATTTCTCTTCCCTTACAGATGCTCCCTGACCAGTCTCCATTTCTCCTCCATTTACAGGCCCTCCCGGACCAGTCTCCATTTCTCCTCCATTTACAGACGCCCCCTGACCAGTCACCATTTCTCCTCCATTTACAGATGCTCCCTGACCAGTCGCCATTTCTCCTCCATTTACAGATGCTCCCTGAGCAGTCACCATTTCTCCTCCATTTACAAACGCTCCCTGACCAGCCACCATTTCTCCTTCATTTACAGACGCTCCCTGACCAGTCACCATTTCTCCTCCATTTACAGACGCTCCCTGACCAGTCTCCATTTCTCTTAACTTACAGATGCTCCCTGACGAGTCACCATTTCTCCTCCATTTACAGACCCTCCCTGACCAGTCTCCATTTCTCCTCCATTTACAGACACTGCCTGTCCAGTCTCCATTTCTCCACCATTTCCAGACACTCCCTGACCAGTCTCCATTTCTCCTCCATTTACAGATGCTCGCTGACCAGTCTCCATTTCTCTTCACTTACAGAGCTCCCCGACCAGTCTCCAGTTCTCTTCACTTACAGACGCTCCCTGACCAGTCTCCATTTATCCTCCATTTACAGACACTCCCTGACCAGTCATCATTTCTGCTCCATTTGCAGACACTCCCTGACCAGTCTCCATTTCTCCTCCATTTATAGATGCTCCCTGACCTGTCAACATTTCTTCTCCATTTACAGACGCTCCCTGATGAGCCACTATTTCGCCTTCATTTACAGACACTCCCTGACCAGTCTCCATTATTCTTCACTTACAGATGCTCCCTGACCAGTCTCCATTTCTCATCCATTTACAGACCCTCCCGGACCAGTCTCCATTTCTCCTCCATTTACAGACGCCCCCTGAGCAGTCACCATTTCTCCTCCATTTACAGATGCTCCCTGACCAGTCGCCATTTCTCCTCCATTTACAGATGCTCCCTGAGCAGTCACCATTTCTCCTCCATTTACAAACGCTCCCTGACCAGCCACCATTTCTCCTTCATTTACAGACACTCCTTGACCAGTCACCATTTCTCTTCCATTTACAGACGCTCCCTGACCAGTCTCCATTTCTCTTCACTTACAGATGCTCCCTGACGAGTCACCATTTCTCCTCCATTTACAGACCCTCCCTGACCAGTCTCCATTTCTCCTCCATTTCCAGACACTCCCTGACCAGTCTCCATTTCTCCTCCATTTACAGACGCTCCCTGACCAGTCTCCATTTCTCTTCACTTACAGAGCTGCCTGACCAGTCTCCAGTTCTCTTCACTTACAGACGCTCCCTGACCAGTCTCCATTTATCCTCCATTTACAGATGCTCCCTGACAAGACATCATTTCTGCTCCATTTGCAGACACTCCCTGACCAGTCTCCATTTCTCCTCCATTTACAGACACTCCCTGTCCAGTCTCCATTTCTCCACCATTTCCAGACACTCCCTGACCAGTCTCCATTTCTCCTCCATTTACAGACGCTCCCTGACCAGTCTCCATTTCTCTTCACTTACAGAGCTCCTCGACCAGTCTCCAGTTCTCTTCACTTACAGACGCTCCCTGACCAGTCTCCATTTATCCTCCATTTACAGACGCTCCCTGACCAGTCATCATTTCTGCTCCATTTGCAGACACTCCCTGACCAGTCTCCATTTCTCCTCCATTTATAGATGCTCCCTGACCTGTCACCATTTCTTCTCCATTTACAGATGCTCCCTGATGAGTCACTATTTCGCCTTCATTTACAGACACTCCCTGACCAGTCTCCATTAGTCTTCACTTACAGATGCTCCCTGACGAGTCTCCATTTCTCATCCATTTACAGACCCTCCCGGACCAGTCTCCATTTCTCCTCCATTTACAGACGCCCCCTGACCAGTCACCATTTCTCCTCCATTTACAGATGCTCCCTGACCAGTCGCCATTTCTCATCCATTTACAGATGCTCCCTGAGCAGTCACCATTTCTCCTCCATTTACAAACGCTCCCTGACCAGCCACCATTTCTCCTTCATTTACAGACGCTCATTGACCAGTCACTATTTGTCCTCCATTTACAGACGCTCCCTGACCAGTCTCCTTTTCTCTTCACTTACAGATGCTCCCTGACGAGTCACCATTTCTCCTCCATTTACAGACCCTCCCTGACCAGTCTCCATTTCTCCTCCATTTACAGACACTCCCTGTCCAGTCTCCATTTCTCCAACATTTCCAGACACTCCCTGACCAGTCTCCATTTCTCCTCCATTTACAGACGCTCCCTGACCAGTCTCCATTTCTCTTCACTTACAGACGCTCCCTGATCAGTCTCTTATTATCCTCCATTTACAGACGCTCCCTGACAAGTCACCATTTCTGCTCCATTTGCAGACACTCCCTGACCAGTCTCCATTTCTCCTCCATTTACAGGTGCTCCCTGACCTGTCACCATTTCTTCTCCATTTACAGATGCTCCCTGACAGGTCTCCATTTCTCCTCCATTTACAAATACTCCCTGACCAGTCTCCATTTCTCCTCCATTTACAGACGCTCCCTGACGAGTCTCCATTTCTCTTCACTTACAGATGCTGCCTGACCAGTCTCCATTTCTCCTCCATTTACAGACCCTCCCGGACCAGTCTCCATTTCTCCTCCATTTACAGACCCTCCCTGGCCAGTCATCATTTCCCCTCCATTTACAGACTCTCCCTGACCAGTCTCCATTTCTCCTCCATTTACAGATGCTCCCTGACCAGTCACCATTTCTCCTCCATTTACAGACGCTCCCTGACCGGTCTCCATTACTCCTCCATTTACAGACGCTCCCTGACCAGTCTCCATTACTCCTCCATTTACAGGCGCTCCCTGACCAGTCTCCATTTCTCCTCCATTTACAGATGCTCCCTGACCTGTCACCATTTCTCCTCCATTTACAGACGCTCCCTGAGGAGTCACCATTTTGCCTTCATTTACAGACGCTCATTGAGCAGTCACTATTTGTCCTCCATTTACAGACGCTCCCTGACCAGTCTCCATTTCTCTTCACTTACAGATGCTCCCTGACGAGTCACCATTTCTCCTCCATTTACAGACCCTCCCTGACCAGTCTCCATTTCTCCTCCATTTACAAGCACTCCCTGTCCAGTCTCCATTTCTCCAACATTTCCAGACACTCCCTGACCAGTCTCCATTTCTCCTCCATTTACAGACGCTCCCTGACCAGTCTCCATTTCTCTTCACTTACAGACGCTCCCTGATCAGTCTCTATTTATCCTCCATTTACAGACGCTCCCTGACAAGTCATCATTTCTGCTCCATTTGCAGACACTCCCTGACCAGTCTCCATTTCTACTCCATTTACAAATGCTCCCTGACCAGTCTCCATTTCTCCTCCATTTACAGACGCTCCCTGACCAGTCTCCATTTCTCTTCACTTGCAGACGCTCCCTGACCAGTCTCGATTTCTCCTCCATTTACAGACACTCCATGACCAGTCTCCATTTCTCCTCCATTTACAGACCCTCCCTGACCAGTCTCCATTTCTCCTCCATTTGCAGACACTCCCTGACCAGTCTCCATTTCTCCTCCATTTACAGATGCTCCCTGACCAGTCTCCATTTCTCCTCCATTTACAGATGCTCCCTGACCAGTCTCCATATCTCCTCCATTTACAGACGCTCCATGACCAGTCTCCATTTCTCTTCCCTTACAGATGCTCCCTGACCAGTCTCCATTTCTCCTCCATTTACAGACCCTCCCGGACCAGTCTCCATTTCTCCTCCATTTACAGACGCCCCCTGACCAGTCACCATTTCTCCTCCATTTACAGATGCTCCCTGACCAGTCGCCATTTCTCCTCCATTTACAGATGCTCCCTGAGCAGTCATCATTTCTCCTCCATTTACAAACGCTCCCTGACCAGCCACCATTTCTCCTTCATTTACAGATGCTCCCTGACCAGTCACCATTTCTCCTTCATTTACAGACGCTCCCTGACCAGTCTCCATTTCTCTTCACTTACAGATGCTCCCTGACGAGTCACCATTTCTCCTCCATTTACAGACCCTCCCTGACCAGTCTCCATTTCTCCTCCATTTACAGACACTCCCTGTCCAGTCTCCATTTCTCCACCATTTCCAGACACTCCCTGACCAGTCTCCATTTCTCCTCCATTTTCAGACGCTCCCTGACCAGTCTCCATTTCTCCTCAGTTACAGAGCTCCCCGACCAGTCTCCAGTTCTCTTCACTTACAGACGCTCCCTGACCAGTCTCCATTTATCCTCCATTTACAGACGCTCCCTGACCAGTCTCCATTTCTCCTCCATTTACAGATGCTCCCTGACCTGTCCCCATTTCTTCCCCATCTACAGACGCTCCCTGATGAGTCACCATTTTGCCTTCATTTACAGACACTCCCTGACCAGTCTCCATTTCTACTCCATTTACAAATGCTCCCTGACCAGCCTCCATTTCTCCTCCATTTTCAGATTCTCCCTGACCAGTCATCATTTCTCCTCCATTTGCAGACACTCCCTGACCAGTCTCCATTTCTCCTCCATTTGCAGACACTCCCTGACCAGTCTCCATTTCTCCTCCATTTACAAATACTCCCTGACCAGTCTCCATTTCTCCTCCATTTACAGACGCTCCCTGACGAGTCTCCATTTCTCTTCACTTACAGATGCTGCCTGACCAGTCTCCATTTCTCCTCCATTTACAGACCCTCCCGGACCAGTCTCCATTTCTCCTCCATTTACAGACCCTCCCTGGCCAGTCATCATTGCCCCTCCATTTACAGACTCTCCCTGACCAGTCTCCATTTCTCCTCCATTTACAGATGCTCCCTGACCAGTCACCATTTCTCCTCCATTTACAGACGCTCCCTGACCAGTCTCCATTACTCCTCCATTTACAGACGCTCCCTGACCAGTCTCCATTACTCCTCCATTTACAGACGCTCCCTGACCAGTCTCCATTTCTCCTCCATTTACAGATGCTCCCTGACCTGTCACCATTTCTCCTCCATTTACAGACGCTCCCTGATGAGTCACCATTTTGCCTTCATTTACAGACACTCCCTGACCAGTCTCCATTTCTACTCCATTTACAAATGCTCCCTGACCAGTCTCCATTTCTCCTCCATTTACAGACGCTCCCTGACCAGTCTCCATTTCTCTTCACTTGCAGACGCTCCCTGACCAGTCTCCATTTCTCCTCCATTTACAGACAGTCCATGACCAGTCTCCATTTCTCCTCCATTTACAGACCCTCCCTGACCAGTCTCCATTTCTCCTCCATTTGCAGACACTCCCTGACCAGTCTCCATTTCTCCTCCATTTACAGATGCTCCCTCACCAGTCTCCATTTCTCCTCCATTTACAGATGCTCCCTGACCAGTCTCCATTTCTCCTCCATTTACAGACGCTCCATGACCAGTCTCCATTTCTCTTCCCTTACAGATGCTCCCTGACCAGTCTCCATTTCTCCTCCATTTACAGACCCTCCCGGACCAGTCTCCATTTCTCCTCCATTTACAGACGCCCCCTGACCAGTCACCATTTCTCCTCCATTTACAGATGCTCCCTGACCAGTCGCCATTTCTCCTCCATTTACAGATGCTCCCTGAGCAGTCACCATTTCTCCTCCATTTACAAACGCTCCCTGACCAGCCACCATTTCTCCTTCATTTACAGACGCTCCCTGACCAGTCACCATTTCTCCTCCATTTACAGACGCTCCCTGACCAGTCTCCATTTCTCTTAACTAACAGATGCTCCCTGACGAGTCACCATTTCTCCTCCATTTACAGACCCTCCCTGACCAGTCTCCATTTCTCCTCCATTTACAGACACTCCCTGTCCAGTCTCCATTTCTCCACCATTTCCAGACACTCCCTGACCAGTCTCCATTTCTCCTCCATTTACAGACGCTCGCTGACCAGTCTCCATTTCTCTTCACTTACAGAGCTCCCCGACCAGTCTCCAGTTCTCTTCACTTACAGACGCTCCCTGACCAGTCTCCATTTATCCTCCATTTACAGACGCTCCCTGACCAGTCATCATTTCTGCTCCATTTGCAGACACTCCCTGACCAGTCTCCATTTCTCCTCCATTTATAGATGCTCCCGGACCTGTCAACATTTCTTCTCCATTTACAGACGCTCCCTGATGAGTCACTATTTCGCCTTCATTTACAGACACTCCCTGACCAGTCTCCATTACTCTTCACTTACAGATGCTCCCTGACCAGTCTCCATTTCTCATCCTTTTACAGACCCTCCCGGACCAGTCTCCATTTCTCCTCCATTTACAGACGCCCCCTGAGCAGTCACCATTTCTCCTCCATTTACAGATGCTCCCTGACCAGTCGCCACTTCTCCTCCATTTACAGATGCTCCCTGAGCAGTCACCATTTCTCCTCCATTTACAAACGCTCCCTGGCCAGCCACCATTTCTCCTTCATTTACAGACGCTCCCTGACCAGTCTCCATTTCTCTTCACTTACAGATGCTCCCTGACGAGTCACCATTTCTCCTCCATTTACAGACCCTCCCTGACCAGTCTCCATTTCTCCTCCATTTCCAGAAACTCCCTGACCAGTATCCATTTCTCCTCCATTTACAGACGCTCCCTGACCAGTCTCCATTTCTCTTCACTTACAGAGCTCCCTGACCAGTCTCCAGTTCTCTTCACTTACAGACGCTCCCTGACCAGTCTCCATTTATCCTCCATTTACAGATGCTCCCTGACAAGAGATCATTTCTGCTCCATTTGCAGACACTCCCTGACCAGTCTCCATTACTCCTCCATTTACAGATGCTCCCTGACCTGTCACCATTTCTTCTCCATTTACAGACGCTCCCTGATGAGTCGCTACTTCGCCTTCATTTACAGACACTCCCTGACCAGTCTCCATTTACAGATGCTCCCTGACAAGACTCCATTTCTCCTTCATTTTCAGACGCTCCCTGACCAGTCCCCAGTTCTCTTCACTTACACACGCTCCCTGACCAATCTCCATTTCGCCTCCATTTACAGACACTCCCTATCCAGTCTCCATTTCTCCTCCATTTCAAGACACTCCCTGACCAGTCTCCATTTCTCCTCCATTTACAGACGCTCCCTGACCAGATTCCATTTCTCTTCACTTACAGACGCTCCCTGAACAGTCTCCATTTCTCCTCCATTTACAGACCCTCCCTGACCAGTCATCATTTCTCCTCCATTTGCAGACACTCCCTGACCAGTCTCCATTTCTCCTCCATTTACAGACGCTCCCTGACCAGTCTCCATTTCTCCTCCATTTACAGACCCTCCCTGACAAGTCTCCATTTCTCCTCCATTTACAGATGCTCCCTGACCAGTCTCCATTTCTCCTCCATTTACAGACCCTTCCTGACCAGTCTCCATTTCTCCTCCATTTACAGATGCTCCCTGACCAGTCTCCATTACTCCTCCATTTACAGACGCTCCCTGACCAGTCTCCATTACTCCTCCATTTACAGACGCTCCCTGACCAGTCTCCATTTCTCCTCCATTTACAGATGCTCCCTGACCTGTCACCATTTCTTCTCCATTTACAGACGCTCCCTGATGAGTCACCATTTTGCCTTCATTTACAGACACTCCCTGACCAGTCTCCATTTCTACTCCATTTTCAAATGCTCCCTGACCAGTCTCCATTTCTCCTCCGTTTACAGACCCTCCCGGACCAGTCTCCATTTCTCTTCACTTGCAGCCGCTCGCTGACCAGTCTCCATTTCTCCTCCATTTACAGACACTCCATGACCAGTCTCCATTTCTCCTCCATTTACAGACCCTCCCTGACCAGTCTCCATTTCTCCTCCATTTGCAGACACTCCCTGACCAGTCTCCATTTCTCTTCACTTGCAGACGCTCCCTGACCAGTCTCCATTTCTCCTCCATTTACAGACAGTCCATGACCAGTCTCCATTTCTCCTCCATTTACAGACCCTCCCTGACCAGTCTCCATTTCTCCTCCATTTGCAGACACTTCTTGACCAGTCTCCATTTCTCCTCCATTTACAGACGCTCCCTGACCAGTCTCCATTTCTCTTCACTTGCAGACGCTCCCTGACCAGTCTCCATTTCTCCTCCATTTACAGACAGTCCATGACCAGTCTCCATTTCTCCTCCATTTACAGACCCTCCCTGACCAGTCTCCATTTCTCCTCCATTTGCAGACACTCCCTGACCAGTCTCCATTTCTCCTCCATTTACAGATGCTCCCTGACCAGTCTCCATTTCTTCTCCATTTACAGATGCTCCCTGACCAGTCTCCATTTCTCCTCCATTTACAGACGCTCCATGACCAGTCTCCATTTCTCTTCCCTTACAGATGCTCCCTCACCAGTCTCCATTTCTCCTCCATTTACAGACCCTCCCGGACCAGTCTCCATTTCTCCTCCATTTACAGACGCCCCCTGACCAGTCACCATTTCTCCTCCATTTACAGATGCTCCCTGACCAGTCGCCATTTCCCCTCCATTTACAGATGCTCCCTGAGCAGTCACCATTTCTCCTCCATTTACAAACGCTCCCTGACCAGCCACCATTTCTCCTTCATTTACAGACGCTCCCTGACCAGTCACCATTTCTCCTCCATTTACAGACGCTCCCTGACCTGTCTCCATTTCTCTTAACTTACAGATGCTCCCTGACGAGTCACCATTTCTCCTCCATTTACAGACCCTCCCTGACCAGTCTCCATTTCTCCTCCATTTACAGACACTCCCTGTCCAGTCTCCATTTCTCCACCATTTCCAGACACTCCCTGACCAGTCTCCATTTCTCCTCCATTTACAGACGCTCGCTGACCAGTCTCCATTTCTCTTCACTTACAGAGCTCCCTGACCAGTCTCCAGTTCTCTTCACTTACAGACGCTCCCTGACCAGTCTCCATTTATCCTCCATTTACAGACGCTGCCTGACCAGTCATCATTTCTGCTCCATTTGCAGACACTCCCTGACCAGTCTCCATTTCTCCTCCATTTATAGATGCTCCCTGACCTGTCAACATTTCTTCTCCATTTACAGACGCTCCCTGATGAGTCACTATTTCGCCTTCATTTACAGACACTCCCTGACCAGTCTCCATTACTCTTCACTTACAGATGCTCCCTGACCAGTCTCCATTTCTCATCCATTTACAGACCCTCCCGGACCAGTCTCCATTTCTCCTCCATTTACAGATGCTCCCTGACCAGTCGCCATTTCTCCTCCATTTACAGATGCTCCCTGAGCAGTCACCATTTCTCCTCCATTTACAAACGCTCCCTGACCAGCCACCATTTCTCCTTCATTTACAGACGCTCCTTGACCAGTCACCATTTCTCCTCCATTTACAGACGCTCCCTGACCAGTCTCCATTTCTCTTCACTTACAGATGCTCCCTGACGAGTCACCATTTCTCCTCCATTTACAGACCCTCCCTGACCAGTCTCCATTTCTCCTCCATTTCCAGACACTCCCTGACCAGTCTCCATTTCTCCTCCATTTACAGATGCTCCCTGACCTGTCACCATTTCTTCTCCATTTACAGACGCTCCCTGATGAGTCACCATTTTGCCTTCATTTACAGACACTCCCTGACCAGTCTCCATTTCTACTCCATTTTCAAATGCTCCCTGACCAGTCTCCATTTCTCCTCCGTTTACAGACCCTCCCGGACCAGTCTCCATTTCTCTTCACTTGCAGCCGCTCGCTGACCAGTCTCCATTTCTCCTCCATTTACAGACACTCCATGACCAGTCTCCATTTCTCCTCCATTTACAGACCCTCCCTGACCAGTCTCCATTTCTCCTCCATTTGCAGACACTCCCTGACCAGTCTCCATTTCTCTTCACTTGCAGACGCTCCCTGACCAGTCTCCATTTCTCCTCCATTTACAGACAGTCCATGACCAGTCTCCATTTCTCCTCCATTTACAGACCCTCCCTGACCAGTCTCCATTTCTCCTCCATTTGCAGACACTTCTTGACCAGTCTCCATTTCTCCTCCATTTACAGACGCTCCCTGACCAGTCTCCATTTCTCTTCACTTGCAGACGCTCCCTGACCAGTCTCCATTTCTCCTCCATTTACAGACAGTCCATGACCAGTCTCCATTTCTCCTCCATTTACAGACCCTCCCTGACCAGTCTCCATTTCTCCTCCATTTGCAGACACTCCCTGACCAGTCTCCATTTCTCCTCCATTTACAGATGCTCCCTGACCAGTCTCCATTTCTTCTCCATTTACAGATGCTCCCTGACCAGTCTCCATTTCTCCTCCATTTACAGACGCTCCATGACCAGTCTCCATTTCTCTTCCCTTACAGATGCTCCCTCACCAGTCTCCATTTCTCCTCCATTTACAGACCCTCCCGGACCAGTCTCCATTTCTCCTCCATTTACAGACGCCCCCTGACCAGTCACCATTTCTCCTCCATTTACAGATGCTCCCTGACCAGTCGCCATTTCCCCTCCATTTACAGATGCTCCCTGAGCAGTCACCATTTCTCCTCCATTTACAAACGCTCCCTGACCAGCCACCATTTCTCCTTCATTTACAGACGCTCCCTGACCAGTCACCATTTCTCCTCCATTTACAGACGCTCCCTGACCTGTCTCCATTTCTCTTAACTTACAGATGCTCCCTGACGAGTCACCATTTCTCCTCCATTTACAGACCCTCCCTGACCAGTCTCCATTTCTCCTCCATTTACAGACACTCCCTGTCCAGTCTCCATTTCTCCACCATTTCCAGACACTCCCTGACCAGTCTCCATTTCTCCTCCATTTACAGACGCTCGCTGACCAGTCTCCATTTCTCTTCACTTACAGAGCTCCCTGACCAGTCTCCAGTTCTCTTCACTTACAGACGCTCCCTGACCAGTCTCCATTTATCCTCCATTTACAGACGCTGCCTGACCAGTCATCATTTCTGCTCCATTTGCAGACACTCCCTG
Organism: Somniosus microcephalus; assembly: GCF_052327205.1. Lineage (NCBI taxonomy): Eukaryota > Metazoa > Chordata > Chondrichthyes > Squaliformes > Somniosidae > Somniosus > Somniosus microcephalus. The sequence continues at coordinate 78,999,201 of NC_140990.1, forward strand.
ACCAGTCTCCATTTCTCCTCCATTTATAGATGCTCCCTGACCTGTCAACATTTCTTCTCCATTTACAGACGCTCCCTGATGAGTCACTATTTCGCCTTCATTTACAGACACTCCCTGACCAGTCTCCATTACTCTTCACTTACAGATGCTCCCTGACCAGTCTCCATTTCTCATCCATTTACAGACCCTCCCGGACCAGTCTCCATTTCTCCTCCATTTACAGATGCTCCCTGACCAGTCGCCATTTCTCCTCCATTTACAGATGCTCCCTGAGCAGTCACCATTTCTCCTCCATTTACAAACGCTCCCTGACCAGCCACCATTTCTCCTTCATTTACAGACGCTCCTTGACCAGTCACCATTTCTCCTCCATTTACAGACGCTCCCTGACCAGTCTCCATTTCTCTTCACTTACAGATGCTCCCTGACGAGTCACCATTTCTCCTCCATTTACAGACCCTCCCTGACCAGTCTCCATTTCTCCTCCATTTCCAGACACTCCCTGACCAGTCTCCATTTCTCCTCCATTTACAGACGCTCCCTGACCAGTCTCCATTTCTCTTCACTTACAGAGCTCCCTGACCAGTCTCCAGTTCTCTTCACTTACAGACGCTCCCTGACCAGTCTCCATTTATCCTCCATTTACAGATGCTCCCTGACAAGACATCATTTCTGCTCCATTTGCAGACACTCCCTGACCAGTCTCCATTACTCCTCCATTTACAGATGCTCCCTGACCTGTCACCATTTCTTCTCCATTTACAGACGCTCCCTGATGAGTCGCTACTTCGCCTTCATTTACAGACACTCCCTGACCAGTCTCCATTTCTCCTCCATTTACAGATGCTCCCTGACAAGACTCCATTTCTCCTTCATTTTCAGACGCTCCCTGACCAGTCCCCAGTTCTCTTCACTTACACACGCTCCCTGACCAATCTCCATTTCGCCTCCATTTACAGACACTCCCTATCCAGTCTCCATTTCTCCTCCATTTCAAGACACTCCCTGACCAGTCTCCATTTCTCCTCCATTTACAGACGCTCCCTGACCAGATTCCATTTCTCTTCACTTACAGACGCTCCCTGAACAGTCTCCATTTCTCCTCCATTTACAGACCCTCCCTGACCAGTCATCATTTCTCCTCCATTTGCAGACACTCCCTGACCAGTCTCCATTTCTCCTCCATTTACAGACGCTCCCTGACCTGTCACCATTTCTCCTCCATTTACAAACGCTCCCTGACAAGTCTCCATTTCTCCTCCATTTACAGACGCTCCCTGACCAGTCTCCATTTCTCCTCCATTTACAGACCCTCCCTGACAAGTCTCCATTTCTCCTCCATTTACAGATGCTCCCTGACCAGTCTCCATTTCTCCTCCATTTACAGACCCTTCCTGACCAGTCTCCATTTCTCCTCCATTTACAGATGCTCCCTGACCAGTCTCCATTACTCCTCCATTTACAGACGCTCCCTGACCAGTCTCCATTACTCCTCCATTTACAGACGCTCCCTGACCAGTCTCCATTTCTCCTCCATTTACAGATGCTCCCTGACCTGTCACCATTTCTTCTCCATTTACAGACGCTCCCTGATGAGTCACCATTTTGCCTTCATTTGCAGACACTCCCTGACCAGTCTCCATTTCTACTCCATTTTCAAATGCTCCCTGACCAGTCTCCATTTCTCCTCCGTTTACAGACCCTCCCGGACCAGTCTCCATTTCTCTTCACTTGCAGCCGCTCGCTGACCAGTCTCCATTTCTCCTCCATTTACAGACACTCCATGACCAGTCTCCATTTCTCCTCCATTTACAGACCCTCCCTGACCAGTCTCCATTTCTCCTCCATTTGCAGACACTCCCTGACCCGTCCCTATTTCTCCTCCATTTACAGATGCTCCCTGACCAGTCTCCATTTCTCCTCCATTTACAGACAGTCCATGACCAGTCTCCATTTCTCCTCCATTTACAGACCCTCCCTGACCAGTCTCCATTTCTCCTCCATTTGCAGACACTCCCTGACCAGTCTCCATTTCTCCTCCATTTACAGATGCTCCCTGACCAGTCTCCATTTCTTCTCCATTTACAGATGCTCCCTGACCAGTCTCCATTTCTCCTCCATTTACAGACGCTCCATGACCAGTCTCCATTTCTCTTCCCTTACAGATGCTCCCTCACCAGTCTCCATTTCTCCTCCATTTACAGACCCTCCCGGACCAGTCTCCATTTCTCCTCCATTTACAGACGCCCCCTGACCAGTCACCATTTCTCCTCCATTTACAGATGCTCCCTGACCAGTCGCCATTTCCCCTCCATTTACAGATGCTCCCTGAGCAGTCACCATTTCTCCTCCATTTACAAACGCTCCCTGACCAGCCACCATTTCTCCTTCATTTACAGACGCTCCCTGACCAGTCACCATTTCTCCTCCATTTACAGACGCTCCCTGACCTGTCTCCATTTCTCTTAACTTACAGATGCTCCCTGACGAGTCACCATTTCTCCTCCATTTACAGACCCTCCCTGACCAGTCTCCATTTCTCCTCCATTTACAGACACTCCCTGTCCAGTCTCCATTTCTCCACCATTTCCAGACACTCCCTGACCAGTCTCCATTTCTCCTCCATTTACAGACGCTCGCTGACCAGTCTCCATTTCTCTTCAATTACAGAGCTCCCTGACCAGTCTCCAGTTCTCTTCACTTACAGACGCTCCCTGACCAGTCTCCATTTATCCTCCATTTACAGACGCTGCCTGACCAGTCATCATTTCTGCTCCATTTGCAGACACTCCCTGACCAGTCTCCATTTCTCCTCCATTTATAGATGCTCCCTGACCTGTCAACATTTCTTCTCCATTTACAGACGCTCCCTGATGAGTCACTATTTCGCCTTCATTTACAGACACTCCCTGACCAGTCTCCATTACTCTTCACTTACAGATGCTCCCTGACCAGTCTCCATTTCTCATCCATTTACAGACCCTCCCGGACCAGTCTCCATTTCTCCTCCATTTACAGATGCTCCTTGACCACTCGCCATTTCTCCTCCATTTACAGATGCTCCCTGAGCAGTCACCATTTCTCCTACATTTACAAACGCTCCCTGACCAGCCACCATTTCTCCTTCATTTACAGACGCTCCTTGACCAGTCACCATTTCTCCTCCATTTACAGACGCTCCCTGACCAGTCTCCATTTCTCTTCACTTACAGATGCTCCCTGACGAGTCACCATTTCTCCTCCATTTACAGACCCTCCCTGACCAGTCTCCATTTCTCCTCCATTTCCAGACACTCCCTGACCAGTCTCCATTTCTCCTCCATTTACAGACGCTCCCTGACCAGTCTCCATTTCTCTTCACTTACAGAGCTCCCTGACCAGTCTCCAGTTCTCTTCACTTACAGACGCTCCCTGACCAGTCTCCATTTATCCTCCATTTACAGATGCTCCCTGACAAGACATCATTTCTGCTCCATTTGCAGACACTCCCTGACCAGTCTCCATTACTCCTCCATTTACAGATGCTCCCTGACCTGTCACCATTTCTTCTCCATTTACAGACGCTCCCTGATGAGTCGCTACTTCGCCTTCATTTACAGACACTCCCTGACCAGTCTCCATTTCTCCTCCATTTACAGATGCTCCCTGACAAGACTCCATTTCTCCTTCATTTTCAGACGCTCCCTGACCAGTCCCCAGTTCTCTTCACTTACACACGCTCCCTGACCAATCTCCATTTCGCCTCCATTTACAGACACTCCCTATCCAGTCTCCATTTCTCCTCCATTTCAAGACACTCCCTGACCAGTCTCCATTTCTCCTCCATTTACAGACGCTCCCTGACCAGATTCCATTTCTCTTCACTTACAGACGCTCCCTGAACAGTCTCCATTTCTCCTCCATTTACAGACCCTCCCTGACCAGTCATCATTTCTCCTCCATTTGCAGACACTCCCTGACCAGTCTCAATTTCTCCTCCATTTACAGACGCTCCCTGACCTGTCACCATTTCTCCTCCATTTACAAACGCTCCCTGACAAGTCTCCATTTCTCCTCCATTTACAGACGCTCCCTGACCAGTCTCCATTTCTCCTCCATTTACAGACCCTCCCTGACAAGTCTCCATTTCTCCTCCATTTACAGATGCTCCCTGACCAGTCTCCATTTCTCCTCCATTTACAGACCCTTCCTGACCAGTCTCCATTTCTCCTCCATTTACAGATGCTCCCTGACCAGTCTCCATTACTCCTCCATTTACAGACGCTCCCTGACCAGTCTCCATTACTCCTCCATTTACAGACGCTCCCTGACCAGTCTCCATTTCTCCTCCATTTACAGATGCTCCCTGACCTGTCACCATTTCTTCTCCATTTACAGACGCTCCCTGATGAGTCACCATTTTGCCTTCATTTGCAGACACTCCCTGACCAGTCTCCATTTCTACTCCATTTTCAAATGCTCCCTGACCAGTCTCCATTTCTCCTCCGTTTACAGACCCTCCCGGACCAGTCTCCATTTCTCTTCACTTGCAGCCGCTCGCTGACCAGTCTCCATTTCTCCTCCATTTACAGACACTCCATGACCAGTCTCCATTTCTCCTCCATTTACAGACCCTCCCTGACCAGTCTCCATTTCTCCTCCATTTGCAGACACTCCCTGACCCGTCCCTATTTCTCCTCCATTTACAGATGCTCCCTGACCAGTCTCCATTTCTCCTCCATTTACAGATGCTCCCTGAGCAGTCACCATTTCTCCTCCATTTACAAACGCTCCCTGACCAGCCACAATTTCTCCTTCATTTACAGACGCTCCCTGACCAGTCATCATTTCCCCTCCATTTACAGACGCTCCCTGACCTGTCTCCATTTCTCTTCACTTACAGATGCTCCCTGACGAGTCACCATTTCTCCTCCATTTGCAGACACTCCCTGACCAGCCACCATTTCTCCTTCATTTACAGACGCTCCCTGACCAGTCACCATTTCTCCTCCATTTACAGACGCTCCCTGACCAGTCTCCATTTCTCTTCACTTACAGATGCTCCCTGACCAGTCTCCATTTCTCCTCCATTTACAGACACTCCCTGTCCAGTCTCCATTTCTCCACCATTTCCAGACACTCCCTGACCAGTCTCCATTTGTCCTCCATTTACAGACGCTCCCTGACCAGTCTCCATTTCTCTTCACTTACAGAGCTCCCCGACCAGTCTCCAGTTCTCTTCACTTACAGACGCTCCCTGACCAGTCTCCATTTATCCTCCATTTACAGACGCTTCCTGACCAGTCACCATTTCTGCTCCATTTGCAGACACTCCCTGACCAGTCTCTATTTCTCCTCCATTTACAGATGCTCCCTGACCTGTCACCATTTCTTCTCCATTTACAGACGCTCCCTGATGAGTCACTATTTCGCCTTCATTTACAGACACTCCCTGACCAGTCTCCATTACTCTTCACTTACAGATGCTCCCTGACCAGTCTCCATTTCTCCTCCATTTACAGACGCCCCCTGACCATTCACCATTTCTCCTCCATTTACAGATGCTCCCTGACCAGTCGCCATTTCTCCTCCATTTACAGATGCTCCCTGAGCAGTCACCATTTCTCCTCCATTTACAAACGCTCCCTGACCAGCCACCATTTCTCCTTCATTTACAGACACTCCCTGACCAGTCTCCATTTCTCTTCACTTACAGATGCTGCATGACGAGTCACCATTTCTCCTCCATTTACAGACCCTCCCTGACCAGTCTCCATTTCTCCTCCATTTACAGACACTCCCTGTCCAGTCTCCATTTCTCCACCATTTCCAGACACTCCCTGACCAGTCTCCATTTCTCCTCCATTTACAGACGCTCCCTGACCAGTCTCCATTTCTCTTCACTTACGGAGCTCCCTGACCAGTCTCCAGTTCTCTTCACTTACAGACGCTCCCTGACCAGTCTCCATTTATCCTCCATTTACAGACGCTCCCTGACAAGTCATCATTTCTGCTCCATTTGCAGACACTCCCTGACCAGTCTCCATTTCTCCTCCATTTACAGATGCTCCCTGACCTGTCACCATTTCTTCTCCATTTACAGACGCTCCCTGATGAGTCGCTACTTCGCCTTCATTTACAGACACTCCCTGACCAGTCTCCATTTCTCCTCCATTTACAGATGCTCCCTGACAAGACTCCATTTCTCCTTCATTTTCAGACGCTCCCTGACCAGTCCCCAGTTCTCTTCACTTACACACGCTCCCTGACCAATCTCCATTTCGCCTCCATTTACAGACACTCCCTATCCAGTCTCCATTTCTCCTCCATTTCAAGACACTCCCTGACCAGTCTCCATTTCTCCTCCATTTACAGACGCTCCCTGACCAGATTCCATTTCTCTTCACTTACAGACGCTCCCTGAACAGTCTCCATTTCTCCTCCATTTACAGACACTCCCTGACCAGTCATCATTTCTCCTCCATTTGCAGACACTCCCTGACCAGTCTCCATTTCTCCTCCATTTACAGACGCTCCCTGACCTGTCACCATTTCTCCTCCATTTACAAACGCTCCCTGACAAGTCTCCATTTCTCCTCCATTTACAGACGCTCCCTGACCAGTCTCCATTTCTCCTCCATTTACAGACCCTCCCTGACAAGTCTCCATTTCTCCTCCATTTACAGATGCTCCCTGACCAGTCTCCATTTCTCCTCCATTTACAGACCCTTCCTGACCAGTCTCCATTTCTCCTCCATTTACAGATGCTCCCTGACCAGTCTCCATTACTCCTCCATTTACAGACGCTCCCTGACCAGTCTCCATTACTCCTCCATTTACAGACGCTCCCTGACCAGTCTCCATTTCTCCTCCATTTACAGATGCTCCCTGACCTGTCACCATTTCTTCTCCATTTACAGACGCTCCCTGATGAGTCACCATTTTGCCTTCATTTGCAGACACTCCCTGACCAGTCTCCATTTCTACTCCATTTTCAAATGCTCCCTGACCAGTCTCCATTTCTCCTCCGTTTACAGACCCTCCCGGACCAGTCTCCATTTCTCTTCACTTGCAGCCGCTCGCTGACCAGTCTCCATTTCTCCTCCATTTACAGACACTCCATGACCAGTCTCCATTTCTCCTCCATTTACAGACCCTCCCTGACCAGTCTCCATTTCTCCTCCATTTGCAGACACTCCCTGACCCGTCCCTATTTCTCCTCCATTTACAGATGCTCCCTGACCAGTCTCCATTTCTCCTCCATTTACAGATGCTCCCTGAGCAGTCACCATTTCTCCTCCATTTACAAACGCTCCCTGACCAGCCACAATTTCTCCTTCATTTACAGACGCTCCCTGACCAGTCATCATTTCCCCTCCATTTACAGACGCTCCCTGACCAGTCTCCATTTCTCTTCACTTACAGATGCTCCCTGACGAGTCACCATTTCTCCTCCATTTGCAGACACTCCCTGACCAGCCACCATTTCTCCTTCATTTACAGACGCTCCCTGACCAGTCACCATTTCTCCTCCATTTACAGACGCTCCCTGACCAGTCTCCATTTCTCTTCACTTACAGATGCTCCCTGACCAGTCTCCATTTCTCCTCCATTTACAGACACTCCCTGTCCAGTCTCCATTTCTCCACCATTTCCAGACACTCCCTGACCAGTCTCCATTTGTCCTCCATTTACAGACGCTCCCTGACCAGTCTCCATTTCTCTTCACTTACAGAGCTCCCCGACCAGTCTCCAGTTCTCTTCACTTACAGACGCTCCCTGACCAGTCTCCATTTATCCTCCATTTACAGACGCTTCCTGACCAGTCACCATTTCTGCTCCATTTGCAGACACTCCCTGACCAGTCTCTATTTCTCCTCCATTTACAGATGCTCCCTGACCTGTCACCATTTCTTCTCCATTTACAGACGCTCCCTGATGAGTCACTATTTCGCCTTCATTTACAGACACTCCCTGACCAGTCTCCATTACTCTTCACTTACAGATGCTCCCTGACCAGTCTCCATTTCTCCTCCATTTACAGACGCCCCCTGACCATTCACCATTTCTCCTCCATTTACAGATGCTCCCTGACCAGTCGCCATTTCTCCTCCATTTACAGATGCTCCCTGAGCAGTCACCATTTCTCCTCCATTTACAAACGCTCCCTGACCAGCCACCATTTCTCCTTCATTTACAGACACTCCCTGACCAGTCTCCATTTCTCTTCACTTACAGATGCTGCATGACGAGTCACCATTTCTCCTCCATTTACAGACCCTCCCTGACCAGTCTCCATTTCTCCTCCATTTACAGACACTCCCTGTCCAGTCTCCATTTCTCCACCATTTCCAGACACTCCCTGACCAGTCTCCATTTCTCCTCCATTTACAGACGCTCCCTGACCAGTCTCCATTTCTCTTCACTTACGGAGCTCCCTGACCAGTCTCCAGTTCTCTTCACTTACAGACGCTCCCTGACCAGTCTCCATTTATCCTCCATTTACAGACGCTCCCTGACAAGTCATCATTTCTGCTCCATTTGCAGACACTCCCTGACCAGTCTCCATTTCTCCTCCATTTACAGATGCTCCCTGACCTGTCACCATTTCTTCTCCATTTACAGATGCACCCTGATGAGTCGCTACTTCGCCTTCATTAGCAGAAACTCCCTGACCAGTCTCCATTTCTCCTCCATTTACAGATGCTCCCTGACAAGACTCCATTTCTCCTTCATTTCCGACGCTCCCTGACCAGTCCCCAGTTCTCTTCACTTACACACGCTCCCTGACCAATCTCCATTTCGCCTCCATTTACAGACACTCCCTATCCAGTCTCCATTTCTCCTCCATTTCAAGACACTCCCTGACCAGTCTCCATTTCTCCTCCATTTACAGACGCTCCCTGGCCTGATTCCATTTCTCTTCACTTACAGACGCTCCCGAACCAGTCTCCATTTTTCCTCCATTTACAGACCCTCCCTGACCAGTCATCATTTCTCCTCCATTTGCAGACACTCCCTGACCAGTCTCCATTTCTCCTCCATTTACAGACGCTCCCTGACCTGTCACCATTTCTCCACCATTTACAGACGCTCCCTGACAAGTCTCCATTGCTCCTCCATTTACAGACGCTCCCTGACCAGTCTCCATTTCTCCTCCATTTATAGACGCTCCCTGACAAGACTCCATTTCTCCTCCATTTACAGATGCTCCCTGACCAGTCTCCATTTCTCCTCCATTTACAGAGCCTTCCTGACCAGTCTCCATTTCTCCTCCATTTACAGACGCTCCCTGACCAGTCACCATTTTTCCTTCAATTACAGACGCTCCCTGACCTGTCTCCATTTCTCTTCACTTACAGATGCTCCCTGACCAGTCACCATTTCTCCTCCATTTACAGACCCTCCCTGACCAGTCTCCATTTCTCCTCCATTTGCAGATGCTCCCTGATGAGTCACTATTTTGCCTTCATTTACAGACACTCCCTGACCAGTCTCCATTTCTCCTCCATTTTGAAATGCTCCCTGACTAGTCTCCATTTCTCCTCCATTTACAGACGCTCCCTGACCAGTCTCCATTTCTCTTCACTTACAGACGCTCCCTGACCAGTCTCCATTTCTCCTCCATTTACAGACTCTCCCTGATCAGTCTCCATTTCTCCTCCATTTACAGACCCCCCCTGACCAGTCATCATTTCCCCTCCATTTGCAGACACTCCCTGACCAGTCTCCATTTCTCCGCCATTTACAGACGCTCCCTGACCAGTCACCATTTCTCCTCCATTTACAGACGCTCCCTGAACAGTCGCCGTTTCTCCTCCGTTTACAGATGCTCCCTGAGCAGTCACCATTTCTCCTCCATTTACAAACGCTCCCTGACAAGCCACCATTTCTCCTTGATTTACAGACGCTCCCTGACCAGTCACCATTTCTCCTCCATTTACAGACGCTCCCTGACCAGTCTCCATTTCTCTTCACTTACAGATGCTCCCTGACCAGTCACCATTTCTCCTCCATTTACAGACCCTCCCTGACCAGTCTCCATTTCTCCTCCATTTACAGACACTCCCTGTCCAGTCTCCATTTATCCTCCATTTACAGACGCTCCCTGACCACTCATCATTTCTGCTCCATTTGCAGACACTCCCTGACCAGTCTCCATTTATCCTCCATTTACAGAAGCTCCCTGACCAGTCACCATTTCTGCTCCATTTGCAGACACTCCCTGACCAGTCTCTATTTCTCCTCCATTTACAGATGCTCCCTGAACTGTCACCATTTCTTCTCCATTTACAGACGCTCCCTGATGAGTCACTATTTCGCCTTCTATTACAGACACTCCCTGACCAGTCTCCATTACTCTTCACTTACAGATGCTCCCTGACCAGTCTCCATTTCTCCTCCATTTACAGACGCCCCCTGACCATTCACCATTTCTCCTCCATTTACAGATGCTCCCTGACCTGTCGCCATTTCTCCTCCATTTACAGATGCTCCCTGAGCAGTCACCATTTCTCCTCCATTTACAAACGCTCCCTGACCAGCCACCATTTCTCCTTCATTTACAGACACTCCCTGACCAGTCTCCATTTGTCTTCACTTACAGATGCTCCATGACGAGTCACCATTTCTCCTCCATTTACAGACCCTCCCTGACCAGTCTCCATTTCTCCTCCATTTACAGACACTCCCTGTCCAGTCTCCATTTCTCCACCATTTCCAGACACTCCCTGACCAGTCTCCATTTCTCCTCCATTTACAGACGCTCCCTGACCAGTCTCCATTTCTCTTCACTTACGGAGCTCCCTGACCAGTCTCCAGTTCTCTTCACTTACAGACGCTCCCTGACCAGTCTCCATTTATCCTCCATTTACAGACGCTCCCTGACAAGTCATCATTTCTGCTCCATTTGCAGACACTCCCTGACCAGTCTCCATTTCTCCTCCATTTACAGATGCTCCCTGACCTGTCACCATTTCTTCTCCATTTACAGATGCACCCTGATGAGTCGCTACTTCGCCTTCATTAGCAGACACTCCCTGACCAGTCTCCATTTCTCCTCCATTTACAGATGCTCCCTGACAAGACTCCATTTCTCCTTCATTTCCGACGCTCCCTGACCAGTCCCCAGTTCTCTTCACTTACACACGCTCCCTGACCAATCTCCATTTCGCCTCCATTTACAGACACTCCCTATCCAGTCTCCATTTCTCCTCCATTTCAAGACACTCCCTGACCAGTCTCCATTTCTCCTCCATTTACAGACGCTCCCTGGCCAGATTCCATTTCTCTTCACTTACAGACGCTCCCGAACCAGTCTCCATTTTTCCTCCATTTACAGACCCTCCCTGACCAGTCATCATTTCTCCTCCATTTGCAGACACTCCCTGACCAGTCTCCATTTCTCCTCCATTTACAGACGCTCCCTGACCTGTCACCATTTCTCCACCATTTACAGACGCTCCCTGACAAGTCTCCATTGCTCCTCCATTTACAGACGCTCCCTGACCAGTCTCCATTTCTCCTCCATTTACAGACGCTCCCTGACAAGACTCCATTTCTCCTCCATTTACAGATGCTCCCTGACCAGTCTCCATTTCTCCTCCATTTACAGAGCCTTCCTGACCAGTCTCCATTTCTCCTCCATTTACAGACGCTCCCTGACCAGTCACCATTTTTCCTTCATTTACAGACGCTCCCTGACCAGTCTCCATTTCTCTTCACTTACAGATGCTCCCTGACCAGTCACCATTTCTCCTCCATTTACAGACCCTCCCTGACCAGTCTCCATTTCTCCTCCATTTGCAGATGCTCCCTGATGAGTCACTATTTTGCCTTCATTTACAGACACTCCCTGACCAGTCTCCATTTCTCCTCCATTTTGAAATGCTCCCTGACTAGTCTCCATTTCTCCTCCATTTACAGACGCTCCCTGACCAGTCTCCATTTCTCTTCACTTACAGACGCTCCCTGACCAGTCTCCATTTCTCCTCCATTTACAGACTGTCCCTGATCAGACTCCATTTCTCCTCCATTTACAGACCCCCCCTGACCAGTCATCATTTCCCCTCCATTTGCAGACACTCCCTGACCAGTCTCCATTTCTCCGCCATTTACAGACGCTCCCTGACCAGTCACCATTTCTCCTCCATTTACAGACGCTCCCTGAACAGTCGCCGTTTCTCCTCCATTTACAGATGCTCCCTGAGCAGTCACCATTTCTCCTCCATTTACAAACGCTCCCTGACCAGCCACCATTTCTCCTTGATTTACAGACGCTCCCTGACCAGTCACCATTTCTCCTCCATTTACAGACGCTCCCTGACCAACTCCATTTCTCTTCACTTACAGATGCTCCCTGACCAGTCACCATTTCTCCTCCATTTACAGACCCTCCCTGACCAGTCTCCATTTCTCCTCCATTTACAGACACTCCCTGTCCAGTCTCCATTTATCCTCCATTTACAGACGCTCCCTGACCAGTCATCATTTCTGCTCCATTTGCAGACACTCCCTGACCAGTCTCCATTTCTCCTCCATTTATAGATGCTCCCTGACCTGTCACCATTTCTTCTCCATTTACAGACGCTCCCTGATGAGTCACAATTTCGCCTTCATTTACAGAAGCTCCCTGCCCAGTCTCCATTTCTCATCCATTTACAGACCCTCCCGGACCAGTCTCCATTTCTCCTCCATTTACAGACGACCCCTGAGCAGTCACCATTTCTCCTCCATTTACAGATGCTCCCTGACCAGTCGCCATTTCTCCTCCATTTACAGATGCTCTCTGAGCAGTCACCATTTCTCCTCCATTTACAAACGCTCCCTGACCAGCCACCATTTCTCCTTCATTTACAGACGCTCCTTGACCAGTCACCATTTCTCCTCCATTTACAGGCGCTCCCTGACCAGTCTCCATTTCTCTTCACGTACAGATCCTCCCTGACGAGTCACCATTTCTCCTCCATTTACAGACCCTCCCTGACCAGTCTCCATTTCTCCTCCATTTCCAGACACTCCCTGACCAGTCTCCATTTCTCCTCCATTTACAGACGCTCCCTGACCAGCCACCATTTCTCCTTCATTTACAGACGCTCCTTGACCAGTCTCCAGTTCTCTTCACTTACAGACGCTCCCTGACCAGTCTCCATTTATCCTCCATTTACAGACGCTCCCTGACCAGTCACCATTTCTCCTCCATTTACAGACGCTCCCTGAACAGTCGCCGTTTCTCCTCCGTTTACAGATGCTCCCTGAGCAGTCACCATTTCTCCTCCATTTACAAACGCTCCCTGACCAGCCACCATTTCTCCTTCATTTACAGACACTCCCTGACCAGTCTCCATTTGTCTTCACTTACAGATGCTCCATGACGAGTCACCATTTCTCCTCCATTTACAGACCCTCCCTGACCAGTCTCCATTTCTCCTCCATTTACAGACACTCCCTGTCCAGTCTCCATTTCTCCACCATTTCCAGACACTCCCTGACCAGTCTCCATTTCTCCTCCATTTACAGACGCTCCCTGACCAGTCTCCATTTCTCTTCACTTACGGAGCTCCCTGACCAGTCTCCAGTTCTCTTCACTTACAGACGCTCCCTGACCAGTCTCCATTTATCCTCCATTTACAGACGCTCCCTGACAAGTCATCATTTCTGCTCCATTTGCAGACACTCCCTGACCAGTCTCCATTTCTCCTCCATTTACAGATGCTCCCTGACCTGTCACCATTTCTTCTCCATTTACAGATGCACCCTGATGAGTCGCTACTTCGCCTTCATTAGCAGACACTCCCTGACCAGTCTCCATTTCTCCTCCATTTACAGATGCTCCCTGACAAGACTCCATTTCTCCTTCATTTCCGACGCTCCCTGACCAGTCCCCAGTTCTCTTCACTTACACACGCTCCCTGACCAATCTCCATTTTGCCTCCATTTACAGACACTCCCTATCCAGTCTCCATTTCTCCTCCATTTCAAGACACTCCCTGACCAGTCTCCATTTCTCCTCCATTTACAGACGCTCCCTGGCCAGATTCCATTTCTCTTCACTTACAGACGCTCCCGAACCAGTCTCCATTTTTCCTCCATTTACAGACCCTCCCTGACCAGTCATCATTTCTCCTCCATTTGCAGACACTCCCTGACCAGTCTCCATTTCTCCTCCATTTACAGACGCTCCCTGACCTGTCACCATTTCTCCACCATTTACAGACGCTCCCTGACAAGTCTCCATTGCTCCTCCATTTACAGACGCTCCCTGACCAGTCTCCATTTCTCCTCCATTTACAGACGCTCCCTGACAAGACTCCATTTCTCCTCCATTTACAGATGCTCCCTGACCAGTCTCCATTTCTCCTCCATTTACAGAGCCTTCCTGACCAGTCTCCATTTCTCCTCCATTTACAGACGCTCCCTGACCAGTCACCATTTTTCCTTCATTTACAGACGCTCCCTGACCAGTCTCCATTTCTCTTCACTTACAGATGCTCCCTGACCAGTCACCATTTCTCCTCCATTTACAGACCCTCCCTGACCAGTCTCCATTTCTCCTCCATTTGCAGATGCTCCCTGATGAGTCACTATTTTGCCTTCATTTACAGACACTCCCTGACCAGTCTCCATTTCTCCTCCATTTTGAAATGCTCCCTGACTAGTCTCCATTTCTCCTCCATTTACAGACGCTCCCTGACCAGTCTCCATTTCTCTTCACTTACAGACGCTCCCTGACCAGTCTCCATTTCTCCTCCATTTACAGACTCTCCCTGATCAGTCTCCATTTCTCCTCCATTTACAGACCCCCCCTGACCAGTCATCATTTCCCCTCCATTTGCAGACACTCCCTGACCAGTCTCCATTTCTCCGCCATTTACAGACGCTCCCTGACCAGTCACCATTTCTCCTCCATTTACAGACGCTCCCTGAACAGTCGCCGTTTCTCCTCCGTTTACAGATGCTCCCTGAGCAGTCACCATTTCTCCTCCATTTACAAACGCTCCCTGACCAGTCTCCATTACTCTTCACTTACAGATGCTCCCTGACCAGTCTCCATTTCTCCTCCATGTACAGACGCCCCCTGACCATTCACCATTTCTCCTCCATTTACAGATGCTCCCTGACCTGTCGCCATTTCTCCTCCATTTACAGATGCTCCCTGAGCAGTCACCATTTCTCCTCCATTTACAAACGCTCCCTGACCAGCCACCATTTCTCCTTCATTTACAGACACTCCCTGACCAGTCTCCATTTGTCTTCACTTACAGATGCTCCATGACGAGTCACCATTTCTCCTCCATTTACAGACCCTCCCTGACCAGTCTCCATTTCTCCTCCATTTACAGACACTCCCTGTCCAGTCTCCATTTCTCCACCATTTCCAGACACTCCCTGACCAGTCTCCATTTCTCCTCCATTTACAGACGCTCCCTGACCAGTCTCCATTTCTCTTCACTTACGGAGCTCCCTGACCAGTCTCCAGTTCTCTTCACTTACAGACGCTCCCTGACCAGTCTCCATTTATCCTCCATTTACAGACGCTCCCTGACAAGTCATCATTTCTGCTCCATTTGCAGACACTCCCTGACCAGTCTCCATTTCTCCTCCATTTACAGATGCTCCCTGACCTGTCACCATTTCTTCTCCATTTACAGATGCACCCTGATGAGTCGCTACTTCGCCTTCATTAGCAGACACTCCCTGACCAGTCTCCATTTCTCCTCCATTTACAGATGCTCCCTGACAAGACTCCATTTCTCCTTCATTTCCGACGCTCCCTGACCAGTCCCCAGTTCTCTTCACTTACACACGCTCCCTGACCAATCTCCATTTCGCCTCCATTTACAGACACTCCCTATCCAGTCTCCATTTCTCCTCCATTTCAAGACACTCCCTGACCAGTCTCCATTTCTCCTCCATTTACAGACGCTCCCTGGCCAGATTCCATTTCTCTTCACTTACAGACGCTCCCGAACCAGTCTCCATTTTTCCTCCATTTACAGACCCTCCCTGACCAGTCATCATTTCTCCTCCATTTGCAGACACTCCCTGACCAGTCTCCATTTCTCCTCCATTTACAGACGCTCCCTGACCTGTCACCATTTCTCCACCATTTACAGACGCTCCCTGACAAGTCTCCATTGCTCCTCCATTTACAGACGCTCCCTGACCAGTCTCCATTTCTCCTCCATTTACAGACGCTCCCTGACAAGACTCCATTTCTCCTCCATTTACAGATGCTCCCTGACCAGTCTCCATTTCTCCTCCATTTACAGAGCCTTCCTGACCAGTCTCCATTTCTCCTCCATTTACAGACGCTCCCTGACCAGTCACCATTTTTCCTTCATTTACAGACGCTCCCTGACCAGTCTCCATTTCTCTTCACTTACAGATGCTCCCTGACCAGTCACCATTTCTCCTCCATTTACAGACCCTCCCTGACCAGTCTCCATTTCTCCTCCATTTGCAGATGCTCCCTGATGAGTCACTATTTTGCCTTCATTTACAGACACTCCCTGACCAGTCTCCATTTCTCCTCCATTTTGAAATGCTCCCTGACTAGTCTCCATTTCTCCTCCATTTACAGACGCTCCCTGACCAGTCTCCATTTCTCTTCACTTACAGACGCTCCCTGACCAGTCTCCATTTCTCCTCCATTTACAGACTCTCCCTGATCAGTCTCCATTTCTCCTCCATTTACAGACCCCCCCTGACCAGTCATCATTTCCCCTCCATTTGCAGACACTCCCTGACCAGTCTCCATTTCTCCGCCATTTACAGACGCTCCCTGACCAGTCACCATTTCTCCTCCATTTACAGACGCTCCCTGAACAGTCGCCGTTTCTCCTCCGTTTACAGATGCTCCCTGAGCAGTCACCATTTCTCCTCCATTTACAAACGCTCCCTGACCAGCCACCATTTCTCCTTGATTTACAGACGCTCCCTGACCAGTCACCATTTCTCCTCCATTTACAGACGCTCCCTGACCAACTCCATTTCTCTTCACTTACAGATGCTCCCTGACCAGTCACCATTTCTCCTCCATTTACAGACCCTCCCTGACCAGTCTCCATTTCTCCTCCATTTACAGACACTCCCTGTCCAGTCTCCATTTATCCTCCATTTACAGACGCTCCCTGACCAGTCATCATTTCTGCTCCATTTGCAGACACTCCCTGACCAGTCTCCATTTCTCCTCCATTTATAGATGCTCCCTGACCTGTCACCATTTCTTCTCCATTTACAGACGCTCCCTGATGAGTCACAATTTCGCCTTCATTTACAGATGCTCCCTGGCCAGTCTCCATTTCTCATCCATTTACAGACCCTCCCGGACCAGTCTCCATTTCTCCTCCATTTACAGACGACCCCTGAGCAGTCACCATTTCTCCTCCATTTACAGATGCTCCCTGACCAGTCGCCATTTCTCCTCCATTTACAGATGCTCTCTGAGCAGTCACCATTTCTCCTCCATTTACAAACGCTCCCTGACCAGCCACCATTTCTCCTTCATTTACAGACGCTCCTTGACCAGTCACCATTTCTCCTCCATTTACAGGCGCTCCCTGACCAGTCTCCATTTCTCTTCACGTACAGATCCTCCCTGACGAGTCACCATTTCTCCTCCATTTACAGACCCTCCCTGACCAGTCTCCATTTCTCCTCCATTTCCAGACACTCCCTGACCAGTCTCCATTTCTCCTCCATTTACAGACGCTCCCTGACCAGCCACCATTTCTCCTTCATTTACAGGCGCTCCTTGACCAGTCTCCAGTTCTCTTCACTTACAGACGCTCCCTGACCAGTCTCCATTTATCCTCCATTTACAGACGCTCCCTGACCAGTCACCATTTCTCCTCCATTTACAGACGCTCCCTGAACAGTCGCCGTTTCTCCTCCGTTTACAGATGCTCCCTGAGCAGTCACCATTTCTCCTCCATTTACAAACGCTCCCTGACCAGCCACCATTTCTCCTTGATTTACAGACGCTCCCTGACCAGTCACCTTTTCTCCTCCATTTACAGACGCTCCCTGACCAGTCTCCATTTCTCTTCACTTACAGATGCTCCCTGACCAGTCACCACTTCTCCTCCATTTACAGACCCTCCCTGACCAGTCTCCATTTCTCCTCCATTTACAGACACTCCCTGTCCAGTCTCCATTTCTCCTCCATTTCCAGACACTCCCTGACCAGTCTCCATTTCTCCTCCATTTACAGACGCTCCCTTACCAGTCCCCATTACTCTTCAGTTACAGACGCCCCCGGACCAGTCTCCAGTTCTCTTCACTTACAGACGCTCCCTGACCAGTCATCATATCTGCTCCATTTGCAGACACTTGCTGACCAGTCTCCATTTCTCCTCCATTTACAGATGCTCCCTGACCTGTCACCATTTCTTCTCCATTTACAGACGCTCCCTGATGGGTCACTATTTCGCCTTCATTTACAGACACTCCCTGACCAGTCTCCATTTCTCCTCCATTTACAGATGCTCCCTGACAAGTCCCCAGTTCTCTTCACTTACACACGCTCCCTGACCAATCTCCATTTCTCCTCCATTTTCAGACATTCCCTATCCAGTCTCCATTTCTCCTCCATTTCAAGACACTCCCTGACCAGTCTCCATTTCTCCTCCATTGACAGACGCTCCCTGACCAGTTTCCATTTCTCTTCACTTACAGACGCTCCCTGACAAGTCTCCATTTCTCCTCCATTTACTGACCCTCCCTGACCAGTCATCATTTCTCCGCCATTTTCAGACACTCCCTGACCAGTCTCCATTTCTCCTCCATTTACAGATGCTCCCTGAGCTGTCACCATTTCTCCTCCATTTACAGACGCTCCCTGACAAGTCTCCATTTCTCCTCCATTTACAGATGCTCCCTGACCAGTCTCCATTTCTCCCCCATTTACAGATGCTCCCTGACAATTCTCCATTTCTCCTCCATTTACAGACGCTCCCTGACCAGTCTCCATTTCTCCTCCATTTACAGACCCTTCCTGAGCAGTCTCCAATTCTCCTCCATTTACAGACGCTCCCTGAACAATCTCCATTTCACCTCCATTTCCAGACACTCCCTGACCAGTCTCCATTTCTCCTCCATTTACAGACCCTCCCTGACCAGTCTCCATTTCTCCTCCATTTCCAGACAATCCCTGTCCAGTCTCCATTTCTCCTCCATTTCCAGACACTCCCTGACCAGTCTCCATTTCTCCTCCATTTACAGACGCTCCCTTACCAGTCCCCATTACTCTTCAGTTACAGACGCCCCCGGACCAGTCTCCAGTTCTCTTCACTTACAGACGCTCCCTGACCAGTCATCATATCTGCTCCATTTGCAGACACTTGCTGACCAGTCTCCATTTCTCCTCCATTTACAGATGCTCCCTGAACTGTCACCATTTCTTCTCCATTTACAGACGCTCCCTGATGTGTCACTATTTCGCCTTCATTTACAGACACTCCCTGACCAGTCTCCATTTCTCCTCCATTTACAGACGCTCCCTGACCAGATTCCATTTCTCTTCACTTACAGACGCTCCCTGACAGGTCTCCATTTCTCCTCCATTTACTGACCCTCCCTGACCAGTCATCATTTCTCCGCCATTTGCAGACACTCCCTGACCAGTCTCCATTTCTCCTCCATTTACAGATGCTCCCTGAGCAGTCACCATTTCTCCTCCATTTACAGACGCTCCCTGACAAGTCTCCATTTCTCCTCCATTTTCAGACGCTCCCTGACCAGTCTCCATTTCTCCTCCATTTACAGACCCTTCCTGACCAGTCTCCATTTCTCCTCCATTTACAGACGCTCCCTGACCAGTCTCCATTTCACCTCCATTTCCAGACACTCCCTGACCAGTCTCCATTTCTCCTCCATTTGCAGACGCTCCCTGAACAGTCTCCATTTATCTTCACTTACAAACGCTCACTGATCAGTCTCCATTTCACCTCCATTTACAGACGCTCCCTGACCAGTCTCCATTTCTCCTCCAATTACAGATGCTCCCTGACCTGTCCCCATTTCTTCTCCATTTACAGATGCTCCCTGATGAGTCACTATTTTGCCTTCATTTACCGAAACTCCCTGACCAGTCTCCATTTCTCCTCCATTTACAAATGCTCCCTGACCAGTCTCCATTTCTCCTCCATTTACAGACGCTCCCTGACCAGTCTCCATTTCTCCTCCATTTACAGATGCTCCCTGAGCTGTCACCATTTCTCCTCCATTTACAGACGCTCCCTGACAAGTCTCCATTTCTCCTCCATTTACAGACGCTCCCTGACCAGTCTCCATTTCTCCCTCATTTACAGATGCTCCCTGACAATTCTCCATTTCTCCTCCATTTAGAGACGCTCCCTGACCAGTCTCCATTTCTCCTCCATTTACAGACCCTTCCTGACCAGTCTCCATTTCTCCTCCATTTACAGACGCTCCCTGACCAGTCTCCATTTCACCTCCATTTCCAGACACTCCCTGACCAGTCTCCATTTCTCCTCCATTTACAGACCCTCCCTGACCAGTCTCCATTTCTCCTCCATTTACAGACACTCCCTGTCCAGTCTCCATTTCTCCTCCATTTACAGACGCTCCCTTACCAGTCCCCATTACTCTTCAGTTACAGACGCCCCCGGACCAGTCTCCAGTTCTCTTCACTTACAGACGCTCCCTGACCAGTCATCATATCTGCTCCATTTGCAGACACTTGCTGACCAGTCTCCATTTCTCCTCCATTTACAGATGCTCCCTGACCTGTCACCATTTCTTCTCCATTTACAGACGCTCCCTGATGGGTCACTATTTCGCCTTCATTTACAGACACTCCCTGACCAGTCTCCATTTCTCCTCCATTTACAGATGCTCCCTCACAAGTCCCCAGTTCTCTTCACTTACACACGCTCCCTGACCAATCTCCATTTCTCCTCCATTTTCAGACATTCCCTATCCAGTCTCCATTTCTCCTCCATTTCAAGACACTCCCTGACCAGTCTCCATTTCTCCTCCATTTACAGACGCTCCCTGACCAGATTCCATTTCTCTTCACTTACAGACGCTCCCTGACAAGCCTCCATTTCTCCTCCATTTACTGACCCTCCCTGACCAGTCATCATTTCTCCGCCATTTGCAGACACTCCCTGACCAGTCTCCATTTCTCCTCCATTTACAGATGCTCCCTGAGCTGTCACCATTTCTCCTCCATTTACAGACGCTCCCTGACAAGTCTCCATTTCTCCTCCATTTACAGACGCTCCCTGACCAGTCTCCATTTCTCCCCCATTTACAGATGCTCCCTGACAATTCTCCATTTCTCCTCCATTTACAGATGCTCCCTGACCAGTCTCCATTTCTCCTCCATTTACAGACCCTTCCTGACCAGTCTCCATTTCTCCTCCATTTACAGACGCTCCCTGACCAGTCTCCATTTCACCTCCATTTCCAGACGCTCCCTGACCAGTCTCCATTTCTCCTCCATTTGCAGACGCTCCCTGACCAGTCTCCATTTCTCTTCACTTACAAACGCTCAGTGATCAGTCTCCATTTCACCTCCATTTACAGACGCTCCCTGACCAGTCTCCATTTCTCCTCCATTTACAGATGCTCCCTGACCTGTCCCCATTTCTTCTCCATTTACAGATGCTCCCTGATGAGTCACTATTTTGCCTTCATTTACTGACACTCCCTGACCAGCCTCCATTTCTCCTCCATTTACAAATGCTCCCTGACCAGTCTCCATTTCTCCTCCATTTACAGACGCTCCCTGACCAGTCTACATTTCTCTTCACTTACAGACGCTCCCTGACCAGTCTCCATTTCTTCTCCATTTACAGACGCTCCCTGACCAGTCTCCATTTCTCCTCCATTTACAGACCCTCCCTGACCAGTCATCATTTCTCCTCCATTTGCAGACACTCCCTGACCAGTCTCCATTTCTCCTCCATTTGCAGACACTCCCTGACCAGTCTCCATTTCTCCTCCATTTACAAATGCTCCCTGACCAGTCTCCATTTTTCATCCATTTACAGACGCTCCCTGACCAGTCTCCAGTTCTCTTCACTTACAGACGCTCCCTGACCAGTCTCCATTTCTCCTCCATTTACAGACGCTCCCTGACCAGTCTCCATTTCTCCTCCATTTACAGATGCTCCCTGACCTGTCACCATTTCTTCTCCATTTACAGACGCTCCCTGATGATTAACTATATCGCCTTCATTACAGACACTCCCTGACTAGTCTCCATTTCTCCTCCATTTACAAATGCTCCCTGACATGTCTCCATTTCTCCTTCATTTTCAGACGCTCCCTGACCAGTCCCCAGTTCTCTTCACTTACACACGCTCCCTGACCAATCTCCATTTCTCCTTCATTTACAGACACTCCCTATCCAGTCTCCATTTCTCCTCCATTTCAAGACACTCCCCAACCAGTCTCCATTTCTCCTCCATTTACAGACGCTCCCTGACCAGATTCCATTTCTCTTCACTTACAGACGCTCCCTGACCAGTCTCCATTTCTCCTCCATTTACAGACCCTCCCTGACCAGTCATCATTTCTCCTCAATTTGCAGACACTCCCTGACCAGTCTCCATTTCTCCTCCATTTACAGACGCTCCCTGACCTGTCACCATTTCTCCTCCATTTACAGACGCTCCCTGACAAGTCTCCATTTCTCCTCCATTTACAGACGCTCCCTGATCAGTCTCCATTTCTCCTCCATTTACAGACGCTCCCTGACAAGTCTCCATTTCTCCTCCATTTACAGATGCTCCCTGACCAGTCTCCATTTCTCCTCCATTTACAGACCCTCCCTGACCAGTCTCCATTTCTCCTCCATTTAGAGATGCTCCCTGATGATTCACTATTTTGCCTTCATTTACAGACACTCCCTGACCAGTCTCCATTTCTCCTCCATTTACAAATGCTCCCTGACCAGTCTCCATTTCTCCTCCATTTACAGACGCTCCCTGACCAGTCTCCATTTCTCTTCACTTACAGACGCTCCCTGACCAGTCTCCATTTCTCCTCCATTTACAGACGCTCCTTGATCAGTCTCCATTTCTCCTCCATTTACAGACCCCCCTGACCAGTCTTCATTTCCCCTCCATTTGCAGACACTCCCTGACCAGTCTCCATTTCTCCACCATTTACAGACGCTCCCTGACCAGTCACCATTTCTCCTCCATTTACAGACGCTCCCTGAACAGTCGTCGTTTCTCCTCCATTTACAGATGCTCCCTGAGCAGTCACCATTTCTCCTCCATTTACAAACGCTCCCTGACCAGCCACCATTTCTGCTTCATTTACGGACGCTCCCTGACCAGTCACCATTTCTCCTCCATTTACAGACGCTCCCTGACCAGTCTCCATTTCTGCTCCATTTAGAGATGCTCCCTGATGAGTCACTATTTTGCCTTCATTTACAGACACTCCCTGACCAGTCTCCATTTCTCCTCCATTTACAGACACTCCCTGTCCAGTCTCCATTTATCCTCCATTTACAGACGCTCCCTGACCAGTCATCATTTCTCCTCCATTTACAGACCCTCCCTGACCAGTCTCCATTTCTCCTCCATTTACAGATGCTCCCTGACCTGTCACCATTTCTTCTCCATTTACAGACGCTCCCTGATGAGTCACAATTTCGCCTTCATTTACAGATGCTCCCTGGCCAGTCTCCATTTCTCATCCATTTACAGACCCTCCCGGACCAGTCTCCATTTCTCCTCCATTTACAGACGACCCCTGAGCAGTCACCATTTCTCCTCCATTTACAGATGCTCCCTGACCAGTCGCCATTTCTCCTCCATTTACAGATGCTCTCTGAGCAGTCACCATTTCTCCTCCATTTACAAACGCTCCCTGACCAGCCACCATTTCTCCTTCATTTACAGACGCTCCTTGACCAGTCACCATTTCTCCTCCATTTACAGGCGCTCCCTGACCAGTCTCCATTTCTCTTCACGTACAGATCCTCCCTGACGAGTCACCATTTCTCCTCCATTTACAGACCCTCCCTGACCAGTCTCCATTTCTCCTCCATTTCCAGACACTCCCTGACCTGTCTCCATTTCTCCTCCATTTACAGACGCTCCCTGACCAGCCACCATTTCTCCTTCATTTACAGACGCTCCTTGACCAGTCTCCAGTTCTCTTCACTTACAGACGCTCCCTGACCAGTCTCCATTTATCCTCCATTTACAGACGCTCCCTGACCAGTCACCATTTCTCCTCCATTTACAGACGCTCCCTGAACAGTCGCCGTTTCTCCTCCGTTTACAGATGCTCCCTGAGCAGTCACCATTTCTCCTCCATTTACAAACGCTCCCTGACCAGCCACCATTTCTCCTTGATTTACAGACGCTCCCTGACCAGTCACCTTTTCTCCTCCATTTACAGACGCTCCCTGACCAGTCTCCATTTCTCTTCACTTACAGATGCTCCCTGACCAGTCACCACTTCTCCTCCATTTACAGACCCTCCCTGACCAGTCTCCATTTCTCCTCCATTTACAGACACTCCCTGTCC
Organism: Somniosus microcephalus; assembly: GCF_052327205.1. NCBI lineage: Eukaryota > Metazoa > Chordata > Chondrichthyes > Squaliformes > Somniosidae > Somniosus > Somniosus microcephalus. Next base: position 79,023,702 of record NC_140990.1, read on the forward strand.
AGTCTCCATTTCTCCTCCATTTCCAGACACTCCCTGACCAGTCTCCATTTCTCCTCCATTTACAGACGCTCCCTTACCAGTCCCCATTACTCTTCAGTTACAGACGCACCCGGACCAGTCTCCAGTTCTCTTCACTTACAGACGCTCCCTGACCAGTCATCATATCTGCTCCATTTGCAGACACTTGCTGACCAGTCTCCATTTCTCCTCCATTTACAGATGCTCCCTGACCTGTCACCATTTCTTCTCCATTTACAGACGCTCCCTGATGGGTCACTATTTCGCCTTCATTTACAGACACTCCCTGACCAGTCTCCATTTCTCCTCCATTTACAGATGCTCCCTGACAAGTCCCCAGTTCTCTTCACTTACACAAGCTCCCTGACCAATCTCCATTTCCCCTCCATTTTCAGACATTCCCTATCCAGTCTCCATTTCTCCTCCATTTCAAGACACTCCCTGACCAGTCTCCATTTCTCCTCCATTTACAGACGCTCCCTGACCAGATTCCATTTCTCTTCACTTACAGACGCTCCCTGACAAGTCTCCATTTCTCCTCCATTTACTGACCCTCCCTGACCAGTCATCATTTCTCCGCCATTTTCAGACACTCCCTGACCAGTCTCCATTTCTCCTCCATTTACAGATGCTCCCTGAGCTGTCACCATTTCTCCTCCATTTACAGACGCTCCCTGACAAGTCTCCATTTCTCCTCCATTTACAGACGCTCCGTGACCAGTCTCCATTTCTCCCCCATTTACAGATGCTCCCTGACAATTCTCCATTTCTCCTCCATTTACAGACGCTCCCTGACCAGTCTCCATTTCTCCTCCATTTACAGACCCTTCCTGAGCAGTCTCCAATTCTCCTCCATTTACAGACGCTCCCTGAACAGTCTCCATTTCACCTCCATTTCCAGACACTCCCTGACCAGTCTCCATTTCTCCTCCATTTACAGACCCTCCCTGACCAGTCTCCATTTCTCCTCCATTTCCAGACAATCCCTGTCCAGTCTCCATTTCTCCTCCATTTCCAGACACTCCCTGACCAGTCTCCATTTCTCCTCCATTTACAGACGCTCCCTTACCAGTCCCCATTACTCTTCAGTTACAGACGCCCCCGGACCAGTCTCCAGTTCTCTTCACTTACAGACGCTCCCTGACCAGTCATCATATCTGCTCCATTTGCAGACACTTGCTGACCAGTCTCCATTTCTCCTCCATTTACAGATGCTCCCTGAACTGTCACCATTTCTTCTCCATTTACAGACGCTCCCTGATGGGACACTATTTCGCCTTCATTTACAGACACTCCCTGACCAGTCTCCATTTCTCCTCCATTTACAGATGCTCCCTGACAAGTCCCCAGTTCTCTTCACTTACACACGCTCCCTGACCAATCTCCATTTCTCCTCCATTTACAGACATTCCCTATCCAGTCTCCATTTCTCCTCCATTTCAAGACACTCCCTGACCAGTCTCCATTTCTACTCCATTTACAGACGCTCCCTGACCAGATTCCATTTCTCTTCACTTACAGACGCTCCCTGACAGGTCTCCATTTCTCCTCCATTTACTGACCCTCCCTGACCAGTCATCATTTCTCCGCCATTTGCAGACACTCCCTGACCAGTCTCCATTTCTCCTCCATTTACAGATGCTCCCTGAGCAGTCACCATTTCTCCTCCATTTACAGACGCTCCCTGACAAGTCTCCATTTCTCCTCCATTTTCAGACGCTCCCTGACCAGTCTCCATTTCTCCTCCATTTACAGACCCTTCCTGACCAGTCTCCATTTCTCCTCCATTTACAGACGCTCCCTGACCAGTCTCCATTTCACCTCCATTTCCAGACACTCCCTGACCAGTCTCCATTTCTCCTCCATTTGCAGACGCTCCCTGAACAGTCTCCATTTATCTTCACTTACAAACGCTCACTGATCAGTCTCCATTTCACCTCCATTTACAGACGCTCCCTGACCAGTCTCCATTTCTCCTCCATTTACAGATGCTCCCTGACCTGTCCCCATTTCTTCTCCATTTACAGATGCTCCCTGATGAGTCACTATTTTGCCTTCATTTACCGAAACTCCCTGACCAGTCTCCATTTCTCCTCCATTTACAAATGCTCCCTGACCAGTCTCCATTTCTCCTCCATTTACAGACGCTCCCTGACCAGTCTCCATTTCTCCTCCATTTACAGATGCTCCCTGAGCTGTCACCATTTCTCCTCCATTTACAGACGCTCCCTGACAAGTCTCCATTTCTCCTCCATTTACAGACGCTCCCTGACCAGTCTCCATTTCTCCCTCATTTACAGATGCTCCCTGACAATTCTCCATTTCTCCTCCATTTAGAGACGCTCCCTGACCAGTCTCCATTTCTCCTCCATTTACAGACCCTTCCTGACCAGTCTCCATTTCTCCTCCATTTACAGACGCTCCCTGACCAGTCTCCATTTCACCTCCATTTCCAGACACTCCCTGACCAGTCTCCATTTCTCCTCCATTTACAGACCCTCCCTGACCAGTCTCCATTTCTCCTCCATTTACAGACACTCCCTGTCCAGTCTCCATTTCTCCTCCATTTCCAGACACTCCCTGACCAGTCTCCATTTCTCCTCCATTTACAGACGCTCCCTTACCAGTCCCCATTACTCTTCAGTTACAGACGCCCCCGGACCAGTCTCCAGTTCTCTTCACTTACAGACGCTCCCTGACCAGTCATCATATCTGCTCCATTTGCAGACACTTGCTGACCAGTCTCCATTTCTCCTCCATTTACAGATGCTCCCTGACCTGTCACCATTTCTTCTCCATTTACAGACGCTCCCTGATGGGTCACTATTTCGCCTTCATTTACAGACACTCCCTTACCAGTCTCCATTTCTCCTCCATTTACAGATGCTCCCTCACAAGTCCCCAGTTCTCTTCACTTACACACGCTCCCTGACCAATCTCCATTTCCCTCCATTTTCAGACATTCCCTATCCAGTCTCCATTTCTCCTCCATTTCAAGACACTCCCTGACCAGTCTCCATTTCTCCTCCATTTACAGACGCTCCCTGACCAGATTCCATTTCTCTTCACTTACAGACGCTCCCTGACAAGCCTCCATTTCTCCTCCATTTACTGACCCTCCCTGACCAGTCATCATTTCTCCGCCATTTGCAGACACTCCCTGACCAGTCTCCATTTCTCCTCCATTTACAGATGCTCCCTGAGCTGTCACCATTTCTCCTCCATTTACAGACGCTCCCTGACAAGTCTCCATTTCTCCTCCATTTACAGACGCTCCCTGACCAGTCTCCATTTCTCCCCCATTTACAGATGCTCCCTGACAATTCTCCATTTCTCCTCCATTTACAGATGCTCCCTGACCAGTCTCCATTTCTCCTCCATTTACAGACCCTTCCTGACCAGTCTCCATTTCTCCTCCATTTACAGACGCTCCCTGACCAGTCTCCATTTCACCTCCATTTCCAGACACTCCCTGACCAGTCTCCATTTCTCCTCCATTTGCAGACGCTCCCTGACCAGTCTCCATTTCTCTTCACTTACAAACGCTCAGTGATCAGTCTCCATTTCACCTCCATTTACAGACGCTCCCTGACCAGTCTCCATTTCTCCTCCATTTACAGATGCTCCCTGACCTGTCCCCATTTCTTCTCCATTTACAGATGCTCCCTGATGAGTCACTATTTTGCCTTCATTTACTGACACTCCCTGACCAGCCTCCATTTCTCCTCCATTTACAAACGCTCCCTGACCAGTCTCCATTACTCCTCCATTTACAGACGCTCCCTGACCAGTCTCCATTTCTCTTCACTTACAGACGCTCCCTGACCAGTCTCCATTTCTTCTCCATTTACAGACGCTCCCTGACCAGTCTCCATTTCTCCTCCATTTACAGACCCTCCCTGACCAGTCATCATTTCTCCTCCATTTGCAGACACTCCCTGACCAGTCTCCATTTCTCCTCCATTTGCAGACACTCCCTGACCAGTCTCCATTTCTCCTCCATTTACAAATGCTCCCTGACCAGTCTCCATTTTTCATCCATTTACAGACGCTCCCTGACCAGTCCCCAGTTCTCTTCACTTACAGACGCTCCCTGACCAGTCTCCATTTCTCCTCCATTTACAGACGCTCCCTGACCAGTCATCATTTCTGCTCCACTTGCAGACACTCCCTGACCAGTCTTCATTTCTCCTCCATTTACAGATGCTCCCTGACCTGTCACCATTTCTTCTCCATTTACAGACGCTCCCTGATGATTAACTATATCGCCTTCATTACAGACACTCCCTGACTAGTCTCCATTTCTCCTCCATTTACAAATGCTCCCTGACATGTCTCCATTTCTCCTTCATTTTCAGACGCTCCCTGACCAGTCCCCAGTTCTCTTCACTTACACATGCTCCCTGACCAATCTCCATTTCTCCTCCATTTACAGACACTCCCTATCCAGTCTCCATTTCTCCTCCATTTCAAGACACTCCCCAACCAGTCTCCATTTCTCCTCCATTTACAGACGCTCCCTGACCAGATTCCATTTCTCTTCACTTACAGACGCTCCCTGACCAGTCTCCATTTCTCCTCCATTTACAGACCCTCCCTGACCAGTCATCATTTCTCCTCAATTTGCAGACACTCCCTGACCAGTCTCCATTTCTCCTCCATTTACAGACGCTCCCTGACCTGTCACCATTTCTCCTCCATTTACAGACGCTCCCTGACAAGTCTCCATTTCTCCTCCATTTACAGACGCTCCCTGATCAGTCTCCATTTCTCCTCCATTTACAGACGCTCCCTGACAAGTCTCCATTTCTCCTCCATTTACAGATGCTCCCTGACCAGTCTCCATTTCTCCTCCATTTACAGACCCTCCCTGACCAGTCTCCATTTCTCCTCCATTTAGAGATGCTCCCTGATGATTCACTATTTTGCCTTCATTTACAGACACTCCCTGACCAGTCTCCATTTCTCCTCCATTTACAAATGCTCCCTGACCAGTCTCCATTTCTCCTCCATTTACAGACGCTCCCTGACCAGTCTCCATTTCTCTTCACTTACAGACGCTCCCTGACCAGTCTCCATTTCTCCTCCATTTACAGACGCTCCTTGATCAGTCTCCATTTCTCCTCCATTTACAGACCCCCCTGACCAGTCTTCATTTCCCCTCCATTTGCAGACACTCCCTGACCAGTCTCCATTTCTCCACCATTTACAGACGCTCCCTGACCAGTCACCATTTCTCCTCCATTTACAGACGCTCTCTGAACAGTCGCCGTTTCTCCTCCATTTACAGATGCTCCCTGAGCAGTCACCATTTCTCCTCCATTTACAAACGCTCCCTGACCAGCCACCATTTCTGCTTCATTTACGGACGCTCCCTGACCAGTCACCATTTCTCCTCCATTTACAGACGCTCCCTGACCAGTCTCCATTTCTGCTCCATTTACAGATGCTCCCTGACCTGTCCCCATTTCTTCTCCATTTACAGATGCTCCCTGATGAGTCACTATTTTGCCTTCATTTACTGACACTCCCTGACCAGCCTCCATTTCACCTCCATTTACAGACGCTCCCTGACCAGTCTCCATTTCTCCTCCATTTACAGATGCTCCCTGACCTGTCCCCATTTCTTCTCCATTTACAGATGCTCCCTGATGAGTCACTATTTTGCCTTCATTTACTGACACTCCCTGACCAGCCTCCATTTCTCCTCCATTTACAAATGCTCCCTGACCAGTCTCCATTTCTCCTCCATTTACAGACGCTCCCTGACCAGTCTCCATTTCTCCTCCATTTACAGACCCTCCCTGACCAGTCATCATTTCTCCTCCATTTGCAGACACTCCCTGACCAGTCTCCATTTCTCCTCCATTTGCAGACACTCCCTGACCAGTCTCCATTTCTCCTCCATTTACAAATGCTCCCTGACCAGTCTCCATTTTTCATCCATTTACAGACGCTCCCTGACCAGTCTCCAGTTCTCTTCACTTACAGACGCTCCCTGACCAGTCTCCATTTCTCCTCCATTTACAGACGCTCCCTGACCAGTCATCATTTCTGCTCCACTTGCAGACACTCCCTGACCAGTCTTCATTTCTCCTCCATTTACAGATGCTCCCTGACCTGTCACCATTTCTTCTCCATTTACAGACGCTCCCTGATGATTAACTATATCGCCTTCATTACAGACACTCCCTGACTAGTCTCCATTTCTCCTCCATTTACAAATGCTCCCTGACATGTCTCCATTTCTCCTTCATTTTCAGACGCTCCCTGACCAGTCCCCAGTTCTCTTCACTTACACACGCTCCCTGACCAATCTCCATTTCTCCTCCATTTACAGACACTCCCTATCCAGTCTCCATTTCTCCTCCATTTCAAGACACTCCCCAACCAGTCTCCATTTCTCCTCCATTTACAGACGCTCCCTGACCAGATTCCATTTCTCTTCACTTACAGACGCTCCCTGACCAGTCTCCATTTCTCCTCCATTTACAGACCCTCCCTGACCAGTCATCATTTCTCCTCAATTTGCAGACACTCCCTGACCAGTCTCCATTTCTCCTCCATTTACAGACGCTCCCTGACCTGTCACCATTTCTCCTCCATTTACAGACGCTCCCTGACAAGTCTCCATTTCTCCTCCATTTACAGACGCTCCCTGATCAGTCTCCATTTCTCCTCCATTTACAGACGCTCCCTGACAAGTCTCCATTTCTCCTCCATTTACAGATGCTCCCTGACCAGTCTCCATTTCTCCTCCATTTACAGACCCTCCCTGACCAGTCTCCATTTCTCCTCCATTTAGAGATGATCCCTGATGATTCACTATTTTGCCTTCATTTACAGACACTCCCTGACCAGTCTCCATTTCTCCTCCATTTACAAATGCTCCCTGACCAGTCTCCATTTCTCCTCCATTTACAGACGCTCCCTGACCAGTCTCCATTTCTCTTCACTTACAGACGCTCCCTGACCAGTCTCCATTTCTCCTCCATTTACAGACGCTCCTTGATCAGTCTCCATTTCTCCTCCATTTACAGACCCCCCTGACCAGTCTTCATTTCCCCTCCATTTGCAGACACTCCCTGACCAGTCTCCATTTCTCCACCATTTACAGACGCTCCCTGACCAGTCACCATTTCTCCTCCATTTACAGACGCTCTCTGAACAGTCGCCGTTTCTCCTCCATTTACAGATGCTCCCTGAGCAGTCACCATTTCTCCTCCATTTACAAACGCTCCCTGACCAGCCACCATTTCTGCTTCATTTACGGACGCTCCCTGACCAGTCACCATTTCTCCTCCATTTACAGACGCTCCCTGACCAGTCTCCATTTCTGCTCCATTTAGAGATGCTCCCTGATGAGTCACTATTTTGCCTTCATTTACAGACACTCCCTGACCAGTCTCCATTTCTGCTCCATTTACAAATGCTCCCTGACCAGTCTCCATTTCTCCTCCATTTACAGACGCTCCCTACCCAGTCTCCATTTATCCTCCATTTCAAGACGGTGGCATAGTGGTTAGCACGATTGCCTCACAGCGCCAGGGACCCGGGTTCGAATCCGGCCTCGGGCGACTGTCTGTGTGGAGTTAGCACATTCTCCCCGTGTTTGCGTGGGTTTCCTCCGGGTGCTCCGGTTTCCTCCCACAGTCCAAAGATGTGCGAGTTAGGTTGATTGGCTATGATAAATTGACCCTTAGTGTTAGGGGGATTAAATACGTGGGGTTACGGGGATAGGGTGGGATATGTGTTGGTGTAGGGGTTATGGGGATCGGGTGGGATATGTGTCGGTGCAGGCTCGATGCGCCGAAATGGCCTTTACCTGCACTGTGGGGTTTTTGTGATTCTGTGAAGACACTCCCTGACCAGTCTCCATTTCTCCTCCATTGACAGACGCTCCCTGACCAGATTCCATTTCTCTTCACTTACAGACGCTCCCTGACCAGTCTCCATTTCTCCTCCATTTACTGACCCTCCCTGACCAGTCATCATTTCTCCTCCATTTGCAGACACTCCCTGACCAGTATCCATTTCTCCTCCATTTACAGATGCTCCCTAAGCTGTCACCATTTCTCCTCCATTTACAGACGCTCCCTGACAAGTCTCCATTTCTCCTCCATTTACAGACGCTCCCTGACCAGTCTCCATTTCTCCTCCATTTACAGACGCTCCCTGACAAGTCTCCATTTCTCCTCCATTTACAGACGCTCCCTGACCAGTCTCCATTTCTCCTCCATTTACAGGCCCTTCCTGACCAGTCTCCATTTCTCCTCCATTTACAGACGCTCCCTGACCAGTCTCCATTTCACCTCCATTTCCAGACGCTCCCTGACCAGTCTCCATTTCTCCTCCATTTGCAGACGCTCCCTGACCAGTCTCCATTTCTCTTCACTTACAAATGCTCACTGATCAGACTCCATTTCACCTCCATTTACAGACGCTCCCTGACCAGTCTCCATTTCTCCTCCATTTACAGACGCTGCCTGACCAGTCTCCATTTCTCTTCACTTACAGACGCTCCCTGACCAGTCTCCATTTCTTCTCGATTTACAGACGCTCCCTGACCAGTCTCCATTTCTCCTCCATTTACAGACCCTCCCTGACCAGTCATCATTTTTCCTCCATTTGCAGACACTCCCTGACCAGTCTCCATTTCTCCTCCATTTGCAGACACTCCCTGACCAGTCTCCATTTCTCCTCCATTTACAAATGCTCCCTGACCAGTCTCCATTTCTCCTCCATTTACAGACGCTCCCTGACCAGTCTCCATTTCTCTTCACTTACAGATGCTGCCTGACCAGTCTCCATTTCTCCTCCATTTACAGACCCTCCCTGACCAGTCATCATTTCCCCTCCATTTACAGACACTCCCTGACCAGTCTCCATTTCTCCTCCATTTACAGATGCTCCCTGGCCAGTCACCATTTCTCCTCCATTTACAGACGCTCCCTGACCAGTCACCATTTCTCCTCCATTTACAGATGCTCCCTGAGCAGTCACCATTTCTCCTCCATTTACAAATGCTCCCTGACCAGCCACCATTACTCATTCATTTACAGACGCTCCCTGACCAGTCACCATTTTTCTTCCATTTACAGACGCTCCCTGACCAGTCTCCATTTCTCTTCACTTACAGATGCTCCCTGACCAGTCACCATTTCACCTCCATTTCCAGACCCTCCCTGACCAGTCACCATTTCTCCTCCATTTACAGACCCTCCCTGACCAGTCTCCATTTCTCCTCCATTTACAGACACTCCCTGTCCAGTCTCCATTTCTCCTCCATTTCCAGACACACCCTGACCAGTCTCCATTTCTCCTCCATTTACAGATGCTCCCTGACCAGTCCCTATTTCTCTTAACTTACAGACGCCCCCTGACCAGTCTCCAGTTCTCTTCACTTACAGACGCTCCCTGACCAGTCATCATATCTGCTCCATTTGCAGACACTCCCTGACCAGTCTCCATTTCTCCTCCATTTGCAGACACTCCCTGACCAGTCTCCATTTCTCTTCACTTACAGACGCTCCCTGACCAGTCTCCATTTCTCCTCCATTTACAGACGCTCCCTGATCAGTCTCCATTTCTCCTCCATTTACAGACCCCCCTGACCAGACTTCATTTCCCCTCCATTTGCAGACACTCCCTGACCAGTCTCCATTTCTCCGCCATTTACAGACGCTCCCTGACCAGTCACCATTTCTCCTCCATTTACAGACGCTCCCTGAACAGTCGCCGTTTCTCCTCCATTTACAGATGCTCCCTGAGCAGTCACCATTTCTCCTCCATTTACAAACGCTCCCTGACCAGCCACCATTTCTGCTTCATTTACGGACGCTCCCTGACCAGTCACCATTTCTCCTCCATTTACAGACGCTCCCTGACCAGTCTCCATTTCTCTTCACTTACAGATGCTCCCTGACCAGTCACCATTTCTCCTCCATTTACAGACCCTCCCTGACCAGTCTCCATTTCTGCTCCATTTAGAGATGCTCCCTGATGAGTCACTATTTTGCCTTCATTTACAGAAACTCCCTGACCACTCTCCATTTCTGCTCCATTTACAAATGCTCCCTGACCAGTCACCATTTCTCCTCCATTTACAGACGCTCCCTGACCAGTCTCCATTTCTCTTCACTTACAGACGCTCCCTGACCAGTGACCATTTCTCCTCCATTTACAGACGCTCCCTGACCAGTCACCATTTCTCCTCCATTTACAGATGCTCCCTGAGCAGTCACCATTTCTCCTCCATTTACAAATGCTCCCTGACCAGCCACCATTACTCATTCATTTACAGACGCTCCCTGACCAGTCACCATTTCTCTTCCATTTACAGACGCTCCCTGACCAGTCTCCATTTCTCTTCACTTACAGATGCTCCCTGACCAGTCACCATTTCACCTCCATTTCCAGACCCTCCCTGACCAGTCTCCATTTCTCCTCCATTTACAGACACTCCCTGTCCAGTCTCCATTTCTCCTCCATTTCCAGACACTCCCTGACAAGTCACCATTTCTCCTCCATTTACAGACGCTCCCTGACCAGTCTCCATTTCTCTTCACTTACAGACGCTCCCTGACCAGTCTCCATTTCTCCTCCATTTACAGACGCTCCTTGATCAGTCTCCATTTCTCCTCCATTTACAGACCCCCCTGACCAGTCTTCATTTCCCCTCCATTTGCAGACACTCCCTGACCAGTCTCCATTTCTCCACCATTTACAGACGCTCCCTGACCAGTCACCATTTCTCCTCCATTTACAGACGCTCTCTGAACAGTCGCCGTTTCTCCTCCATTTACAGATGCTCCCTGAGCAGTCACCATTTCTCCTCCATTTACAAACGCTCCCTGACCAGCCACCATTTCTGCTTCATTTACGGACGCTCCCTGACCAGTCACCATTTCTCCTCCATTTACAGACGCTCCCTGACCAGTCTCCATTTCTGCTCCATTTAGAGATGCTCCCTGATGAGTCACTATTTTGCCTTCATTTACAGACACTCCCTGACCAGTCTCCATTTCTGCTCCATTTACAAATGCTCCCTGACCAGTCTCCATTTCTCCTCCATTTACAGACGCTCCCTGACCAGTCTCCATTTCTCTTCACTTACAGACGCTCCCTGACCAGTCATCATTTCCCCTCCATTTGCAGACACTCCCTGACCAGTCTCCATTTCTCCGCCATTTACAGACGCTCCCTGACCAGTCAGCATTTCTCCTCCATTTACAGACGCTCCCTGAACAGTCGCCGTTTCTCCTCCATTTACAGATGCTCCCTGAGCAGTCACCATTTCTCCTCCATTTACAAACGCTCCCTGACCAGCCACCATTTCTGCTTCATTTGCAGACGCTCCCTGACCAGTCACCATTTTTCCTCCATTTACAGACGCTCCCTGACCAGTCTCCATTTCTCTTCACTTACAGATGCTCCCTGACCAGTCACCATTTCTCCTCCATTTACAGACCCTCCCTGACCAGTCTCCATTTCTCCTCCATTTACAGACACTCTCTGTCCAGTCTCCATTTCTCCTCCATTTCCAGACACTCCCTGACCAGTCTCCATTTCTCCCCCATTTAAAGACGCTCCCTGACCAGTCCCCATTTCTCTTAACTTACAGACGCCCCCTGACCAGTCTCCAGTTCTCTTCACTTACAGATGCTCCCTGACCAGTCACCATTTCTCCTCCATTTACAGACCCTCCCTGACCAGTCTCCATTTCTCCTCCATTTACAGACACTCTCTGTCCAGTCTCCATTTCTCCTCATTTTCCAGACACTCCCTGACCAGTCTCCATTTCTCCTCCATTTAAAGACGCTCCCTGACCAGTCCCCATTTCTCTTAACTTACAGACGCCCCCTGACCAGTCTCCAGTTCTCTTCACTTACAGACGCTCCCTGACCATTCATCATATCTGCTCCATTTGCAGACACTCCCTGACCAGTCTCCATTTCTCCTCCATTTACCGATGCTCCCTGACCTGTCACCATTTCTTCTCCATTTACAGACGCTCCCTGATGGGTCACTATTTCGCCTTCATTTACAGACACTCCCTGACCAGTCTCCATTTCTCCTCCATTTACAGATGCTCCCTGACAAGTCTCCACTTCTCCTTCATTTTCAGATGCTCCCTGACCAGTCCCCAGTTTTCTTCACTTACACACGCTCCCTGACCAATCTCCATTTCTCCTCCATTTGCAGACACTCCCTACCCAGTCTCCATTTATCCTCCATTTCAAGACGGTGGCATAGTGGTTAGCACGATTGCCTCACAGCGCCAGGGACCCGGGTTCGAATCCGGCCTCGGGCGACTGTCTGTGTGGAGTTAGCACATTCTCCCCGTGTTTGCGTGGGTTTCCTCCGGGTGCTCCGGTTTCCTCCCACAGTCCAAAGATGTGCGAGTTAGGTTGATTGGCTATGATAAATTGACCCTTAGTGTTAGGGGGATTAAATACGTGGGGTTACGGGGATAGGGTGGGATATGTGTTGGTGTAGGGGTTATGGGGATCGGGTGGGATATGTGTCGGTGCAGGCTCGATGCGCCGAAATGGCCTTTACCTGCACTGTGGGGTTTTTGTGATTCTGTGAAGACACTCCCTGACCAGTCTCCATTTCTCCTCCATTGACAGACGCTCCCTGACCAGATTCCATTTCTCTTCACTTACAGACGCTCCCTGACCAGTCTCCATTTCTCCTCCATTTACTGACCCTCCCTGACCAGTCATCATTTCTCCTCCATTTGCAGACACTCCCTGACCAGTATCCATTTCTCCTCCATTTACAGATGCTCCCTAAGCTGTCACCATTTCTCCTCCATTTACAGACGCTCCCTGACAAGTCTCCATTTCTCCTCCATTTACAGACGCTCCCTGACCAGTCTCCATTTCTCCTCCATTTACAGACGCTCCCTGACAAGTCTCCATTTCTCCTCCATTTACAGACGCTCCCTGACCAGTCTCCATTTCTCCTCCATTTACAGGCCCTTCCTGACCAGTCTCCATTTCTCCTCCATTTACAGACGCTCCCTGACCAGTCTCCATTTCACCTCCATTTCCAGACGCTCCCTGACCAGTCTCCATTTCTCCTCCATTTGCAGACGCTCCCTGACCAGTCTCCATTTCTCTTCACTTACAAATGCTCACTGATCAGACTCCATTTCACCTCCATTTACAGACGCTCCCTGACCAGTCTCCATTTCTCCTCCATTTACAGACGCTGCCTGACCAGTCTCCATTTCTCTTCACTTACAGACGCTCCCTGACCAGTCTCCATTTCTTCTCGATTTACAGACGCTCCCTGACCAGTCTCCATTTCTCCTCCATTTACAGACCCTCCCTGACCAGTCATCATTTTTCCTCCATTTGCAGACACTCCCTGACCAGTCTCCATTTCTCCTCCATTTGCAGACACTCCCTGACCAGTCTCCATTTCTCCTCCATTTACAAATGCTCCCTGACCAGTCTCCATTTCTCCTCCATTTACAGACGCTCCCTGACCAGTCTCCATTTCTCTTCACTTACAGATGCTGCCTGACCAGTCTCCATTTCTCCTCCATTTACAGACACTCCCTGACCAGTCATCATTTCCCCTCCATTTACAGACACTCCCTGACCAGTCTCCATTTCTCCTCCATTTACAGATGCTCCCTGGCCAGTCACCATTTCTCCTCCATTTACAGACGCTCCCTGACCAGTCACCATTTCTCCTCCATTTACAGATGCTCCCTGAGCAGTCACCATTTCTCCTCCATTTACAAATGCTCCCTGACCAGCCACCATTACTCATTCATTTACAGACGCTCCCTGACCAGTCACCATTTTTCTTCCATTTACAGACGCTCCCTGACCAGTCTCCATTTCTCTTCACTTACAGATGCTCCCTGACCAGTCACCATTTCACCTCCATTTCCAGACCCTCCCTGACCAGTCACCATTTCTCCTCCATTTACAGACCCTCCCTGACCAGTCTCCATTTCTCCTCCATTTACAGACACTCCCTGTCCAGTCTCCATTTCTCCTCCATTTCCAGACACACCCTGACCAGTCTCCATTTCTCCTCCATTTACAGATGCTCCCTGACCAGTCCCTATTTCTCTTAACTTACAGACGCCCCCTGACCAGTCTCCAGTTCTCTTCACTTACAGACGCTCCCTGACCAGTCATCATATCTGCTCCATTTGCAGACACTCCCTGACCAGTCTCCATTTCTCCTCCATTTGCAGACACTCCCTGACCAGTCTCCATTTCTCTTCACTTACAGACGCTCCCTGACCAGTCTCCATTTCTCCTCCATTTACAGACGCTCCCTGATCAGTCTCCATTTCTCCTCCATTTACAGACCCCCCTGACCAGACTTCATTTCCCCTCCATTTGCAGACACTCCCTGACCAGTCTCCATTTCCCCGCCATTTACAGACGCTCCCTGACCAGTCACCATTTCTCCTCCATTTACAGACGCTCCCTGAACAGTCGCCGTTTCTCCTCCATTTACAGATGCTCCCTGAGCAGTCACCATTTCTCCTCCATTTACAAACGCTCCCTGACCAGCCACCATTTCTGCTTCATTTACGGACGCTCCCTGACCAGTCACCATTTCTCCTCCATTTACAGACGCTCCCTGACCAGTCTCCATTTCTCTTCACTTACAGATGCTCCCTGACCAGTCACCATTTCTCCTCCATTTACAGACCCTCCCTGACCAGTCTCCATTTCTGCTCCATTTAGAGATGCTCCCTGATGAGTCACTATTTTGCCTTCATTTACAGAAACTCCCTGACCACTCTCCATTTCTGCTCCATTTACAAATGCTCCCTGACCAGTCACCATTTCTCCTCCATTTACAGACGCTCCCTGACCAGTCTCCATTTCTCTTCACTTACAGACGCTCCCTGACCAGTGACCATTTCTCCTCCATTTACAGACGCTCCCTGACCAGTCACCATTTCTCCTCCATTTACAGATGCTCCCTGAGCAGTCACCATTTCTCCTCCATTTACAAATGCTCCCTGACCAGCCACCATTACTCATTCATTTACAGACGCTCCCTGACCAGTCACCATTTCTCTTCCATTTACAGACGCTCCCTGACCAGTCTCCATTTCTCTTCACTTACAGATGCTCCCTGACCAGTCACCATTTCACCTCCATTTCCAGACCCTCCCTGACCAGTCTCCATTTCTCCTCCATTTACAGACACTCCCTGTCCAGTCTCCATTTCTCCTCCATTTCCAGACACTCCCTGACAAGTCACCATTTCTCCTCCATTTACAGACGCTCCCTGACCAGTCTCCATTTCTCTTCACTGACAGATGCTCCCTGACCAGTCACCATTTCACCTCCATTTACAGACCCTCCCTGACCAGTCTCCATTTCTCCTCCATTTACAGACACTCCCTGTCCAGTCTCTATTTCCCCTCCATTTACAGATGCTCCCTGACCAGTCTCCATTTCTCCTCCATTTTCAGATCCTCCCTGACCAGTCATCATATCTCCTCCATTTGCAGACACTCCCTGACCAGTCTTCATTTCTCCTCCATTTACAGACGCTTCCTGACCAGTCTCCATTTCTCTTCACTTACAGATGCTGCCTGACCAGTCTCCATTTCTCCTCCATGTACAGACCCTCCCGGACCAGTCCATTTCTCCTCCATTTACAGACCCTCCCTGACCAGTCATCATTTCCCCTCCATTTACAGACACTCCCTGACCAGTCTCCATTTCTCCTCCATTTACAGACGCTCCCTGACCAGTCTCCATTTATCCTCCATTTACAGACGCTCCCTGACCAGTCTCCATTACTCCTCCATTTACAGACGCTCCCTGACCAGTCTCCATTTCTCCTCCATTTACAGATGCTCCCTGACCTGTCACCATTTCTTCTCCATTTACAGACGCTCCCTGATGAGTCACTATTTTGCCTTCATTTACAGACACTCCCTGACCAGTCTCCATTTCTACTCCATTTACAAATGCTCCCTGACCATTCTCCATTTCCCCTCCATTTACAGACGCTTCCTGACCAGTCTCCATTTCTCTTCACTTACAGACGCTCCCTGACCAGTCTCCATTTCTCCTCCATTTACAGACCCTCCCTGACCAGTCTCCATTTCTCCTCCATTTACAGACCCTCCCTGTCCAGTCTCCATTTCTCCTCCATTTACAGACCCTCCCTGACCAGTCTCCATTTCTCCTGCATTTGCAGACACTCCCTGACCCGTCTCCATTTTTCCTCCATTTACAGATGCTCCCTGACCAGTCTCCATTTCTCCTCTATTTACAGATGCTCCCTGACCAGTCTCCATTTCTCCTCCATTTACAGACGCTCCATGACCAGTCTCCATTTCTCTTCACTTACAGATGCTCCCTGACCAGTCTCCATTTCTCCTCCATTTACAGACCCTCCCGGACCAGTCTCCATTTCTCCTCCATTTACAGACGCCCCCTGACCAGTAACCATTTCTCCTCCATTTACAGACCCTCCCTGACCAGTCTCCATTTCTCCTATATTTAGAGATGCTCCCTGATGAGTCACTATTTTGCCTTCATTTACAGACACTACCTGACCAGTCTCCATTTCTCCTCCATTTACAAATGCTCCCTGACCATTCTCCATTTCTCCTCCATTTACAGACGCTTCCTGACCAGTCTCCATTTCTCTTCACTTACAGACGCTCCCTGACCAGTCTCCATTTCTCCTCCATTTACAGACCCTCCCTGACCAGTCTCCATTTCTCCTCCATTTACAGACCCTCCCTGTCCAGTCTCCATTTCTCCTCCATTTACAGACCCTCCCTGACCAGTCTCCATTTCTCCTGCATTTGCAGACACTCCCTGACCCGTCTCCATTTCTCCTCCATTTACAGATGCTCCCTGACCAGTCTCCATTTCTCCTCTATTTACAGATGCTCCCTGACCAGTCTCCATTTCTCCTCCATTTACAGATGCTCCATGACCAGTCTCCATTTCTCTTCACTTACAGATGCTCCCTGACCAGTCTCCATTTCTCCTCCATTTACAGACCCTCCCGGACCAGTCTCCATTTCTCCTCCATTTACAGACGCCCCCTGACCAGTCACCATTTCTCCTCCATTTACAGACCCTCCCTGACCAGTCTCCATTTCTCCTATATTTAGAGATGCTCCCTGATGAGTCACTATTTTGCCTTCATTTACAGACACTACCTGACCAGTCTCCATTTCTCCTCCATTTACAAATGCTCCCTGACCAGTCTCCATTTCTCCTCCATTTACAGACGCTCCCTGACCAGTCTCCATTTCTCTTCACTTACAGACGCTCCCTGACCAGTCTCCATTTCTCCTCCATTTACAGACGCTCCCTGATCAGTCTCCATTTCTCCTCCATTTACAGACCCCCCCTGACCAGGCATCATTTCCCCTCCATTTGCAGACACTCCCTGACCAGTCTCCATTTCTCCGCCATTTACAGACGCTCCCTGACCAGTCACCATTTCTCCTCCATTTACAGACGCTCCCTGAACAGTCGCCGTTTCTCCTCCATTTACAGATGCTCCCTGAGCAGTCACCATTTCTCCTCCATTTACAAACGCTCCCTGACCAGCCACCATTTCTCCTTCATTTACAGACGCTCCCTGACCAGTCACCATTTCTCCTCCATTTACAGACGCACCCTGACCAGTCTCCATTTCTCTTCACTTACAGATGCTCCCTGACCAGTCACCATTTCTCCTCCATTTACAGACCCTCCCTGACCAGTCTCCATTTCTCCTCCATTTAGAGATGCTCCCTGATGAGTCACTATTTTGCCTTCATTTACAGACACTCCCTGACCAGTCTCCATTTCTCCTCCATTTACAATTGCTCCCTGACCAGTCTCCATTTCTCCTCCATTTACAGACGCTCCCTGACCAGTTTCCATTTCTCTTCACTTACAGACGCTCCCTGACCAGTCTCCATTTCTCCTCCATTTACAGACGCTCCCTGATCCGTCTCCATTTCTCCTCCATTTACAGACCCCCCCTGACCAGTCATCATTTCCCCTCCATTTGCAGACACTCCCTGACCAGTCTCCATTTCTCCGCCATTTACAGACGCTCCCTGACCAGTCACCATTTCTCCTCCATTTACAGACGCTCCCTGAACAGTCGCCGTTTCTCCTCCATTTACAGATGCTCCCTGAGCAGTCACCATTTCTCCTCCATTTACAAACGCTCCCTGACCAGCCACCATTTCTCCTTCATTTACAGACGCTCCCTGACCAGTCACCATTTCTGCTCCATTTACAGACGCTCCCTGACCAGTCTCCATTTCTCTTCACTTACAGATGCTCCCTGACCAGTCACCATTTCTCCTCCATTTACAGACCCTCCCTGACCAGTCTCCATTTCTCCTCCATTTACAGACACTCCCTGTCCAGTCTCCATTTCTCCTCCATTTCCAGACACACCCTGACCAGTCTCCATTTCTCCTCCATTTACAGATGCTCCCTGACCAGTCCCCATTTCTCTTAACTTACAGACGCCCCCTGACCAGTCTCCAGTTCTCTTCACTTACAGACGCTCCCTGACGAGTCATCATATCTGCTCCATTTGCAGACACTCCCTGACCAGTCTCCATTTCTCCTCCATTTGCAGACACTCCCTGACCAGTCTCCATTTCTCCTCCATTTACAGATGCTCCCTGACCTGTCACCATTTCTTCGCCATTTACAGACGCTCCCTGATGGGTCACTATTTCGCCTTCATTTACAGACACTCCCTGACCAGTCTCCATTTCTCCTCCATTTACAGATGCTCCCTGACAAGTCTCCACTTCTCCTTCATTTTCAGACGCTCCCTGACCAGTCCCCAGTTCTCTTCACTTACACACGCTCCCTGACCAATCTCCATTTCTCCTCCATTTACAGACACTCCCTATCCAGTCTCCATTTCTCCTCTATTTCAAGACGGTGGCATAGTGGTTAGCACTATTGCCTCACAGCACCAGGAACCCGGGTTCGAATCCGGCCTCGGGCGACTGTCTGTGTGGAGTTTGCACATTCTCCCCGTGTTTGCGTGGGTTTCCTCTGGGTGCTCCGGTTTCCTCCCACACTCCAAAAATGTGCGAGTTAGGTTGATTGGCTATGATAAATTGACCCTTAGTGTTAGGGGGATTAAATACGTGGGGTTACGGGGATAGGGGGGGATATGTGTTGGAGTAGGGGTTATGGGGATCGGGTGGGATATGTGACGGTGCAGGCTCGATGGGCCGAAATGGCCTCTATCTGCACTGTGGGGTTTCTGTGATTCTGTGAAGACACTCCCTGACCAGTCTCCATTTCTCCTCCATTTACAGACGCTCCCTGACCAGATTCCATTTCTCTTCACTTACAGACGCTCCCTGACCAGTCTCCATTTCTCCTCCATTTACTGACCCTCCCTGACCAGTCATCATTTCTCCTCCATTTGCAGACACTCCCTGACCAGTATCCATTTCTCCTCCATTTACAGATGCTCCCTGAGCTGTCACCATTTCTCCTCCATTTACAGACGCTCCCTGACAAGTCTCCATTTCTCCTCCATTTACAGACGCTCCCTGACCAGATTCCATTTCTCCTCACTTACAGACGCTCCCTGACCAGTCTCCATTTCTCCTCCATTTACTGACCCTCCTGACCAGTCATCATTTCACCTCCATTTGCAGACACTCCCTGACCAGTATCCATTTCTCCTCCATTTACAGATGCTCCCTGAGCTGTCACCATTTCTCCTCCATTTACAGACACTCCCTGACAAGTCTCCATTTCTCCTCCATTTACAGACGCTCCCTGACCAGTCTCCATTTCTCCTCCATTTACAGACCCTTCCTGACCAGTCTCCATTTCTCCTCCATTTACAGACGCTCCCTGATCAGTCTCCATTTCACCTCCATTTCCAGACGTTCCCTGACCAGTCTCCATTTCTCCTCCATTTGCAGACGCTCCCTGACCAGTCTCCATTTCTCTTCACTTACAAACGCTCACTGATCAGTCTCCATTTCACCTCCATTTACAGACGCTCCCTGACCAGTCTCCATTTCTCCTCCATTTACAGATGCTCCCTGACCTGTCCCCATTTCTTCTCCATTTACAGATGCTCCCTGATGAGTCACTATTTTGCCTTCATTTACCGACACTCCCTGACCAGTCTCCATTTCTCCTCCATTTACAAATGCTCCCTTACCAGACTCCATTTCTCCTCCATTTACAGACGCTGCCTGACCAGTCTCCATTTCTCTTCACTTACAGACGCTCCCTGACCAGTCTCCATTTCTTCTCCATTTACAGACGCTCCCTGACCAGACTCCATTTCTCCTCCATTTACAGACGCTCCCTGACCAGTCATCATCTCTGCTCCATTTGCAGACATTCCCTGACCAGTCTCCATTTCTCCTCCATTTACAGATGCTCCCTGACCTGTCACCATTTCTTCTCCATTTACAGACGCTCCCTGATGAGTCACTATGTCGCCTTCAATTACAGACACTCCCTGACCACTCTCCATTTCTCCTCCATTTACAAATGCTCCCTGACAAGTCTCCATTTCTCCTTCATTTTCAGACGCTCCCTGACCAGTCCCCAGTTCTCTTCACTTACACACGCTCCCTGACCAATCTCCATTTCTCCTCCATTTACAGACACTCCCTATCCAGTCTCCATTTCTCCTCCATTTCAAGACACTCCCCAACCAGTCTCCATTTCTCCTCCATTAACAGACGCTCCCTGAACAGATTTCATTTCTCTTCACTTACAGACGCTCCCTGACCAGTCATCATTTCTCCTCAATTTGCAGCAACTCCCTGACCAGTCTCCATTTCTCCTCCATTTACAGATGCTCCCTGACCTGTCACCATTTCTCCTCCATTTACAGACGCTCCCTGACCAGTCTCCATTTCTCCTCCATTTACAGATGCTCCCTGACCAGTCTCCATTTCTCCTCCATTTACAGATGCTCCCTGACCAGTCAACATTTCTCCTCCATTAACAGACACTTCCTGACCAGTCTCCATTTCTCCTCCATTTACAGACGCTCCCTGACCAATCACCATTTCTGCTTCATTTACAGACGCTCCCTGACCAGTCTCCAATTCTCTTCACTTACAGATGCTCCCTGACCAGTCACCATTTCTCCTCCATTTACAGACCCTCC
The DNA here is from genome assembly GCF_052327205.1 of Somniosus microcephalus. Lineage (NCBI taxonomy): Eukaryota > Metazoa > Chordata > Chondrichthyes > Squaliformes > Somniosidae > Somniosus > Somniosus microcephalus. The sequence continues at coordinate 79,044,864 of NC_140990.1, forward strand.
CTGACCAGTCTCCATTTCTCCTCCATTTACAGATGCTCCCTGAGCAGTCACCATTTCTCCTCCATTTACAAACACTCCCTGACCAGCCACCATTTCTCCTTCATTTACAGATGCTCCCTGACCAGTCACCATTTCTCCTCCATTTACAGACGCTCCCTGACCAGTCTCCATTTCTCTTCACTTACAGATGCTCCCTGACCAGTCACCATTTCTCCTCGATTTACAGACCCTCCCTGACCAGTCTCCATTTCTCCTCCATTTACAGACACTCCCTGTCCAGTCTCCATTTCTCCTCCATTTCCAGACACACCCTGACCAGTCTCCATTTCTCCTCCATTTACAGACGCCCCCTGACCAGTCTCCAGTTCTCTTCACTTACAGACGCTCCCTGACCAGTCATCATATCTGCTCCATTTGCATGCACTCCCTGACCAGTCTCCATTTCTCCTCCATTTACAGACGCTCCCTGACCAGATTCCATTTCTCTTCACTTACAGACGCTCCCTGACCAGTCTCCATTTCTCCTCCATTTACTGACCCTCCCTGACCAGTCATCATTTCTCCTCCATTTGCAGACACTCCCTGACCAGTATCCATTTCTCCTCCATTTACAGATGCTCCCTGACCAGTCTCCATTTCTCCTCCATTTACAGACACTTCCTGACCAGTCTCCATTTCTCCTCCATTTACAGACGCTCCCTGACCAATCACCATTTCTGCTTCATTTACAGACGCTCCCTGACCAGTCTCCAATTCTCTTCACTTACAGATGCTCCCTGACCAGTCTCCATTTCTCCTCCATTTAGAGATGCTCCCTGATGAGTCACTATTTTGCCTTCATTTACAGAGACTCCCTGACCAGTCTCCATTTCGCCTCCATTTACAAATGCTCCCTGACCAGTCTCCATTTCTCCTCCATTTACAGACGCTTCCTGACCAGTCTCCATTTCTCCTCACTTACAGACGCTCCCTGACCAGTCTCCATTTCTCCTCCATTTACAGACGCTCTCTGATCAGTCTCCATTTCTCCTCCATTTACAGACGCTCCCTGAACAGTCGCCGTTTCTCCTCCATTTACAGATGCTCCCTGAGCAGTCACCATTTCTCCTCCATTTACAAACGCTCCCTGACCAGCCACCATTTCTCCTCCATTGACAGACGCTCCCTGACCAGATTCCATTTCTCTTCACTTACAGACGCTCCCTGACAAGTCTCCATTTCTCCTCCATTTACTGACCCTCCCTGACCAGTCATCATTTCTCCGCCATTTTCAGACACTCCCTGACCAGTCTCCATTTCTCCTCCATTTACAGATGCTCCCTGAGCTGTCACCATTTCTCCTCCATTTACAGACACTCCCTGACAAGTCTCCATTTCTCCTCCATTTACAGATGCTCCCTGACCAGTCTCCATTTCTCCCCCATTTACAGATGCTCCCTGACAATTCTCCATTTCTCCTCCATTTACAGATGCTCCCTGACCAGTCTCCATTTCTCCTCCATTTACAGACCCTTCCTGAGCAGTCTCCAATTCTCCTCCATTTACAGACGCTCCCTGAACAATCTCCATTTCACCTCCATTTCCAGACACTCCCTGACCAGTCTCCATTTCTCCTCCATTTACAGACCCTCCCTGACCAGTCTCCATTTCTCCTCCATTTCCAGACAATCCCTGTCCAGTCTCCATTTCTCCTCCATTTCCAGACACTCCCTGACCAGTCTCCATTTCTCCTCCATTTACAGACGCTCCCTTACCAGTCCCCATTACTCTTCAGTTACAGACGCCCCCGGACCAGTCTCCAGTTCTCTTCACTTACAGACGCTCCCTGACCAGTCATCATATCTGCTCCATTTGCAGACACTTGCTGACCAGTCTCCATTTCTCCTCCATTTACAGATGCTCCCTGAACTGTCACCATTTCTTCTCCATTTACAGACGCTCCCTGATGGGTCACTATTTCGCCTTCATTTACAGACACTCCCTGACCAGTCTCCATTTCTCCTCCATTTACAGATGCTCCCTGACAAGTCCCCAGTTCTCTTCACTTACACACGCTCTCTGACCAATCTCCATTTCTCCTCCATTTACAGACATTCCCTATCCAGTCTCCATTTATCCTCCATTTCAAGACACTCCCTGACCAGTCTCCATTTCTCCTCCATTTACAGACGCTCCCTAACCAGATTCCATTTCTCTTCACTTACAGACGCTCCCTGACAGGTCTCCATTTCTCCTCCATTTACTGACCCTCCCTGACCAGTCATCATTTCTCCGCCATTTGCAGACACTCCCTGACCAGTCTCCATTTCTCCTCCATTTACAGATGCTCCCTGAGCAGTCACCATTTCTCCTCCATTTACAGACGCTCCCTGACAAGTCTCCATTTCTCCTCCATTTTCAGACGCTCCCTGACCAGTCTCCATTTCTCCTCCATTTACAGACCCTTCCTGACCAGTCTCCATTTCTCCTCCATTTACAGACGCTCCCTGACCAGTCTCCATTTCACCTCCAATTCCAGACACTCCCTGACCAGTCTCCATTTCTCCTCCATTTGCAGACGCTCCCTGAACAGTCTCCATTTATCTTCACTTACAAACGCTCACTGATCAGTCTCCATTTCACCTCCATTTACAGACACTCCCTGACCAGTCTCCATTTCTCCTCCATTTACAGATGCTCCCTGACCTGTCCCCATTTCTTCTCCATTTACAGATGCTCCCTGATGAGTCACTATATTGCCTTCATTTACCGAAACTCCCTGACCAGTCTCCATTTCTCCTCCATTTACAAATGCTCCCTGACCAGTCTCCATTTCTCCTCCATTTACAGACGCTCCCTGACCAGTCTCCATTTCTCCTCCATTTACAGATGCTCCCTGAGCTGTCACCATTTCTCCTCCATTTACAGACGCTCCCTGACAAGTCTCCATTTCTCCTCCATTTACAGACGCTCCCTGACCAGTCTCCATTTCTCCCTCATTTACAGATGCTCCCTGACAATTCTCCATTTCTCCTCCATTTAGAGACGCTCCCTGACCAGTCTCCATTTCTCCTCCATTTACAGACCCTTCCTGACCAGTCTCCATTTCTCCTCCATTTACAGACGCTCCCTGACCAGTCTCCATTTCACCTCCATTTCCAGACACTCCCTGACCAGTCTCCATTTCTCCTCCATTTACAGACCCTCCCTGACCAGTCTCCATTTCTCCTCCATTTACAGACACTCCCTGTCCAGTCTCCATTTCTCCTCCATTTCCAGACACTCCCTGACCAGTCTCCATTTCTCCTCCATTTACAGACGCTCCCTTACCAGTCCCCATTACTCTTCAGTTACAGACGCCCCCGGACCAGTCTCCAGTTCTCTTCACTTACAGACGCTCCCTGACCAGTCATCATATCTGCTCCATTTACAGATGCTCCCTGATGAGTCACTATTTTGCCTTCATTTACTGACACTCCCTGACCAGCCTCCATTTCTCCTCCATTTACAAATGCTCCCTGACCAGTCTCCATTTCTCCTCCATTTACAGACGCTCCCTGACCAGTCTCCATTCCTCTTCATTTACAGACGCTCCCTGACCAGTCTCCATTTCTTCTCCATTTACAGACGCTCCCTGACCAGTCTCCATTTCTCCTCCATTTACAGACCCTCCCTGACCAGTCATCATTTCTCCTCCATTTGCAGACACACCCTGACCAGTCTCCATTTCTCCTCCATTTGCAGACACTCCCTGACCAGTCTCCATTTCTCCTCCATTTACAAATGCTCCCTGACCAGTCTCCATTTTTCATCCATTTACCGACGCTCCCTGACCAGTCTCCAGTTCTCTTCACTTACAGACGCTCCCTGACCAGTCTCCATTTCTCCTCCATTTACAGACGCTCCCTGACCAGTCATCATTTCTGCTCCACTTGCAGACACTCCCTGACCAGTCTTCATTTCTCCTCCATTTACAGATGCTCCCTGACCTGTCACCATTCCTTCTCCATTTACAGACGCTCCCTGATGATTAACTATATCGCCTTCATTACAGACACTCCCTGACTAGTCTCCATTTCTCCTCCATTTACAAATGCTCCCTGACATGTCTCCATTTCTCCTTCATTTTCAGACGCTCCCTGACCAGTCCCCAGTTCTCTTCACTTACACACGCTCCCTGACCAATCTCCATTTCTCCTCCATTTACAGACACTCCCTATCCAGTCTCCATTTCTCCTCCATTTCAAGACACTCCCCAACCAGTCTCCATTTCTCCTCCATTTACAGACGCTCCCTGACCAGATTCCATTTCTCTTCACTTACAGACGCTCCCTGACCAGTCTCCATTTCTCCTCCATTTACAGACCCTCCCTGACCAGTCATCATTTCTCCTCAATTTGCAGACACTCCCTGACCAGTCTCCATTTCTCCTCCATTTACAGACGCTCCCTGACCTGTCACCATTTCTCCTCCATTTACAGACGCTCCCTGACAAGTCTCCATTTCTCCTCCATTTACAGACGCTCCCTGATCAGTCTCCATTTCTCCTCCATTTACAGACGCTCCCTGACAAGTCTCCATTTCTCCTCCATTTACAGATGCTCCCTGACCAGTCTCCATTTCTCCTGCATTTACAGACCCTCCCTGACCAGTCTCCATTTCTCCTCCATTTAGAGATGCTCCCTGATGATTCACTATTTTGCCTTCATTTACAGACACTCCCTGACCAGTCTCCATTTCTCCTCCATTTACAAATGCTCCCTGACCAGTCTCCATTTCTCCTCCATTTACAGACGCTCCCTGACCAGTCTCCATTTCTCTTCACTTACAGACGCTCCCTGACCAGTCTCCATTTCTCCTCCATTTACAGACGCTCCTTGATCAGTCTCCATTTCTCCTCCATTTACAGACCCCCCTGACCAGTCTTCATTTCCCCTCCATTTGCAGACACTCCCTGACCAGTCTCCATTTCTCCACCATTTACAGACGCTCCCTGACCAGTCACCATTTCTCCTCCATTTACAGACGCTCCCTGAACAGTCGCCGTTTCTCCTCCATTTACAGATGCTCCCTGAGCAGTCACCATTTCTCCTCCATTTACAAACGCTCCCTGACCAGCCACCATTTCTGCTTCATTTACGGACGCTCCCTGACCAGTCACCATTTCTCCTCCATTTACAGACGCTCCCTGACCAGTCTCCATTTCTGCTCCATTTAGAGATGCTCCCTGATGAGTCGCTATTTTGCCTTCATTTACAGACACTCCCTGACCAGTCTCCATTTCTCCTCCATTTACAGACACTCCCTGTCCAGTCTCCATTTATCCTCCATTTACAGACGCTCCCTGACCAGTCATCATTTCTCCTCCATTTACAGACCCTCCCTGACCAGTCTCCATTTCTCCTCCATTTACAGACACTCCCTGTCCAGTCTCCATTTATCCTCCATTTACAGACGCTCCCTGACCAGTCATCATTTCTGCTCCATTTGCAGACACTCCCTGACCAGTCTCCATTTCTCCTCCATTTATAGATGCTCCCTGACCTGTCACCATTTCTTCTCCATTTACAGACGCTCCCTGATGAGTCACTATTTCGCCTTCATTTACAGACACTCCCTGACCAGTCTCCAGTTCTCCTCCATTTACAGATGCTCCCTGACAAGTCCCCAGTTCTCTTCACTTACACACGCTCCCTGACCAATCTCCATTTCTCCTCCATTTTCAGACATTCCCTATCCAGTCTCCATTTCTCCTCCATTTCAAGACACTCCCTGACCAGTCTCCATTTCTCCTCCATTTACAGACGCTCCCTGACCAGATTCCATTTCTCTTCACTTACAGGCGCTCCCTGACAAGCCTCCATTTCTCCTCCATTTACTGACCCTCCCTGACCAGTCATCATTTCTCCGCCATTTGCAGACACTCCCTGACCAGTCTCCATTTCTCCTCCATTTACAGATGCTCCCTGAGCTGTCACCATTTCTCCTCCATTTACAGACGCTCCCTGACAAGTCTCCATTTCTCCTCCATTTACAGACGCTCCCTGACCAGTCTCCATTTCTCCCTAATTTACAGATGCTCCCTGACAATTCTCCATTTCTCCTCCATTTACAGATGCTCCCTGACCAGTCTCCATTTCTCCTCCATTTACAGACCCTTCCTGACCAGTCTCCATTTCTCCTCCATTTACAGACGCTCCCTGACCAGTCTCCATTTCACCTCCATTTCCAGACACTCCCTGACCAGTCTCCATTTCTCCTCCATTTGCAGACGCTCCCTGACCAGTCTCCATTTCTCTTCACTTACAAACGCTCAGTGATCAGTCTCCATTTCACCTCCATTTACAGACGCTCCCTGACCAGTCTCCATTTCTCCTCCATTTACAGATGCTCCCTGACCTGTCCCCATTTCTTCTCCATTTACAGATGCTCCCTGATGAGTCACTATTTTGCCTTCATTTACTGACACTCCCTGACCAGCCTCCATTTCTCCTCCATTTACAAATGCTCCCTGACCAGTCTCCATTTCTCCTCCATTTACAGACGCTCCCTGACCAGTCTCCATTTCTCTTCACTTACAGACGCTCCCTGACCAGTCTCCATTTCTTCTCCATTTACAGACGCTCCCTGACCAGTCTCCATTTCTCCTCCATTTACAGACCCTCCCTGACCAGTCATCATTTCTCCTCCATTTGCAGACACTCCCTGACCAGTCTCCATTTCTCCTCCATTTGCAGACACTCCCTGACCAGTCTCCATTTCTCCTCCATTTACAAATGCTCCCTGACCAGTCTCCATTTTTCATCCATTTACAGACGCTCCCTGACCAGTCTCCAGTTCTCTTCACTTACAGACGCTCCCTGACCAGTCTCCATTTCTCCTCCATTTACAGACGCTCCCTGACCAGTCATCATTTCTGCTCCACTTGCAGACACTCCCTGACCAGTCTTCATTTCTCCTCCATTTACAGATGCTCCCTGACCTGTCACCATTTCTTCTCCATTTACAGACGCTCCCAGATGATTAACTATATCGCCTTCATTACAGACACTCCCTGACTAGTCTCCATTTCTCCTCCATTTACAGACGCTCCCTGACCAGTCACCATTTCTCCTCCATTTACAGACACTCCCTGACAAGTCTCCATTTCTCCTCCATTTACAGACGCTCCCTGACCAGTCTCCATTTCTCCTCCATTTACAGACCCTTCCTGACCAGTCTCCATTTCTCCTCCATTTACAGACGCTCCCTGATCAGTCTCCATTTCACCTCCATTTCCAGACGTTCCCTGACCAGTCTCCATTTCTCCTCCATTTGCAGACGCTCCCTGACCAGTCTCCATTTCTCTTCACTTACAAACGCTCACTGATCAGTCTCCATTTCACCTCCATTTACAGACGCTCCCTGACCAGTCTCCATTTCTCCTCCATTTACAGATGCTCCCTGACCTGTCCCCATTTCTTCTCCATTTACAGATGCTCCCTGATGAGTCACTATTTTGCCTTCATTTACCGACACTCCCTGACCAGTCTCCATTTCTCCTCCATTTACAAATGCTCCCTTACCAGACTCCATTTCTCCTCCATTTACAGACGCTGCCTGACCAGTCTCCATTTCTCTTCACTTACAGACGCTCCCTGACCAGTCTCCATTTCTTCTCCATTTACAGACGCTCCCTGACCAGACTCCATTTCTCCTCCATTTACAGACGCTCCCTGACCAGTCATCATCTCTGCTCCATTTGCAGACATTCCCTGACCAGTCTCCATTTCTCCTCCATTTACAGATGCTCCCTGACCTGTCACCATTTCTTCTCCATTTACAGACGCTCCCTGATGAGTCACTATGTCGCCTTCAATTACAGACACTCCCTGACCACTCTCCATTTCTCCTCCATTTACAAATGCTCCCTGACAAGTCTCCATTTCTCCTTCATTTTCAGACGCTCCCTGACCAGTCCCCAGTTCTCTTCACTTACACACGCTCCCTGACCAATCTCCATTTCTCCTCCATTTACAGACACTCCCTATCCAGTCTCCATTTCTCCTCCATTTCAAGACACTCCCCAACCAGTCTCCATTTCTCCTCCATTAACAGACGCTCCCTGAACAGATTTCATTTCTCTTCACTTACAGACGCTCCCTGACCAGTCATCATTTCTCCTCAATTTGCAGCAACTCCCTGACCAGTCTCCATTTCTCCTCCATTTACAGATGCTCCCTGACCTGTCACCATTTCTCCTCCATTTACAGACGCTCCCTGACCAGTCTCCATTTCTCCTCCATTTACAGATGCTCCCTGACCAGTCTCCATTTCTCCTCCATTTACAGATGCTCCCTGACCAGTCAACATTTCTCCTCCATTAACAGACACTTCCTGACCAGTCTCCATTTCTCCTCCATTTACAGACGCTCCCTGACCAATCACCATTTCTGCTTCATTTACAGACGCTCCCTGACCAGTCTCCAATTCTCTTCACTTACAGATGCTCCCTGACCAGTCACCATTTCTCCTCCATTTACAGACCCTCCCTGACCAGTCTCCATTTCTCCTCCATTTACAGATGCTCCCTGAGCAGTCACCATTTCTCCTCCATTTACAAACACTCCCTGACCAGCCACCATTTCTCCTTCATTTACAGATGCTCCCTGACCAGTCACCATTTCTCCTCCATTTACAGACGCTCCCTGACCAGTCTCCATTTCTCTTCACTTACAGATGCTCCCTGACCAGTCACCATTTCTCCTCGATTTACAGACCCTCCCTGACCAGTCTCCATTTCTCCTCCATTTACAGACACTCCCTGTCCAGTCTCCATTTCTCCTCCATTTCCAGACACACCCTGACCAGTCTCCATTTCTCCTCCATTTACAGACGCCCCCTGACCAGTCTCCAGTTCTCTTCACTTACAGACGCTCCCTGACCAGTCATCATATCTGCTCCATTTGCATGCACTCCCTGACCAGTCTCCATTTCTCCTCCATTTACAGACGCTCCCTGACCAGATTCCATTTCTCTTCACTTACAGACGCTCCCTGACCAGTCTCCATTTCTCCTCCATTTACTGACCCTCCCTGACCAGTCATCATTTCTCCTCCATTTGCAGACACTCCCTGACCAGTATCCATTTCTCCTCCATTTACAGATGCTCCCTGACCAGTCTCCATTTCTCCTCCATTTACAGACACTTCCTGACCAGTCTCCATTTCTCCTCCATTTACAGACGCTCCCTGACCAATCACCATTTCTGCTTCATTTACAGACGCTCCCTGACCAGTCTCCAATTCTCTTCACTTACAGATGCTCCCTGACCAGTCTCCATTTCTCCTCCATTTAGAGATGCTCCCTGATGAGTCACTATTTTGCCTTCATTTACAGAGACTCCCTGACCAGTCTCCATTTCGCCTCCATTTACAAATGCTCCCTGACCAGTCTCCATTTCTCCTCCATTTACAGACGCTTCCTGACCAGTCTCCATTTCTCCTCACTTACAGACGCTCCCTGACCAGTCTCCATTTCTCCTCCATTTACAGACGCTCTCTGATCAGTCTCCATTTCTCCTCCATTTACAGACGCTCCCTGAACAGTCGCCGTTTCTCCTCCATTTACAGATGCTCCCTGAGCAGTCACCATTTCTCCTCCATTTACAAACGCTCCCTGACCAGCCACCATTTCTCCTCCATTGACAGACGCTCCCTGACCAGATTCCATTTCTCTTCACTTACAGACGCTCCCTGACAAGTCTCCATTTCTCCTCCATTTACTGACCCTCCCTGACCAGTCATCATTTCTCCGCCATTTTCAGACACTCCCTGACCAGTCTCCATTTCTCCTCCATTTACAGATGCTCCCTGAGCTGTCACCATTTCTCCTCCATTTACAGACGCTCCCTGACAAGTCTCCATTTCTCCTCCATTTACAGATGCTCCCTGACCAGTCTCCATTTCTCCCCCATTTACAGATGCTCCCTGACAATTCTCCATTTCTCCTCCATTTACAGATGCTCCCTGACCAGTCTCCATTTCTCCTCCATTTACAGACCCTTCCTGAGCAGTCTCCAATTCTCCTCCATTTACAGACGCTCCCTGAACAATCTCCATTTCACCTCCATTTCCAGACACTCCCTGACCAGTCTCCATTTCTCCTCCATTTACAGACCCTCCCTGACCAGTCTCCATTTCTCCTCCATTTCCAGACAATCCCTGTCCAGTCTCCATTTCTCCTCCATTTCCAGACACTCCCTGACCAGTCTCCATTTCTCCTCCATTTACAGACGCTCCCTTACCAGTCCCCATTACTCTTCAGTTACAGACGCCCCCGGACCAGTCTCCAGTTCTCTTCACTTACAGACGCTCCCTGACCAGTCATCATATCTGCTCCATTTGCAGACACTTGCTGACCAGTCTCCATTTCTCCTCCATTTACAGATGCTCCCTGAACTGTCACCATTTCTTCTCCATTTACAGACGCTCCCTGATGGGTCACTATTTCGCCTTCATTTACAGACACTCCCTGACCAGTCTCCATTTCTCCTCCATTTACAGATGCTCCCTGACAAGTCCCCAGTTCTCTTCACTTACACACGCTCTCTGACCAATCTCCATTTCTCCTCCATTTACAGACATTCCCTATCCAGTCTCCATTTATCCTCCATTTCAAGACACTCCCTGACCAGTCTCCATTTCTCCTCCATTTACAGACGCTCCCTAACCAGATTCCATTTCTCTTCACTTACAGACGCTCCCTGACAGGTCTCCATTTCTCCTCCATTTACTGACCCTCCCTGACCAGTCATCATTTCTCCGCCATTTGCAGACACTCCCTGACCAGTCTCCATTTCTCCTCCATTTACAGATGCTCCCTGAGCAGTCACCATTTCTCCTCCATTTACAGACGCTCCCTGACAAGTCTCCATTTCTCCTCCATTTTCAGACGCTCCCTGACCAGTCTCCATTTCTCCTCCATTTACAGACCCTTCCTGACCAGTCTCCATTTCTCCTCCATTTACAGACGCTCCCTGACCAGTCTCCATTTCACCTCCAATTCCAGACACTCCCTGACCAGTCTCCATTTCTCCTCCATTTGCAGACGCTCCCTGAACAGTCTCCATTTATCTTCACTTACAAACGCTCACTGATCAGTCTCCATTTCACCTCCATTTACAGACACTCCCTGACCAGTCTCCATTTCTCCTCCATTTACAGATGCTCCCTGACCTGTCCCCATTTCTTCTCCATTTACAGATGCTCCCTGATGAGTCACTATATTGCCTTCATTTACCGAAACTCCCTGACCAGTCTCCATTTCTCCTCCATTTACAAATGCTCCCTGACCAGTCTCCATTTCTCCTCCATTTACAGACGCTCCCTGACCAGTCTCCATTTCTCCTCCATTTACAGATGCTCCCTGAGCTGTCACCATTTCTCCTCCATTTACAGACGCTCCCTGACAAGTCTCCATTTCTCCTCCATTTACAGACGCTCCCTGACCAGTCTCCATTTCTCCCTCATTTACAGATGCTCCCTGACAATTCTCCATTTCTCCTCCATTTAGAGACGCTCCCTGACCAGTCTCCATTTCTCCTCCATTTACAGACCCTTCCTGACCAGTCTCCATTTCTCCTCCATTTACAGACGCTCCCTGACCAGTCTCCATTTCACCTCCATTTCCAGACACTCCCTGACCAGTCTCCATTTCTCCTCCATTTACAGACCCTCCCTGACCAGTCTCCATTTCTCCTCCATTTACAGACACTCCCTGTCCAGTCTCCATTTCTCCTCCATTTCCAGACACTCCCTGACCAGTCTCCATTTCTCCTCCATTTACAGACGCTCCCTTACCAGTCCCCATTACTCTTCAGTTACAGACGCCCCCGGACCAGTCTCCAGTTCTCTTCACTTACAGACGCTCCCTGACCAGTCATCATATCTGCTCCATTTACAGATGCTCCCTGATGAGTCACTATTTTGCCTTCATTTACTGACACTCCCTGACCAGCCTCCATTTCTCCTCCATTTACAAATGCTCCCTGACCAGTCTCCATTTCTCCTCCATTTACAGACGCTCCCTGACCAGTCTCCATTCCTCTTCATTTACAGACGCTCCCTGACCAGTCTCCATTTCTTCTCCATTTACAGACGCTCCCTGACCAGTCTCCATTTCTCCTCCATTTACAGACCCTCCCTGACCAGTCATCATTTCTCCTCCATTTGCAGACACACCCTGACCAGTCTCCATTTCTCCTCCATTTGCAGACACTCCCTGACCAGTCTCCATTTCTCCTCCATTTACAAATGCTCCCTGACCAGTCTCCATTTTTCATCCATTTACCGACGCTCCCTGACCAGTCTCCAGTTCTCTTCACTTACAGACGCTCCCTGACCAGTCTCCATTTCTCCTCCATTTACAGACGCTCCCTGACCAGTCATCATTTCTGCTCCACTTGCAGACACTCCCTGACCAGTCTTCATTTCTCCTCCATTTACAGATGCTCCCTGACCTGTCACCATTTCTTCTCCATTTACAGACGCTCCCTGATGATTAACTATATCGCCTTCATTACAGACACTCCCTGACTAGTCTCCATTTCTCCTCCATTTACAAATGCTCCCTGACATGTCTCCATTTCTCCTTCATTTTCAGACGCTCCCTGACCAGTCCCCAGTTCTCTTCACTTACACACGCTCCCTGACCAATCTCCATTTCTCCTCCATTTACAGACACTCCCTATCCAGTCTCCATTTCTCCTCCATTTCAAGACACTCCCCAACCAGTCTCCATTTCTCCTCCATTTACAGACGCTCCCTGACCAGATTCCATTTCTCTTCACTTACAGACGCTCCCTGACCAGTCTCCATTTCTCCTCCATTTACAGACCCTCCCTGACCAGTCATCATTTCTCCTCAATTTGCAGACACTCCCTGACCAGTCTCCATTTCTCCTCCATTTACAGACGCTCCCTGACCTGTCACCATTTCTCCTCCATTTACAGACGCTCCCTGACAAGTCTCCATTTCTCCTCCATTTACAGACGCTCCCTGATCAGTCTCCATTTCTCCTCCATTTACAGACGCTCCCTGACAAGTCTCCATTTCTCCTCCATTTACAGATGCTCCCTGACCAGTCTCCATTTCTCCTGCATTTACAGACCCTCCCTGACCAGTCTCCATTTCTCCTCCATTTAGAGATGCTCCCTGATGATTCACTATTTTGCCTTCATTTACAGACACTCCCTGACCAGTCTCCATTTCTCCTCCATTTACAAATGCTCCCTGACCAGTCTCCATTTCTCCTCCATTTACAGACGCTCCCTGACCAGTCTCCATTTCTCTTCACTTACAGACGCTCCCTGACCAGTCTCCATTTCTCCTCCATTTACAGACGCTCCTTGATCAGTCTCCATTTCTCCTCCATTTACAGACCCCCCTGACCAGTCTTCATTTCCCCTCCATTTGCAGACACTCCCTGACCAGTCTCCATTTCTCCACCATTTACAGACGCTCCCTGACCAGTCACCATTTCTCCTCCATTTACAGACGCTCCCTGAACAGTCGCCGTTTCTCCTCCATTTACAGATGCTCCCTGAGCAGTCACCATTTCTCCTCCATTTACAAACGCTCCCTGACCAGCCACCATTTCTGCTTCATTTACGGACGCTCCCTGACCAGTCACCATTTCTCCTCCATTTACAGACGCTCCCTGACCAGTCTCCATTTCTGCTCCATTTAGAGATGCTCCCTGATGAGTCGCTATTTTGCCTTCATTTACAGACACTCCCTGACCAGTCTCCATTTCTCCTCCATTTACAGACACTCCCTGTCCAGTCTCCATTTATCCTCCATTTACAGACGCTCCCTGACCAGTCATCATTTCTCCTCCATTTACAGACCCTCCCTGACCAGTCTCCATTTCTCCTCCATTTACAGACACTCCCTGTCCAGTCTCCATTTATCCTCCATTTACAGACGCTCCCTGACCAGTCATCATTTCTGCTCCATTTGCAGACACTCCCTGACCAGTCTCCATTTCTCCTCCATTTATAGATGCTCCCTGACCTGTCACCATTTCTTCTCCATTTACAGACGCTCCCTGATGAGTCACTATTTCGCCTTCATTTACAGACACTCCCTGACCAGTCTCCAGTTCTCCTCCATTTACAGATGCTCCCTGACAAGTCCCCAGTTCTCTTCACTTACACACGCTCCCTGACCAATCTCCATTTCTCCTCCATTTTCAGACATTCCCTATCCAGTCTCCATTTCTCCTCCATTTCAAGACACTCCCTGACCAGTCTCCATTTCTCCTCCATTTACAGACGCTCCCTGACCAGATTCCATTTCTCTTCACTTACAGACGCTCCCTGACAAGCCTCCATTTCTCCTCCATTTACTGACCCTCCCTGACCAGTCATCATTTCTCCGCCATTTGCAGACACTCCCTGACCAGTCTCCATTTCTCCTCCATTTACAGATGCTCCCTGAGCTGTCACCATTTCTCCTCCATTTACAGACGCTCCCTGACAAGTCTCCATTTCTCCTCCATTTACAGACGCTCCCTGACCAGTCTCCATTTCTCCCTAATTTACAGATGCTCCCTGACAATTCTCCATTTCTCCTCCATTTACAGATGCTCCCTGACCAGTCTCCATTTCTCCTCCATTTACAGACCCTTCCTGACCAGTCTCCATTTCTCCTCCATTTACAGACGCTCCCTGACCAGTCTCCATTTCACCTCCATTTCCAGACACTCCCTGACCAGTCTCCATTTCTCCTCCATTTGCAGACGCTCCCTGACCAGTCTCCATTTCTCTTCACTTACAAACGCTCAGTGATCAGTCTCCATTTCACCTCCATTTACAGACGCTCCCTGACCAGTCTCCATTTCTCCTCCATTTACAGATGCTCCCTGACCTGTCCCCATTTCTTCTCCATTTACAGATGCTCCCTGATGAGTCACTATTTTGCCTTCATTTACTGACACTCCCTGACCAGCCTCCATTTCTCCTCCATTTACAAATGCTCCCTGACCAGTCTCCATTTCTCCTCCATTTACAGACGCTCCCTGACCAGTCTCCATTTCTCTTCACTTACAGACGCTCCCTGACCAGTCTCCATTTCTTCTCCATTTACAGACGCTCCCTGACCAGTCTCCATTTCTCCTCCATTTACAGACCCTCCCTGACCAGTCATCATTTCTCCTCCATTTGCAGACACTCCCTGACCAGTCTCCATTTCTCCTCCATTTGCAGACACTCCCTGACCAGTCTCCATTTCTCCTCCATTTACAAATGCTCCCTGACCAGTCTCCATTTTTCATCCATTTACAGACGCTCCCTGACCAGTCTCCAGTTCTCTTCACTTACAGACGCTCCCTGACCAGTCTCCATTTCTCCTCCATTTACAGACGCTCCCTGACCAGTCATCATTTCTGCTCCACTTGCAGACACTCCCTGACCAGTCTTCATTTCTCCTCCATTTACAGATGCTCCCTGACCTGTCACCATTTCTTCTCCATTTACAGACGCTCCCAGATGATTAACTATATCGCCTTCATTACAGACACTCCCTGACTAGTCTCCATTTCTCCTCCATTTACAAATGCTCCCTGACATGTCTCCATTTCTCCTTCATTTTCAGACGCTCCCTGACCAGTCCCCAGTTCTCTTCACTTACACACGCTCCCTGACCAATCTCCATTTCTCCTCCATTTACAGACACTCCCTATCCAGTCTCCATTTCTCCTCCATTTCAAGACACTCCCCAACCAGTCTCCATTTCTCCTCCATTTACAGACGCTCCCTGACCAGATTCCATTTCTCTTCACTTACAGACGCTCCCTGACCAGTCTCCATTTCTCCTCCATTTACAGACCCTCCCTGACCAGTCATCATTTCTCCTCAATTTGCAGACACTCCCTGACCAGTCTCCATTTCTCCTCCATTTACAGACGCTCCCTGACCTGTCACCATTTCTCCTCCATTTACAGACGCTCCCTGACAAGTCTCCATTTCTCCTCCATTTACAGACGCTCCCTGATCAGTCTCCATTTCTCCTCCATTTACAGACGCTCCCTGACAAGTCTCCATTTCTCCTCCATTTACAGATGCTCCCTGACCAGTCTCCATTTCTCCTCCATTTACAGACCCTCCCTGACCAGTCTCCATTTCTCCTCCATTTAGAGATGCTCCCTGATGATTCACTATTTTGCCTTCATTTACAGACACTCCCTGACCAGTCTCCATTCCTCCTCCATTTACAAATGCTCCCTGACCAGTCTCCATTTCTCCTCCATTTACAGACGCTCCCTGACCAGTCTCCATTTCTCTTCACTTACAGACGCTCCCTGACCAGTCTCCATTTCTCCTCCATTTACAGACGCTCCTTGATCAGTCTCCATTTCTCCTCCATTTACAGACCCCCCTGACCAGTCTTCATTTCCCCTCCATTTGCAGACACTCCCTGACCAGTCTCCATTTCTCCACCATTTACAGACGCTCCCTGACCAGTCACCATTTCTCCTCCATTTACAGACGCTCTCTGAACAGTCGCCGTTTCTCCTCCATTTACAGATGCTCCCTGAGCAGTCACCATTTCTCCTCCATTTACAAACGCTCCCTGACCAGCCACCATTTCTGCTTCATTTACGGACGCTCCCTGACCAGTCACCATTTCTCCTCCATTTACAGACGCTCCCTGACCAGTCTCCATTTCTGCTCCATTTAGAGATGCTCCCTGATGAGTCACTATTTTGCCTTCATTTACAGACACTCCCTGACCAGTCTCCATTTCTGCTCCATTTACAAATGCTCCCTGACCAGTCTCCATTTCTCCTCCATTTACAGACGCTCCCTGACCCGTCTCCATTTCTCTTCACTTACAGACGCTCCCTGACCAGTCTCCATTTCTCCTCCATTTACAGACGCTCCCTGATCAGTCTCCATTTCTCCTCCATTTACAGACCCCCCCTGACCAGTCATCATTTCCCCTCCATTTGCAGACACTCCCTGACCAGTCTCCATTTCTCCTCCATTTACAGACGCTCCCTGACCAGTCAGCATTTCTCCTCCATTTACAGACGCTCCCTGAACAGTCGCCGTTTCTCCTCCATTTACAGATGCTCCCTGAGCAGTCACCATTTCTCCTCCATTTACAAACGCTCCCTGACCAGCCACCATTTCTGCTTCATTTGCAGACGCTCCCTGACCAGTCACCATTTTTCCTCCATTTACAGACGCTCCCTGACCAGTCTCCATTTCTCTTCACTTACAGATGCTCCCTGACCAGTCACCATTTCTCCTCCATTTACAGACACTCCCTGACCAGTCTCCATTTCTCCTCCATTTAAAGACGCTCCCTGACCAGTCCCCATTTCTCTTAACTTACAGACGCCCCCTGACCAGTCTCCAGTTCTCTTCACTTACAGATGCTCCCTGACCAGTCACCATTTCTCCTCCATTTACAGACCCTCCCTGACCAGTCTCCATTTCTCCTCCATTTACAGACACTCTCTGTCCAGTCTCCATTTCTCCTCATTTTCCAGACACTCCCTGACCAGTCTCCATTTCTCCTCCATTTAAAGACGCTCCCTGACCAGTCCCCATTTCTCTTAACTTACAGACGCCCCCTGACCAGTCTCCAGTTCTCTTCACTTACAGACGCTCCCTGACCATTCATCATATCTGCTCCATTTGCAGACACTCCCTGACCAGTCTCCATTTCTCCTCCATTTACCGATGCTCCCTGACCTGTCACCATTTCTTCTCCATTTACAGACGCTCCCTGATGGGTCACTATTTCGCCTTCATTTACAGACACTCCCTGACCAGTCTCCATTTCTCCTCCATTTACAGATGCTCCCTGACAAGTCTCCACTTCTCCTTCATTTTCAGATGCTCCCTGACCAGTCCCCAGTTTTCTTCACTTACACACGCTCCCTGACCAATCTCCATTTCTCCTCCATTTACAGACACTCCCTACCCAGTCTCCATTTATCCTCCATTTCAAGACGGTGGCATAGTGGTTAGCACGATTGCCTCACAGCGCCAGGGACCCGGGTTCGAATCCGGCCTCGGGCGACTGTCTGTGTGGAGTTAGCACATTCTCCCCGTGTTTGCGTGGGTTTCCTCCGGGTGCTCCGGTTTCCTCCCACAGTCCAAAGATGTGCGAGTTAGGTTGATTGGCTATGATAAATTGACCCTTAGTGTTAGGGGGATTAAATACGTGGGGTTACGGGGATAGGGTGGGATATGTGTTGGTGTAGGGGTTATGGGGATCGGGTGGGATATGTGTCGGTGCAGGCTCGATGCGCCGAAATGGCCTTTACCTGCACTGTGGGGTTTCTGTGATTCTGTGAAGACACTCCCTGACCAGTCTCCATTTCTCCTCCATTGACAGACGCTCCCTGACCAGATTCCATTTCTCTTCACTTACAGACGCTCCCTGACCAGTCTCCATTTCTCCTCCATTTACTGACCCTCCCTGACCAGTCATCATTTCTCCTCCATTTGCAGACACTCCCTGACCAGTATCCATTTCTCCTCCATTTACAGATGCTCCCTAAGCTGTCACCATTTCTCCTCCATTTACAGACGCTCCCTGACAAGTCTCCATTTCTCCTCCATTTACAGACGCTCCCTGACCAGTCTCCATTTCTCCTCCATTTACAGACGCTCCCTGACAAGTCTCCATTTCTCCTCCATTTACAGACGCTCCCTGACCAGTCTCCATTTCTCCTCCATTTACAGGCCCTTCCTGACCAGTCTCCATTTCTCCTCCATTTACAGACGCTCCCTGACCAGTCTCCATTTCACCTCCATTTCCAGACGCTCCCTGACCAGTCTCCATTTCTCCTCCATTTGCAGACGCTCCCTGACCAGTCTCCATTTCTCTTCACTTACAAATGCTCACTGATCAGACTCCATTTCACCTCCATTTACAGACGCTCCCTGACCAGTCTCCATTTCTCCTCCATTTACAGACGCTGCCTGACCAGTCTCCATTTCTCTTCACTTACAGACGCTCCCTGACCAGTCTCCATTTCTTCTCCATTTACAGACGCTCCCTGACCAGTCTCCATTTCTCCTCCATTTACAGACCCTCCCTGACCAGTCATCATTTTTCCTCCATTTGCAGACACTCCCTGACCAGTCTCCATTTCTCCTCCATTTGCAGACACTCCCTGACCAGTCTCCATTTCTCCTCCATTTACAAATGCTCCCTGACCAGTCTCCATTTCTCTTCCATTTACAGACGCTCCCTGACCAGTCTCCATTTCTCTTCACTTACAGATGCTGCCTGACCAGTCTCCATTTCTCCTCCATTTACAGACCCTCCCTGACCAGTCATCATTTCCCCTCCATTTACAGACACTCCCTGACCAGTCTCCATTTCTCCTCCATTTACAGATGCTCCCTGGCCAGTCATCATTTCTCCTCCATTTACAGACGCTCCCTGACCAGTCACCATTTCTCCTCCATTTACAGATGCTCCCTGAGCAGTCACCATTTCTCCTCCATTTACAAATGCTCCCTGACCAGCCACCATTACTCATTCATTTACAGACGCTCCCTGACCAGTCACCATTTTTCTTCCATTTACAGACGCTCCCTGACCAGTCTCCATTTCTCTTCACTTACAGATGCTCCCTGACCAGTCACCATTTCACCTCCATTTCCAGACCCTCCCTGACCAGTCACCATTTCTCCTCCATTTACAGACCCTCCCTGACCAGTCTCCATTTCTCCTCCATTTACAGACACTCCCTGTCCAGTCTCCATTTCTCCTCCATTTCCAGACACACCCTGACCAGTCTCCATTTCTCCTCCATTTACAGATGCTCCCTGACCAGTCCCTATTTCTCTTAACTTACAGACGCCCCCTGACCAGTCTCCAGTTCTCTTCACTTACAGACGCTCCCTGACCAGTCATCATATCTGCTCCATTTGCAGACACTCCCTGACCAGTCTCCATTTCTCCTCCATTTGCAGACACTCCCTGACCAGTCTCCATTTCTCTTCACTTACAGACGCTCCCTGACCAGTCTCCATTTCTCCTCCATTTACAGACGCTCCCTGATCAGTCTCCATTTCTCCTCCATTTACAGACCCCCCTGACCAGACTTCATTTCCCCTCCATTTGCAGACACTCCCTGACCAGTCTCCATTTCTCCGCCATTTACAGACGCTCCCTGACCAGTCACCATTTCTCCTCCATTTACAGACGCTCCCTGAACAGTCGCCGTTTCTCCTCCATTTACAGATGCTCCCTGAGCAGTCACCATTTCTCCTCCATTTACAAACGCTCCCTGACCAGCCACCATTTCTGCTTCATTTACGGACGCTCCCTGACCAGTCACCATTTCTCCTCCATTTACAGACGCTCCCTGACCAGTCTCCATTTCTCTTCACTTACAGATGCTCCCTGACCAGTCACCATTTCTCCTCCATTTACAGACCCTCCCTGACCAGTCTCCATTTCTGCTCCATTTAGAGATGCTCCCTGATGAGTCACTATTTTGCCTTCATTTACAGACACTCCCTGACCACTCTCCATTTCTGCTCCATTTACAAATGCTCCCTGACCAGTCACCATTTCTCCTCCATTTACAGACGCTCCCTGACCAATCTCCATTTCTCTTCACTTACAGACGCTCCCTGACCAGTGACCATTTCTCCTCCATTTACAGACGCTCCCTGACCAGTCACCATTTCTCCTCCATTTACAGATGCTCCCTGAGCAGTCACCATTTCTCCTCCATTTACAAATGCTCCCTGACCAGCCACCATTACTCATTCATTTACAGACGCTCCCTGACCAGTCACCATTTCTCTTCCATTTACAGACGCTCCCTGACCAGTCTCCATTTCTCTTCACTTACAGATGCTCCCTGACCAGTCACCATTTCACCTCCATTTCCAGACCCTCCCTGACCAGTCTCCATTTCTCCTCCATTTACAGACACTCCCTGTCCAGTCTCCATTTCTCCTCCATTTCCAGACACTCCCTGACAAGTCACCATTTCTCCTCCATTTACAGACGCTCCCTGACCAGTCTCCATTTCTCTTCACTGACAGATGCTCCCTGACCAGTCACCATTTCACCTCCATTTACAGACCCTCCCTGACCAGTCTCCATTTCTCCTCCATTTACAGACACTCCCTGTCCAGTCTCTATTTCTCCTCCATTTACAGATGCTCCCTGACCAGTCTCCATTTCTCCTCCATTTTCAGATCCTCCCTGACCAGTCATCATTTCTCCTCCATTTGCAGACACTCCCTGACCAGTCTTCATTTCTCCTCCATTTACAGACGCTCCCTGACCAGTCTCCATTTCTCTTCACTTACAGATGCTGCCTGACCAGTCTCCATTTCTCCTCCATGTACAGACCCTCCCGGACCAGTCCATTTCTCCTCCATTTACAGACCCTTCCTGACCAGTCATCATTTCCCCTCCATTTACAGACACTCCCTGACCAGTCTCCATTTCTCCTCCATTTACAGACGCTCCCTGACCAGTCTCCATTTATCCTCCATTTACAGACGCTCCCTGACCAGTCTCCATTACTCCTCCATTTACAGACGCTCCCTGACCAGTCTCCATTTCTCCTCCATTTACAGATGCTCCCTGACCTGTCACCATTTCTTCTCCATTTACAGACGCTCCCTGATGAGTCACTATTTTGCCTTCATTTACAGACACTCCCTGACCAGTCTCCATTTCCACTCCATTTACAAATGCTCCCTGACCATTCTCCATTTCTCCTCCATTTACAGACGCTTCCTGACCAGTCTCCATTTCTCTTCACTTACAGACGGTCCCTGACCAGTCTCCATTTCTCCTCCATTTACAGACCCTCCCTGACCAGTCTCCATTTCTCCTCCATTTACAGACCCTCCCTGTCCAGTCTCCATTTCTCCTCCATTTACAGACCCTCCCTGACCAGTCTCCATTTCTCCTGCATTTGCAGACACTCCCTGACCCGTCTCCATTTCTCCTCCATTTACAGATGCTCCCTGACCAGTCTCCATTTCTCCTCTATTTACAGATGCTCCCTGACCAGTCTCCATTTCTCCTCCATTTACAGACGCTCCATGACCAGTCTCCATTTCTCTTCACTTACAGATGCTCCCTGACCAGTCTCCATTTCTCCTCCATTTACAGACCCTCCCGGACCAGTCTCCATTTCTCCTCCATTTACAGACGCCCCCTGACCAGTAACCATTTCTCCTCCATTTACAGACCCTCCCTGACCAGTCTCCATTTCTCCTATATTTAGAGATGCTCCCTGATGAGTCACTATTTTGCCTTCATTTACAGACACTACCTGACCAGTCTCCATTTCTCCTCCATTTACAAATGCTCCCTGACCATTCTCCATTTCTCCTCCATTTACAGACGCTTCCTGACCAGTCTCCATTTCTCTTCACTTACAGACGCTCCCTGACCAGTCTCCATTTCTCCTCCATTTACAGACCCTCCCTGACCAGTCTCCATTTCTCCTCCATTTACAGACCCTCCCTGTCCAGTCTCCATTTCTCCTCCATTTACAGACCCTCCCTGACCAGTCTCCATTTCTCCTGCATTTGCAGACACTCCCTGACCCGTCTCCATTTCTCCTCCATTTACAGATGCTCCCTGACCAGTCTCCATTTCTCCTCTATTTACAGATGCTCCCTGACCAGTCTCCATTTCTCCTCCATTTACAGATGCTCCATGAGCAGTCTCCATTTCTCTTCACTTACAGGTGCTCCCTGACCAGTCTCCATTTCTCCTCCATTTACAGACCCTCCCGGACCAGTCTCCATTTCTCCTCCATTTACAGACGCCCCCTGACCAGTCACCATTTCTCCTCCATTTACAGACCCTCCCTGACCAGTCTCCATTTCTCCTATATTTAGAGATGCTCCCTGATGAGTCACTATTTTGCCTTCATTTACAGACACTACCTGACCAGTCTCCATTTCTCCTCCATTTACAAATGCTCCCTGACCAGTCTCCATTTCTCCTCCATTTACAGACGCTCCCTGACCAGTCTCCATTTCTCTTCACTTACAGATGCTCCCTGACCAGTCTCCATTTCTCCTCCATTTACAGACGCTCCCTGATCAGTCTCCATTTCTCCTCCATTTACAGACCCCCCCTGACCAGGCATCATTTCCCCTCCATTTGCAGACACTCCCTGACCAGTCTCCATTTCTCCGCCATTTACAGACGCTCCCTGACCAGTCACCATTTCTCCTCCATTTACAGACGCTCCCTGAACAGTCGCCGTTTCTCCTCCATTTACAGATGCTCCCTGAGCAGTCACCATTTCTCCTCCATTTACAAACGCTCCCTGACCAGCCACCATTTCTCCTTCATTTACAGACGCTCCCTGACCAGTCACCATTTCTCCTCCATTTACAGACGCACCCTGACCAGTCTCCATTTCTCTTCACTTACAGATGCTCCCTGACCAGTCACCATTTCTCCTCCATTTACAGACCCTCCCTGACCAGTCTCCATTTCTCCTCCATTTAGAGATGCTCCCTGATGAGTCACTATTTTGCCTTCATTTACAGACACTCCCTGACCAGTCTCCATTTCTCCTCCATTTACAATTGCTCCCTGACCAGTCTCCATTCCTCCTCCATTTACAGACGCTCCCTGACCAGTTTCCATTTCTCTTCACTTACAGACGCTCCCTGACCAGTCTCCATTTCTCCTCCATTTACAGACGCTCCCTGATCCGTCTCCATTTCTCCTCCATTTACAGACCCCCCCTGACCAGTCATCATTTCCCCTCCATTTGCAGACACTCCCTGACCAGTCTCCATTTCTCCGCCATTTACAGACGCTCCCTGACCAGTCACCATTTCTCCTCCATTTACAGACGCTCCCTGAACAGTCGCCGTTTCTCCTCCATTTACAGATGCTCCCTGAGCAGTCACCATTTCTCCTCCATTTACAAACGCTCCCTGACCAGCCACCATTTCTCCTTCATTTACAGACGCTCCCTGACCAGTCACCATTTCTGCTCCATTTACAGACGCTCCCTGACCAGTCTCCATTTCTCTTCACTTACAGATGCTCCCTGACCAGTCACCATTTCTCCTCCATTTACAGACCCTCCCTGACCAGTCTCCATTTCTCCTCCATTTACAGACACTCCCTGTCCAGTCTCCATTTCTCCTCCATTTCCAGACACACCCTGACCAGTCTCCATTTCTCCTCCATTTACAGATGCTCCCTGACCAGTCCCCATTTCTCTTAACTTACAGACGCCCCCTGACCAGTCTCCAGTTCTCTTCACTTACAGACGCTCCCTGACGAGTCATCATATCTGCTCCATTTGCAGACACTCCCTGACCAGTCTCCATTTCTCCTCCATTTGCAGACACTCCCTGACCAGTCTCCATTTCTCCTCCATTTACAGATGCTCCCTGACCTGTCACCATTTCTTCGCCATTTACAGACGCTCCCTGATGGGTCACTATTTCGCCTTCATTTACAGACACTCCCTGACCAGTCTCCATTTCTCCTCCATTTACAGATGCTCCCTGACAAGTCTCCACTTCTCCTTCATTTTCAGACGCTCCCTGACCAGTCCCCAGTTCTCTTCACTTACACACGCTCCCTGACCAATCTCCATTTCTCCTCCATTTACAGACACTCCCTATCCAGTCTCCATTTCTCCTCTATTTCAAGACGGTGGCATAGTGGTTAGCACTATTGCCTCACAGCACCAGGAACCCGGGTTCGAATCCGGCCTCGGGCGACTGTCTGTGTGGAGTTTGCACATTCTCCCCGTGTTTGCGTGGGTTTCCTCTGGGTGCTCCGGTTTCCTCCCACACTCCAAAAATGTGCGAGTTAGGTTGATTGGCTATGATAAATTGACCCTTAGTGTTAGGGGGATTAAATACGTGGGGTTACGGGGATAGGGGGGGATATGTGTTGGAGTAGGGGTTATGGGGATCGGGTGGGATATGTGACGGTGCAGGCTCGATGGGCCGAAATGGCCTCTATCTGCACTGTGGGGTTTCTGTGATTCTGTGAAGACACTCCCTGACCAGTCTCCATTTCTCCTCCATTTACAGACGCTCCCTGACCAGATTCCATTTCTCTTCACTTACAGACGCTCCCTGACCAGTCTCCATTTCTCCTCCATTTACTGACCCTCCCTGACCAGTCATCATTTCTCCTCCATTTGCAGACACTCCCTGACCAGTATCCATTTCTCCTCCATTTACAGATGCTCCCTGAGCTGTCACCATTTCTCCTCCATTTACAGACGCTCCCTGACAAGTCTCCATTTCTCCTCCATTTACAGACGCTCCCTGACCAGATTCCATTTCTCCTCACTTACAGACGCTCCCTGACCAGTCTCCATTTCTCCTCCATTTACTGACCCTCCTGACCAGTCATCATTTCACCTCCATTTGCAGACACTCCCTGACCAGTATCCATTTCTCCTCCATTTACAGATGCTCCCTGAGCTGTCACCATTTCTCCTCCATTTACAGACACTCCCTGACAAGTCTCCATTTCTCCTCCATTTACAGACGCTCCCTGACCAGTCTCCATTTCTCCTCCATTTACAGACCCTTCCTGACCAGTCTCCATTTCTCCTCCATTTACAGACGCTCCCTGATCAGTCTCCATTTCACCTCCATTTCCAGACGTTCCCTGACCAGTCTCCATTTCTCCTCCATTTGCAGACGCTCCCTGACCAGTCTCCATTTCTCTTCACTTACAAACGCTCACTGATCAGTCTCCATTTCACCTCCATTTACAGACGCTCCCTGACCAGTCTCCATTTCTCCTCCATTTACAGATGCTCCCTGACCTGTCCCCATTTCTTCTCCATTTACAGATGCTCCCTGATGAGTCACTATTTTGCCTTCATTTACCGACACTCCCTGACCAGTCTCCATTTCTCCTCCATTTACAAATGCTCCCTTACCAGACTCCATTTCTCCTCCATTTACAGACGCTGCCTGACCAGTCTCCATTTCTCTTCACTTACAGACGCTCCCTGACCAGTCTCCATTTCTTCTCCATTTACAGACGCTCCCTGACCAGTCTCCATTTCTCCTCCATTTACAGACCCTCCCTGACCAGTCATCATTTCTCCTCCATTTGAAGACACTCCCTGACCAGTCTCCATTTATCCTCCATTTGCAGACACTCCCTGACCAGTCTCCATTTCTCCTCCATTTACAAATGCTCCCTGACCAGTCTCCATTTCTCCTCCATTTACAGACGCTCCCTGACCAGTCTCCAGTTCTCTTCACTTACAGACGCTCCCTGACCAGACTCCATTTCTCCTCCATTTACAGACGCTCCCTGACCAGTCATCATCTCTGCTCCATTTGCAGACATTCCCTGACCAGTCTCCATTTCTCCTCCATTTACAGATGCTCCCTGACCTGTCACCATTTCTTCTCCATTTACAGACGCTCCCTGATGAGTCACTATGTCGCCTTCAATTACAGACACTCCCTGACCACTCTCCATTTCTCCTCCATTTACAAATGCTCCCTGACAAGTCTCCATTTCTCCTTCATTTTCAGACGCTCCCTGACCAGTCCCCAGTTCTCTTCACTTACACACGCTCCCTGACCAATCTCCATTTCTCCTCCATTTACAGACACTCCCTATCCAGTCTCCATTTCTCCTCCATTTCAAGACACTCCCCAACCAGTCTCCATTTCTCCTCCATTAACAGACGCTCCCTGAACAGATTCCATTTCTCTTCACTTACAGACGCTCCCTGACCAGTCATCATTTCTCCTCAATTTGCAGCAACTCCCTGACCAGTCTCCATTTCTCCTCCATTTACAGATGCTCCCTGACCTGTCACCATTTCTCCTCCATTTACAGACGCTCCCTGACCAGTCTCCATTTCTCCTCCATTTACAGATGCTCCCTGACCAGTCTCCATTTCTCCTCCATTTACAGATGCTCCCTGACCAGTCTCCATTTCTCCTCCATTTACAGACACTTCCTGACCAGTCTCCATTTCTCCTCCATTTACAGACGCTCCCTGACCAATCACCATTTCTGCTTCATTTACAGACGCTCCCTGACCAGTCTCCATTTCTCTTCACTTACAGATGCTCCCTGACCAGTCACCATTTCTCCTCCATTTACAGACCCTCCCTGACCAGTCTCCATTTCTCCTCCATTTACAGACACTCCCTGTCCAGTCTCCATTTCTCCTCCATTTCCAGACACACCCTGACCAGTCTCCATTTCTCCTCCATTTACAGACGCCCCCTGACCAGTCTCCAGTGCTCTTCACTTACAGACGCTCCCTGACCAGTCATCATATCTGCTCCATTTGCATGCACTCCCTGACCAGTCTCCATTTCTCCTCCATTTACAGACGCTCCCTGACCAGATTCCATTTCTCTTCACTTACAGACGCTCCCTGACCAGTCTCCATTTCTCCTCCATTTACTGACCCTCCCTGACCAGTCATCATTTCTCCTCCATTTGCAGACACTCCCTGACCAGTATCCATTTCTCCTCCATTTACAGATGCTCCCTGACCAGTCTCCATTTCTCCTCCATTTACAGACACTTCCTGACCAGTCTCCATTTCTCCTCCATTTACAGACGCTCCCTGACCAATCACCATTTCTGCTTCATTTACAGACGCTCCCTGACCAGTCTCCAATTCTCTTCACTTACAGATGCTCCCTGACCAGTCACCATTTCTCCTCCATTTACAGACCCTCGCTGACCAGTCTCCATTTCTCCTCCATTTAGAGATGCTCCCTGATGAGTCACTATTTTGCCTTCATTTACAGAGACTCCCTGACCAGTCTCCATTTCGCCTCCATTTACAAATGCTCCCTGACCAGTCTCCATTTCTCCTCCATTTACAGACGCTTCCTGACCAGTCTCCATTTCTCCTCACTTACAGACGCTCCCTGACCAGTCTCCATTTCTCCTCCATTTACAGACGCTCTCTGATCAGTCTCCATTTCTCCTCCATTTACAGACGCTCCCTGAACAGTCGCCGTTTCTCCTCCATTTACAGATGCTCCCTGAGCAGTCACCATTTCTCCTCCATTTACAAACGCTCCCTGACCAGCCACCATTTCTCCTTCATTTACAGACGCTCCCTGACCAGTCACCATTTCTCCTCCATTTACAGACGCTCCCTGACCAGTCTCCATTTCTCTTCACTTACAGATGCTGCCTGACCAGTCACCATTTCTCCTCCATTTACAGACCCTCCCTGACCAGTCTCCATTTCTCCTCCATTTACAGACACTCCCTGTCCAGTCTCCATTTCTCCTCACTTACAGACGCTCCCTGACCAGTCTCCATTTCTCCTCCATTTACAGACGCTCCCTGATCAGTCTCCATTTCTCCTCCATTTACAGACGCTCCCTGAACAGTCGCCGTTTCTCCTCCATTTACAGATGCTCCCTGAGCAGTCACCATTTCTCCTCCATTTACAAACACTCCCTGACCAGCCACCATTTCTCCTTCATTTACAGACGCTCCCTGACCAGTCACCATTTCTCCTCCATTTACAGACGCTCCCTGACCAGTCTCCATTTCTCTTCACTTACAGATGCTCCCTGACCAGTCACCATTTCTCCTCCATTTACAGACCCTCCCTGACCAGTCTCCATTTCTCCTCCATTTACAGACACTCCCTGTCCAGTCTCCATTTCTCCTCCATTTCCAGACACACCCTGACCAGTCTCCATTTCTCCTCCATTTACAGACGCCCCCTGACCAGTCTCCAGTTCTCTTCACTTACAGACGCTCCCTGACCAGTCATCATATCTGCTCCATTTGCATGCACTCCCTGACCAGTCACCATTTCTCCTCCATTTAGAAACACTCCCTGACCAGCCACCATTTCTCCTTCATTTACAGACGCTCCCTGACCAGTCACCAATTCTCCTCCATTTACAGACGCTCCCTGACCAGTCTCCATTTCTCTTCACTTACAGATGCTCCCTGACCAGTCACCATTTCTCCTCCATTTACAGACCCTCCCTGACCAGTCGCCGTTTCTCCTCCATTTACAGATGCTCCCTGAGCAGTCACCATTTCTCCTCCATTTACAAACACTCCCTGACCAGCCACCATTTCTCCTTCATTTACAGACGCTCCCTGACCAGTCACCATTTCTCCTCCATTTACAGATGCTCCCTGACCTGTCACCATTTCTTCGCCATTTACAGACGCTCCCTGATGGGTCACTATTTCGCCTTCATTTACAGACACTCCCTGACCAGTCTCCATTTCTCCTCCATTTACAGATGCTCCCTGACAAGTCTCCACTTCTCCTTCATTTTCAGACGCTCCCTGACCAGTCCCCAGTTCTCTTCACTTACACACGCTCCCTGACCAATCTCCATTTCTCCTCCATTTACAGACACTCCCTATCCAGTCTCCATTTCTCCTCTATTTCAAGACGGTGGCATAGTGGTTAGCACTATTGCCTCACAGCGCCAGGGACCCGGGTTTGAATCCGGCCTCGGGCGACTGTCTGTGTGGAGTTTGCACATTCTCCCCGTGTTTGCGTGGGTTTCCTTCGGGTGCTCCGGTTTCCTCCCACAGTCCAAAAATGTGCGAGTTAGGTTGATTGGCTATGATAAATTGACCCTTAGTGTTAGGGGGATTAAATACGTGGGGTTACGGGGATAGGGGGGGATATGTGTTGGTGTAGGGGTTATGGGGATCGGGTGGGATATGTGACGGTGCAGGCTCGATGGGCCGAAATGGCCTCTATCTGCACTGTGGGGTTTCTGTGATTCTGTGATTCTGTGAAGACACTCCCTGACCAGTCTCCATTTCTCCTCCATTGACAGACGCTCCCTGACCAGATTCCATTTCTCTTCACTTACAGTCGCTCCCTGACCAGTCTCCATTTCTCCTCCATTTACTGACCCTCCCTGACCAGTCATCATTTCTCCTCCATTTGCAGACACTCCCTGACCAGTATCCATTTCTCCTCCATTTACAGATGCTCCCTGAGCTGTCACCATTTCACCTCCATTTACAGACGCTCCCTGACAAGTCTCCATTTCTCCTCCATTTACAGACGCTCCCTGACCAGATTCCATTTCTCTTCACTTACAGACGCTCCCTGACCAGTCTCCATTTCTCCTCCATTTACTGACCCTCCCTGACCAGTCATCATTTCTCCTCCATTTGCAGACACTCACTGACCAGTATCCATTTCTCCTCCATTTACAGATGCTCCCTGACCAGTCTCCATTTCTCCTCCATTTACAGACGCTCCCTGACCAGTCACCATTTCTCCTCCATTTACATACGCTCCCTGACCAGTCACCATTTCTCCTCCATTTACAGATGCTCCCTGAGCAGTCACCATTTCTCCTCCATTTACAAATGCTCCCTGACCAGCCACCATTACTCATTCATTTACAGACGCTCCCTGACCAGTCACCATTTCTCCTCCATTTCCAGACGCCACCTGATCAGTCTCCATTTCTCTTCACTTACAGATGTTCCCTGACCAGTCACCTTTTCACCTCCATTTACAGACCCTCCCTGACCAGTCTCCATTTCTCCTCCATTTACAGACACTCCCTGTCCAGTCTCTATTTCTCCTCCATTTACAGACGCTCCCTGACCAGTCTCCATTTCTCCTCCATTTACAAATGCTCCCTGACCAGTCTCCATTTCTCCTCCATTGACAGACGCTCCCTGACCAGTCTCCATTTCTCTTCACTTACAGATGCTGCCTGACCAGTCTCCATTTCTCCTCCATTTACAGACCCTCCTGGACCAGTCCATTTCTCCTCCATTTACAGACCCTCCCTGACCAGTCTTCATTTCCCCTCCATTTACAGACACTCCCTGACAAGTCTCCATTTCTCCTCCATTTACAGACGCTCCCTGACCTGTCACCATTTCTCCTCCATTTACAGACGCTCCCTGACCAGTCTCCATTACT
This sequence comes from Somniosus microcephalus, assembly GCF_052327205.1. Classification (NCBI taxonomy): domain Eukaryota; kingdom Metazoa; phylum Chordata; class Chondrichthyes; order Squaliformes; family Somniosidae; genus Somniosus; species Somniosus microcephalus. The sequence continues at coordinate 79,075,773 of NC_140990.1, forward strand.
CCTCCATTTACAGACGCTCCCTGACCAGTCTCCATTACTCCTCCATTTACAGATGCTCCCTGACCAGTCTCCATTTATCCTCCATTTACAGATGCTCCCTGACCTGCCACCGTTTCTTCTCCATTTACAGACGCTCCCTGATGAGTCACTATTTTGCCTTCATTTACAGACACTCCCTGACCAGTCTCCATTTCTACTCCATTTACAAATGCTCCCTGACCAGTCTCCATTTATCCTCCATTTACAGACGCTTCCTGACCAGTCTCCATTTCTCTTCACTTACAGACGCTCCCTGACCAGTCTCCATTTCTCCTCCATTTACAGACCCTCCCTGACCAGTCTCCATTTCTCCTCCATTTACAGACCCTCCCTGCCCAGTCTCCATTTCTCCACCATTTACAGACACTCCATGACCAGTCTCCATTTCTCCTCCATTTACAGACCCTCCCTGACCAGTCTCCATTTCTCCTCCATTTGCAGACACTCCCTGACCCGTCTCCATTTCTCCTCCATTTACAGATGCTCCCTGACCAGTCTCCATTTCTCCTCCATTTACAGATGCTCCTTGACCAGTCTCCATTTCTCCTCCATTTACAGATGCTCCCGGACCAGTCTCCATTTCTACTCCATTTACAGACGCCCCCTGACCAGTCACCATTTCTCCTCCATTTACAGATGCTCCCTGACCAGTCGCCATTTCTCCTCCATTTACAGATGCTCCCTGAGCAGTCACCATTTCTCCTCCATTTACAGATGCTCCCTGACCAGCCACCATTTCTCCTTCATTTACAGACGCTCCTTGACCAGTCACCATTTCTCCTCCATTTACAGACGCTCCCTGACCAGTCTCCATTTCTCTTCACTTACAGATGCTCCCTGACGAGTCACTATTTCGCCTTCATTTACAGACACTCTCTGACCAGTCCCCATTACTCTTCACTTACAGATGCTCCCTGACCAGTCTCCATTTCTCATCCCTTTACAGACCCTCCTGGACCAGTCTCCATTTCTCCTCCATTTACAGACGCCCCCTGACCAGTCACCATTTCTCCTCCATTTACAGATGCTCTCTGACCAGTCGCCATTTCTCCTCCATTTACAGATGCTCCCTGAGCAGTCACCATTTCTCCTCCATTTACAGATGCTCCCTGACCAGCCACCATTTCTCCTTCATTTACAGACGCTCCTTGACCAGCCACCATTTCTCCTCCATTTACAGACGCTCCCTGACCAGTCTCCATTTCTCTTCACTTACAGATGCTCCCTGACGAGTCAGCATTTCTCCTCCATTTACAGACCCTCCCTGACCAGTCTCCATTTCTCCTCCATTTACATACACTCCCTGTCCAGTCTCCATTTCTCCACCATTTCCAGACACTCCCTGACCAGTCTCCATTTCTCCTCCTTTTACAGACGCTCCCTGACCAGTCTCCATTTCTCTTAACTTACAGAGCTCCCTGACCAGTCTCCAGTTCTCTTCACTTACAGACGCTCCCTGACCAGTCTCCATTTATCCTCCATTTACAGACGCTCCCTGACAAGTCATCATTTCTGCTCCATTTGCAGACACTCCCTGACCAGTCTCCATTTCTCCTCCATTTACAGATGCTCCCTGACCTGTCACCATTTCTTCTCCATTTACAGACGCTCCCTGATGAGTCGCTACATCGCCTTCATTTACAGACACTCCCTGACCAGTCTCCATTTCTCCTCCATTTACAGGTGCTCCCTGACAAGACGCCATTTCTCCTTCATTTTCAGACGCTCCCTGACCAGTCCCCAGTTCTCTTCACTTACAAACGCTCCCTGACCAGTCTCCATTTCTCCTCCATTTACAGACCCTCCCTGACCAGTCATCATTTCTCCTCCATTTGCAGACACTCCCTGACCAGTCTCCATTTCTCCTCCATTTACAGACGCTCCCTGACCTGTCAACATTTCTCCACCATTTACAGACGCTCCCTGACAAGCCTCCATTTCTCCTCCATTTACAGGCGCTCCCTGACCAGTCTCCATTTCTCCTCCATTTACAGACGCTCCCTGACAAGTCTCCATTTCTCCTCCATTTACAGATGCTCCCTGACCAGTCTCCATTTCTCCTCCATTTACAGAGCCTTCCTGACCAGTCTCCATTTCTCCTCCATTTACAGACGCTCCCTGACCAGTCACCATTTCTCCTTCATTTACAGACGCTCCCTGACCAGTCTCCATTTCTCTTCACTTACAGATGCTCCCTGACCAGTCACCATTTCTCCTCCATTTACAGACCCTCCCTGACCAGTCTTCATTTCTCCTCCATTTACAGATGCTCCCTGATGAGTCACTATTTTGCCTTCATTTACAGACACTCCCTGACCAGTCTCCATTTCTCCTCCATTTACAAATGCTCCCTGACTAGTCTCCATTTCTCCTCCATTTACAGACGCTCCCTGACCAGTCTCCATTTCTCTTCACTTACAGACGCTCCCTGACCAGTCTCCATTTCTCCTCCATTTACAGACCCTCCCGGACCAGTCTCCATTTCTCCTCCATTTACAGACGCCCCCTGACCAGTCACCATTTCTCCTCCATTGTCAGACGCTCATGACCAGTCCCCAGTTCTCTTCACTTACACACGCTCCCTGACCAATCTCCATTTCGCCTCCATTTACGGACACTCCCTATCCAGTCTCCATTTCTCCTCCATTTCAAGACACCCCCTGACCAGTCTCCATTTCTCCTCCATTTAAAGACGCTCCCTGACCAGATTCCATTTCTCTTCACTTACAGACGCTCCCTGACAAGTCTCCATTTCTCCTCCATTTACAGACCCTCCCTGACCAGTCATCATTTCTCCTCCATTTGCAGACACTCCCTGACCAGTCTCCATTTCTCCTCCATTTACAGACGCTCCCTGACCTGTCAACATTTCTCCACCATTTACAGACGCTCCCTGACAAGCCTCCATTTCTCCTCCATTTACAGGCGCTCCCTGACCAGTCTCCATTTCTCCTCCATTTACAGACGCTCCCTGACAAGTCTCCATTTCTCCTCCATTTACAGATGCTCCCTGACCAGTCTCCATTTCTCCTCCATTTACAGAGCCTTCCTGACCAGTCTCCATTTCTCCTCCATTTACAGACGCTCCCTGACCAGTCACCATTTCTCCTTCATTTACAGACGCTCCCTGACCAGTCTCCATTTCTCTTCACTTACAGATGCTCCCTGACCAGTCACCATTTCTCCTCCATTTACAGACCCTCCCTGACCAGTCTCCATTTCTCCTCCATTTACAGATGCTCCCTGATGAGTCACTATTTTGCCTTCATTTACAGACACTCCCTGACCAGTCTCCATTTCTCCTCCATTTACAACTGCTCCCTGACTAGTCTCCATTTCTCCTCCATTTACAGACGCTCCCTGACCAGTCTCCATTTCTCTTCACTTACAGACGCTCCCTGACCAGTCTCCATTTCTCCTCCATTTACAGACCCTCCCGGACCAGTCTCCATTTCTCCTCCATTTACAGACGCCCCCTGACCAGTCACCATTTCTCCTCCATTTACAGATGCTCCCTGACCAGTCGCCATTTCTCCTCCATTTACAGATGCTCCCTGAGCAGTCACCATTTCTCCTCCATTTACAAACGCTCCCTGACCAGCCACCATTTCTCCTTCATTTACAGACGCTCCCTGACCAGTCACCATTTCTCCTTCATTTACAGACGCTCCCTGACCAGTCTCCATTTCTCTTCACTTACAGATGCTCCCTGACGAGTCACCATTTCTCCTCCATTTACAGACCCTCCCTGACCAGTCTTCATTTCTCCTCCATTTACAGAAGCTCCCTGACCAGTCTCCATTTCTCCTCCATTTACAAATGCTCCCTGACTAGTCTCCATTTCTCCTCCATTTACAGACGCTCCCTGACCAGTCTCAATTTCTCTTCACTTACAGACGCTCCCTGACCAGTCTCCATTTCTCCTCCATTTACAGACCCTCCCGGACCAGTCTCCTTTTCTCCTCCATTTACAGACGCCCCCTGACCAGTCACCATTTCTCCTCCATTGTCAGACGCTCCCTGACCAGTCCCCAGTTCTCTTCACTTACACACGCTCCCTGACCAATCTCCATTTCGCCTCCATTTACGGACACTCCCTATCCAGTCTCCATTTCTCCTCCATTTCAAGACACTCCCTGACCAGTCTCCATTTCTCCTCCATTTACAGACGCTCCCTGACCAGATTCCATTTCTCTTCACTTACAGACGCTCCCTGACCAGTCTCCATTTCTCCTCCATTTACAGACCCTCCCTGACCAGTCATCATTTCTCCTCCATTTGCAGACACTCCCTGACCAGTCAACATTTCTCCACCATTTACAGACGCTCCCTGACAAGCCTCCATTTCTCCTCCATTTACAGGCGCTCCCTGACCAGTCTCCATTTCTCCTCTATTTACAGACGCTCCCTGACAAGTCTCCATTTCTCCTCCATTTACAGATGCTCCCTGACCAGTCTCCATTTCTCCTCCATTTACAGAGCCTTCCTGACCAGTCTCCATTTCTCCTCCATTTACAGACGCTCCCTGACCAGTCACCATTTCTCCTTCATTTACAGACGCTCCCTGACCAGTCTCCATTTCTCTTCACTTACAGATGCTCCCTGACCAGTCACCACTTCTCCTCCATTTACAGACCCTCCCTGACCAGTCTCCACTTCTCCTCCATTTACAGATGCTCCCTGATGAGTCACTATTTTGCCTTCATTTACAGACACTCCCCGACCAGTCTCCATTTCTCCTCCATTTACAAATGCTCCCTGACTAGTCTCCATTTCTCCTCCATTTACAGACGCTCCCTGACCAGTCTCCATTTCTCTTCACTTACAGACGCTCCCTGACCAGTCTCCATTTCTCCTCCATTTACAGACCCTCCCGGACCAGTCTCCATTTCTCCTCCATTTACAGACGCCCCCTGACCAGTCACCATTTCTCCTCCATTTACAGATGCTCCCTGACCAGTCGCCATTTCTCCTCCATTTACAGATGCTCCCTGAGCAGTCACCATTTCTCCTCCATTTACAAACGCTCCCTGACCAGCCACCATTTCTCCTTCATTTACAGACGCTCCCTGACCAGTCACCATTTCTCCTTCATTTACAGACGCTCCCTGACCAGTCTCCATTTCTCTTCACTAACAGATGCTCCCTGATGTGTCACCATTTCTCCTCCATTTACAGACCCTCCCTGACCAGTCTTCATTTCTCCTCCATTTACAGACGCTCCCTGACCAGTCTCCTTTTCTCCTCAGTTACAGAGCGCCCCGACCAGTCTCCAGTTCTCTGCACTTACAGACGCTCCCTGACCAGTCTCCATTTATCCTCCATTTACAGACGCTCCCTGACCAGTCTCCATTTCTCCTCCATTTACAGATGCTCCCTGACCTGTCCCCATTTCTTCTCCATCTACAGACGCTCCCTGATGAGTCACCATTTTGCCTTCATTTACAGACCCTCCCTGACCAGTCTCCATTTCTACTCCATTTACAAATGCTCCCTGACCAGCCTCCATTTCTCCTCCATTTTCAGATTCTCCCTGACCAGTCATCATTTCTCCTCCATTTGCAGACACTCCCTGACCAGTCTCCATTTCTCCTCCATTTGCAGACACTCCCTGACCAGTCTCCATTTCTCCTCCATTTACAAATGCTCCCTGCCCAGTCTCCATTTCTCCTCCATTTACAGACGCTCCCTGACCAGTCATCATTTCCCCTCCATTTACAGACACTCCCTGACCAGTCTCCATTTCTCCTCCATTTACAGACGCTCCCTGACCAGTCACCATTTCTCCTCCATTTACAGACGCTCCCTGACCAGTCACCATTTCTCCTCCATTTACAGATGCTCCCTGACCAGTCACCATTTCTCCTCCATTTACAAATGCTCCCTGACCAGCCACCATTACTCATTCATTTACAGACGCTCCCTGACCAGTCACCATTTCTCCTCCATTTACAGACGCCACCTGATCAGTCTCCATTTCTCTTCACTTACAGATGCTCCCTGACCAGTCTCTATTTCTCCTCCATTTACAGACGCTCCCTGACCAGTCTCCATTTCTCCTCCATTTACAAATGCTCCCTGACCAGTCTCCATTTCTCCTCCATTTACAGACGCTCCCTGACCATTCTCCATTTCTCTTCACTTACAGATGCTGCCTGACCAGTCTCCATTTCTCCTCTATTTACAGACCCTCCCGGACCAGTCCATTTCTCCTCCATTTACAGACCCTCCCTGACCAGTCTTCATTTCCCCTCCATTTGCAGACACTCCCTGACCAGTCTCCATTTCTCCTCCATTTACAGACGCTCCCTGACCAGTCACCATTTCTCCTCCATTTACAGACACTCCCTGTCCAGTCTCCATTTCTCCTCCATTTCCAGACACTCCCTGTCCAGTCTCCATTTCTCCTCCATTTACAGACGCTCCCTGACCATTCTCCATTTCTCTTCACTTACAGATGTTCCCTGACCAGTCACCATTTCACCTCCATTTACAGACCCTCCCTGACCAGTCTCAATTTCTCCTCCATTTACAGACACTCCCTGTCCAGTCTCTATTTCTCCTCCATTTACAGACGCTCCCTGACCAGTCTCCATTTCTCCTCCATTTACAAATGCTCCCTGACCAGTCTCCATTTCTCCTCCATTTACAGACGCTCCCTGACCATTCTCCATTTCTCTTCACTTACAGATGCTGCCTGACCAGTCTCCATTTCTCCTCCATTTACAGACCCTCCCGGACGAGTCCATTTCTCCTCCATTTACAGACCCTCCCTGACCAGTCTTCATTTCCCCTCCATTTACAGACACTCCCTGACCAGTCTCCATTTCTCCTCCATTTACAGACGCTCCCTGACCAGTCACCATTTCTCCTCCATTTACAGACGCTCCCTGACCAGTCTCCATTACTCCTCCATTTACAGACGCTCCCTGACCAGTCTCCATTACTCCTCCATTTACAGATGCTCCCTGACCAGTCTCCATTTATCCTCCATTTACAGATGCTCCCTGACCTGTCACCATTTCTCCTCCATTTACAGACGCTCCATGACCAGTCTCCATTTCTCTTCACTTACAGATGCTCCCTGACCAGTCTTCATTTCTCCTCCATTTACAGACACTCCCGGACCAGTCTCCATTTCTCCTCCATTTACAGACGCCCCCTGACCAGTCACCATTTCTCCTCCATTTACAGATGCTCCCTGACCAGTCGCCATTTCTCCTCCATTTACAGATGCTCCCTGAGCAGTCACCATTTCTCCTCCATTTACAGATGCTCCCTGACCAGCCACCATTTCTCCTTCATTTACAGACGCTCCTTGACCAGTCTCCATTTCTCTTCACTTACAGATGCTCCCTGACGAGTCACTATTTCGCCTTCATTTACAGACACTCCCTGACCTGTCTCCATTACTCTTCACTTACAGATGCTCCCTGACCAGTCTCCATTTCTCATCCCTTTACAGACCCTCCCGGACCAGTCTCCATTTCTCCTCCATTTACAGACGCCCCCTGACCAGTCACCATTTCTCCTCCATTTACAGATGCTCTCTGACCAGTCGCCATTTCTCCTCCATTTACAGATGCTCCCTGAGCAGTCACCATTTCTCCTCCATTTACAGATGCTCCCTGAGCAGTCACCATTTCTCCTCCATTTACAGATGCTCCCTGACCAGCCACCATTTCTCCTTCATTTACAGACGCTCCTTGACCAGTCACCATTTCTCCTCCATTTACAGATGCTCCCTGACCAGTCTCCATTTCTCTTCACTTACAGATGCTCCCTGACGAGTCACCATTACTCCTCCATTTACAGACCCTCCCTGACCAGTCTCCATTTCTCCTCCATTTACATACACTCCCTGTCCAGTCTCCATTTCTCCACCATTTCCAGACACTCCCTGACCAGTCTCCATTTCTCCTCCTTTTACAGACGCTCCCTGACCAGTCTCCATTTCTCTTAACTTACAGAGCTCCCTGACCAGTCTCCAGTTCTCTTCACTTACAGACGCTCCCTGACCAGTCTCCATTTATCCTCCATTTACAGACGCTCCCTGACAAGTCATCATTTCTGCTCCATTTGCAGACACTCCCTGACCAGTCTCCATTTCTCCTCCATTTACAGATGCTCCCTGACCTGTCACCATTTCTTCTCCATTTACAGACGCTCCCTGATGAGTCGCTACATCGCCTTCATTTACAGACACTCCCTGACCAGTCTCCATTTCTCCTCCATTTACAGGTGCTCCCTGACAAGACTCCATTTCTCCTTCATTTTCAGACGCTCCCTGACCAGTCCCCAGTTCTCTTCACTTACACACGCTCCCTGACCAGTCTCCATTTCTCCTCCATTTACAGACGCTCCCTGACCAGTCATCATTTCTCCTCCATTTGCAGACACTCCCTGACCAGTCTCCATTTCTCCTCCATTTACAGACGCTCCCTGACCTGTCAACATTTCTCCACCATTTACAGACGCTCCCTGACAAGCCTCCATTTCTCCTCCATTTACAGGTGCTCCCTGACCAGTCTCCATTTCTCCTCCATTTACAGACGCTCCCTGACAAGTCTCCATTTCTCCTCCATTTACAGATGCTCCCTGACCAGTCTCCATTTCTCCTCCATTTACAGAGCCTTCCTGACCAGTCTCCATTTCTCCTCCATTTACAGACGCTCCCTGACCAGTCACCATTTCTCCTTCATTTACAGACGCTCCCTGACCAGTCTCCATTTCTCTTCACTTACAGATGCTCCCTGACCAGTCACCATTTCTCCTCCATTTACAGATGCTCCCTGATGAGTCACTATTTTGCCTTCATTTACAGACACTCCCTGACCAGTCTCCATTTCTCCTCCATTTACAAATGCTCCCTGACTAGTCTCCATTTCTCCTCCATTTACAGACGCTCCCTGACCAGTCTCCATTTCTCTTCACTTACAGACGCTCCCTGACCAGTCTCCATTTCTCCTCCATTTACAGACCCTCCCGGACCAGTCTCCATTTCTCCTCCATTTACAGACGCCCCCTGACCAGTCACCATTTCTCCTCCATTGTCAGACGCTCATGACCAGTCCCCAGTTCTCTTCACTTACACACGCTCCCTGACCAATCTCCATTTCGCCTCCATTTACGGACACTCCCTATCCAGTCTCCATTTCTCCTCCATTTCAAGACACTCCCTGACCAGTCTCCATTTCTCCTCCATTTACAGACGCTCCCTGACCAGATTCCATTTCTCTTCACTTACAGACGCTCCCTGACCAGTCTCCATTTCTCCTCCATTTACAGACCCTCCCTGACCAGTCATCATTTCTCCTCCATTTGCAGACCCTCCCTGACCAGTCTCCATTTCTCCTCCATTTACAGACGCTCCCTGACCAGTCATCATTTCTCCTCCATTTACAGACCCTCCCTGACCAGTCATCATTTCTCCTCCATTTGCAGACCCTCCCTGACCAGTCTCCATTTCTCCTCCATTTACAGACCCTCCCTGACCAGTCATCATTTCTCCTCCATTTGCAGACACTCCCTGACCAGTCAACATTTCTCCACCATTTACAGACGCTCCCTGACAAGCCTCCATTTCTCCTCCATTTACAGGCGCTCCCTGACCAGTCTCCATTTCTCCTCTATTTACAGACGCTCCCTGACAAGTCTCCATTTCTCCTCCATTTACAGATGCTCCCTGACCAGTCTCCATTTCTCCTCCATTTACAGAGCCTTCCTGACCAGTCTCCATTTCTCCTCCATTTACAGACGCTCCCTGACCAGTCACCATTTCTCCTTCATTTACAGACGCTCCCTGACCAGTCTCCATTTCTCTTCACTTACAGATGCTCCCTGACCAGTCACCACTTCTCCTCCATTTACAGACCCTCCCTGACCAGTCTCCATTTCTCCTCCATTTACAGATGCTCCCTGATGAGTCACTATTTTGCCTTCATTTACAGACACTCCCCGACCAGTCTCCATTTCTCCTCCATTTACAAATGCTCCCTGACTAGTCTCCATTTCTCCTCCATTTACAGACGCTCCCTGACCAGTCTCCATTTCTCTTCACTTACAGACGCTCCCTGACCAGTCTCCATTTCTCCTCCATTTACAGACCCTCCCGGACCAGTCTCCATTTCTCCTCCATTTACAGACGCCCCCTGACCAGTCACCATTTCTCCTCCATTTACAGATGCTCCCTGACCAGTCGCCATTTCTCCTCCATTTACAGATGCTCCCTGAGCAGTCACCATTTCTCCTCCATTTACAAACGCTCCCTGACCAGCCACCATTTCTCCTTCATTTACAGACGCTCCCTGACCAGTCACCATTTCTCCTTCATTTACAGACGCTCCCTGACCAGTCTCCATTTCTCTTCACTAACAGATGCTCCCTGATGTGTCACCATTTCTCCTCCATTTACAGACCCTCCCTGACCAGTCTTCATTTCTCCTCCATTTACAGACGCTCCCTGACCAGTCTCCTTTTCTCCTCAGTTACAGAGCGCCCCGACCAGTCTCCAGTTCTCTGCACTTACAGACGCTCCCTGACCAGTCTCCATTTATCCTCCATTTACAGACGCTCCCTGACCAGTCTCCATTTCTCCTCCATTTACAGATGCTCCCTGACCTGTCCCCATTTCTTCTCCATCTACAGACGCTCCCTGATGAGTCACCATTTTGCCTTCATTTACAGACCCTCCCTGACCAGTCTCCATTTCTACTCCATTTACAAATGCTCCCTGACCAGCCTCCATTTCTCCTCCATTTTCAGATTCTCCCTGACCAGTCATCATTTCTCCTCCATTTGCAGACACTCCCTGACCAGTCTCCATTTCTCCTCCATTTGCAGACACTCCCTGACCAGTCTCCATTTCTCCTCCATTTACAAATGCTCCCTGCCCAGTCTCCATTTCTCCTCCATTTACAGACGCTCCCTGACCAGTCATCATTTCCCCTCCATTTACAGACACTCCCTGACCAGTCTCCATTTCTCCTCCATTTACAGACGCTCCCTGACCAGTCACCATTTCTCCTCCATTTACAGACGCTCCCTGACCAGTCACCATTTCTCCTCCATTTACAGATGCTCCCTGAGCAGTCACCATTTCTCCTCCATTTACAAATGCTCCCTGACCAGCCACCATTACTCATTCATTTACAGACGCTCCCTGACCAGTCACCATTTCTCCTCCATTTACAGACGCCACCTGATCAGTCTCCATTTCTCTTCACTTACAGATGCTCCCTGACCAGTCTCTATTTCTCCTCCATTTACAGACGCTCCCTGACCAGTCTCCATTTCTCCTCCATTTACAAATGCTCCCTGACCGGTCTCCATTTCTCCTCCATTTACAGACGCTCCCTGACCATTCTCCATTTCTCTTCACTTACAGATGCTGCCTGACCAGTCTCCATTTCTCCTCTATTTACAGACCCTCCCGGACCAGTCCATTTCTCCTCCATTTACAGACCCTCCCTGACCAGTCTTCATTTCCCCTCCATTTGCAGACACTCCCTGACCAGTCTCTATTTCTCCTCCATTTACAGACGCTCCCTGACCAGTCACCATTTCTCCTCCATTTACAGACACTCCCTGTCCAGTCTCCATTTCTCCTCCATTTCCAGACACTCCCTGTCCAGTCTCCATTTCTCCTCCATTTACAGACGCTCCCTGACCATTCTCCATTTCTCTTCACTTACAGATGTTCCCTGACCAGTCACCATTTCACCTCCATTTACAGACCCTCCCTGACCAGTCTCAATTTCTCCTCCATTTACAGACACTCCCTGTCCAGTCTCTATTTCTCCTCCATTTACAGACGCTCCCTGACCAGTCTCCATTTCTCCTCCATTTACAAATGCTCCCTGACCAGTCTCCATTTCTCCTCCATTTACAGACGCTCCCTGACCATTCTCCATTTCTCTTCACTTACAGATGCTGCCTGACCAGTCTCCATTTCTCCTCCATTTACAGACCCTCCCGGACGAGTCCATTTCTCCTCCATTTACAGACCCTCCCTGACCAGTCTTCATTTCCCCTCCATTTACAGACACTCCCTGACCAGTCTCCATTTCTCCTCCATTTACAGACGCTCCCTGACCAGTCACCATTTCTCCTCCATTTACAGACGCTCCCTGACCAGTCTCCATTACTCCTCCATTTACAGACGCTCCCTGACCAGTCTCCATTACTCCTCCATTTACAGATGCTCCCTGACCAGTCTCCATTTATCCTCCATTTACAGATGCTCCCTGACCTGTCACCATTTGTCCTCCATTTACAGACGCTCCATGACCAGTCTCCATTTCTCTTCACTTACAGATGCTCCCTGACCAGTCTTCATTTCTCCTCCATTTACAGACACTCCCGGACCAGTCTCCATTTCTCCTCCATTTACAGACGCCCCCTGACCAGTCACCATTTCTCCTCCATTTACAGATGCTCCCTGACCAGTCGCCATTTCTCCTCCATTTACAGATGCTCCCTGAGCAGTCACCATTTCTCCTCCATTTACAGATGCTCCCTGACCAGCCACCATTTCTCCTTCATTTACAGACGCTCCTTGACCAGTCTCCATTTCTCTTCACTTACAGATGCTCCCTGACGAGTCACTATTTCGCCTTCATTTACAGACACTCCCTGACCTGTCTCCATTACTCTTCACTTACAGATGCTCCCTGACCAGTCTCCATTTCTCATCCCTTTACAGACCCTCCCGGACCAGTCTCCATTTCTCCTCCATTTACAGACGCCCCCTGACCAGTCACCATTTCTCCTCCATTTACAGATGCTCTCTGACCAGTCGCCATTTCTCCTCCATTTACAGATGCTCCCTGAGCAGTCACCATTTCTCCTCCATTTACAGATGCTCCCTGAGCAGTCACCATTTCTCCTCCATTTACAGATGCTCCCTGACCAGCCACCATTTCTCCTTCATTTACAGACGCTCCTTGACCAGTCACCATTTCTCCTCCATTTACAGACGCTCCCTGACCAGTCTCCATTTCTCTTCACTTACAGATGCTCCCTGACGAGTCACCATTACTCCTCCATTTGCAGACACTCCCTGACCAGTCTCCATTTCTCCTCCATTTACAAATGCTCCCTGCCCAGTCTCCATTTCTCCTCCATTTACAGACGCTCCCTGACCAGTCATCATTTCCCCTCCATTTACAGACACTCCCTGACCAGTCTCCATTTCTCCTCCATTTACAGACGCTCCCTGACCAGTCACCATTTCTCCTCCATTTACAGACGCTCCCTGACCAGTCACCATTTCTCCTCCATTTACAGATGCTCCCTGACCAGTCACCATTTCTCCTCCATTTACAAATGCTCCCTGACCAGCCACCATTACTCATTCATTTACAGACGCTCCCTGACCAGTCACCATTTCTCCTCCATTTACAGACGCCACCTGATCAGTCTCCATTTCTCTTCACTTACAGATGCTCCCTGACCAGTCTCTATTTCTCCTCCATTTACAGACGCTCCCTGACCAGTCTCCATTTCTCCTCCATTTACAAATGCTCCCTGACCAGTCTCCATTTCTCCTCCATTTACAGACGCTCCCTGACCATTCTCCATTTCTCTTCACTTACAGATGCTCCCTGACGAGTCACCATTACTCCTCCATTTACAGACCCTCCCTGACCAGTCTCCATTTCTCCTCCATTTACATACACTCCCTGTCCAGTCTCCATTTCTCCACCATTTCCAGACACTCCCTGACCAGTCTCCATTTCTCCTCCTTTTACAGACGCTCCCTGACCAGTCTCCATTTCTCTTAACTTACAGAGCTCCCTGACCAGTCTCCAGTTCTCTTCACTTACAGACGCTCCCTGACCAGTCTCCATTTATCCTCCATTTACAGACGCTCCCTGACAAGTCATCATTTCTGCTCCATTTGCAGACACTCCCTGACCAGTCTCCATTTCTCCTCCATTTACAGATGCTCCCTGACCTGTCACCATTTCTTCTCCATTTACAGACGCTCCCTGATGAGTCGCTACATCGCCTTCATTTACAGACACTCCCTGACCAGTCTCCATTTCTCCTCCATTTACAGGTGCTCCCTGACAAGACTCCATTTCTCCTTCATTTTCAGACGCTCCCTGACCAGTCCCCAGTTCTCTTCACTTACACACGCTCCCTGACCAGTCTCCATTTCTCCTCCATTTACAGACGCTCCCTGACCAGTCATCATTTCTCCTCCATTTGCAGACACTCCCTGACCAGTCTCCATTTCTCCTCCATTTACAGACGCTCCCTGACCTGTCAACATTTCTCCACCATTTACAGACGCTCCCTGACAAGCCTCCATTTCTCCTCCATTTACAGGTGCTCCCTGACCAGTCTCCATTTCTCCTCCATTTACAGACGCTCCCTGACAAGTCTCCATTTCTCCTCCATTTACAGATGCTCCCTGACCAGTCTCCATTTCTCCTCCATTTACAGAGCCTTCCTGACCAGTCTCCATTTCTCCTCCATTTACAGACGCTCCCTGACCAGTCACCATTTCTCCTTCATTTACAGACGCTCCCTGACCAGTCTCCATTTCTCTTCACTTACAGATGCTCCCTGACCAGTCACCATTTCTCCTCCATTTACAGATGCTCCCTGATGAGTCACTATTTTGCCTTCATTTACAGACACTCCCTGACCAGTCTCCATTTCTCCTCCATTTACAAATGCTCCCTGACTAGTCTCCATTTCTCCTCCATTTACAGACGCTCCCTGACCAGTCTCCATTTCTCTTCACTTACAGACGCTCCCTGACCAGTCTCCATTTCTCCTCCATTTACAGACCCTCCCGGACCAGTCTCCATTTCTCCTCCATTTACAGACGCCCCCTGACCAGTCACCATTTCTCCTCCATTGTCAGACGCTCATGACCAGTCCCCAGTTCTCTTCACTTACACACGCTCCCTGACCAATCTCCATTTCGCCTCCATTTACGGACACTCCCTATCCAGTCTCCATTTCTCCTCCATTTCAAGACACTCCCTGACCAGTCTCCATTTCTCCTCCATTTACAGACGCTCCCTGACCAGATTCCATTTCTCTTCACTTACAGACGCTCCCTGACCAGTCTCCATTTCTCCTCCATTTACAGACCCTCCCTGACCAGTCATCATTTCTCCTCCATTTGCAGACCCTCCCTGACCAGTCTCCATTTCTCCTCCATTTACAGACGCTCCCTGACCTGTCAACATTTCTCCACCATTTACAGACGCTCCCTGACAAGCCTCCATTTCTCCTCCATTTACAGGCGCTCCCTGACCAGTCTCCATTTCTCCTCCATTTACAGACGCTCCCTGACAAGTCTCCATTTCTCCTCCATTTACAGATGCTCCCTGACCAGTCTCCATTTCTCCTCCATTTACAGAGCCTTCCTGACCAGTCTCCATTTCTCCTCCATTTACAGACGCTCCCTGACCAGTCACCATTTCTCCTTCATTTACAGACGCTCCCTGACCAGTCTCCATTTCTCTTCACTTACAGATGCTCCCTGACCAGTCACCATTTCTCCTCCATTTACAGACCCTCCCTGACCAGTCTCCATTTCTCCTCCATTTACAGATGCTCCCTGATGAGTCACTATTTTGCCTTCATTTACAGACACTCCCTGACCAGTCTCCATTTCTCCTCCATTTACAAATGCTCCCTGACTAGTCTCCATTTCTCCTCCATTTACAGACGCTCCCTGACCAGTCTCCATTTCTCTTCACTTACAGACGCTCCCTGACCAGTCTCCATTTCTCCTCCATTTACAGACCCTCCCGGACCAGTCTCCATTTCTCCTCCATTTACAGACGCCCCCTGACCAGTAACCATTTCTCCTCCATTTACAGATGCTCCCTGACCAGTCGCCATTTCTCCTCCATTTACAGATGCTCCCTGAGCAGTCACCATTTCTCCTCCATTTACAAACGCTCCCTGACCAGCCACCATTTCTCCTTCATTTACAGACGCTCCCTGACCAGTCACCATTTCTCCTTCATTTACAGACGCTCCCTGACCAGTCTCCATTTCTCTTCACTTACAGATGCTCCCTGACGAGTCACCATTTCTCCTCCATTTACAGACCCTCCCTGACCAGTCTTCATTTCTCCTCCATTTACAGACGCTCCCTGACCAGTCTCCATTTCTCCTCCATTTACAAATGCTCCCTGACTAGTCTCCATTTCTCCTCCATTTACAGACGCTCCCTGACCAGTCTCCATTTCTCTTCACTTACAGACGCTCCCTGACCAGTCTCCATTTCTCCTCCATTTACAGACCCTCCCGGACCAGTCTCCATTTCTCCTCCATTTACAGACGCCCCCTGACCAGTCACCATTTCTCCTCCATTGTCAGATGCTCCCTGACCAGTCCCCAGTTCTCTTCACTTACACACGCTCCCTGACCAATCTCCATTTCGCCTCCATTTACGGACACTCCCTATCCAGTCTCCATTTCTCCTCCATTTCAAGACACTCCCTGACCAGTCTCCATTTCTCCTCCATTTACAGACGCTCCCTGACCAGATTCCATTTCTCTTCACTTACAGACGCTCCCTGACCAGTCTCCATTTCTCCTCCATTTACAGACCCTCCCTGACCAGTCATCATTTCTCCTCCATTTGCAGACACTCCCTGACCAGTCTCCATTTCTCCTCCATTTACAGACGCTCCCTGACCTGTCAACATTTCTCCACCATTTACAGACGCTCCCTGACAAGCCTCCATTTCTCCTCCATTTACAGGCGCTCCCTGACCAGTCTCCATTTCTCCTCCATTTACAGACGCTCCCTGACAAGTCTCCATTTCTCCTCCATTTACAGATGCTCCCTGACCAGTCTCCATTTCTCCTCCATTTACAGAGCCTTCCTGACCAGTCTCCATTTCTCCTCCATTTACAGACGCTCCCTGACCAGTCACCATTTCTCCTTCATTTACAGACGCTCCCTGACCAGTCTCCATTTCTCTTCACTTACAGATGCTCCCTGACCAGTCACCATTTCTCCTCCATTTACAGACCCTCCCTGACCAGTCTCCATTTCTCCTCCATTTACAGATGCTCCCTGATGAGTCACTATTTTGCCTTCATTTACAGACACTCCCTGACCAGTCTCCATTTCTCCTCCATTTACAAATGCTCCCTGACTAGTCTCCATTTCTCCTCCATTTACAGACGCTCCCTGACCAGTCTCCATTTCTCTTCACTTACAGACGGTCCCTGACCAGTCTCCATTTCTCCTCCATTTACAGACCCTCCCGGACCAGTCTCCATTTCTCCTCCATTTACAGACGCCCCCTGACCAGTCACCATTTCTCCTCCATTTACAGATGCTCCCTGACCAGTCGCCATTTCTCCTCCATTTACAGATGCTCCCTGAGCAGTCACCATTTCTCCTCCATTTACAAACGCTCCCTGACCAGCCACCATTTCTCCTTCATTTACAGACGCTCCCTGACCAGTCACCATTTCTCCTTCATTTACAGACGCTCCCTGACCAGTCTCCATTTCTCTTCACTTACAGATGCTCCCTGACGAGTCACCATTTCTCCTCCATTTACAGACCCTCCCTGACCAGTCTTCATTTCTCCTACATTTACAGACGCTCCCTGACCAGTCTCCATTTCTCCTCCATTTACAAATGCTCCCTGACTAGTCTCCATTTCTCCTCCATTTACAGACGCTCCCTGACCAGTCTCCATTTCTCTTCACTTACAGACGCTCCCTGACCAGTCTCCATTTCTCCTCCATTTACAGACCCTCCCGGACCAGTCTACATTTCTCCTCCATTTACAGACGCCCCCTGACCAGTCACCATTTCTCCCCCATTGTCGGACGCTCCCTGACCAGTCCCCAGTTCTCTTCACTTACACACGCTCCCTGACCAATCTCCATTTCGCCTCCATTTACGGACACTCCCTATCCAGTCTCCATTTCTCCTCCATTTCAAGACACTCCCTGACCAGTCTCCATTTCTCCTCCATTTACAGACGCTCCCTGACCAGATTCCATTTCTCTTCACTTACAGACGCTCCCTGACCAGTCTCCATTTCTCCTCCATTTACAGACCCTCCCTGACCAGTCATCATTTCTCCTCCATTTGCAGACACTCCCTGACCAGTCTCCATTTCTCCTCCATTTACAGACGCTCCCTGACCTGTCAACATTTCTCCACCATTTACAGACGCTCCCTGACAAGCCTCCATTTCTCCTCCATTTACAGGCGCTCCCTGACCAGTCTCCATTTCTCCTCTATTTACAGACGCTCCCTGACAAGTCTCCATTTCTCCTCCATTTACAGATGCTCCCTGACCAGTCTCCATTTCTCCTCCATTTACAGAGCCTTCCTGACCAGTCTCCATTTCTCCTCCATTTACAGACGCTCCCTGACCAGTCACCATTTCTCCTTCATTTACAGACGCTCCCTGACCAGTCTCCATTTCTCTTCACTTACAGATGCTCCCTGACCAGTCACCATTTCTCCTCCATTTACAGACCCTCCCTGACCAGTCTCCATTTCTCCTCCATTTACAGATGCTCCCTGATGAGTCACTATTTTGCCTTCATTTACAGACACTCCCTGACCAGTCTCCATTTCTCCTCCATTTAAAAATGCTCCCTGACTAGTCTCCATTTCTCCTCCATTTACAGACGCTCCCTGACCAGTCTCCATTTCTCTTCACTTACAGACGCTCCCTGACCAGTCTCCATTTCTCCTCCATTTACAGACCCTCCCGGACCAGTCTCCATTTCTCCTCCATTTACAGACGCCCCCTGACCAGTCACCATTTCTCCTCCATTTACAGATGCTCCCTGACCAGTCGCCATTTCTCCTCCATTTACAGATGCTCCCTGAGCAGTCACCATTTCTCCTCCATTTACAAACGCTCCCTGACCAGCCACCATTTCTCCTTCATTTACAGATGCTCCCTGACAAGTCACCATTTCTCCTCCATTTACAGACCCTCCCTGACCAGTCTTCATTTCTCCTCCATTTACAGACGCTCCCTGACCAGTCTCCATTTCTCCTCAGTTGCAGAGCGCCCCGACCAGTCTCCAGTTCTCTGCACTTACAGACGCTCCCTGACCAGTCTCCATTTATCCTCCATTTACAGACGCTCCCTGACCAGTCTCCATTTCTCCTCCATTTACAGATGCTCCCTGACCTGTCCCCATTTCTTCTCCATCTACAGACGCTCCCTGATGAGTCACCATTTTGCCTTCATTTACAGACACTCCCTGACCAGTCTCCATTTCTACTCCATTTACAAATGCTCCCTGACCAGCCTCCATTTCTCCTCCATTTTCAGATTCTCCCTGACCAGTCATCATTTCTCCTCCATTTGCAGACACTCCCTGACCAGTCTCCATTTCTCCTCCATTTGCAGACACTCCCTGACCAGTCTCCATTTCTCCTCCATTTACAAATGCTCCCTGACCAGTCTCCATTTCTCCTCCATTTACAGACGCCCCCTGACCAGTCTCCATTTCTCTTCACTTACAAATGCTGCCTGACCAGTCTCCATTTCTCCTCCATTTACAGACCCTCCCTGACCAGTCATCATTTCCCCTCCATTTACAGACACTCCCTGACCAGTCTCCATTTCTCCTCCATTTACAGACGCTCCCTGACCAGTCACCATTTCTCCCCCATTTACAGACGCTCCCTGACCAGTCACCATTTCTCCTCCATTTACAGATGCTCCCTGAGCAGTCACCATTTCTCCTCCATTTACAAATGCTCCCTGACCAGCCACCATTACTCATTCATTTACAGACGCTCCCTGACCAGTCACCATTTCTCCTCCATTTACAGACGCCACCTGATCAGTCTCCATTTCTCTTCACTTACAGATGCTCCCTGACCAGTCTCTATTTCTCCTCCATTTACAGACGCTCCCTGACCAGTCTCCATTTCTCCTCCATTTACAAATGCTCCCTGATAAGTCTCCATTTCTCCTCCATTTACAGACGCTCCCTGACCATTCTCCATTTCTCTTCACTTACAGATGCTGCCTGACCAGTCTCCATTTCTCCTCTATTTACAGACCCTCCCGGACCAGTCCATTTCTCCTCCATTTACAGACCCTCCCTGACCAGTCTTCATTTCCCCTCCATTTGCAGACACTCCCTGACCAGTCTCCATTTCTCCTCCATTTACAGACGCTCCCTGACCAGTCACCATTTCTCCTCCATTTACAGACACTCCCTGTCCAGTCTCCATTTCTCCTCCATTTCCAGACACTCCCTGACAAGTCACCATTTCTCCTCCATTTACAGACGCTCCCTGACCAGTCTCCATTTCTCTTCACTTACAGATGTTCCCTGACCAGTCACCATTTCACCTCCATTTACAGACCCTCCCTGACCAGTCTCAATTTCTCCTCCATTTACAGACACTCCCTGTCCAGTCTCTATTTCTCCTCCATTTACAGACGCTCCCTGACCAGTCTCCATTTCTCCTCCATTTACAAATGCTCCCTGACCAGTCTCCATTTCTCCTCCATTTACAGACGCTCCCTGAGCATTCTCCATTTCTCTTCACTTACAGATGCTGCCTGACCAGTCTCCATTTCTCCTCCATTTACAGACCCTCCCGGACCAGTCCATTTCTCCTCCATTTACAGACCCTCCCTGACCAGTCTTCATTTCCCCTCCATTTACAGACACTCCCTGAGCAGTCTCCATTTCTCCTCCATTTACAGACGCTCCCTGACCAGTCTCCATTACTCCTCCATTTACAGATGCTCCCTGACCAGTCTCCATTTATCCTCCATTTACAGATGCTCCCTGACCTGTCACCATTTCCTCTCCATTTACAGACGCTCCCTGATGAGTCACTATTTTGCCTTCATTTACAGACACTCCCTGACCAGTCTCCATTTCTACTCCATTTACAAATGCTCCCTGACCAGTCTCCATTTATCCTCCATTTACAGACGCTTCCTGACCAGTCTCCATTTCTCTTCACTTACAGACGTTCCCTGACCAGTCTCCATTTCTCCTCCATTTACAGACCCTCCCTGACCAGTCCCCATTTCTCCTCCATTTACAGACACTCCCTGACCCGTCTCCATTTCTCCTCCATTTACAGACACTCCATGACCAGTCTCCATTTCTCCTCCATTTACAGACCCTCCCTGACCAGTCTCCATTTCTCCTCCATTTGCAGACACTCCCTGACCCGTCTCCATTTCTCCTCCATTTACAGATGCTCCCTGACCAGTCTCCATTTCTCCTCCATTTACAGATGCTCCTTGACCAGTCTCCATTTCTCCTCCATTTACAGACGCTCCATGACCAGTCTCCATTTCTCTTCACTTACAGATGCTCCCTGACCAGTCTTCATTTCTCCTCCATTTACAGACACTCCCGGACCAGTCTCCATTTCTCCTCCATTTACAGACGCCCCCTGACCAGTCACCATTTCTCCTCCATTTACAGATGCTCCCTGACCAGTCGCCATTTCTCCTCCATTTACAGATGCTCCCTGAGCAGTCACCATTTCTCCTCCATTTACAGATGCTCCCTGACCAGCCACCATTTCTCCTTCATTTACAGACGCTCCTTGAC
The DNA here is from genome assembly GCF_052327205.1 of Somniosus microcephalus. NCBI lineage: Eukaryota > Metazoa > Chordata > Chondrichthyes > Squaliformes > Somniosidae > Somniosus > Somniosus microcephalus. Next base: position 79,097,379 of record NC_140990.1, read on the forward strand.
CAGTCACCATTTCTCCTCCATTTACAGACGCTCCCTGACCAGTCTCCATTTCTCTTCACTTACAGATGCTCCCTGACGAGTCACTATTTCGCCTTCATTTACAGACACTCCCTGACCAGTCTCCATTACTCTTCACTTACAGATGCTCCCTGACCAGTCTCCATTTCTCATCCCTTTACAGACCCTCCCGGACCAGTCTCCATTTCTCCTCCTTTTACAGACGCTCCCTGACCAGTCTCCATTTTTCTTTACTTAATGAGCTCCCTGACCAGTCTCCAGTTCTCTTCACTTACAGACGCTCCCTGACCAGTCTCCATTTATCCTCCATTTACAGACGCTCCCTGACAAGTCATCATTTCTGCTCCATTTGCAGACACTCCCTGACCAGTCTCCATTTCTCCTCCATTTACAGATGCTCCCTGACCTGTCACCATTTCTTCTCCATTTACAGACGCTCCCTGATGAGTCGCTACATCGCCTTCATTTACAGACACTCCCTGACCAGTCTCCATTTCTCCTCCATTTACAGATGCTTCCTGACAAGACTCCAATTCTCCTTCATTTTCAGACGCTCCCTGACCAGTCCCCAGTTCTCTTCACTTACACACGCTCCCTGACCAATCTCCATTTCGCCTCCATTTACGGACACTCCCTATCCAGTCTCCATTTCTCCTCCATTTCAAGACACTCCCTGACCAGTCTCCATTTCTCCTCCATTTACAGACGCTCCCTGACCAGATTCCATTTCTCTTCACTTACAGACGCTCCCTGACCAGTCTCCATTTCTCCTCCATTTACAGACCCTCCCTGACCAGTCATCATTTCTCCTCCATTTGCAGACACTCCCTGACCAGTCTCCATTTCTCCTCCATTTACAGACGCTCCCTGACAAGTCTCCATTTCTCCTCCATTTACAGATGCTCCCAGACCAGTCTCCATTTCTCCTCCATTTACAGAGCCTTCCTGACCAGTCTCCATTTCTCCTCCATTTACAGACGCTCCCTGACCAGTCACCATTTCTCCTTCATTTACAGACGCTCCCTGACCAGTCTCCATTTCTCTTCACTTACAGATGCTCCCTGACCAGTCACCATTTCTCCTCCATTTACAGACCCTCCCTGACCAGTCTCCATTTCTCCTCCATTTACAGATGCTCCCTGATGAGTCACTATTTTGCCTTCATTTACAGACACTCCCTGACCAGTCTCCATCTCTCCTCCATTTACAAATGCTCCCTGACTAGTCTCCATTTCTCCTCCATTTACAGACGCTCCCTGACCAGTCTCCATTTCTCTTCACTTACAGACGCTCCCTGACCAGTCTCCATTTCTCCTCCATTTACAGACTCTCCCTGATCAGTCTCCATTTCTCCTCCATTTACAGACCCCCCCTGACCAGTCATCATTTCCCCTCCATTTGCAGACACTCCCTGACCAGTCTCCATTTCTCCGCCATTTACAGACGCTCCCTGACGAGTCACCATTGCTCCTCCATTTACAGACGCTCCCTGAACAGTCGCCGTTTCTCCTCCATTTACAGATGCTCCCTGAGCAGTCTCCATTTATCCTTCATTTACAGATGCTCCCTGACCTGTCACCATTTCTTCTCCATTTACAGACGCTCCCTGATGAGTCACTATTTTGCCTTCATTTACAGACACTCCCTGACCAGTCTCCATTTCTACTCCATTTACAAATGCTCCCTGACCAGTCTCCATTTATCCTCCATTTACAGACGCTTCCTGACCAGTCTCCATTTCTCTTCACTTACAGACGCTCCCTGACCAGTCTCCATTTCTCCTCCATTTACAGACCCTCCCCGACCAGTCTCCATTTCTCCTCCATTTACAGACCCTCCCTGCCCAGTCTCCATTTCTCCACCATTTACAGACACTCCATGACCAGTCTCCATTTCTCCTCCATTTACAGACCCTCCCTGACCAGTCTCCATTTCTCCTCCATTTGCAGACACTCCCTGACCCGTCTCCATTTCTCCTCCATTTACAGATGCTCCCTGACCAGTCTCCATTTCTCCTCCATTTACAGATGCTCCATGACCAGTCTCCATTTCTCCTCCATTTACAGACGCTCCATGACCAGTCTCCATTTCGCTTCACTTACAGATGCTCCCTGACCAGTCTTCATTTCTCCTCCATTTACAGACACTCCCGGACCAGTCTCCATTTCTCCTCCATTTACAGACGCCCCCTGACCAGTCACCATTTCTCCTCCATTTACAGATGCTCCCTGACCAGTCGCCATTTCTCCTCCATTTACAGATGCTCCCTGAGCAGTCACCATTTCTCCTCCATTTACAGATGCTCCCTGACCAGCCACCATTTCTCCTTCATTTACAGACGCTCCTTGACCAGTCACCATTTCTCCTCCATTTACAGACGCTCCCTGACCAGTCTCCATTTCTCTTCACTTACAGATGCTCCCTGACGAGTCACTATTTCGCCTTCATTTACAGACACTCCCTGACCAGTCTCCATTACTCTTCACTTACAGATGCTCCCTGACCAGTCTCCATTTCTCATCCCTTTACAGACCGTCCCGGACCAGTCTCCATTTCTCCTCCATTTACAGACGCCCCCTGACCAGTCACCATTTCTTCACCATTTACAGATGCTCTCTGACCAGTCGCCATTTCTCCTCCATTTACAGATGCTCCCTGAGCAGTCACCATTTCTGCTCCATTTACAGATGCTCCCTGACCAGCCACCATTTCTCCTTCATTTACAGACGCTCCTTGACCGGTCACCATTTCTCCTCCATTTACAGACGCTCCCTGACCAGTCTCCATTTCTCTTCACTTACAGATGCTCCCTGACGAGTCACCATTTCTCCTCCATTTACAGACCCTCCCTGACCAGTCTCCATTTCTCCTCCATTTACATACACTCCCTGTCCAGTCTCCATTTCTCCACCATTTCCAGACACTCCCTGACCAGTCTCCATTTCTCCTCCTTTTACAGACGCTCCCCGACCAGTCTCCATTTCTCTTAACTTACAGAGCTCCCTGACCAGTCTCCAGTTCTCTTCACTTACAGATGCTCCCTGACCAGTCTCCATTTATCCTCCATTTACAGACGCTCCCTGACAAGTCATCATTTCTGCTCCATTTGCAGACACTCCCTGACCAGTCTCCATTTCTCCTCCATTTACAGATGCTCCCTGACCTGTCACCATTTCTTCTCCATTTACAGACGCTCCCTGATGAGTCGCTACATCGCCTTCATTTACAGACACTCCCTGACCAGTCTCCATTTCTCCTCCATTTACAGATGCTCCCTGACAAGACTCCATTTCTCCTTCATTTTCAGACGCTCCCTGACCAGTCCCCAGTTCTCTTCACTTACACACGCTCCCTGACCAATCTCCATTTCGCCTCCATTTACAGACCCTCCCTGACCAGTCATCATTTCTCCTCCATTTGCAGACACTCCCTGACCAGTCTCCATTTCTCCTCCATTTACAGACGCTCCCTGACCTGTCAACATTTCTCCACCAGTTACAGACGCTCCCTGACAAGCCTCCATTTCTCCTCCATTTACAGGCGCTCCCTGACCAGTCTCCATTTCTCCTCCATTTACAGACGCTCCCTGACAAGTCTCCATTTCTCCTCCATTTACAGATCCTCCCAGACCAGTCTCCATTTCTCCTCCATTTACAGAGCCTTCCTGACCAGTCTCCATTTCTCCTCCATTTACAGACGCTCCCTGACCAGTCACCATTTCTCCTTCATTTACAGACGCTCCCTGACCAGTCTCCATTTCTCTTCACTTACAGATGCTCCCTGACCAGTCACCATTTCTCCTCCATTTACAGACCCTCCCTGACCAGTCTCCATTTCTCCTCCATTTACAGATGCTCCCTGATGAGTCACTATTTTGCCTTCATTTACAGACACTCCCTGACCAGTCTCCATTTCTCCTCCATTTACAAATGCTCCCTGACTAGTCTCCATTTCTCCTCCATTTACAGACGCTCCCTGACCAGTTTCCATTTCTCTTCACTTACAGACTCTCCCTGACCAGTCTCCATTTCTCCTCCATTTACAGACTCTCCCTGATCAGTCTCCATTTCTCCTCCATTTACAGACCCCCCCTGACCAGTCATCATTTCCCCTCCATTTGCAGACACTCCCTGACCAGTCTCCATTTCTCCGCCATTTACAGACGCTCCCTGACGAGTCACCATTTCTCCTCCATTTACAGACGCTCCCTGAACAGTCGCCGTTTCTCCTCCATTTACAGATGCTCCCTGAGCAGTCTCCATTTATCCTCCATTTACAGATGCTCTCTGACCTGTCTCCATTTCTTCTCCATTTACAGACGCTCCCTGATGAGTCACTATTTTGCCTTCATTTACAGACACTCCCTGAGCAGTCTCCATTTCTACTCCATTTACAAATGCTCCCTGACCAGTCTCCATTTATCCTCCATTTACAGACGCTTCCTGACCAGTCTCCATTTCTCTTCACTTACAGACGCTCCCTGACCAGTCTCCATTTCTCCTCCATTTACAGACCCTCCCCGACCAGTCTCCATTTCTCCTCCATTTACAGACCCTCCCTGCCCAGTCTCCATTTCTCCACCATTTACAGACACTCCATGACCAGTCTCCATTTCTTCTCCATTTACAGACCCTCCCTGACCAGTCTCCATTTCTCCTCCATTTGCAGACACTCCCTGACCCGTCTCCATTTCTCCTCCATTTACAGATGCTCCCTGACCAGTCTCCATTTCTCCTCCATTTACAGATGCTCCATGACCAGTCTCCATTTCTCCTCCATTTACAGACGCTCCATGACCAGTCTCCATTTCTCTTCACTTACAGATGCTCCCTGACCAGTCTCCATTTCTCATCCCTTTACAGACCCTCCCGGACCAGTCTCCATTTCTCCTCCATTTACAGACGCCCCCTGACCAGTCACCATTTCTCCACCATTTACAGATGCTCTCTGACCAGTCGCCATTTCTCCTCCATTTACAGATGCTCCCTGAGCAGTCACCATTTCTGCTCCATTTACAGATGCTCCCTGACCAGCCACCATTTCTCCTTCATTTACAGACGCTCCTTGACCAGTCACCATTTCTCCTCCATTTACAGACGCTCCCTGACCAGTCTCCATTTCTCTTCACTTACAGATGCTCCCTGACGAGTCACCATTTCTCCTCCATTTACAGACCCTCCCTGACCAGTCTCCATTTCTCCCCCATTTACATACACTCCCTGTCCAGTCTCCATTTCTCCACCATTTCCAGACACTCCCTGACCAGTCTCCATTTCTCCTCCTTTTACAGACGCTCCCTGACCAGTCTCCATTTCTCTTAACTTACAGAGCTCCCTGACCAGTCTCCAGTTCTCTTCACTTACAGACGCTCCCTGACCAGTCTCCATTTATCCTCCATTTACAGACGCTCCCTGACAAGTCATCATTTCTGCTCCATTTGCAGACACTCCCTGACCAGTCTCCATTTCTCCTCCATTTACAGATGCTCCCTGACCTGTCACCATTTCTTCTCCATTTACAGACGCTCCCTGATGAGTCGCTACGTCGCCTTCATTTACAGGCACTCCCTGACCAGTCTCCATTTCTCCTCCATTTACAGATGCTCCCTGACAAGACTCCATTTCTCCTTCATTTTCAGACGCTCCCTCACCAGTCCCCAGTTCTCTTCACTTACACACGCTCCCTGACCAATCTCCATTTCGCCTCCATTTACGGACACTCCCTATCCAGTCACCATTTCTCCTCCATTTCAAGACACTCCCTGACCAGTCTCCATTTCTCGTCCATTTACAGACGCTCCCTGACCAGATTCCATTTCTCTTCACTTACAGACGCTCCCTGACCAGTCTCCATTTCTCCTCCATTTACAGACCCTCCCTGACCAGTCATCATTTCTCCTCCATTTGCAGACACTCCCTGACCAGTCTCCATTTCTCCTCCATTTACAGACGCTCCCTGACCTGTCAACATTTCTCCACCAGTTACAGACGCTCCCTGACAAGCCTCCATTTCTCCTCCATTTACAGGCGCTCCCTGACCAGTCTCCATTTCTCCTCCATTTACAGACGCTCCCTGACAAGTCTCCATTTCTCCTCCATTTACAGATGCTCCCAGACCAGTCTCCATTTCTCCTCCATTTACAGAGCCTTCCTGACCAGTCTCCATTTCTCCTCCATTTACAGACGCTCCCTGACCATCACCATTTCTCCTTCATTTACAGACGCTCCCTGACCAGTCTCCATTTCTCTTCACTTACAGATGCTCCCTGACCAGTCACCATTTCTCCTCCATTTACAGACCCTCCCTGACCAGTCTCCATTTCTCCTCCATTTACAGATGCTCCCTGATGAGTCACTATTTTGCCTTCATTTACAGACACTCCCTGACCAGTCTCCATTTCTCCTCCATTTACAAATGCTCCCTGACTAGTCTCCATTTCTCCTCCATTTACAGACGCTCCCTGACAAGTCTCCATTTCTCTTCACTTACAGACGCTCCCTGACCAGTCTCCATTTCTCCTCCATTTACAGACTCTCCCTGATCAGTCTCCATTTCTCCTCCATTTACAGACCCCCCCTGACCAGTCATCATTTCCCCTCCATTTGCAGACACTCCCTGACCAGTCTCCATTTCTCCGCCATTTACAGACGCTCCCTGACGAGTCACCATTTCTCCTCCATTTACAGACGCTCCCTGAACAGTCGCCGTTTCTCCTCCATTTACAGATGCTCCCTGAGCAGTCTCCATTTATCCTCCATTTACAGATGCTCCCTGACCCGTCTCCATTTCTCCTCCATTTACAGATGCTCCCTGACCAGTCTCCATTTCTCCTCCATTTACAGATGCTCCATGACCAGTCTCCATTTCTCCTCCATTTACAGACGCTCCATGACCAGTCTCCATTTCTCTTCACTTACAGATGCTCCCTGACCAGTCTTCATTTCTCCTCCATTTACAGACACTCCCGGACCAGTCTCCATTTCTCCTCCATTTACAGACGCCCCCTGACCAGTCACCATTTCTCCTCCATTTACAGATGCTCCCTGACCAGTCGCCATTTCTCCTCCATTTACAGATGCTCCCTGAGCAGTGACCATTTCTCCTCCATTTACAGATGCTCCCTGACCAGCCACCATTTCTCCTTCATTTACAGACGCTCCTTGACCAGTCACCATTTCTCCTCCATTTACAGACGCTCCCTGACCAGTCTCCATTTCTCTTCACTTGCAGATGCTCCCTGACGAGTCACTATTTCGCCTTCATTTACAGACAGTCCCTGACCAGTCCCCATTACTCTTCACTTACAGATGCTCCCTGACCAGTCTCCATTTCTCATCCCTTTACAGACCCTCCCAGACCAGTCTCCATTTCTCCTCCATTTACAGACGCCCCCTGACCAGTCACCATTTCTCCTCCATTTACAGATGCTCTCTGACCAGTCGCCAATTCTCCTCCATTTACAGATGCTCCCTGAGCAGTCACCATTTCTCCTCCATTTACAGATGCTCCCTGACCAGCCACCATTTCTCCTTCATTTACAGACGCTCCTTGACCAGTCACCATTTCTCCTCCATTTACAGACGCTCCCTGACCAGTCTCCATTTCTCTTCACTTACAGATGCTCCCTGACCTGTCACCATTTCTTCTCCATTTACAGACGCTCCCTGATGAGTCACTATTTTGCCTTCATTTACAGACACTCCCTGACCAGTCTCCATTTCTACTCCATTTACAAATGCTCCCTGACCAGTCTCCATTTATCCTCCATTTACAGACGCTTCCTGACCAGTCTCCATTTCTCTTCACTTACAGACGCTCCCTGACCAGTCTCCATTTCTCCTCCATTTACAGACCCTCCCCGACCAGTCTCCATTTCTCCTCCATTTACAGACCCTCCCTGCCCAGTCTCCATTTCTCCACCATTTACAGACACTCCATGACCAGTCTCCATTTCTCCTCCATTTACAGACCCTCCCTGACCAGTCTCCATTTCTCCTCCATTTGCAGACACTCCCTGACCCGTCTCCATTTCTCCTCCATTTACAGATGCTCCCTGACCAGTCTCCATTTCTCCTCCATTTACAGATGCTCCATGACCAGTCTCCATTTCTCCTCCATTTACAGACGCTCCATGACCAGTCTCCATTTCGCTTCACTTACAGATGCTCCCTGACCAGTCTTCATTTCTCCTCCATTTACAGACACTCCCGGACCAGTCTCCATTTCTCCTCCATTTACAGACGCCCCCTGACCAGTCACCATTTCTCCTCCATTTACAGATGCTCCCTGACCAGTCGCCATTTCTCCTCCATTTACAGATGCTCCCTGAGCAGTCACCATTTCTCCTCCATTTACAGATGCTCCCTGACCAGCCACCATTTCTCCTTCATTTACAGACGCTCCTTGACCAGTCACCATTTCTCCTCCATTTACAGACGCTCCCTGACCAGTCTCCATTTCTCCTCCATTTACAGACGCTCCCTGACAAGTCTCCATTTCTCCTCCATTTACAGATGCTCCCAGACCAGTCTCCATTTCTCCTCCATTTACAGAGCCTTCCTGACCAGTCTCCATTTCTCCTCCATTTACAGACGCTCCCTGACCAGTCACCATTTCTCCTTCATTTACAGACGCTCCCTGACCAGTCTCCATTTCTCTTCACTTACAGATGCTCCCTGACCAGTCACCATTTCTCCTCCATTTACAGACCCTCCCTGACCAGTCTCCATTTCTCCTCCATTTACAGATGCTCCCTGATGAGTCACTATTTTGCCTTCATTTACAGACACTCCCTGACCAGTCTCCATCTCTCCTCCATTTACAAATGCTCCCTGACTAGTCTCCATTTCTCCTCCATTTACAGACTCTCCCTGACCAGTCTCCATTTCTCTTCACTTACAGACGCTCCCTGACCAGTCTCCATTTCTCCTCCATTTACAGACTCTCCCTGATCAGTCTCCATTTCTCCTCCATTTACAGACCCCCCCTGACCAGTCATCATTTCCCCTCCATTTGCAGACACTCCCTGACCAGTCTCCATTTCTCCGCCATTTACAGACGCTCCCTGACGAGTCACCATTGCTCCTCCATTTACAGACGCTCCCTGAACAGTCGCCGTTTCTCCTCCATTTACAGATGCTCCCTGAGCAGTCTCCATTTATCCTTCATTTACAGATGCTCCCTGACCTGTCACCATTTCTTCTCCATTTACAGACGCTCCCTGATGAGTCACTATTTTGCCTTCATTTACAGACACTCCCTGACCAGTCTCCATTTCTACTCCATTTACAAATGCTCCCTGACCAGTCTCCATTTATCCTCCATTTACAGACGCTTCCTGACCAGTCTCCATTTCTCTTCACTTACAGACGCTCCCTGACCAGTCTCCATTTCTCCTCCATTTACAGACCCTCCCTGACCAGTCTCCATTTCTCCTCCATTTACAGACCCTCCCTGCCCAGACTCCATTTCTCCACCATTTACAGACACTCCATGACCAGTCTCCATTTCTCCTCCATTTACAGACCCTCCCTGACCAGTCTCCATTTCTCCTCCATTTGCAGACACTCCCTGACCCGTCTCCATTTCTCCTCCATTTACAGATGCTCCCTGACCAGTCTCCATTTCTCCTCCATTTACAGATGCTCCATGACCAGTCTCCATTTCTCCTCCATTTACAGACGCTCCATGACCAGTCTCCATTTCGCTTCACTTACAGATGCTCCCTGACCAGTCTTCATTTCTCCTCCATTTACAGACACTCCCGGACCAGTCTCCATTTCTCCTCCATTTACAGACGCCCCCTGACCAGTCACCATTTCTCCTCCATTTACAGATGCTCCCTGACCAGTCGCCATTTCTCCTCCATTTACAGATGCTCCCTGAGCAGTCACCATTTCTCCTCCATTTACAGATGCTCCCTGACCAGCCACCATTTCTCCTTCATTTACAGACGCTCCTTGACCAGTCACCATTTCTCCTCCATTTACAGACGCTCCCTGACCAGTCTCCATTTCTCTTCACTTACAGATGCTCCCTGACGAGTCACTATTTCGCCTTCATTTACAGACACTCCCTGACCAGTCTCCATTACTCTTCACTTACAGATGCTCCCTGACCAGTCTCCATTTCTCATCCCTTTACAGACCCTCCCGGACCAGTCTCCATTTCTCCTCCATTTACAGATGCTCTCTGACCAGTCGCCATTTCTCCTCCATTTACAGATGCTCCCTGAGCAGTCACCATTTCTGCTCCATTTACAGATGCTCCCTGACCAGCCACCATTTCTCCTTCATTTACAGATGCTCCTTGACCGGTCACCATTTCTCCTCCATTTACAGACGCTCCCTGACAAGTCATCATTTCTGCTCCATTTGCAGACACTCCCTGACCAGTCTCCATTTCTCCTCCATTTACAGATGCTCCCTGACCTGTCACCATTTCTTCTCCATTTACAGACGCTCCCTGATGAGTCGCTACATCGCCTTCATTTACAGACACTCCCTGACCAGTCTCCATTTCTCCTCCATTTACAGATGCTCCCTGACAAGACTCCATTTCTCCTTCATTTTCAGACGCTCCCTGACCAGTCCCCAGTTCTCTTCACTTACACACGCTCCCTGACCAATCTCCATTTCGCCTCCATTTACAGACCCTCCCTGACCAGTCATCATTTCTCCTCCATTTGCAGACACTCCCTGACCAGTCTCCATTTCTCCTCCATTTACAGACGCTCCCTGACCTGTCAACATTTCTCCACCAGTTACAGACGCTCCCTGACAAGCCTCCATTTCTCCTCCATTTACAGGCGCTCCCTGACCAGTCTCCATTTCTCCTCCATTTACAGACGCTCCCTGACAAGTCTCCATTTCTCCTCCATTTACAGATCCTCCCAGACCAGTCTCCATTTCTCCTCCATTTACAGAGCCTTCCTGACCAGTCTCCATTTCTCCTCCATTTACAGACGCTCCCTGACCAGTCACCATTTCTCCTTCATTTACAGACGCTCCCTGACCAGTCTCCATTTCTCTTCACTTACAGATGCTCCCTGACCAGTCACCATTTCTCCTCCATTTACAGACCCTCCCTGACCAATCTCCATTTCTCCTCCATTTACAGATGCTCCCTGATGAGTCACTATTTTGCCTTCATTTACAGACACTCCCTGACCAGTCTCCATTTCTCCTCCATTTACAAATGCTCCCTGACTAGTCTCCATTTCTCCTCCATTTACAGACGCTCCCTGACCAGTCCCATTTCTCTTCACTTACAGACTCTCCCTGACCAGTCTCCATTTCTCCTCCATTTACAGACTCTCCCTGATCAGTCTCCATTTCTCCTCCATTTACAGACCCCCCCTGACCAGTCATCATTTCCCCTCCATTTGCAGACACTCCCTGACCAGTCTCCATTTCTCCGCCATTTACAGACGCTCCCTGACGAGTCACCATTTCTCCTCCATTTACAGACGCTCCCTGAACAGTCGCCGTTTCTCCTCCATTTACAGATGCTCCCTGAGCAGTCTCCATTTATCCTCCATTTACAGATGCTCTCTGACCTGTCTCCATTTCTTCTCCATTTACAGACGCTCCCTGATGAGTCACTATTTTGCCTTCATTTACAGACACTCCCTGAGCAGTCTCCATTTCTACTCCATTTACAAATGCTCCCTGACCAGTCTCCATTTATCCTCCATTTACAGACGCTTCCTGACCAGTCTCCATTTCTCTTCACTTACAGACGCTCCCTGACCAGTCTCCATTTCTCCTCCATTTACAGACCCTCCCCGACCAGTCTCCATTTCTCCTCCATTTACAGACCCTCCCTGCCCAGTCTCCATTTCTCCACCATTTACAGACACTCCATGACCAGTCTCCATTTCTTCTCCATTTACAGACCCTCCCTGACCAGTCTCCATTTCTCCTCCATTTGCAGACACTCCCTGACCCGTCTCCATTTCTCCTCCATTTACAGATGCTCCCTGACCAGTCTCCATTTCTCCTCCATTTACAGATGCTCCATGACCAGTCTCCATTTCTCCTCCATTTACAGACGCTCCATGACCAGTCTCCATTTCTCTTCACTTACAGATGCTCCCTGACCAGTCTCCATTTCTCATCCCTTTACAGACCCTCCCGGACCAGTCTCCATTTCTCCTCCATTTACAGACGCCCCCTGACCAGTCACCATTTCTCCACCATTTACAGATTCTCTCTGACCAGTCGCCATTTCTCCTCCATTTACAGATGCTCCCTGAGCAGTCACCATTTCTGCTCCATTTACAGATGCTCCCTGACCAGCCACCATTTCTCCTTCATTTACAGACGCTCCTTGACCAGTCACCATTTCTCCTCCATTTACAGACGCTCCCTGACCAGTCTCCATTTCTCTTCACTTACAGATGCTCCCTGACGAGTCACCATTTCTCCTCCATTTACAGACCCTCCCTGACCAGTCTCCATTTCACCCCCATTTACATACACTCCCTGTCCAGTCTCCATTTCTCCACCATTTCCAGACACTCCCTGACCAGTCTCCATTTCTCCTCCTTTTACAGACGCTCCCTGACCAGTCTCCATTTCTCTTAACTTACAGAGCTCCCTGACCAGTCTCCAGTTCTCTTCACTTACAGACGCTCCCTGACCAGTCTCCATTTATCCTCCATTTACAGACGCTCCCTGACAAGTCATCATTTCTGCTCCATTTGCAGACACTCCCTGACCAGTCTCCATTTCTCCTCCAATTACAGATGCTCCCTGACCTGTCACCATTTCTTCTCCATTTACAGACGCTCCCTGATGAGTCGCTACATCGCCTTCATTTACAGGCACTCCCTGACCAGTCTCCATTTCTCCTCCATTTACAGATGCTCCCTGACAAGACTCCATTTCTCCTTCATTTTCAGACGCTCCCTCACCAGTCCCCAGTTCTCTTCACTTACACACGCTCCCTGACCAATCTCCATTTCGCCTCCATTTACGGACACTCCCTATCCAGTCACCATTTCTCCTCCATTTCAAGACACTCCCTGACCAGTCTCCATTTCTCGTCCATTTACAGATGCTCCCTGACCAGATTCCATTTCTCTTCACTTACAGACGCTCCCTGACCAGTCTCCATTTCTCCTCCATTTACAGACCCTCCCTGACCAGTCTCCATTTCTCCTCCATTTACAGACCCTCCCTGACCAGTCATCATTTCTCCTCCATTTACAGACGCTCCCTGACCTGTCAACATTTCTCCACCAGTTACAGACGCTCCCTGACAAGCCTCCATTTCTCCTCCATTTACAGGTGCTCCCTGACCAGTCTCCATTTCTCCTCCATTTACAGACGCTCCCTGACAAGTCTCCATTTCTCCTCCATTTACAGATGCTCCCAGACCAGTCTCCATTTCTCCTCCATTTACAGAGCCTTCCTGACCAGTCTCCATTTCTCCTCCATTTACAGACGCTCCCTGACCAGTCACCATTTCTCCTTCATTTACAGACGCTCCCTGACCAGTCTCCATTTCTCTTCACTTACAGATGCTCCCTGACCAGTCACCATTTCTCCTCCATTTACAGACCCTCCCTGACCAGTCTCCATTTCTCCTCCATTTACAGATGCTCACTGATGAGTCACTATTTTGCCTTCATTTACAGACACTCCCTGACCAGTCTCCATTTCTCCTCCATTTACAAATGCTCCCTGACTAGTCTCCATTTCTCCTCCATTTACAGACGCTCCCTGACCAGTCTCCATTTCTCTTCACTTACAGACGCTCCCTGACCAGTCTCCATTTCTCCTCCATTTACAGACTCTCCCTGATCAGTCTCCATTTCTCCTCCATTTACAGACCCCCCCTGACCAGTCATCATTTCCCCTCCATTTGCAGACACTCCCTGACCAGTCTCCATTTCTCCGCCAATTACAGACGCTCCCTGACGAGTCACCATTTCTCCTCCATTTACAGACGCTCCCTGAACAGTCGCCGTTTCTCCTCCATTTACAGATGCTCCCTGAGCAGTCTCCATTTATCCTCCATTTACAGATGCTCCCTGACCTGTCACCATTTCCTCTCCATTTACAGACGCTCCCTGATGAGTCACTATTTTGCCTTCATTTACAGACACTCCCTGACCAGTCTCCATTTCTACTCCATTTACAAATGCTCCCTGACCAGTCTCCATTTATCCTCCATTTACAGACGCTTCCTGACCAGTCTCCATTTCTCTTCACATACAGACGCTCCCTGACCAGTCTCCATTTCTCCTCCATTTACAGACCCTCCCCGACCAGTCTCCATTTCTCCTCCATTTACAGACCCTCCCTGCCCAGTCTCCATTTCTCCACCATTTACAGACACTCCATGACCAGTCTCCATTTCTCCTCCATTTACAGACCCTCCCTGACCAGTCTCCATTTCTCCTCCATTTGCAGACACTCCCTGACCCGTCTCCATTTCTCCTCCATTTACAGATGCTCCCTGACCAGTCTCCATTTCTCCTCCATTTACAGATGCTCCATGACCAGTCTCCATTTCTCCTCCATTTACAGACGCTCCATGACCAGTCTCCATTTCTCTTCACTTACAGATGCTCCCTGACCAGTCTTCATTTCTCCTCCATTTACAGACACTCCCGGACCAGTCTCCATTTCTCCTCCATTTACAGACGCCCCCTGACCAGTCACCATTTCTCCTCCATTTACAGATGCTCCCTGACCAGTCGCCATTTCTCCTCCATTTACAGATGCTCCCTGAGCAGTGACCATTTCTCCTCCATTTACAGATGCTCCCTGACCAGCCACCATTTCTCCTTCATTTACAGACGCTCCTTGACCAGTCACCATTTCTCCTCCATTTACAGACGCTCCCTGACCAGTCTCCATTTCTCTTCACTTGCAGATGCTCCCTGACGAGTCACTATTTCGCCTTCATTTACAGACAGTCCCTGACCAGTCCCCATTACTCTTCACTTACAGATGCTCCCTGACCAGTCTCCATTTCTCATCCCTTTACAGACCCTCCCAGACCAGTCTCCATTTCTCCTCCATTTACAGACGCCCCCTGACCAGTCACCATTTCTCCTCCATTTACAGATGCTCTCTGACCAGTCGCCATTTCTCCTCCATTTACAGATGCTCCCTGAGCAGTCACCATTTCTCCTCCATTTACAGATGCTCCCTGACCAGCCACCATTTCTCCTTCATTTACAGACGCTCCTTGACCAGTCACCATTTCTCCTCCATTTACAGACGCTCCCTGACCAGTCTCCATTTCTCTTCACTTACAGATGCTCCCTGACCTGTCACCATTTCTTCTCCATTTACAGACGCTCCCTGATGAGTCACTATTTTGCCTTCATTTACAGACACTCCCTGACCAGTCTCCATTTCTACTCCATTTACAAATGCTCCCTGACCAGTCTCCATTTATCCTCCATTTACAGACGCTTCCTGACCAGTCTCCATTTCTCTTCACTTACAGACGCTCCCTGACCACTCTCCATTTCTCCTCCATTTACAGACCCTCCCCGACCAGTCTCCATTTCTCCTCCATTTACAGACCCTCCCTGCCCAGTCTCCATTTCTCCACCATTTACAGACACTCCATGACCAGTCTCCATTTCTCCTCCATTTACAGACCCTCCCTGACCAGTCTCCATTTCTCCTCCATTTGCAGACACTCCCTGACCCGTCTCCATTTCTCCTGCATTTACAGATGCTCCCTGACCAGTCTCCATTTCTCCTCCATTTACAGATGCTCCATGACCAGTCTCCATTTCTCCTCCATTTACAGACGCTCCATGACCAGTCTCCATTTCGCTTCACTTACAGATGCTCCCTGACCAGTCTTCATTTCTCCTCCATTTACAGACACTCCCGGACCAGTCTCCATTTCTCCTCCATTTACAGACGCCCCCTGACCAGTCACCATTTCTACTCCATTTACAAATGCTCCCTGACCAGTCTCCATTTATCCTCCATTTACAGACGCTTCCTGACCAGTCTCCATTTCTCTTCACTTACAGACGCTCCCTGACCAGTCTCCATTTCTCCTCCATTTACAGACCCTCCCCGACCAGTCTCCATTTCTCCTCCATTTACAGACCCTCCCTGCCCAGTCTCCATTTCTCCACCATTTACAGACACTCCATGACCAGTCTCCATTTCTCCTCCATTTACAGACCCTCCCTGACCAGTCTCCATTTCTCCTCCATTTGCAGACACTCCCTGACCCGTCTCCATTTCTCCTCCATTTACAGATGCTCCCTGACCAGTCTCCATTTCTCCTCCATTTACAGATGCTCCATGACCAGTCTCCATTTCTCCTCCATTTACAGACGCTCCATGACCAGTCTCCATTTCGCTTCACTTACAGATGCTCCCTGACCAGTCTTCATTTCTCCTCCATTTACAGACACTCCCGGACCAGTCTCCATTTCTCCTCCATTTACAGACGCCCCCTGACCAGTCACCATTTCTCCTCCATTTACAGATGCTCCCTGACCAGTCGCCATTTCTCCTCCATTTACAGATGCTCCCTGAGCAGCCACCATTTCTCCTCCATTTACAGATGCTCCCTGACCAGCCACCATTTCTCCTTCATTTACAGACGCTCCTTGACCAGTCACCATTTCTCCTCCATTTACAGACGCTCCCTGACCAGTCTCCATTTCTCTTCACTTACAGATGCTCCCTGACGAGTCACTATTTCGCCTTCATTTACAGACACTCCCTGACCAGTCTCCATTACTCTTCACTTACAGATGCTCCCTGACCAGTCTCCATTTCTCATCCCTTTACAGACCCTCCCGGACCAGTCTCCATTTCTCCTCCATTTACAGACGCCCCCTGACCAGTCACCATTTCTCCACCATTTACAGATGCTCTCTGACCAGTCGCCATTTCTCCTCCATTTACAGATGCTCCCTGAGCAGTCACCATTTCTGCTCCATTTACAGATGCTCCCTGACCAGCCACCATTTCTCCTTCATTTACAGACGCTCCTTGACCGGTCACCATTTCTCCTCCATTTACAGACGCTCCCTGACCAGTCTCCATTTCTCTTCACTTACAGATGCTCCCTGACGAGTCACCATTTCTCCTCCATTTACAGACCCTCCCTGACCAGTCTGCATTTCTCCTCCATTTACATACACTCCCTGTCCAGTCTCCATTTCTCCACCATTTCCAGACACTCCCTGACCAGTCTCCATTTCTCCTCCTTTTACAGACGCTCCCCGACCAGTCTCCATTTCTCTTAACTTACAGAGCTCCCTGACCAGTCTCCAGTTCTCTTCACTTACAGACGCTCCCTGACCAGTCTTAATTTATCCTCCATTTACAGACGCTCCCTGACAAGTCATCATTTCTGCTCCATTTGCAGACACTCCCTGACCAGTCTCCATTTCTCCTCCATTTACAGATGCTCTCTGACCTGTCACCATTTCTTCTCCATTTACAGACGCTCCCTGACGAGTCACTATTTCGCCTTGATTTACAGACAGTCCCTGACCAGTCCCCATTACTCTTCACTTACAGATGCTCCCTGACCAGTCTCCATTTCTCATCCCTTTACAGACCCTCCCAGACCAGTCTCCATTTCTCCTCCATTTACAGACGCCCCCTGACCAGTCACCATTTCTCCTCCATTTACAGATGCTCTCTGACCAGTCGCCATTTCTCCTCCATTTACAGATGCTCCCTGAGCAGTCACCATTTCTCCTCCATTTACAGATGCTCCCTGACCAGCCACCATTTCTCCTTCATTTACAGACGCTCCTTGACCAGTCACCATTTCTCCTCCATTTACAGACGCTCCCTGACCAGTCTCCATTTCTCTTCACTTACAGATGCTCCCTGACGAGTCACCATTTCTCCTCCATTTACAGACCCTCCCTGACCAGTCTCCATTTCTCCTCCATTTACATACACTCCCTGTCCAGTCTCCATTTCTCCACCATTTCCAGACACTCCCTGACCAGTCTCCATTTCTCCTCCTTTTACAGACGCTCCCTGACCAGTCTCCATTTCTCTTAACTTACAGAGCTCCCTGACCAGTCTCCAGTTCTCTTCACTTACAGACGCTCCCTGACCAGTCTCCATTTATCCTCCATTTACAGACGCTCCCTGACAAGTCATCATTTCTGCTCCATTTGCAGACACTCCCTGACCAGTCTCCATTTCTCCTCCATTTACAGATGCTCCCTGACCTGTCACCATTTCTTCTCCATTTACAGACGCTCCCTGATGAGCAGCTACATCGCCTTCATTTACAGATACTACCTGACCAGTCTCCATTTCTCCTCCATTTACAGATGCTACCTGACAAGACTCCATTTCTCCTTCATTTTCAGACACTCCCTGACCAGTCCCCAGTTCTCTTCACTTACACACGCTCCCTGACCAATCTCCATTTCGCCTCCATTTATGGACACTCCCTATCCAGTCTCTATTTCTCCTCCATTTCAAGACACTCCCTGACCAGTCTCCATTTCTCCTCCATTTACAGACGCTCCCTGACCAGATTCCATTTCTCTTCACTTACAGACGCTCCCTGACCAGTCTCCATTTCTCCTCCATTTACAGACCCTCCCTGACCAGTCATCATTTCTCCTCCATTTGCAGACACTCCCTGACCAGTCTCCATTTCTCCTCCATTTACAGACGCTCCCTGACCTGTCAACATTTCTCCACCATTTACAGACGCTCCCTGACAAGCCTCCATTTCTCCTCCATTTACAGGCGCTCCCTGACCAGTCTCCATTTCTCCTCCATTTACAGACGCTCCCTGACAAGTCTCCATTTCTCCTCCATTTACAGATGCTCCCTGACCAGTCTCCATTTCTCCTCCATTTACAGAGCCTTACTGACCAGTCTCCATTTCTCCTCCATTTACAGACGCTCCCTGACCAGTCACCATTTCTCCTTCATTTACAGACGCTCCCTGACCAGTCTCCATTTCTCTTCACTTACAGATGCTCCCTGACCAGTCACCATTTCTCCTCCATTTACAGACCCTCCCTGACCAGTCTCCATTTCTCCTCCATTTACAGATGCTCCCTGATGAGTCACTATTTTGCCTTCATTTACAGACACTCCCTGACCAGTCTCCATTTCTCCTCCATTTACAAATGCTCCCTGACTAGTCTCCATTTCTCCTCCATTTACAGACGCTCCCTGACCAGTCTCCATTTCTCTTCACTTAGAGACGCTCCCTGACCAGTCTCCATTTCTCCTCCATTTACAGACTCTCCCTGATCAGTCTCCATTTCTCCTCCATTTACAGGCCCCCCCTGACCAGTCATCATTTCCCCTCCATTTGCAGACACTCCCTGACCAGTCTCCATTTCTCCGCCATTTACAGACGCTCCCTGACCAGTCACCATTTCTCCTCCATTTACAGACGCTCCCTGAACAGTCGCCGTTTCTCCTCCATTTACAGATGCTCCCTGAGCAGTCACCATTTCTCCTCCATTTACAAACGCTCCCTGACCAGCCACCATTTCTCCTTCATTTACAGACGCTCCCTGACCAGTCACCATTTCTCCTCCATTTACAGACGCTCCCTGACCAGTCTCCATTTCTCTTCACTTACAGATGCTCCCTGACCAGTCACCATTTCTCCTCCATTTACAGTCCCTCCCTGACCAGTCTCCATTTCTCCTCCATTTACAGACACTCCCTGTCCAGTCTCCATTTCTCCTCCATTTCCAGACACTCCCTGACCAGTCTCCATTTCTCCTCCATTTACAGACGCTCCCTTACCAGTCCCCATTTCACTTCACTTACAGACACCCCCTGACCAGTCTCCAGTTCTCTTCACTTACAGACGCTCCCTGACCAGTCTTCATATCTGCTCCATTTGCAGACACTCGCTGACCAGTCTCCATTTCTCCTCCATTTACAGATGCTCCCTGATCTGTCACCATTTCTTCTCCATTTACAGACGCTCCCTGATGGGTCACTATTTCGCCTTCTTTTACAGACACTCCCTGACCAGTCTCCATTTCTCCTCCATTGACAGCCGCTCCCTGACCAGTCTCCATTTCTCTTCACTTACAGACGCTCCCTGACCAGTCTCCATTTCTCCTCCATTTACAGACCCTCCCCGACCAGTCTCCATTTCTCCTCCATTTACAGACCCTCCCTGCCCAGTCTCCATTTCTCCACCATTTACAGACACTCCATGACCAGTGTCCATTTCTCCTCCATTTACAGACCCTCCCTGACCAGTCTCCATTTCTCCTCCATTTGCAGACACTCCCTGACCCGTCTCCATTTCTCCTCCATTTACAGATGCTCCCTGACCAGTCTCCATTTCTCCTCCATTTACAGATGCTCCATGACCAGTCTCCATTTCTCCTCCATTTACAGACGCACCATGACCAGTCTCCATTTCTCTTCACTTACAGATGCTCCCTGGCCAGTCTTCATTTCTCCTCCATTTACAGACACTCCCGGACCAGTCTCCATTTCTCCTCCATTTACAGACGCCCCCTGACCAGTCACCATTTCTCCTCCATTTACAGATGCTCCCTGACCAGTCTCCATTTCTCCTCCATTTACAGATGCTCCCTGAGCAGTCACCATTTCTCCTCCATTTACAGATGCTCCCTGACCAGCCACCATTTCTCCTTCATTTACAGACGCTCCTTGACCAGTCACCATTTCTGCTCCATTTACAGACGCTCCCAGACCAGTCTCCATTTCTCTTCACTTACAGATGCTCCCTGACGAGTCACTACTTCGCCTTCATTTACAGACACTCCCTGACCAGTCCCCATTACTCTTCACTTACAGATGCTCCCTGACCAGTCTCCATTTCTCATCCCTTTACAGACCCTCCCGGACCAGTCTCCATTTCTCCTCCATTTACAGACGCCCCCTGACCAGTCAGCATTTCTCCTCCATTTACAGATGCTCTCTGACCAGTCTCCATTTCTCCTCCATTTACTGACCCTCCCTGACCAGTCATCATTTCTCCGCCATTTGCAGACACTCCCTGACCAGTCTCCATTTCTCCTCCATTTACAGATGCTCCCTGAGCTGTCACCATTTCTCCTCCATTTACAGACGCTCCCTGACAAGTCTCCATTTCTCCTCCATTTACAGACGCTCCCTGACCAGTCTCCATTTCTCCTCCATTTACAGACGCTCTCTGACAAGTCTCCATTTCTCCTCCATTTACAGACGCTCCCTGACCAGTCTCCATTTCTCCTCCATTTACAGACCCTTCCTGACCAGTCTCAATTTCTCCTCCATTTACAGACGCTCCCTGACCAGTCTCCATTTCTCCTTCATTTGCAGACGCTCCCTGACCAGTCTCCATTTCTCTTCACTTACAAACGCTCACTGATCAGTCTCCAATTCACCTCCATTTACAGACGCTCCCTGACCAGTCTCCATTTCTCCTCCATTTACAGATGCTCCCTGACCTGTCCTCATTTCTTCTCCATTTGCAGATGCTCCCTGATGAGTCACTATTTTGCCTTCATTTACCGACACTCCCTGACCAGTCTCCATTTCTCCTCCATTTACAAATGCTCCCTGACCAGTCTCCATTTCTCCTCCATTTACAGACGCTCCCTGACAAGTCTCCATTTCTCCTCCATTTACAGACGCTCCCTGATCAGTCTCCATTTCTCCTCCATTTACAGACACTCCCTGACAAGTCTCCATTTCTCCTCCATTTACAGATTCTCCCTGACCAGTCTCCATTTCTCCTCCATTTACAGACCCTTCCTGACCAGTTTCCATTTCTCCTCCATTTACAGACGCTCCCTGACCAGTCACCATTTCTGCTTCATTTACAGACGCTCCCTGACCAGTCTCCAATTCTCTTCACTTACAGATGCTCCCTGACCAGTCAGCATTTCTCCTCCATTTACAGACCCTCCCTGACCAGTCTCCATTTCTCCTCCATTTAGAGATGCTCCCTGATGAGTCACTATTTTGCCTTCATTTACAGACACTCCCTGACCAGTCTCCATTTCTCCTCCATTTACAAATGCTCCCTGACCAGTCTCCATTTCTCCTCCATTTACAGATGCTCCCTGACCAGTCTCCATTTCTCTTCACTTACAGACGCTCCCTGACCAGTCTCCATTTCTCCTCCATTTACAGACCTCCCCTGACCAGTCATCATTTCCCCTCCATTTGCAGACACTCCCTGAAGAGTCTCCATTTCTCCGCCATTTACAGACGCTCCCTGACCAGTCACCATTTCTCCTCCATTTACAGACCCTCCCTGACCAGTCATCATTTCTCCTCCATTTGCAGACACTCCCTGACCAGTCTCCATTTCTCCTCCATTTGCAGACACTCCCTGACCAGTCTCCATTTCTCCTCCATTTACAAATGCTCCCTGACCAGTCTCCATTTCTCCTCCATTTACAGACGCTCCCTGACCAGTCTCCATTTCTCTTCACTTACAGATGCTGCCTGACCAGTCTCCATTTCTCCTGCATTTACAGACCCTCCCTGACCAGTCATCATTTCCCCTCCATTTACAGACACTCCCTGACCAGTCTCCATTTCTCCTCCATTTACAGACGCTCCCTGACCAGTCACCATTTCTCCTCCATTTACAGACGCTCCCTGACCAGTCACCATTTCTCCTCCATTTACAGATGCTCCCTGAGCAGTCACCATTTCTCCTCCATTTACAAATGCTCCCTGACCAGCCACCATTACTCATTCATTTACAGACGCTCCCTGACCAGTCACCATTTCTCCTCCATTTACAGACGCCACCTGATCAGTCTCCATTTCTCTTCACTTACAGATGCTCCCTGACCAGTCACCATTTCAGCTCCATTTACAGACCCTCCCTGAACAGTCTCCATTTCTCCTCCATTTACAGACACTCCCTGTCCAGTCTCCATTTCTCCTCCATTTCCAGACACTCCCTGACAAGTCACCATTTCTCCTCCATTTACAGACGCTCCCTGACCAGTCTCCATTTCTCTTCACTTACAGATGTTCCCTGACCAGTCACCATTTCACCTCCATTTACAGACCCTCCCTGACCAGTCTCCATTTCTCCTCCATTTACAGACACTCCCTGTCCAGTCTCTATTTCTCCTCCATTTACAGACGCTCCCTGACCAGTCTCCATTTCTCCTCCATTTACAGACCCTCCCTGACCAGTCTCCATTTCTCCTCCATTTAGAGATGCTCCCTGATGAGTCACTATTTTGCCTTCATTTACAGACACTCCCTGACCAGTCTCCATTTCTCCTCCATTTACAAATGCTCCCTGACCAGTCTCCATTTCTCCTCCATTTACAGATGCTCCCTGACCAGTCTCCATTTCTCTTCACTTACAGACGCTCCCTGACCAGTCTCCATTTCTCCTCCATTTACAGACCTCCCCTGACCAGTCATCATTTCCCCTCCATTTGCAGACACTCCCTGAAGAGTCTCCATTTCTCCGCCATTTACAGACGCTCCCTGACCAGTCACCATTTCTCCTCCATTTACAGACCCTCCCTGACCAGTCATCATTTCTCCTCCATTTGCAGACACTCCCTGACCAGTCTCCATTTCTCCTCCATTTGCAGACACTCCCTGACCAGTCTCCATTTCTCCTCCATTTACAAATGCTCCCTGACCAGTCTCCATTTCTCCTCCATTTACAGACGCTCCCTGACCAGTCTCCATTTCTCTTCACTTACAGATGCTGCCTGACCAGTCTCCATTTCTCCTGCATTTACAGACCCTCCCTGACCAGTCATCATTTCCCCTCCATTTACAGACACTCCCTGACCAGTCTCCATTTCTCCTCCATTTACAGACGCTCCCTGACCAGTCACCATTTCTCCTCCATTTACAGACGCTCCCTGACCAGTCACCATTTCTCCTCCATTTACAGATGCTCCCTGAGCAGTCACCATTTCTCCTCCATTTACAAATGCTCCCTGACCAGCCACCATTACTCATTCATTTACAGACGCTCCCTGACCAGTCACCATTTCTCCTCCATTTACAGACGCCACCTGATCAGTCTCCATTTCTCTTCACTTACAGATGCTCCCTGACCAGTCACCATTTCAGCTCCATTTACAGACCCTCCCTGAACAGTCTCCATTTCTCCTCCATTTACAGACACTCCCTGTCCAGTCTCCATTTCTCCTCCATTTCCAGACACTCCCTGACAAGTCACCATTTCTCCTCCATTTACAGACGCTCCCTGACCAGTCTCCATTTCTCTTCACTTACAGATGTTCCCTGACCAGTCACCATTTCACCTCCATTTACAGACCCTCCCTGACCAGTCTCCATTTCTCCTCCATTTACAGACACTCCCTGTCCAGTCTCTATTTCTCCTCCATTTACAGACGCTCCCTGACCAGTCTCCATTTCTCCTCCATTTACAAATGCTCCCTGACCAGTCTCCATTTCTCCTCCATTTACAGACGCTCCCTGACCAGTCTCCATTTCTCTTCACTTACAGATGCTGCCTGACCAGTCTCCATTTCTCCTCCATTTACAGACCCTCCCGGACCAGTCCATTTCTCCTCCATTTACAGACCCTCCCTGACCAGTCTTCATTTCCCCTCCATTTACAGACACTCCCTGACCAGTCTCCATTTCTCCTCCATTTACAGACGCTCCCTGACCAGTCACCATTTCTCCTTCATTTACAGACGCTCCCTGACCAGTCTCCATTACTCCTCCATTTACAGACGCTCCCTGACCAGTCTCCATTACTCCTCCATTTACAGATGCTCCCTGACCAGTCTCCATTTATCCTCCATTTACAGATGCTCCCTGACCTGTCACCATTTCTTCTCCATTTACAGACGCTCCCTGATGAGTCACTATTTTGCCTTCATTTACAGACACTCCCTGACCAGTCTCCATTTCTACTCCATTTACAAATGCTCCCTGACCAGTCTCCATTTATCCTCCATTTACAGACGCTTCCTGACCAGTCTCCATTTCTCTTCACTTACAGACGCTCCCTGACCAGTGTCCATTTCTCCTCCATTTACAGACCCTCCCTGACCAGTCTCCATTTCTCCTCCATTTACAGACCCTCCCTGCCCAGTCTCCATTTCTCCACCATTTACAGACACTCCATGACCAGTCTCCATTTCTCCTCCATTTACAGACCCTCCCTGACCAGTCTCCATTTCTCCTCCATTTGCAGACACTCCCTGACCCGTCTCCATTTCTCCTCCATTTACAGATGCTCCCTGACCAGTCTCCATTTCTCCTCCATTTACAGATGCTCCTTGACCAGTCTCCATTTCTCCTCCATTTACAGAGGCTCCATGACCAGTCTCCATTTCTCTTCACTTACAGATGCTCCCTGACCAGTCTTCATTTCTCCTCCATTTACAGACACTCCCGGACCAGTCTCCATTTCTCCTCCATTTACAGACGCCCCCTGACCAGTCACCATTTCTCCTCCATTTACAGATGCTCCCTGACCAGTCGCCATTTCTTCTCCATTTACAGATGCTCCCTGAGCAGTCACCATTTCTCCTCCATTTACAGATGCTCCCTGACCAGCCACCATTTCTCCTTCATTTACAGACGCTCCTTGACCAGTCACCATTTCTCCTCCATTTACAGACGCTCCCTGACCAGTCTCCATTTCTCTTCACTTACAGATGCTCCCTGACGAGTCACTATTTCGCCTTCATTTACAGACACTCCCTGACCAGTCTCCATTACTCTTCACTTACAGATGCTCCCTGACCAGTCTCCATTTCTCATCCCTTTACAGACCCTCCCGGACCAGTCTCCATTTCTCCTCCATTTACAGACGCCCCCTGACCAGTCACCATTTCTCCTCCATTTACAGATGCTCTCTGACCAGTCGCCATTTCTCCTCCATTTACAGATGCTCCCTGAGCAGTCACCATTTCTCCTCCATTTACAGATGCTCCCTGAACAGCCACCATTTCTCCTTCATTTACAGACGCTGCTTGACCAGTCACCATTTCTCCTCCATTTACAGACGCTCCCTGACCAGTCTCCATTTCTCTTCACTTACAGATGCTCCCTGACGAGTCACCATTTCTCCTCCATTTACAGACCCTCCCTGACCAGTCTCCATTTCTCCTCCACTTACATACACTCCCTGTTCAGTCTCCATTTCTCCACCATTTCCAGACACTCCCTGACCAGTCTCCATTTCTCCTCCTTTTACAGACGCTCCCTGACCAGTCTCCATTTCTCTTAACTTACAGAGCTCCCTGACCAGTCTCCAGTTCTCTTCACTTACAGACGCTCCCTGACCAGTCTCCATTTATCCTCCATTTACAGACGCTCCCTGACAAGTCATCATTTCTGCTCCATTTGCAGACACTCCCTGACCAGTCTCCATTTCTCCTCCATTTACAGATGCTCCCTGACCTATCACCATTTCTTCTCCATTTATAGACGCTCCCTGATGAGTCGCTACATCGCCTTCATTTACAGACACTCCCTGACGAGTCTCCATTTCTCCTCCATTTACAGGTGCTCCCTGACAAGACTCCATTTCTCCTTCATTTTCAGACGCTCCCTGACCAGTCCCCAGTTCTCTTCACTTACACACGCTCCCTGACCAATCTCCATTTCGCCTCCATTTACGGACACTCCCTATCCAGTCTCCATTTCTCCTCCATTTCAAGACACTCCCTGACCAGTCTCCATTTCTCCTCCATTTACAGACGCTCCCTGACCAGATTCCATTTCTCTTCACTTGCAGACGCTCCCTGACCAGTCTCCATTTCTCCTCCATTTACAGACCCTCCCTGACCAGTCATCATTTCTCCTCCATTTGCAGACACTCCCTGCACAGTCTCCATTTCTCCTCCATTTACAGACGCTCCCTGACCTGTCAACATTTCTCCACCAGTTACAGACGCTCCCTGACAAGCCTCCATTTCTCCTCCATTTACAGGCGCTCCCTGACCAGTCTCCATTTCTCCTCCATTTACAGATGCTCCCTGACCAGTCTCCATTTCTCCTCCATTTACAGAGCCTTCCTGACCAGTCTCCATTTCTCCTCCATTTACAGACGCTCCCTGACCAGTCACCATTTCTCCTTCATTTACAGACGCTCCCTGACCAGTCTCCATTTCTCTTCACTTACAGATGCTCCCTGACCAGTCACCATTTCTCCTCCATTTACAGACCCTCCCTGACCAGTCTCCATTTCTCCTCCATTTACAGATGCTCCCTGATGAGTCACTATTTTGCCTTCATTTACAGACACTCCCTGACCAGTCTCCATTTCTCCTCCATTTACAAATGCTCCCTGACTAGTCTCCATTTCTCCTCCATTTACAGACGCTCCCTGACCAGTCTCCATTTCTCTTCACTTACAGACGCTCCCTGACCAGTCTCCATTTCTCCTCCATTTACAGACCCTCCCGGACCAGTCTCCATTTCTCCTCCATTTACAGACGCCCCCTGACCAGTCACCATTTCTCCTCCATTTACAGATGCTCCCTGACCAGTCGACATTTCTCCTCCATTTACAGATGCTCCCTGAGCAGTCACCATTTCTCCTCCATTTACAAACGCTCCCTGACCAGCCACCATTTCTCCTTCATTTACAGACGCTCCCTGACCAGTCACCATTTCTCCTTCATTTACAGACGCTCCCTGACCAGTCTCCATTTCTCTTCACTTACAGATGCTCCCTGACGAGTCACCATTTCTCCTCCATTTACAGACCCTCCCTGACCAGTCTCCATTTCTCCTCCACTTACAGACACTCCCTGTCCAGTCTCCATTTCTCCACCATTTCCAGACACTCCCTGGCCAGTCTCCATTTCTCCTCCATTTACAGACGCTCCCTGACCAGTCTCCATTTCTCCTCAGTTACAGAGCGCCCCGACCAGTCTCCAGTTCTCTTCACTTACAGACGCTCCCTGACCAGTCTCCATTTATCCTCCATTTACAGACGCTCCCTGACCAGTCTCCATTTCTCCTCCATTTACAGATGCTCCCTGACCTGTCCCCATTTCTTCTCCATCTACAGACGCTCCCTGATGAGTCACCATTTTGCCTTCATTTACAGACACTCCCTGACCAGTCTCCATTTCTACTCCATTTACAAATGCTCCCTGACCAGCCTCCATTTCTCCTCCATTTTCAGATTCTCCCTGACCAGTCATCATTTCTCCTCCATTTGCAGACACTCCCTGACCAGTCTCCATTTCTCCTCCATTTGCAGACACTCCCTGACCAGTCTCCATTGCTCCTCCATTTACAAATGCTCCCTGACCAGTCTCCATTTCTCCTCCATTTACAGACGCTCCATGACCAGTCTCCATTTCTCTTCACTTACAGATGCTGCCTGACCAGTCTCCATTTCTCCTCCATTTACAGACCCTCCCTGACCAGTCATCATTTCATCTCCATTTACAGACACTCCCTGACCAGTCTCCATTTCTCCTCCATTTACAGACGCTCCCTGCCCAGTCACCATTTCTCCTCCATTTACAGACGCTCCCTGACCAGTCACCATTTCTCCTCCATTTACAGATGCTCCCTGAGCAGTCACCATTTCTCCTCCATTTACAAATGCTCCCTGACCAGCCACCATTACTCATTCATTTACAGACGCTCCCTGACCAGTCACCATTTCTCCTCCATTTACAGACGCCACCTGATCAGTCTCCATTTCTCTTCACTTACAGATGCTCCCTGACCAGTCACCATTTCAGCTCCATTTACAGACCCTCCCTGAACAGTCTCCATTTCTCCTCCATTTACAGACACTCCCTGTCCAGTCTCCATTTCTCCTCCATTTCCAGACACTCCCTGACAAGTCACCATTTCTCCTCCATTTACAGACGCTCCCTGACCAGTCTCCATTTCTCTTCACTTACAGATGTTCCCTGACCAGTCACCATTTCACCTCCATTTACAGACCCTCCCTGACCAGTCTCCATTTCTCCTCCATTTACAGACACTCCCTGTCCAGTCTCTATTTCTCCTCCATTTACAGACGCTCCCTGACCAGTCTCCATTTCTCCTCCATTTACAAATGCTCCCTGACCAGTCTCCATTTCTCCTCCATTTACAGACGCTCCCTGACCAGTCTCCATTTCTCTTCACTTACAGATGCTGCCTGACCAGTCTCCATTTCTCCTCCATTTACAGACCCTCCCGGACCAGTCCATTTCTCCTCCATTTACAGAGCCTCCCTGAGCAGTCTTCATTTCCCCTCCATTTACAGACACTCCCTGACCAGTCTCCATTTCTCCTCCATATACAAACGCTCCCTGACCAGTCACCATTTCTCCTCCATTTACAGACGCTCCCTGACCAGTCCCCAGTTCTCTTCACTTACACACGCTCTCTGACCAATCTTCATTTCTCCTCCATTTACAGACACTCCCTATCCAGTCTCCATTTCTCCTCCATTACAAGACACTCCCTGACCAGTCTCCATTTCTCCTCCATTTACAGACGCTCCCTGACCAGATTCCATTTCTCTTCACTTACAGACGTTCCCTGACCAGTCACCATTTCTCCTCCATTTACAAATGCTCCCTGACTAGTCTCCATTTCTCCTCCATTTACAGACGGTCCCAGACCAGTCTCC
Organism: Somniosus microcephalus; assembly: GCF_052327205.1. Classification (NCBI taxonomy): domain Eukaryota; kingdom Metazoa; phylum Chordata; class Chondrichthyes; order Squaliformes; family Somniosidae; genus Somniosus; species Somniosus microcephalus. The sequence goes on from NC_140990.1 coordinate 79,126,941, forward strand.
ATTTCTCCTCCATTTACAGACGCTCCCTGACCAGTCTCCATTTCTCCTCCATTTTCAGACGCTCTCTGACAAGTCTCCATTTCTCCTCCATTTACAGACGCTCCCTGACCAGTCTCCATTTCTCCTCCATTTACAGACCCTTCCTGACCAGTCTCCATTTCTCCTCCATTTACAGACGCTCCCTGACCAGATTCCATTTCTCTTCAGTTACAGACGCTCCCTGACAAGTCTCCATTTCTCCTCCATTTACTGACCCTCCCTGACCAGTCATCATTTCTCCGCCATTTGCAGACACTCCCTGACCAGTCTCCATTTCTCCTCCATTTACAGATGCTCCCTGAGCTGTCACCATTTCCCCTCCATTTACAGACGCTCCCTGACAAGTCTCCATTTCTCCTCCATTTTCAGACGCGCTCTGACAAGTCTCCATTTCTCCTCCATTTACAGATGCTCCCTGACCAGTCTCCATTTCTCCTCCATTTACAGACCCTTCCTGACCAGTCTCCATTTCTCCTCCATTTACAGACGCTCCCTGACCAGTCTCCATTTCACCTCCATTTCCAGACACTCCCTGACCAGTCTCCATTTCTCCTTCATTTGCAGACGCTCCCTGACCAGTCTCCATTTCTCTTCACTTACAAACGCTCACTGATCAGTCTCCAATTCACCTCCATTTACAGACGCTCCCTGACCAGTCTCCATTTCTCCTCCATTTACAGATGCTCCCTGGCCTGTCCTCATTTCTTCTCCATTTACAGATGCTCCCTGATGAGTCACTATTTTGCCTTCATTTACCGACACTCCCTGACCAGTCTCCATTTCTCCTCCATTTACAAATGCTCCCTGACCAGTCTCCATTTCTCCTCCATTTACAGATGCTCCCTGACAAGTCTCCATTTCTCCTCCATTTACAGACGCTCCCTGACCAGTCTCCATTTCTCCTCCATTTACAGACACTCCCTGACAAGTCTCCATTTCTCCTCCATTTACAGATTCTCCCTGACCAGTCTACATTTCTCCTCCATTTACAGACCCTTCCTGACCAGTTTCCATTTCTCCTCCATTTACAGACGCTCCCTGACCAGTCACCATTTCTGCTTCATTTACAGACGCTCCCTGACCAGTCTCCAATTCTCTTCACTTACAGATGCTCCCTGACCAGTCACCAATTCTCCTCCATTTACAGACCCTCCCTGACCAGTCTCCATTTCTCCTCCATTTAGAGATGCTCCCTGATGAGTCACTATTTTGCCTTCATTTACAGACACTCCCTGACCAGTCTCCATTTCTCCTCCATTTACAAATGCTCCCTGACCAGTCTCCATTTCTCCTCCATTTACAGACGCTCCCTGACCAGTCTCCATTTCTCCTCCATTTACAGACCCCCCCTGACCAGTCATCATTTCCCCTCCATTTGCAGACACTCCCTGAACAGTCTCCATTTCTCCGCCATTTACAGACGCTCCCTGACCAGTCACCATTTCTCCTCCATTTACAGACGCTCCCTGAAGAGTCGCCGTTTCTCCTCCATTTGCAGATGCTCCCTGAGCAGTCACCATTTCTCCTCCATTTACAAACGCTCCCTGACCAGCCACCATTTCTCCTTCATTTACAGACGCTCCCTGACCAGTCACCATTTCTCCTCCATTTACAGACCCTCCCTGACCAGTCTCCATTTCTCCTCCATTTACAGACACTCCCTGTCCAGTCTCCATTTCTCCTCCATTTCCAGACACTCCCTCACCAGTCTCCATTTCTCCTCCATTTACAGACGCTCCCTGACCAGTCCCCATTTCTCTTAACTTACAGACGCCCCCTGACCAGTCTCAAGTTCTCTTCACTTACAGACGCTCCCTGACCAGTCATCATATCTGCTCCATTTGCAGACATTCCCTGACCAGTCTCCATTTCTCCTCCATTTACAGATGCTCCCTGACCTGTCACCATTTCTTCTCCATTTACAGACGCTCCCTGATGGGTCACTATTTCGCCTTCATTTACAGACACTCCCTGACCAGTCTCCATTTCTCCTCCATTACAAGACACTCCCTGACCAGTCTCCATTTCTCCTCCATTTACAGACGCTCCCTGACCAGATTCCATTTCTCTTCACTTACAGACGCTCCCTGACCAGTCTCCATTTCTCCTCCATTTATAGACACTCCCTATCCAGTCTCCATTTCTCCTCCATTACAAGACACTCCCTGACCAGTCTCCATTTCTCCTCCATTTACAGACGCTCCCTGACCAGATTCCATTTCTCTTCACTTACAGACGCTCCCTGACCAGTCTCCATTTCTCCTCCATTTACTGACCCTCCCTGATCAGTCATCATTTCTCCTCCATTTACAGATGCTCCCTGAGCTGTCACCATTGCTCCTCCATTTACAGACGCTCCCTGACAAGTCTCCATTTCTCCTCCATTTACAGACGCTCCCTGACCAGTCTCCATTTCTCCTCCATTTACAGACGCTCCCTGACAAGTCTCCATTTCTCCTCCATTTACAGACGCTCCCTGACCAGTCTCCATTTCTCCTCCATTTACAGACCCTTCCTGACCAGTCTCCATTTCTCCTCCATTTACAGGCGCTCCCTGACCAGTCTCCATTTCACCTCCATTTCCAGACACTCCCTGACCAGTCTCCATTTCTCCTCCATTTGCAGACGCTCCCTGACCAGTCTCCATTTCTCTTCACTTACAAACGCTCACTGATCAGTCTCCATTTCACCTCCATTTACAGATGCTCCCTGAGCAGTCTCCATTTCTCCTCCATGTACAGATGCTCCCTGACCTGTCCCCATTTCTTCTCCATTTACAGATGCTCCCTGATGAGTCACTATTTTGCCTTCATTTACCGACACTCCCTGACCAGTCTCCATTTCTCCTCCATTTACAAATGCTCCCTGACCAGTCTCCATTTCTCCTCCATTTACAGACGCTGCCTGACCAGTCTCCATTTCTCTTCACTTACAGACGCTCCCTGACCAGTCTCCATTTCTTCTCCATTTACAGATGCTCCCTGACCAGTCTCCATTTCTCCTCCATTTACAGACCCTCCCTGACCAGTCATCATTTCTCCTCCATTTGCAGACACTCCCTGACCAGTCTCCATTTCTCCTCCATTTGCAGACATTCCCTGACCAGTCTCCATTTCTCCTCCATTTACAAATGCTCCTTGACCAGTCTCCATTTCTCTTCACTTACAGATGCTCCCTGACCAGTCACCATTTCACCTCCATTTACAGACCCTCCCTGACCAGTCTCCATTTCTCCTCCATTTACAGACACTCCCTGTCCAGTCTCCATTTCTCCTCCATTTCCAGACACTCCCTGACAAGTCACCAATTCTCCTCCATTTACAGACGCTCCCTGACCAGTCTCCATTTCTCTTCACTTACAGATGCTCCCTGACCAGTCACCATTTCACCTCCATTTACAGACCCTCCCTGACCAGTCTCCATTTCTCCTCCATTTACAGACACTCCCTGTCCAGTCTCTATTTCTCCTCCATTTACAGACGCTCCCTGACCAGTCTCCATTTCTCCTCCATTTTCAGACCCTCCCTGACCAGTCATCATTTCTCCTCCATTTGCAGACACTCCCTGATCAGTCTCCATTTCTCCTCCATTTACAAATGCTCCCTGACCAGTCTCCATTTCTCCTCCATTTGCAGACGCTCCCTGACCAGTCTCCATTTCTCTTCACTTGCAGATGCTGCCTGACCAGTCTCCATTTCTCCTCCATTTACAGACCCTCCCGGACCAGTCCATTTCTCCTCCATTTACAGACGCTCCCTGACCAGTCTCCATTACTCCTCCATTTACAGACGCTTCCTGACCAGTCTCCATTACTCCTCCATTTACAGACGCTCCCTGACCAGTCTCCATTTCTCCTCCATTTATAGATGCTCCTTGACCTGTCACCATTTCTTCTCCATTTACAGACGCTCCCTGATGAGTCACTATTTTGCCTTCATTTACAGACACTCCCTGACCAGTCTCCATTTCTACTCCATTTACAAATGCTCCCTGACCAGTCTCCATTTCTCTTCACTTACAGACGCTCCCTGACCAGTCTACATTTCTCCTCCATTTACAGACACTCCATGACCAGTCTCCATTTCTCCTCCATTTGCAGACCCTCCCTGACCAGTCTCCATTTCTCCTCCAATTGCAGACACTCCCTGACCAGTCTCCATTACTCCTCCATTTACAGATGCTCCCTGACCAGTCTCCATTTCTCTTCATTTACAGATGCTCCCTGACCAATCTCCATTTCTCTTCACTTACAGATGCTCCCTGACGAGTCACCATTTCTCCTCCATTTACAGACCCTCCGTGACCAGTCTCCATTTCTCCTCCATTTACAGACACTCCCTGTCCAGTCTCCATTTCTCCACCATTTCCAGACACTCCCTGACCAGTCTCCATTTCTACTCCATTTACAGACGCTCCCTGACCAGTCTCCATTTCTCTTCACTTACAGAGCTCCCCGACCAGTCTCCAGTTCTCTTCACTTACAGACGCTCCCTGACCAGTCTCCATTTATCCTCCATTTACAGACGCTCCCTGACCAGTCATCATTTCTGCTCCATTTGCAGACACTCCCTGACCAGTCTCCATTTCTCCTCCATTTACAGATGCTCCCTGACCTTTCACCATTTCTTCTCCATTTACAGACGCTCCCTGATGAGTCGTAATTTCGCCTTCATTTACAGACACTCCCTGACCAGTCTCCATTTCTCCTCCATTTACAGACGCTATCTGACCCGATTCCATTTCTCTTCACTTACAGACGCTCCCTGACCAGTCTCCATTTCTCCTCCATTTACTGACCCTCCCTGACCAGTCATCATTTCTCCTCCATTTTCAGACACTCCCCGACCAGTCTCCATTTCTCCTCCATTTACAGATGCTCCCTGAGCTGTCACCATTACTCCTCCATTTACAGACGCTCCCTGACATGTCTCCATTTCTCCTCCATTTACAGACGCTCCCTGACAAGTCTGCATTTCTCCTCCATTTACAGACGCTCCCTGACCAGTCTCCATTTCTCCTCCATTTACAGACCCTTCCTGACCAGTCCTCATTTCTCCTCCATTTACAGACGCTCCCTGACCAGTCTCCATTTCACCTCCATTTCCAGACACTCCCTGACCATTCTCCATATCTCCTCCATTTGCAGACGCTCCCGGACCAGTCTCCATATCTCTTCACTTACAAACGCTCACTGATCAGTCTCCATTTCACCTCCATTTACAGACGCTCCCTGACCATTCTCCATTTCTCCTCCATTTACAGATGCTCCCTGACCTGACCCTATTTCTTCTCCATTTACAGATGCTCCCTGATGAGTCACTATTTTGCCTTCTTTTACCGACACTCCCTGACCGTCTCCATTTCTCCTCCATTTACAGATGCTCCCTGACCAGTCATCATTTCCCCTCCATTTACAGACACTCCCTGACCAGTCTCCATTTCTCCTCCATTTACAGACGCTCCGTGACCAGTCTCCATTTCTTCTCCATTTACAGATGCTCCCTGACCAGTCTCCATTTCTCCTCCATTTACAGACCCTCCCTGACCAGTCATCATTTCTCCTCCATTTGCAGACACTCCCTGACCAGTCTCCATTTCTCCTCCATTTGCAGACATTCCCTGACCAGTCTCCATTTCTCCTCCATTTACAAATGCTCCTTGACCAGTCTCCATTTCTCCTCCATTTTCAGACGCTCCCTGACCAGTCTCCATTTCTCTTCACTTACAGATGCTGCCTGACCAGTCTCCATTTCTCCTCCATTTACAGACCATCCCTGACCAGTCATCATTTCCCCTCCTTTTACAGACACTCCCTGACCAGTCTCCATTTCTCCTCCATTTACAGACGCTCCCTGACCAGTCACCATTTCTCCTCCATTTACAGACGCTCCCTGACCAGTCACCATTTCTCCTCCATTTACAGATGCTCCCTGAGCAGTCACCATTTCTCCTCCATTTACAAATGCTCCCTGACCAGCCACCATTACTCATTCATTTACAGACGCTCCCTGACCAGTCACCATTTCTCCTCCATTTACAGACGCTCCCTGACCTGTCTCCATTTCTCTTCACTTACAGATGCTCCCTGACCAGTCACCATTTCACCTCCATTTACAGACCCTCCCTGACCAGTCTCCATTTCTCCTCCATTTGCAGACACTCCCTGTCCAGTCTCCATTTCTCCTCCATTTCCAGACACTCCCTGACAAGTCACCAATTCTCCTCCATTTACGGACGCTCCCTGACCAGTCTACATTTCTCTTCACTTACAGATGCTCCCTGACCAGTCACCATTTCACCTCCATTTACAGACCCTCCCTGACCAGTCTCCATTTCTCCTCCATTTACAGACACTCCCTGTCCAGTCTCTATTTCTCCTCCATTTACAGACGCTCCCTGACCAGTCTCAATTTCTCCTCCATTTTCAGACCCTCCCTGACCAGTCATCATTTCTCCTCCATTTGCAGACACTCCCTGACCAGTCTCCATTTCTCCTCCATTTACAAATGCTCCCTGACCAGTCTCCATTTCTCCTCCATTTGCAGACGCTCCCTGACCAGTCTCCATTTCTCTTCACTTACAGATGCTGCCTGACCAGTCTCCATTTCTCCTCCATTTACAGACCCTCCCGGACCAGTCCATTTCTCCTCCATTTACAGACCCTCCCTGACCAGTCATCATTTCCCCTCCATTTACAGACACTCCCTGACCAGTCTCCATTTCTCCTCCATTTACAGACGCTCCCTGACCAGTCACCATTTCTCCTCCATTTACAGACGCTCCCTGACCAGTCTCCATTACTCCTCCATTTACAGACGCTTCCTGACCAGTCTCCATTACTCCTCCATTTACAGACGCTCCCTGACCAGTCTCCATTTCTCCTCCATTTACAGATGCTCCTTGACCTGTCACCATTTCTTCTCCATTTACAGACGCTCCCTGATGAGTCACTATTTTGCCTTCATTTACAGACACTCCCTGACCAGTCTCCATTTCTACTCCATTTGCAAATGCTCCCTGACCAGTCTCCATTTCTCCTCCATTTACAGACGCTTCCTGACCAGTCTCCATTTCTCTTCACTTACAGACGCTCCCTGACCAGTCTACATTTCTCCTCCATTTGCACACACTCCATGACCAGTCTCCATTTCTCCTCCATTTGCAGACCCTCCCTGACCAGTCTCCATTTCTCCTCCATTTGCAGACACTCCCTGACCAGTCTCCATTACTCCTCCATTTACAGATGCTCCCTGACCAGTCTCCATTTCTCCTCCATTTACAGACGCTCCCTGACCAGTCTCCATTTCTCTTCATTTACAGATGCTCCCTGACCAATCGCCATTTCTCTTCACTTACAGATGCTCCCTGACGAGTCACCATTTCTCCTCCATTTACAGACCCTCCGTGACCAGTCTCCATTTCTCCTCCATTTACAGACACTCCCTGTCCAGTCTCCATTTCTCCACCATTTCCAGACACTCCCTGACCAGTCTCCATTTCTACTCCATTTACAGACGCTCCCTGACCAGTCTCCATTTCTCTTCACTTATAGAGCTCCCCGACCAGTCTCCAGTTCTCTTCACTTACAGACGCTCCCTGACCAGTCTCCATTTATCCTCCATTTACAGACGCTCCCTGACCAGTCATCATTTCTGCTCCATTTGCAGACACTCCCTGTCCAGTCTCTATTTCTCCTCCATTTACAGATGCTCCCTGACCAGTCTCAATTTCTCCTCCATTTTCAGACCCTCCCTGACCAGTCATCATTTCTCCTCCATTTGCAGACACTCCCTGACCAGTCTCCATTTCTCCTCCATTTACAAATGCTCCCTGACCAGTCTCCATTTCTCCTCCATTTGCAGACGCTCCCTGACCAGTCTCCATTTCTCTTCACTTACAGATGCTGCCTGACCAGTCTCCATTTCTCCTCCATTTACAGACCCTCCCGGACCAGTCCATTTCTCCTCCATTTACAGACCCTCCCTGACCAGTCATCATTTCCCCTCCATTTACAGACACTCCCTGACCAGTCTCCATTTCTCCTCCATTTACAGACGCTCCCTGACCAGTCACCATTTCTCCTCCATTTACAGACGCTCCCTGACCAGTCTCCATTACTCCTCCATTTACAGACGCTTCCTGACCAGTCTCCATTACTCCTCCATTTACAGACGCTCCCTGACCAGTCTCCATTTCTCCTCCATTTACAGATGCTCCTTGACCTGTCACCATTTCTTCTCCATTTACAGACGCTCCCTGATGAGTCACTATTTTGCCTTCATTTACAGACACTCCCTGACCAGTCTCCATTTCTACTCCATTTGCAAATGCTCCCTGACCAGTCTCCATTTCTCCTCCATTTACAGACGCTTCCTGACCAGTCTCCATTTCTCTTCACTTACAGACGCTCCCTGACCAGTCTACATTTCTCCTCCATTTGCACACACTCCATGACCAGTCTCCATTTCTCCTCCATTTGCAGACCCTCCCTGACCAGTCTCCATTTCTCCTCCATTTGCAGACACTCCCTGACCAGTCTCCATTACTCCTCCATTTACAGATGCTCCCTGACCAGTCTCCATTTCTCCTCCATTTACAGACGCTCCCTGACCAGTCTCCATTTCTCTTCATTTACAGATGCTCCCTGACCAATCGCCATTTCTCTTCACTTACAGATGCTCCCTGACGAGTCACCATTTCTCCTCCATTTACAGACCCTCCGTGACCAGTCTCCATTTCTCCTCCATTTACAGACACTCCCTGTCCAGTCTCCATTTCTCCACCATTTCCAGACACTCCCTGACCAGTCTCCATTTCTACTTCATTTACAGACGCTCCCTGACCAGTCTCCATTTCTCTTCACTTATAGAGCTCCCCGACCAGTCTCCAGTTCTCTTCACTTACAGACGCTCCCTGACCAGTCTCCATTTATCCTCCATTTACAGACGCTCCCTGACCAGTCATCATTTCTGCTCCATTTGCAGACACTCCCTGACCAGTCTCCATTTCTCCTCCATTTACAGATGCTCCCTGACCTTTCACCATTTCTTCTCCATTTACAGACGCTCCCTGATGAGTCGTAATTTCGCCTTCATTTACAGACACTCCCTGACCAGTCTCCATTTCTCCTCCATTTACAGACGCTATCTGACCCGATTCCATTTCTCTTCACTTATAGACGCTCCCTGACCAGTCTCCATTTCTCCTCCATTTACTGACCCTCCCTGACCAGTCATCATTTCTCCTCCATTTGCAGACACTCCCTGACCAGTCTCCATTTCTCCTCCATTTACAGATGCTCCCTGAGCTGTCACCATTACTCCTCCATTTACAGACGCTCCCTGACATGTCTCCATTTCTCCTCCATTTACAGACGCTCCCTGACAAGTCTGCATTTCTCCTCCATTTACAGACGCTCCCTGACCAGTCTCCATTTCTCCTCCATTTACAGACCCTTCCTGACCAGTCTTCATTTCTCCTCCATTTACAGACGCTCCCTGACCAGTCTCCATTTCACCTCCATTTCCAGACACTCCCTGACCATTCTCCATATCTCCTCCATTTGCAGACGCTCCCTGACCAGTCTCCATATCTCTTCACTTACAAATGCTCACTGATCAGTCTCCATTTCACCTCCATTTACAGACGCTCCCTGACCATTCTCCATTTCTCCTCCATTTACAGATGCTCCCTGACCTGTCCCCATTTCTTCTCCATTTACAGATGCTCCCTGATGAGTCACTATTTTGCCTTCTTTTACCGACACTCCCTGACCAGTCTCCATTTCTCCTCCATTTACAGATGCTCCCTGACCAGTCATCATTTCCCCTCCATTTACAGACACTCCCTGACCAGTCTCCATTTCTCCTCCATTTACAGACGCTCCCTGACCAGTCACCATTTCTCCTCCATTTACAGACGCTCCCTGACCAGTCGCCATTTCTCCTCCATTTACAGATGCTCCCTGAGCAGTCACCATTTCTCCTCCATTTACAAATGCTCCCTGACCAGCCACGATTACTCCTTCATTTACAGACACTCCCTGACCAGTCACCATTTCTCCTCCATTTACAGACGCTCCCTGACCAGTCTCCATTTCTCTTCACTTACAGATGCTCCCTGACCAGTTACCATTTCACCTCCATTTACAGACCCTCCCTGACCAGTCTCCATTTCTCCTCCATTTACAGACACTCCCTGTCCAGTCTCCATTTCTCCTCCATTTCCAGACACTCCCTGACAAGTCACTATTTCTCCTCCATTTACAGACGCTCCCTGACCAGTCTCCATTTCTCTTCACTTACAGATGCTCCCTGACCAGTCACCATTTCACCTCCATTTACAGACCCTCCCTGACCAGACCCCATTTCTCCGCCATTTACAAACACTCCCTGTCCAGTCTCTATTTCTCCTCCATTTAAAGACGCTCCCTGACCAGTCTCCATTTCTCCTCCATTTTCAGACCCTCCCTGACCAGTCATCATTTCTCCTCCATTTGCAGACACTCCCTGACCAGTCTCCATTTCTCCTCCATTTGCAGACATTCCCTGACCAGTCTCCATTTCTCCTCCATTTAGAAATGCTCCCTGACCAGTCTCCATTTCTGCTCCATTTACAGATGCTCCCTGACCAGTCTCCATTTCTCTTCACTTACAGATGCTGCCTGACCAGTCTCCATTTCTCCTCCATTTACAGAACCTCCCGGACCAGTCTCCATTTCTCCTCCATTTACAGACCCTCCCTGACCAGTCATCATTTCCCCTCCATTTACAGACACTCCCTGACCAGTCTCCATTTCTCCTCCATTTACAGACGCTCCCTGACCAGTCACCATTTCTCCTCCCTTTACAGACGCTCCCTGACCGGTCTCCATTATTCCTCCATTTACAGACGCTCCCTGACCAGTCTCCATTATTCCTCAATTTACAGACGCTCCCTGACCAGTCTCCATTTCTCCTCCATTTATAGATGCTCCCTGACCAGTCATCATTTCTGCTCCATTTGCAGACACTCCCTGACCAGTCTCCATTTATCCTCCATTTACAGATGCTCCCTGACCAGTCTCCATTTCTCCTCCATTTACAGACCCTTCCTGACCAGTCTCCATTTCTCCTCCATTTACAGACGCTCCCTGACCAGTCACCATTTCTCCTTCATTTACAGACGCTCCCTGACCAGTCTCCATTTCTCTTCACTTACAGATGCTCCCTGACCAGTCACCATTTCTCCTCCATTTACAGACCCTCCCTGACCAGTCTCCATATCTCCTCCATTTACAGATGCTCCCTGATGAGTCACTATTTTGCCTTCATTTACAGACACTCCCTGACCAGTCTCCATTTCTCCTCCATTTTCAAATGCTCCCTGACCAGTCTCCATTTCTCCTCCATTAACAGACGCTCCCTGACCAGTCTCCATTTCTCTTCACTTACAGACGCTCCCTGACCAGTGTCCATTTCTCCTCCATTTACAGACGCTCCCTGATCAGTCTCCATTTCTCCTCCATTTACAGACCCCCCCTGACCAGTCATCATTTCCCCTCCATTTGCAGACACTCCCTGACCAGTCTCCATTTCTCCGCCATTTACAGACACTCCCTGACCAGTCACCATTTCTCCTCCATTTACAGACGCTCCCTGAACAGTCGCCGTTTCTCCTCCATTTACAGACGCACCCTGAGCAGTCACCATTTCTCCTCCCTTTACAGACGCTCCCTGACCGGTCTCCATTATTCCTCCATTTACAGACGCTCCCTGACCAGTCTCCATTATTCCTCCATTTACAGACGCTCCCTGACCAGTCTACATTTCTCATCCATTTACAGATGCTCCCTGACCTGTCACCATTTCTTCTCCATTTACAGACGCTCCCTGATTAGTCACTATTTCGCCTACATTTACAGACACTCCCTGACCAGTCTCCATTTCTACTCCATTTACAAATGCTCCCTGACCAGTCTCCATTTCTCCTCCATTTACAGACGCTCCCTGACCAGTCTCCATTTCTCTTCACTTACAGACGCTCCCTGACCAGTCTCCATTTCTCCTCCATTTACAGACCCTCCCTGACCAGTCTCCATTTCTCCTCCATTTGCAGACACTCCCTGACCAGTCTCCATTTCTCCTCCATTTACAGATGCTCCCTGACCAGTCTCCATTTCTCCTCCATTTACAGATGCTCCCTGACCAGTCTCCATTTCTCCTCCATTTACAGACGCTCCCTGACCAGTCTCCATTTCTCTTCACTTACAGATGCTCCCTGACCAGTCTCCATTTCTCCTCCATTTACAGACGCCCCCTGACCAGTCACCATTTCTCCTCCATTTACAGAAGCTCCCTGACCAGTCACCATTTCTCCTCCATTTACAGATGCTCCCTGAGCAGTCACCATTTCTCCTCCATTTACAAACGCTCCCTGACCAGCCACAATTTCTCCTTCATTTACAGACGCTCCCTGACCAGTCACCATTTCTCCTCCATTTACAGACGCTCCCTGACCAGTCTCCATTTCTCTTCATTGACAGACGCTCCCTGACGAGTCACCATTTCTCCTCCATTTACAGACCCTCCCTGACCAGTCTCCATTTACAGACACTCCCTGTCCAGTCTCCATTTCTCCACCATTTCCAGACACTCCCTGACCAGTCTCCATTTCTCCTCCATTTACAGACGCTCCCTGACCAGTCTCCATTTCTCTTCACTTACAGAGCTCCCCGACCAGTCTCCAGTTCTCTTCACTTACAGACGCTCCCTGACCAGTCTCCATTTATCCTCCATTTACAGACGCTCCCTGACCAGTCCTCATTTCTGCTCCATTTGCAGACACTCCCTGACCAGTCTCCATTTCTCCTCCATTTACAGATGCTCCCTGACCTGTCACCATTTCTTCTAAATTTACAGACGCTCCCTGATGAGTCGCTATTTCGCCTTCATTTACAGACACTCCCTGACCAGTCTCCATTTCTCTTCACTTACAGATGCTCCCTGACCAGTCTCCATTTCTCCCCAATTTACAGACCCTCCCGGACCAGTCTCCATTTCTCCTCCATTTACAGACGCCCCCTGACCAGTCACCATTTCTCCTCCATTTACAGATGCTCCCTGACCAGTCGCCATTTTCCCTCCATTTACAGATGCTCCCTGAGCAGTCTCCATTTCTCCTCCATTTACAAACGCTCCCTGACCAGCCACCTTTTCTCCTTCATTTACAGACGCTCCCTGACCAGTCACCATTTGTCCTCCATTTACAGACGCTCCCTGACCAGTCTCCATTTCTCTTCGCTTACAGATGCTACCTGAAGAGTCACCATTTCCCCTCCATTTACAGACCCTCCCTGACCAGTCTCCATTTCTCCTCCATTTACAGACACTCCCTGTCCAGTCTCCATTTCTCCACCATTTCCAGACGCTCACTGACCAGTCTCCATTTATCCTCCATTTACAGACGCTCCCTGACAAGTCATCATTTCTGCTCCATTTGCAGACACTCCCTGACCAGTCTCCATTTCTCCTCCATTTACATATGCTCCCTGACCTGTCGCCATTTCTTCTCCATTTACAGATGCTCCCTGATGAGTCGCTATTTCGCCTTCATTTACAGACACTCCCTGACCAGTCTCCATTTCTCCTCCATTTACAGATGCTCCCTGACAAGTCTGCATTTCTCCTTCATTTTCAGACGCTCCCTGACCAGTCCCCAGTACTCTTCACTTACACACGCTCCCTGACCAATCTCCATTTCGCCTCCATTTACAGACACTCCCTATCCAGTCTCCATTTCTCCTCCATTTCAAGACACTCCCTGACCAGTCTCCATTTCTCCTCCATTTACAGACGCCCCCTGACCAGATTCCATTTCTCTTCACTTACAGACGCTTCCTGACCAGTCTCCATTTCTCCTCCATTGACAGACCCTCCCTGACCAGTCATCATTTCTGCTCCATTTGCAGACACTCCCTGACAAGTCTCCATTTCACCTTCACTTACAGACGCTCCCTGACCTGTCACCATTTCTCCTCCATTTACAGACGCTCCCTGACAAGTCTCCATTTCTCCTCCATTTACAGACGCTCCCTGACCAGTCTCCATTTCTCCTCTTTTTACAGACGCTCCCTGACAAGTCTCCATTTCTCCTCCATTTACAGATGCTCCCTGACCAGTCTCCATTTCTCCTCCATTTACAGACCCTTCCTGACAAGTCTCCATTTCTCCTCCGTTTACAGACGCTCCCTGACCAGTCACCATTTCTCCTTCATTTACAGACGCTCCCTGACCAGTCTCCATTTCTCTTCACTTACAGATGCTCCCTGAGCAGTCACCATTTCTCCTCCATTTACAGACCCTCCCTGACCAGTCTCCATATCTCCTCCATTTACAGATGCTCCCTGATGAGTCACTATTTTGCCTTCATTTACAGACACTCCCTGACCAGTCTCCATTTCTCCTCCATTTTCAAATGCTCCCTGACCAGTCTCCAATTCTCCTCCATTAACAGACGCTCCCTGACAAGTCTCCATTTCTCTTCACTTACAGACGCTCCCTGACCAGTGTCCATTTCTCCTCCATTCACAGACGCTCCCTGATCAGTCTCCATTTCTCCTCCATTTACAGACCCCCCCTGACCAGTCATCATTTCCCCTCCATTTGCAGACACTCCCTGACCAGTCTCCATTTCTCCGCCATTTACAGACACTCCCTGACCAGTCACCATTTCTCCTCCATTTACAGACGCTCCCTGAACAGTCGCCATTTGTCCTCCATTTACAGACGCTCCCTGACCAGTCTCCATTTCTCTTCGCTTACAGATGCTCCCTGAAGAGTCACCATTTCCCCTCCATTTACAGACCCTCCCTGACCAGTCTCCATTTCTCCTCCATTTACAGACACTCCCTGTCCAGTCTCCATTTCTCCACCATTTCCAGACGCTCCCTGACCAGTCTCCATTTATCCTCCATTTACAGACGCTCCCTGACAAGTCATCATTTCTGCTCCATTTGCAGACACTCCCTGACCAGTCTCCATTTCTCCTCCATTTACATATGCTCCCTGACCTGTCGCCATTTCTTCTCCATTTACAGATGCTCCCTGATGAGTCGCTATTTCGCCTTCATTTACAGACACTCCCTGACCAGTCTCCATTTCTCCTCCATTTACAGATGCTCCCTGACAAGTCTGCATTTCTCCTTCATTTTCAGACGCTCCCTGACCAGTCCCCAGTACTCTTCACTTACACACGCTCCCTGACCAATCTCCATTTCGCCTCCATTTACAGACACTCCCTATCCAGTCTCCATTTCTCCTCCATTTCAAGACACTCCCTGACCAGTCTCCATTTCTCCTCCATTTACAGACGCCCCCTGACCAGATTCCATTTCTCTTCACTTACAGACGCTTCCTGACCAGTCTCCATTTCTCCTCCATTTACAGACCCTCCCTGACCAGTCATCATTTCTGCTCCATTTGCTGACACTCCCTGACCAGTCTCCATTTCACCTCCACTTACAGACGCTCCCTGACCTGTCACCATTTCTCCTCCATTTACAGACGCTCCCTGACAAGTCTCCATTTCTCCTCCATTTACAGACGCTCCCTGACCAGTCTCCATTTCTCCTCTTTTTACAGACGCTCCCTGACAAGTCTCCATTTCTCCTCCATTTACAGATGCTCCCTGACCAGTCTCCATTTCTCCTCCATTTACAGACCCTTCCTGACAAGTCTCCATTTCTCCTCCGTTTACAGACGCTCCCTGACCAGTCACCATTTCTCCTTCATTTACAGACGCTCCCTGACCAGTCTCCATTTCTCTTCACTTACAGATGCTCCCTGACCAGTCACCATTTCTCCTCCATTTACAGACCCTCCCTGACCAGTCTCCATATCTCCTCCATTTACAGATGCTCCCTGATGAGTCACTATTTTGCCTTCATTTACGGACACTCCCTGACCAGTCTCCATTTCTCCTCCATTTTCAAATGCTCCCTGACCAGTCTCCATTTCTCCTCCATTAACAGACGCTCCCTGACCAGTCTCCATTTCTCTTCACTTACAGACGCTCCCTGACCAGTGTCCTTTTCTCCTCCATTCACAGACGCTCCCTGATCAGTCTCCATTTCTCCTCCATTTACAGACCCCCCCTGACCAGTCATCATTTCCCCTCCATTTGCAGACACTCCCTGACCAGTCTCCATTTCTCCGCCATTTACAGACACTCCCTGACCAGTCACCATTTCTCCTCCATTTACAGACGCTCCCTGAACAGTCGCCGTTTCTCCTCCATTTACAGATGCTCCCTGAGCAGTCACCATTTATTCTCCATTTACAAACGCTCCCTGACCAGCCACCTTTTCTCCTTCATTTACAGACGCTCCCTGACCAGTCACCATTTCTCCTCCATTTACAGACGCTCCCTGACCAGGCTCCATTTCTCTTCACTTACAGATGCTCCCTGACCAGTCACCATTTCTCCTCCATTTACAGACCCTCGCTGACCAGTCTCCATTTCTCCTCCATTTACAGACACTCCCTGTCCAGTCTCCATTTCTCCACCATTTCCAGACACTCCCTGACCAGTCTCCATTTCTCCTCCATTTACAGACGCTCCCTTACCAGTCCCCATTTCTCTTCACTTATAGACGCCCCCTGACCAGTCTCCAGTTCTCTTCACTTACAGACGCTCCCTGACCAGTCATCATATCTGCTCCATTTGCAGGCACTCCCTGACCAGTCTACATTTCTCCTCCATTTGCAGACACTCCCTGACCAGTCTCCGTTTCTCCTCCTCTTGCAGACACTCCCTGACCAGTCTCCATTTCTCCTCCATTTACAAATGCTCCCTGACCAGTCTCCATTTCTCCTCCATTTACAGACGCTCCCTGACCAGTCGCCATTTCTCTTCACTTACAGATGCTGCCTGACCAGTCTCCATTTCTCCTCCATTTACAAACACTCCCGGACCAGTCTCCATTTCTCCACCATTTCCAGACACTCCCTGACCAGTCTCCATTTCTCCTCCATTTACAGACGCTCCCTGACCAGTCTCCATTTCTCTTCACTTACAGAGCTCCCCGACCAGTCTCCAGTTCTCTTCACTTACAGACGCTCCCTGACCAGTCTCCATTTATCCTCCATTTACAGACGCTCCCTGACCAGTCCTCATTTCTGCTCCATTTGCAGACACTCCCTGACCAGTCTCCATTTCTCCTCCATTTACAGATGCTCCCTGACCTGTCACCATTTCTTCTAAATTTACAGACGCTCCCTGATGAGTCGCTATTTCGCCTTCATTTACAGACTCTCCCTGACCAGTCTCCATTTCTCTTCACTTACAGATGCTCCCTGACCAGTCTCCATTTCTCCCCAATTTACAGACCCTCCCGGACCAGTCTCCATTTCTCCTCCATTTACAGACGCCCCCTGACCAGTCACCATTTCTCCTCCATTTACAGATGCTCCCTGACCAGTCGCTATTTTCCCTCCATTTACAGATGCTCCCTGAGCAGTCTCCATTTCTCCTCCATTTACAAACGCTCCCTGACCAGCAACCTTTTCTCCTTCATTTACAGACGCTCCCTGACCAGTCACCATTTGTCCTCCATTTACAGACGCTCCCTGACCAGTCTCCATTTCTCTTCGCTTACAGATGCTCCCTGAAGAGTCACCATTTCTCCTCCATTGACAGACCCTCCCTGACCAGTCATCATTTCTGCTCCATTTGCAGACACTCCCTGACAAGTCTCCATTTCACCTCCACTTACAGACGCTCCCTGACCTGTCACCATTTCTCCTCCATTTACAGACGCTCCCTGACAAGTCTCCATTTCTCCTCCATTTACAGACGCTCCCTGACCAGTCTCCATTTCTCCTCTTTTTACAGACGCTCCCTGACAAGTCTCCATTTCTCCTCCATTTACAGATGCTCCCTGACCAGTCTCCATTTCTCCTCCATTTACAGACCCTTCCTGACAAGTCTCCATTTCTCCTCCGTTTACAGACGCTCCCTGACCGGTCACCATTTCTCCTTCATTTACAGACGCTCCCTGACCAGTCTCCATTTCTCTTCACTTACAGATGCTCCCTGAGCAGTCACCATTTCTCCTCCATTTACAGACCCTCCCTGACCAGTCTCCATATCTCCTCCATTTACAGATGCTCCCTGATGAGTCACTATTTTGCCTTCATTTACAGACACTCCCTGACCAGTCTCCATTTCTCCTCCATTTTCAAATGCTCCCTGACCAGTCTCCAATTCTCCTCCATTAACAGACGCTCCCTGACCAGTCTCCATTTCTCTTCACTTACAGACGCTCCCTGACCAGTGTCCATTTCTCCTCCATTCACAGACGCTCCCTGATCAGTCTCCATTTCTCCTCCATTTACAGACCCCCCCTGACCAGTCATCATTTCCCCTCCATTTGCAGACACTCCCTGACCAGTCTCCATTTCTCCACCATTTACAGACACTCCCTGACCAGTCACCATTTCTCCTCCATTTACAGACGCTCCCTGAACAGTCGCCATTTGTCCTCCATTTACAGACGCTCCCTGACCAGTCTCCATTTCTCTTCGCTTACAGATGCTCCCTGAAGAGTCACCATTTCCCCTCCATTTACAGACCCTCCCTGACCAGTCTCCATTTCTCCTCCATTTACAGACACTCCCTGTCCAGTCTCCATTTCTCCACCATTTCCAGACGCTCCCTGACCAGTCTCCATTTATCCTCCATTTACAGACGCTCCCTGACAAGTCATCATTTCTGCTCCATTTGCAGACACTCCCTGACCAGTCTCCATTTCTCCTCCATTTACATATGCTCCCTGACCTGTCGCCATTTCTTCTCCATTTACAGATGCTCCCTGATGAGTCGCTATTTCGCCTTCATTTACAGACACTCCCTGACCAGTCTCCATTTCTCCTCCATTTACAGATGCTCCCTGACAAGTCTGCATTTCTCCTTCATTTTCAGACGCTCCCTGACCAGTCCCCAGTACTCTTCACTTACACACGCTCCCTGACCAATCTCCATTTCGCCTCCATTTACAGACACTCCCTATCCAGTCTCCATTTCTCCTCCATTTCAAGACACTCCCTGACCAGTCTCCATTTCTCCTCCATTTACAGACGCCCCCTGACCAGATTCCATTTCTCTTCACTTACAGACGCTTCCTGACCAGTCTCCATTTCTCCTCCATTTACAGACCCTCCCTGACCAGTCATCATTTCTGCTCCATTTGCTGACACTCCCTGACCAGTCTCCATTTCACCTCCACTTACAGACGCTCCCTGACCTGTCACCATTTCTCCTCCATTTACAGACGCTCCCTGACAAGTCTCCATTTCTCCTCCATT
This sequence comes from Somniosus microcephalus, assembly GCF_052327205.1. Taxonomy (NCBI): domain Eukaryota; kingdom Metazoa; phylum Chordata; class Chondrichthyes; order Squaliformes; family Somniosidae; genus Somniosus; species Somniosus microcephalus. The sequence continues at coordinate 79,146,323 of NC_140990.1, forward strand.
TACAGACGCTCCCTGACCAGTCTCCATTTCTCCTCTTTTTACAGACGCTCCCTGACAAGTCTCCATTTCTCCTCCATTTACAGATGCTCCCTGACCAGTCTCCATTTCTCCTCCATTTACAGACCCTTCCTGACAAGTCTCCATTTCTCCTCCGTTTACAGACGCTCCCTGACCAGTCACCATTTCTCCTTCATTTACAGACGCTCCCTGACCAGTCTCCATTTCTCTTCACTTACAGATGCTCCCTGACCAGTCACCATTTCTCCTCCATTTACAGACCCTCCCTGACCAGTCTCCATATCTCCTCCATTTACAGATGCTCCCTGATGAGTCACTATTTTGCCTTCATTTACGGACACTCCCTGACCAGTCTCCATTTCTCCTCCATTTTCAAATGCTCCCTGACCAGTCTCCATTTCTCCTCCATTAACAGACGCTCCCTGACCAGTCTCCATTTCTCTTCACTTACAGACGCTCCCTGACCAGTGTCCATTTCTCCTCCATTCACAGACGCTGCCTGATCAGTCTCCATTTCTCCTCCATTTACAGACCCCCCCTGACCAGTCATCATTTCCCCTCCATTTGCAGACACTCCCTGACCAGTCTCCATTTCTCCGCCATTTACAGACACTCCCTGACCAGTCACCATTTCTCCTCCATTTACAGACGCTCCCTGAACAGTCGCCGTTTCTCCTCCATTTACAGATGCTCCCTGAGCAGTCACCATTTCTCCTCCATTTACAAACGCTCCCTGACCAGCCACCTTTTCTCCTTCATTTACAGACGCTCCCTGACCAGTCACCATTTCTCCTCCATTTACAGACGCTCCCTGACCAGGCTCCATTTCTCTTCACTTACAGATGCTCCCTGACCAGTCACCATTTCTCCTCCATTTACAGACCCTCGCTGACCAGTCTCCATTTCTCCTCCATTTACAGACACTCCCTGTCCAGTCTCCATTTCTCCTCCATTTCCAGACACTCCCTGACCAGTCTCCATTTCTCCTCCATTTACAGACGCTCCCTTACCAGTCCCCATTTCTCTTCACTTATAGACGCCCCCTGACCAGTCTCCAGTTCTCTTCACTTACAGACGCTCCCTGACCAGTCATCATATCTGCTCCGTTTGCAGGCACTCCCTGACCAGTCTACATTTCTCCTCCTTTTACAGATGCTCCCTGACCTGTCACCATTTCTTCTCCATTTACAGACGCTCCCTGATGGGTCACTAGTTCGCCTTCATTTACAGACACTCCCTGACCAGTCTCCGTTTCTCCTCCATTTACAGATGCTCCCTGATAAGTCTCCATTTCTCCTCCATTTTCAGACGCTCCCTGACCAGTCCCCAGTTCTCTTCACTTACACACGCTCCCTGACCAATCTCCATTTCTCCTCCATTAACAGACACTCCCTATCCAGTCTCCATTTCTCCTCCATTTCAAGACACTCCCTGACCAGTCTCCTTTTCTCCTCCATTTACAGACGCTCCCTGACCAGATTCCATTTCTCTTCACTTACAGACGCTCCCTGACCAGTCTCCATTTCTCCTCCATTTACTGACCCTCCCTGACCAGTCATCATTTCTCCTCCATTTGCAGACACTCCCTGACCAGTCTCCATTTCTCCTCCATTTTCAGATGCTCCCTGAGCTGTCACCATTTCTCCTCCATTTACAGACGCTCCCTGACAAGTCGCCATTTCTCCTCCATTTACAGACGCTCCCTGACCAGTCTCCATTTCTCCTCCATTTACAGACGCTCCCTGACAAGTCTCCATTTCTCCTCCATTTACAGACGCTCCCTGACCAGTCTCCGTTTCTCCTCCATTTACAGACCCTTCCTGACCAGTCTCCATTTCTCCTCCATTTACAGACGCTCCCTGACCAATCTCCATTTCACCTCCATTTCCGGACACTCCCTGACCAGTCTCCATTTCTCCTCCATTTGCAGACGCTCCCTGACCAGTCTCCATTTCTCTTCACTTACAAACGCTCACTGATCAGTCTCCATTTCACCTCCATTTACAGATGCTCCCTGACCAGTCTCCATTTCTTCTCCATTTACAGATGCTCCCTGATGAGTTACTATTTTGCCTTCATTTATCGACACTCCCTGACCAGTCTCCATTTCTCCTCCATTTACAAAAGCTCCCTGACCAGTCTCCATTTCTCCTCCATTTACAGACGCTCCCTGACCAGTCTCCATTTCTCTTCACTTACAGACGCTCCCTGACCAGTCTCCATTTCTTCTCCATTTACAGACGCTCCCTGACCAGTCTCCATTTCTCCTCCATTTACAGACCCTCCCTGACCAGTCATCATTTCTCCTCCATTTGCAGACACTCCCTGACCAGTCTCCGTTTCTCCTCCTCTTGCAGACACTCCCTGACCAGTCTCCATTTCTCCTCCATTTACAAATGCTCCCTGACCAGTCTCCATTTCTCCTCCATTTACAGACGCTCCCTGACCAGTCGCCATTTCTCTTCACTTACAGATGCTGCCTGACCAGTCTCCATTTCTCCTCCATTTACAAACCCTCCCGGACCAGTCTCCATTTCTCCTCCATTTACAGACCCTCCGTGACCAGTCATCATTTCCCCTCCATTTACAGACACTCCCTGACCAGCCTCCATTTCTCCTCCATTTACAGACGCTCCCTGACGAGTCACCATTTCTCCTCCATTTACAGACGCTCCCTGACCAGTCGCCATTTCTCCTCCATTTACAGATGCTCCCTGAGCAGTCACCATTTCTGCTCCATTTGCAAATGCTCCCTGACCAGCCACCATTACTCCTTCATTTACAGACGCTCCCTGACCAGTCACCAATTCTCCTCCATTTACAGACGCTCCCTGACCAAACTCCATTTCTCTTCACTTACACATGCTCCCTGACCAGTCACCATTTCACCTCCATTTACAGACCCTCCCTGACCAGTCTCCATTTCTCCTCCATTTACAGACACTCCCTGTCCAGTCTCCATTTCTCCTCCATTTCCAGACACTCCCTGACAAGTCACCATTTCTCCTCCATTTACAGACGCTCCCTGACCAGTCTCCATTTCTCTTCACTGACAGATGCTCCCTGACCAGTCACCATTTCACCTCCATTTACAGACCCTCCCTGACCAGTCTCCATTTCTCCTCCATTTACAGACCCTCCCTGACCACTCATCATTTCTCCTCCATTTGCAGACACTCCCTGACCAGTCTCCATTTCTCCTCCATTTGCAGACACTCCCTGACCAGTCTCCATTTCTCCTCCATTTACAAATGCTCCCTGACCAGTCTCCATTTCTCCTCCATTTACTGACGCTCCCTGACCAGACTCCATTTCTCTTCACTTACAGATGCTGCCTGACCACTCTCCATTTCTCCTCCATTTACAGACCCTCCCTGACCAGTCATCATTTCCCCTCCATTTACATACGCTCCCTGACCAGTCACCATTTCTCCTCCATTTACAGACGCTCCCTGACAAGTCTCCATTTCTCCTCCATTTACAGATGCTCCCTGACCAGTCTCCATTTCTCCTCTTTTTACAGACGCTCCCTGACAAGTCTCCATTTCTCCTCCATTTACAGATGCTCCCTGACCAGTCTCCATTTCTCCTCCATTTACAGACCCTTCCTGACAAGTCTCCATTTCTCCTCCGTTTACAGACGCTCCCTGACCAGTCACCATTTCTCCTTCATTTACAGACGCTCCGTGACAAGTCACCATTTCTCTTCACTTACAGATGCTCCCTGACCAGTCACCATTTCTCCTCCATTTACAGACCCTCCCTGACCAGTCTCCATATCTCCTCCATTTGCAGATGCTCCCTGATGAGTCACTATTATGCCTTCATTTACAGACACTCCCTGACCAGTCTCCATTTCTCCTCCATTTTCAAATGCTCCCTGACCAGTCTCCATTTCGCCTCCATTAACAGACGCTCCCTGACCAGTCTCCATTTCTCTTTACTTACAGACGCTCCCTGATCAGTCTCCATTTCTCCTCCATTTACAGACCCCCCCTGACCAGTCATCATTTCCCCTCCATTTGCAGACACTCCCTGACCAGTCTCCATTTCTCCGCCATTTACAGACACTCCCTGACCAGTCACCATTTCTCCTCCATTTACAGACGCTCCCTGAACAGTCGCCGTTTCTCCTCCATTTACAGATGCTCCCTGAGCAGTCACCATTTCTCCTCCATTTACAAACGCTCCCTGACCAGCCACCTTTTCTCCTTCATTTACAGACGCTCCCTGACCAGTCACCATTTCTCCTCCATTTACAGACGCTCCCTGACCAGGCTCCATTTCTCTTCACTTACAGATGCTCCCTGACCAGTCACCATTTCTCCTCCATTTACAGACCCTCGCTGACCAGTCTCCATTTCTCCTCCATTTACAGACACTCCCTGTCCAGTCTCCATTTCTCCTCCATTTCCAGACACTCCCTGACCAGTCTCCATTTCTCCTCCATTTACAGACGCTCCCTTACCAGTCCCCATTTCTCTTCACTTATAGACGCCCCCTGACCAGTCTCCAGTTCTCTTCACTTACAGACGCTCCCTGACCAGTCATCATATCTGCTCCATTTGCAGGCACTCCCTGACCAGTCTACATTTCTCCTCCTTTTACAGATGCTCCCTGACCTGTCACCATTTCTTCTCCATTTACAGACGCTCCCTGATGGGTCACTAGTTCGCCTTCATTTACAGACACTCCCTGACCAGTCTCCATTTCTCCTCCATTTACAGATGCTCCCTGATAAGTCTCCATTTCCCCTCCATTTACAGACACTCCCTGACCAGCCTCCATTTCTCCTCCATTTACAGACGCTCCCTGACCTGTCACCATTTCTTCTCCATTTACAGACGCTCCCTGATGGGTCACTAGTTCGCCTTCATTTACAGACACTCCCTGACCAGTCTCCATTTCTCCTCCATTTACAGACCCTCCCTGACCAGTCATCATTTCCCCTCCATTTACAGACACTCCCTGACCAGCCTCCATTTCTCCTCCATTTACAGACGCTCCCTGACCAGTCACCATTTCTCCTCCATTTACAGACGCTCCCTGACCAGTCGCCATTTCTCCTCCATTTACAGATGCTCCCTGAGCAGTCACCATTTCTGCTCCATTTACAAATGCTCCCTGACCAGCCACCATTACTCCTTCATTTACAGACGCTCCCTGACCAGTCACCAATTCTCCTCCATTTACAGACGCTCCCTGACCAAACTCCATTTCTCTTCACTTACACATGCTCCCTGACCAGTCTCCATTTCTCCTCCATTTACAGACACTCCCTGTCCAGTCTCCATTTCTCCTCCATTTCCAGACACTCCCTGACAAGTCACCATTTCTCCTCCATTTACAGACGCTCCCTGACCAGTCTCCATTTCTCTTCACTTACAGATGCTCCCTGACCAGTCACCATTTCACCTCCATTTACAGACCCTCCCTGACCAGTCTCGATTTCTCCTCCATTTACAGACACTCCCTGTCCAGTCTCCATTTCTGCTCCATTTACAGATGCTCCCTGACCAGTCTCCATTTCTCCTCCATTTACAGACCCTCCCTGACCACTCATCATTTCTCCTCCATTTGCAGACACTCCCTGACCAGTCTCCATTTCTCCTCCATTTGCAGACACTCCCTGACCAGTCTCCATTTCTCCTCCATTTACAAATGCTCCCTGACCAGTCTCCATTTCTCCTCCATTTACAGACGCTCCCTGACCAGTCTCCATTTCTCTTCACTTACAGATGCTGCCTGACCACTCTCCATTTCTCCTCCATTTACAGACCCTCCCTGACCAGTCATCATTTCCCCTCCATTTACAGACACTCCCTGACCAGTCTCCATTTCTCCTCCATTTACATACGCTCCCTGACCAGTCACCATTTCTCCTCCATTTACAGACGCTTCCTGACCAGTCGCCATTTCTCCTCCATTTACAGATGTTCCCTGAGCAGTCACCATTTCTCCTCCATTTACAAATGCTCCCTGACCAGCCACCATTACTCCTTCATTTACAGACGCTCCCTGACCAGTCACCATTTCTCCTCCTTTTACAGACGCTCCCTGACCAGTCTCCATTTCTCTTCACTTACAGATGCTCCCTGACCAGTCACCATTTCACCTCCATTTACAGACCCTCCCTGACCAGTCTCCATTTCTCCTCCATTTACAGACACTCCCTGACCAGTCACCATTTCTCCTCCATTTACAGACGCTCCCTGAACAGTCGCCGTTTCTCCTCCATTTACAGATGCTCCCTGAGCAGTCACCATTTCTCCTCCATTTACAAACGCTCCCTGACCAGCCGCCTTTTCTCCTTCATTTACAGACGCTCCCTGACCAGTCACCATTTCTCCTCCATTTACAGACGCTCCCTGACCAGGCTCCATTTCTCTTCACTTACAGATGCTCCCTGACCAGTCACCATTTCTCCTCCATTTACAGACCCTCGCTGACCAGTCTCCATTTCTCCTCCATTTACAGACACTCCCTGTCCAGTCTCCATTTCTCCTCCATTTCCAGACACTCCCTGACCAGTCTCCATTTCTCCTCCATTTACAGACGCTCCCTTACCAGTCCCCATTTCTCTTCACTTATAGACGCCCCCTGACCAGTCTCCAGTTCTCTTCACTTACAGACGCTCCCTGACCAGTCATCATATCTGCTCCATTTGCAGGCACTCCCTGACCAGTCTACATTTCTCCTCCTTTTACAGATGCTCCCTGACCTGTCACCATTTCTTCTCCATTTACAGACGCTCCCTGATGGGTCACTAGTTCGCCTTCATTTACAGACACTCCCTGACCAGTCTCAATTTCTCCTCCATTTACAGATGCTCCCTGATAAGTCTCCATTTCTCCTTCATTTTCAGACGCTCCCTGACCAGTCCCCAGTTCTCTTCACTTACACACGCTCCCTGACCAATCTCCATTTCTCCTCCATTAACAGACACTCCCTATCCAGTCTCCATTTCTCCTCCATTTCAAGACACTCCCTGACCAGTCTCCTTTTCTCCTCCATTTACAGACGCTCCCTGACCAGATTCCATTTCTCTTCACTTACAGACGCTCCCTGACCAGTCTCCATTTCTCCTCCATTTACTGACCCTCCCTGACCAGTCATCATTTCTCCTCCATTTGCAGACACTCCCTGACCAGTCTCCATTTCTCCTCCATTTTCAGATGCTCCCTGAGCTGTCACCATTTCTCCTCCATTTACAGACGCTCCCTGACAAGTCGCCATTTCTCCTCCATTTACAGACGCTCCCTGACCAGTCTCCATTTCTCCTCCATTTACAGACGCTCCCTGACAAGTCTCCATTTCTCCTCCATTTACAGACGCTCCCTGACCAGTCTCCGTTTCTCCTCCATTTACAGACCCTTCCTGACCAGTCTCCATTTCTCCTCCATTTACAGACGCTCCCTGACCAGTCTCCATTTCACCTCCATTTCCGGACACTCCCTGACCAGTCTCCATTTCTCCTCCATTTGCAGACGCTCCCTGACCAGTCTCCATTTCTCTTCACTTACAAACGCTCACTGATCAGTCTCCATTTCACCTCCATTTACAGATGCTCCCTGACCAGTCTCCATTTCTTCTCCATTTACAGATGCTCCCTGATGAGTTACTATTTTGCCTTCATTTATCGACACTCCCTGACCAGTCTCCATTTCTCCTCCACTTACAAATGCTCCCTGACCAGTCTCCATTTCTCCTCCATTTACAGACGCTCCCTGACCAGTCTCCATTTCTCTTCACTTACAGACGCTCCCTGACCAGTCTCCATTTCTTCTCCATTTACAGACGCTCCCTGACCAGTCTCCATTTCTCCTCCATTTACAGACCCTCCCTGACCAGTCATCATTTCTCCTCCATTTGCAGACACTCCCTGACCAGTCTCCGTTTCTCCTCCTCTTGCAGACACTCCCTGACCAGTCTCCATTTCTCCTCCATTTACAAATGCTCCCTGACCAGTCTCCATTTCTCCTCCATTTACAGACGCTCCCTGACCAGTCGCCATTTCTCTTCACTTACAGATGCTGCCTGACCAGTCTCCATTTCTCCTCCATTTACAAACCCTCCCGGACCAGTCTCCATTTCTCCTCCATTTACAGACCCTCCCTGACCAGTCATCATTTCCCCTCCATTTACAGACACTCCCTGACCAGCCTCCATTTCTCCTCCATTTACAGACGCTCCCTGACCAGTCACCATTTCTCCTCCATTTACAGATGCTCCCTGACCAGTCGCCATTTCTCCTCCATTTACAGATGCTCCCTGAGCAGTCACCATTTCTGCTCCATTTACAAATGCTCCCTGACCAGCCACCATTACTCCTTCATTTACAGACGCTCCCTGACCAGTCACCAATTCTCCTCCATTTACAGACGCTCCCTGACCAAACTCCATTTCTCTTCACTTACACATGCTCCCTGACCAGTCTCAATTTCTCCTCCATTTACAGACACTCCCTGTCCAGTCTCCATTTCTCCTCCATTTCCAGACACACCCTGACAAGTCACCATTTCTCCTCCATTTACAGACGCTCCCTGACCAGTCTCCATTTCTCTTCACTTACAGATGCTCCCTGACCAGTCACCATTTCACCTCCATTTACAGACCCTCCCTGACCAGTCTCGATTTCTCCTCCATTTACAGACACTCCCTGTCCAGTCTCCATTTCTGCTCCATTTACAGATGCTCCCTGACCAGTCTCCATTTCTCCTCCATTTACAGACCCTCCCTGACCACTCATCATTTCTCCTCCATTTGCAGACACTCCCTGACCAGTCTCCATTTCTCCTCCATTTGCAGACACTCCCTGAGCAGTCTCCATTTCTCCTCCATTTACAAATGCTCCCTGACCAGTCTCCATTTACAGACGCTCCCTGACCAGTCTCCATTTCTCTTCACTTACAGATGCTGCCTGACCACTCTCCATTTCTCCTCCATTTACAGACCCTCCCTGACCAGTCATCATTTCCCCTCCATTTACAGACACTCCCTGACCAGTCTCCATTTCTCCTCCATTTACATACGCTCCCTGACCAGTCACCATTTCTCCTCCATTTACAGACGCTTCCTGACCAGTCACCATTTCTCCTCCATTTACAGATGTTCCCTGAGCAGTCACCATTTCTCCTCCATTTACAAATGCTCCCTGACCAGCCACCATTACTCCTTCATTTACAGACGCTCCCTGACCAGTCACCATTTCTCCTCCTTTTACAGACGCTCCCTGACCAGTCTCCATTTCTCTTCACTTACAGATGCTCCCTGACCAGTCACCATTTCACCTCCATTTACAGACCCTCCCTGACCAGTCTCCATTTCTCCTCCATTTACAGACACTCACTGTCCAGTCTCCGTTTCTCCCCCATTTCCAGACACTCCCTGACAAGTCTCCATCTCTCCTCCATTTACAGACGCTCCCTGACCAGTCCCCATTTCTCTTCACTTACAGACGATCCCTGACCAGTCTCCTGTTCTCTTCACTTACAGACGCTCCCTGACCAGTCTCCATTTCTCCTCCATTTACAGACCCTCCCTGACCAGTCATAATTTCTGCTCCATTTGCAGACACTCCCTGACCAGTCTCCATTTCTCCTCCATTTACAGATGCTCCCTGACAATTGTCCATTTCTCCTCCATTTTCAGACGCTCCCTGACCAGTCCCCAGTACACTTCACTTACAGACGCTCCCTGACCAATCTCCATTTCTCCTCCATTTACAGACACTCCCTATCCAGTCTCCATTTCTCCTCCATTTCAAGACACTCCCTGACCAGCCTCCATTTCTCCTCCATTTACAGACGCTCCCTGACCAGATTCCATTTCTCTTCACTTACATACGCTCCCTGACCTGTCTCCATTTCTCCTCCATTTACAGACGCTCCCTGACCAGTCTCCATTACTCCTCCATTTACAGACGCTGCCTGGCCTGTCACCATTCCTTCTCCATTTACAGACGCTCCCTGATGAGTCACTATTTTGCCATCATTTACAGACACTCCCTGACCAGTCTCCATTTCTCCTCCATTTACAAATGCTCCCTGACCAGTCTCCATTCTTCTCCATTTACAGACGCTCCCTGACCAGTCTCCATTTCTCTGCACTTACAGACGCTCCCTGACCAGTCTCCATTTCTCCTCAATTTACAGACGCTCCCTGACCAGTCTTCTTTTCTCCTCCATTTACAGACCCTCCCTGACCAGTCATCATTTCTCCTTCATTTGCAGACACTCCCTGACCAGTCTCCATTTATCCTTCATTTGCAGACACTCCCTGACCAGTCTCCATTTCTCCTCCATTTACAAATGCTCCCTGACCAGTCTCCATTTCTCCTCCATTTACAGACGCTCCCTGACCAGTCTCCATTTCTCTTCACTTAAAGATGCTCCCTGACCAGTCTCCATTTCTCCTCCATTTACAGACCCTCCCGGACCAGTCTCCATTTCTCCTCCATTTACAGACCCTCCCTGAACAGTCATCATTTTCCCTCCATTTGCAGACACTCCCTGACCAGTCTCCACTTCTCCTCCATTTACAGACGCCCCCTGACCAGTCACCATTTCTCCTCCATTTACAGATGCTCCCTGACCAGTCGCCATTTCTCTCCATTTACAGATGCTCCCTGAGCAGTCACCATTTCTCCTCCATTTACAAACGCTCCCTGACCAGCCACCATTTCTCCTTCATTTACAGACTCTCCCTGACCAGTCACCATTTCTCCTCCATTTACAGACGCTCCCTGACCAGTCTCCATTTCTCTTCACTTACAGATGCTCCCTGACCAGTCACCATTTCTCCTCCATTTACAGACCCTCCCTGACCAGTCTCCATTTCTCCTCCATTTACAGACACTCCCTGTCCAGTCTCCATTTCTCTTCACTTACAGACGCTCCCTGACCAGTCTCCAGTTCTCTTCACTTACAGACGCTCCCTGACCAGTCTCCATTTCGCCTCCATTTACAGACGCTCCCTGACCAGTCTCCATTTCTCTTCACTTACAGACGCTCCCTGACCAGTCTCCAGTTTGCTTCACTTACAGACGCACCCTGACCAGTCTCCATTTCTCCTCCATTTACAGACCCTCCCTGACCAGTCATCATTTCTGCTCCATTTGCAGACACTCCTTGACCAGTCTCCATTTCTCCCCCATTTACAGATGCTCCCTGATCTGTCACCACTTCTTCTCCATTTACAGACGCTCCCTGATGAGTCACTATTTCGCCTTCATTTACAGACACTCCCTGACCAGTCTCCATTTCTCCTCCATTTCAAGACACTCCCTGACCAGTCTCCATTTCTCCTCCATTTACAGACGCTCCCTGACCAGATTCCATTTCTCTTCACTTACAGACGCTCCCTGACCAGTCTCCATTTCTCCGCCATTTACAGACACTCCCTGTCCAGTCTCTATTTCTCCTCCATTTAAAGACGCTCCCTGACCAGTCTCCATTTCTCCTCCATTTTCAGACCCCCCTGACCAGTCATCATTTCTCCTCCATTTGCAGACACTCCCTGACCAGTCTCCATTTCTCCTCCATTTGCAGACACTCCCTGACCAGTCTCCATTTCTCCTCCATTTAGAAATGCTCCCTGACCAGTCTCCATTTCTGCTCCATTTACAGATGCTCCCTGACCAGTCTCCATTTCTCTTCACTTACAGATGCTGCCTGACCAGTCTCCATTTCTCCTCCATTTACAGAACCTCCCGGACCAGTCTCCATTTCTCCTCCATTTACAGACCCTCCCTGACCAGTCATCATTTCCCCTCCATTTACAGACACTCCCTGACCAGTCTCCATTTCTCCTCCATTTACAGACGCTCCCTGACCAGTCACCATTTCTCCTCCCTTTACAGACGCTCCCTGACCGGTCTCCATTATTCCTCCATTTACAGACGCTCCCTGACCAGTCTCCATTATTCCTCCATTTACAGACGCTCCCTGACCAGTCTCCATTTCTCATCCATTTACAGATGCTCCCTGACCTGTCACCATTTCTTCTCCATTTACAGACGCTCCCTGATTAGTCACTATTTCGCCTACATTTACAGACACTCCCTGACCAGTCTCCATTTCTACTCCATTTACAAATGCTCCCTGACCAGTCTCCATTTCTCCTCCATTTACAGACGCTCACTGACCAGTCTCCATTTCTCTTCACTTACAGACGCTCCCTGACCAGTCTCCATTTCTCCTCCATTTACAGACCCTCCCTGACCAGTCTCCATTTCTCTTCCATTTGCAGACACTCCCTGACCAGTCTCCATTTCTCCTCCATTTACAGATGCTCCCTGACCAGTCTCCATTTCTCCTCCATTTACAGATGCTCCCTGACCAGTCTCCATTTCTCCTCCATTTACAGACGCTCCCTGACCAGTCTCCATTTCTCTTCACTTACAGATGCTCCCTGACCAGTCTCCATTTCTCCTCCATTTACAGACGCCCCCTGACCAGTCACCATTTCTCCTCCATTTACAGATGCTCCCTGACCAGTCACCATTTCTCCTCCATTTACAGATGCTCCCTGAGCAGTCACCATTTCTCCTCCATTTACAAACGCTCCCTGACCAGCCACCATTTCTCCTTCATTTACAGACGCTCCCTGACCAGTCACCATTTCTCCTCCATTTACAGACGCTCCCTGACCAGTCTCCATTTCTCTTCATTGACAGATGCTCCCTGACGAGTCACCATTTCTCCTCCATTTACAGACCCTCCCTGACCAGTCTCCATTTACAGACACTCCCTGTCCAGTCTCCATTTCTCCACCATTTCCAGACACCCCCTGACCAGTCTCCATTTCTCCTCCATTTACAGACGCTCCCTGACCAGTCTCCATTTCTCTTCACTTACAGAGCTCCCCGACCAGTCTCCAGTTCTCTTCACTTACAGACGCTCCCTGACCAGTCTCCATTTATCCTCCATTTACAGACGCTCCCTGACCAGTCATCATTTCTGCTCCATTTGCAGACACTCCCTGACCAGTCTCCATTTCTCCTCCATTTACAGATGCTCCCTGACCTGTCACCATTTCTTCTAAATTTACAGACGCTCCCTGATGAGTCGCTATTTCGCCTTCATTTACAGACACTCCCTGACCAGTCTCCATTTCTCTTCACTTACAGATGCTCCCTGACCAGTCTCCATTTCTCCCCAATTTACAGACCCTCCCGGACCAGTCTCCATTTCTCCTCCATTTACAGACGCCCCCTGACCAGTCACCATTTCTCCTCCATTTACAGATGCTCCCTGACCAGTCGCCATTTCCCCTCCATTTACAGATGCTCCCTGAGCAGTCTCCATTTCTCCTCCATTTACAAACGCTCCCTGACCAGCCACCTTTTCTCCTTCATTTACAGACGCTCCCTGACCAGTCACCATTTGTCCTCCATTTACAGACGCTCCCTGACCAGTCTCCATTTCTCTTCGCTTACAGATGCTCCCTGAAGAGTCACCATTTCTCCTCCATTTACAGACGCTCCCTGACCAGTCATCATTTCTGCTCCATTTGCAGACACTCCCTGACCAGTCTCCATTTCTCCTCCATTTACAGATGCTCCCTGACCTGTCACCATTTCTTCTAAATTTACAGACGCTCCCTGATGAGTCGCTATTTCGCCTTCATTTACAGACACTCCCTGACCAGTCTCCATTTCTCTTCACTTACAGATGCTCCCTGACCAGTCTCCATTTCTCCCCAATTTACAGACCCTCCCGGTCCAGTCTCCATTTCTCCTCCATTTACAGACGCCCCCTGACCAGTCACCATTTCTCCTCCATTTACAGATGCTCCCTGACCAGTCGCCATTTCCCCTCCATTTACAGATGCTCCCTGAGCAGTCTCCATTTCTCCTCCATTTACAAACGCTCCCTGACCAGCCACCTTTTCTCCTTCATTTACAGACGCTCCCTGACCAGTCACCATTTGTCCTCCATTTACAGACGCTCCCTGACCAGTCTCCATTTCTCTTCGCTTACAGATGCTCCCTGAAGAGTCACCATTTCTCCTCCATTTACAGACGCTCCCTGACCAGTCTCCATTTCTCCTCCATTTACAGACCCTCCCTGACCAGTCATCATTTCTGCTCCATTTGCAGACACTCCTTGACCAGTCTCCATTTCTCCCCCATTTACAGATGCTCCCTGATCTGTCACCATTTCTTCTCCATTTACAGACGCTCCCTGATGAGTCACTATTTCGCCTTCATTTACAGACACTCCCTGACCAGTCTCCATTTCTCCTCCATTTACAGATGCTCCCTGACAAGTCTCCATTTCTCCTTCATTTTCAGACGCTCCCTGACCTGTCCCCAGTTCTCTTCACTTACACACGCACCCTGACCAATCACCATTTCTCCTCCATTTACAGACACTCCCTATCCAGTCTCCATTTCTCCTCCATTTCAAGACACTCCCTGACCAGTCTCCATTTCTCCTCCATTTACAGACGCTCCCTGACCAGATTCCATTTCTCTTCACTTACAGACGCTCCCTGACCAGTCTCTATTTCTCCGCCATTTACAGACACTCCCTGTCCAGTCTCTATTTCTCCTCCATTTAAAGATGCTCCCTGACCAGTCTCCATTTCTCCTCCATTTTCAGACCCCACTGACCAGTCATCATTTCTCCTCCATTTGCAGACACTCCCTGACCAGTCTCCATTTCTCCTCCATTTGCAGACACTCCCTGACAAGTCTCCATTTCTCCTCCATTTAGAAATGCTCCCTGACCAGTCTCCATTTCTGCTCCATTTACAGATGCTCCCTGACCGGTCTCCATTTCTCTTCACTTACAGATGCTGCCTGACCAGTCTCCATTTCTCCTCCATTTACAGAACCTCCCGGACCAGTCTCCATTTCTCCTCCATTTACAGACCCTCCCTGACCAGTCATCATTTCCCCTCCATTTACAGACACTCCCTGACCAGTCTCCATTTCTCCTCCATTTACAGACGCTCCCTGACCAGTCACCATTTCTCCTCCCTTTACAGACGCTCCCTGACCGGTCTCCATTATTCCTCCATTTACAGACGCTCCCTGACCAGTCTCCATTATTCCTCCATTTACAGACGCTCCCTGACCAGTCTCCATTTCTCATCCATTTACAGATGCTCCCTGACCTGTCACCATTTCTTCTCCATTTACAGACGCTCCCTGATTAGTCACTATTTCGCCTACATTTACAGACACTCCCTGACCAGTCTCCATTTCTACTCCATTTACAAATGCTCCCTGACCAGTCTCCATTTCTCCTCCATTTACAGACGCTCACTGACCAGTCTCCATTTCTCTTCACTTACAGACGCTCCCTGACCAGTCTCCATTTCTCCTCCATTTACAGACCCTCCCTGACCAGTCTCCATTTCTCTTCCATTTGCAGACACTCCCTGACCAGTCTCCATTTCTCCTCCATTTACAGATGCTCCCTGACCAGTCTCCATTTCTCCTCCATTTACAGATGCTCCCTGACCAGTCTCCATTTCTCCTCCATTTACAGACGCTCCCTGACCAGTCTCCATTTCTCTTCACTTACAGATGCTCCCTGACCAGTCTCCATTTCTCCTCCATTTACAGACGCCCCCTGACCAGTCACCATTTCTCCTCCATTTACAGATGCTCCCTGACCAGTCACCATTTCTCCTCCATTTACAGATGCTCCCTGAGCAGTCACCATTTCTCCTCCATTTACAAACGCTCCCTGACCAGCCACCATTTCTCCTTCATTTACAGACGCTCCCTGACCAGTCACCATTTCTCCTCCATTTACAGACGCTCCCTGACCAGTCTCCATTTCTCTTCATTGACAGATGCTCCCTGACGAGTCAACATTTCTCCTCCATTTACAGACCCTCCCTGACCAGTCTCCATTTACAGACACTCCCTGTCCAGTCTCCATTTCTCCACCATTTCCAGACACTCCCTGACCAGTCTCCATTTCTCCTCCATTTACAGACGCTCCCTGACCAGTCTCCATTTCTCTTCACTTACAGAGCTCCCCGACCAGTCTCCAGTTCTCTTCACTTACAGACGCTCCCTGACCAGTCTCCATTTATCCTCCATTTACAGACGCGCCCTGACCAGTCATCATTTCTGCTCCATTTGCAGACACTCCCTGACCAGTCTCCATTTCTCCTCCATTTACAGATGCTCCCTGACCTGTCACCATTTCTTCTAAATTTACAGACGCTCCCTGATGAGTCGCTATTTCGCCTTCATTTACAGACACTCCCTGACCAGTCTCCATTTCTCTTCACTTACAGATGCTCCCTGACCAGTCTCCATTTCTCCCCAATTTACAGACCCTCCCTGACCAGTCTCCATTTCTCCTCCATTTACAGATGCTCCCTGACAAGTCTGCATTTCTCCTTCATTTTCAGACGCTCCCTGACCAGTCCCCAGTACTCTTCACTTACACACGCTCCCTGACCAATCTCCATTTCGCCTCCATTTACAGACACTCCCTATCCAGTCTCCATTTCTCCTCCATTTCAAGACACTCCCTGACCAGTCTCCATTTCTCCTCCATTTACAGACGCCCCCTGACCAGATTCCATTTCTCTTCACTTACAGACGCTTCCTGACCAGTCTCCATTTCTCCTCCATTTACAGACCCTCCCTGACCAGTCATCATTTCTGCTCCATTTGCAGACACTCCCTGACCAGTCTCCATTTCTCCTCCACTTACAGACGCTCCCTGACCTGTCACCATTTCTCCTCCATTTACAGACGCTCCCTGACAAGTCTCCATTTCTCCTCCATTTACAGACGCTCCCTGACCAGTCTCCATTTCTCCTCTTTTTACAGACGCTCCCTGACAAGTCTCCATTTCTCCTCCATTTACAGATGCTCCCTGACCAGTCTCCATTTCTCCTCCATTTACAGACCCTTCCTGACAAGTCTCCATTTCTCCTCCGTTTACAGACGCTCCCTGACCAGTCACCATTTCTCCTTCATTTACAGACGCTCCCTGACCAGTCTCCATTTCTCTTCACTTACAGATGCTCCCTGATGAGTCACTATTTTGCCTTCATTTACAGACACTCCCTGACCAGTCTCCATTTCTCCTCCATTTTCAAATGCTCCCTGACCAGTCTCCATATCTCCTCCATTTACAGATGCTCCCCGATGAGTCACTATTTTGCCTTCATTTACAGACACTCCCTGACCAGTCTCCATTTCTCCTCCATTTTCAAATGCTCCCTGACCAGTCTCCATTTCTCCTCCATTAACAGACGCTCCGTGACCAGTCTCCATTTCTCTTCACTTACAGACGCTCCCTGACCAGAGTCCATTTCTCCTCCATTCACAGACGCTCCCTGATCAGTCTCCATTTCTCCTCCATTTACAGACCCCCCCTGACCAGTCATCATTTCCCCTCCATTTGCAGACACTCCCTGACCAGTCTCCATTTCTCCGCCATTTACAGACACTCCCTGACCAGTCACCATTTCTCCTCCATTTACAGACGCTCCCTGAACAGTCGCCGTTTCTCCTCCATTTACAGATGCTCCCTGAGCAGTCACCATTTCTCCTCCATTTACAAACGCTCCCTGACCAGCCACCTTTTCTCCTTCATTTACAGACGCTCCCTGACCAGTCACCATTTCTCCTCCATTTACAGACGCTCCCTGACCAGGCTCCATTTCTCTTCACTTACAGATGCTCCCTGACCAGTCACCATTTCTCCTCCATTTACAGACCCTCGCTGACCAGTCTCCATTTCTCCTCCATTTACAGACACTCCCTGTCCAGTCTCCATTTCTCCTCCATTTCCAGACACTCCCTGACCAGTCTCCATTTCTCCTCCATTTACAGACGCTCCCTTACCAGTCCCCATTTCTCTTCACTTATAGACGCCCCCTGACCAGTCTCCAGTTCTCTTCACTTACAGACGCTCCCTGACCAGTCATCATATCTGCTCCATTTGCAGGCACTCCCTGACCAGTCTACATTTCTCCTCCATTTACAGATGCTCCCTGACCTGTCACCATTTCTTCTCCATTTACAGACGCTCCCTGATGGGTCACTATTTCGCCTTCATTTACAGACACTCCCTGACCAGTCTCCATTTCTCCTCCATTTACAGATGCTCCCTGATAAGTCTCCATTTCTCCTTCATTTTCAGACGCTCCCTGACCAGTCCCCAGTTCTCTTCACTTACACACGCTCCCTGACCAATCTCCATTTCTCCTCCATTTACAGACACTCCCTGACCAGTCTCCTTTTCTCCTCCATTTACAGACGCTCCCTGACCAGATTCCATTTCTCTTCACTTACAGACGCTCCCTGACCAGTCTCCATTTCTCCTCCATTTACTGACCCGCCCTGACCAGTCATCATTTCTCCTCCATTTGCAGACACTCCCTGACCAGTCTCCATTTCTCCTCCATTTTCAGATGCTCCCTGAGCTGTCACCATTTCTCCTCCATTTACAGACGCTCCCTGACAAGTCGCCATTTCTCCTCCATTTACAGACGCTCCCTGACCAGTCTCCATTTCTCCTCCATTTACAGACGCTCCCTGACAAGTCTCCATTTCTCCTCCATTTACAGACGCTCCCTGACCAGTCTCCGTTTCTCCTCCATTTACAGACCCTTCCTGACCAGTCTCCATTTCTCCTCCATTTACAGACGCTCCCTGACCAGTCTCCATTTCACCTCCATTTCCGGACACTCCCTGACCAGTCTCCATTTCTCCTCCATTTGCAGACGCTCCCTGACCAGTCTCCATTTCTCTTCACTTACAAACGCTCACTGATCAGTCTCCATTTCACCTCCATTTAGAGATGCTCCCTGACCAGTCTCCATTTCTTCTCCATTTACAGATGCTCCCTGATGAGTTACTATTTTGCCTTCATTTATCGACACTCCCTGACCAGTCTCCATTTCTCCTCCATTTACAAATGCTCCCTGACCAGTCTCCATTTCTCCTCCATTTACAGACGCTCCCTGACCAGTCTCCATTTCTCTTCACTTACAGACGCTCCCTGACCAGTCTCCATTTCTTCTCCATTTACAGACGCTCCCTGACCAGTCTCCATTTCTCCTCCATTTACAGACCCTCCCTGACCAGTCATCATTTCTCCTCCATTTGCAGACACTCCCTGACCAGTCTCCGTTTCTCCTCCTCTTGCAGACACTCCCTGACCGGTCTCCATTTCTCCTCCATTTACAAACGCTCCCTGACCAGTCTCCATTTCTCCTCCATTTACAGACGCTCCCTGACAAGTCTCCATTTCTCCTCCATTTACAGACGCTCCCTGACCAGTCTCCGTTTCTCCTCCATTTACAGACCCTTCCTGACCAGTCTCCATTTCTCCTCCATTTACAGACGCTCCCTGACCAGTCTCCATTTCACCTCCATTTCCGGACACTCCCTGACCAGTCTCCATTTCTCCTCCATTTGCAGACGCTCCCTGACCAGTCTCCATTTCTCTTCACTTACAAACGCTCACTGATCAGTCTCCATTTCACCTCCATTTACAGATGCTCCCTGACCAGTCTCCATTTCTTCTCCATTTACAGATGCTCCCTGATGAGTTACTATTTTGCCTTCATTTATCGACACTCCCTGACCAGTCTCCATTTCTCCTCCATTTACAAATGCTCCCTGACCAGTCTCCATTTCTCCTCCATTTACAGACGCTCCCTGACCAGTCTCCATTTCTCTTCACTTACAGACGCTCCCTGACCAGTCTCCATTTCTTCTCCATTTACAGACGCTCCCTGACCAGTCTCCATTTCTCCTCCATTTACAGACCCTCCCTGACCAGTCATCATTTCTCCTCCATTTGCAGACACTCCCTGACCAGTCTCCGTTTCTCCTCCTCTTGCAGACACTCCCTGACCGATCTCCATTTCTCCTCCATTTACAAATGCTCCCTGACCAGTCTCCATTTCTCCTCCATTTGCAGACACTCCCTGACCAGTCTCCATTTCTCCTCCATTTGCAGACACTCCCTGACCAGTCTCCATTTCTCCTCCATTTAGAAATGCTCCCTGACCAGACTCCATTTCTGCTCCATTTACAGATGCTCCCTGACCAGTCTCCATTTCTCTTCACTTACAGATGCTGCCTGACCAGTCTCCATTTCTCCTCCATTTACAGAACCTCCCATGACCAGTCTCCATTTCTCCTCCATTTACAGACCCTCCCTGACCAGTCATCATTTCCCCTCCATTTACAGACACTCCCTGACCAGTCTCCATTTCTCCTCCATTTACAGACGCTCCCTGACCAGTCACCATTTCTCCTCCCTTTACAGACGCTCCCTGACCGGTCTCCATTATTCCTCCATTTACAGACGCTCCCTGACCAGTCTCCATTATTCCTCCATTTACAGACGCTCCCTGACCAGTCTCCATTTCTCATCCATTTACAGGTGCTCCCTGACCTGTCAACATTTCTTCTCCATTTACAGACGCTCCCTGATTAGTCACTATTTCGCCTACATTTACAGACACTCCCTGACCAGTCTCCATTTCTACTCCATTTACAAATGCTCCCTGACCAGTCTCCATTTCTCCTCCATTTACAGACGCTCACTGACCAGTCTCCATTTCTCTTCACTTACAGACGCTCCCTGACCAGTCTCCATTTCTCCTCCATTTACAGACCCTCCCTGACCAGTCTCCATTTCTCTTCCATTTGCAGACACTCCCTGACCAGTCTCCATTTCTCCTCCATTTACAGATGCTCCCTGACCAGTCTCCATTTCTCCTCCATTTACAGATGCTCCCTGACCAGTCTCCATTTCTCCTCCATTTACAGACTCTCCCTGACCAGTCTCCATTTCTCTTCACTTACAGATGCTCCCTGACCAGTCTCCATTTCTCCTCCATTTACAGACGCCCCCTGACCAGTCACCATTTCTCCTCCATTTACAGATGCTCCCTGACCAGTCACCATTTCTCCTCCATTTACAGATGCTCCCTGAGCAGTCACCATTTCTCCTCCATTTACAAACGCTCCCTGACCAGCCACCATTTCTCCTTCATTTACAGACGCTCCCTGACCAGTCACCATTTCTCCTCCATTTACAGACGCTCCCTGACCAGTCTCCATTTCTCTTCATTGACAGATGCTCCCTGACGAGTCAACATTTCTCCTCCATTTACAGACCCTCCCTGACCAGTCTCCATTTACAGACACTCCCTGTCCAGTCTCCATTTCTCCACCATTTCCAGACACTCCCTGACCAGTCTCCATTTCTCCTCCATTTACAGACGCTCCCTGACCAGTCTCCATTTCTCTTCACTTACAGAGCTCCCCGACCAGTCTCCAGTTCTCTTCACTTACAGACGCTCCCTGACCAGTCTCCATTTATCCTCCATTTACAGACGCTCCCTGACCAGTCATCATTTCTGCTCCATTTGCAGACACTCCCTGACCAGTCTCCATTTCTCCTCCATTTACAGATGCTCCCTGACCTGTCACCATTTCTTCTAAATTTACAGACGCTCCCTGATGAGTCGCTATTTCGCCTTCATTTACAGACACTCCCTGACCAGTCTCCATTTCTCTTCACTTACAGATGCTCCCTGACCAGTCTCCATTTCTCCCCAATTTACAGACCCTCCCGGACCAGTCTCCATTTCTCCTCCTTTTACAGACGCCCCCTGACCAGTCACCATTTCTCCTCCATTTACAGATGCTCCCTGACCAGTCGCCATTTCCCCTCCATTTACAGATGCTCCCTGAGCAGTCTCCATTTCTCCTCCATTTACAAACGCTCCCTGACCAGCCACCTTTTCTCCTTCATTTACAGACGCTCCCTGACCAGTCACCATTTGTCCTCCATTTACAGACGCTCCCTGACCAGTCTCCATTTCTCTTCGCTTACAGATGCTCCCTGAAGAGTCACCATTTCTCCTCCATTTACAGACGCTCCCTGACCAGTCGCCATTTCCCCTCCATTTACAGACCCTCCCTGACCAGTCTCCATTTCTCCTCCATTTACAGACACTCCCTGTCCAGTCTCCATTTCTCCACCATTTCCAGACGCTCCCTGACAAGTCATCATTTCTGCTCCATTTGCAGACACTCCCTGACCAGTCTCCGTTTCTCCTCCTCTTGCAGACACTCCCTGACCAGTCTCCATTTCTCCTCCATTTACAAATGCTCCCTGACCAGTCTCCATTTCTCCTCCATTTACAGACGCTCCCTGACCAGTCGCCATTTCTCTTCACTTACAGATGCTGCCTGACCAGTCTCCATTTCTCCTCCATTTACAAACCCTCCCGGACCAGTCTCCATTTCTCCTCCATTTACAGACCCTCCCTGACCAGTCATCATTTCCCCTCCATTTACAGACACTCCCTGACCAGCCTCCATTTCTCCTCCATTTACAGACGCTCCCTGACCAGTCACCATTTCTCCTCCATTTACAGACGCTCCCTGACCAGTCGCCATTTCTCCTCCATTTACAGATGCTCCCTGAGCAGTCACCATTTCTGCTCCATTTACAAATGCTCCCTGACCAGCCACCATTACTCCTTCATTTACAGACACTCCCTGACCAGTCTCCATTTCTCCTCCATTTACAAATGCTCCCTGACCAGTCTCCATTTCTCCTCCATTTACAGACGCTCCCTGACCAGTCTCCATTTCTCTTCACTTACAGACGCTCCCTGACCAGTCTCCATTTCTCCTCCATTTACAGACCCTCCCTGACCAGTCATCATTTCTCCTCCATTTGCAGACACTCCCTGACCAGTCTCCGTTTCTCCTCCTCTTGCAGACACTCCCTGACCGATCTCCATTTCTCCTCCATTTACAAATGCTCCCTGACCAGTCTCCATTTCTCCTCCATTTGCAGACACTCCCTGACCAGTCTCCATTTCTCCTCCATTTGCAGACACTCCCTGACCAGTCTCCATTTCTCCTCCATTTAGAAATGCTCCCTGACCAGACTCCATTTCTGCTCCATTTACAGATGCTCCCTGACCAGTCTCCATTTCTCTTCACTTACAGATGCTGCCTGACCAGTCTCCATTTCTCCTCCATTTACAGAACCTCCCATGACCAGTCTCCATTTCTCCTCCATTTACAGACCCTCCCTGACCAGTCATCATTTCCCCTCCATTTACAGACACTCCCTGACCAGTCTCCATTTCTCCTCCATTTACAGACGCTCCCTGACCAGTCACCATTTCTCCTCCCTTTACAGACGCTCCCTGACCGGTCTCCATTATTCCTCCATTTACAGACGCTCCCTGACCAGTCTCCATTATTCCTCCATTTACAGACGCTCCCTGACCAGTCTCCATTTCTCATCCATTTACAGATGCTCCCTGACCTGTCAACATTTCTTCTCCATTTACAGACGCTCCCTGATTAGTCACTATTTCGCCTACATTTACAGACACTCCCTGACCAGTCTCCATTTCTACTCCATTTACAAATGCTCCCTGACCAGTCTCCATTTCTCCTCCATTTACAGACGCTCACTGACCAGTCTCCATTTCTCTTCACTTACAGACGCTCCCTGACCAGTCTCCATTTCTCCTCCATTTACAGACCCTCCCTGACCAGTCTCCATTTCTCTTCCATTTGCAGACACTCCCTGACCAGTCTCCATTTCTCCTCCATTTACAGATGCTCCCTGACCAGTCTCCATTTCTCCTCCATTTACAGATGCTCCCTGACCAGTCTCCATTTCTCCTCCATTTACAGACGCTCCCTGACCAGTCTCCATTTCTCTTCACTTACAGATGCTCCCTGACCAGTCTCCATTTCTCCTCCATTTACAGACGCCCCCTGACCAGTCACCATTTCTCCTCCATTTACAGATGCTCCCTGACCAGTCACCATTTCTCCTCCATTTACAGATGCTCCCTGAGCAGTCACCATTTCTCCTCCATTTACAAACGCTCCCTGACCAGCCACCATTTCTCCTTCATTTACAGACGCTCCCTGACCAGTCACCATTTCTCCTCCATTTACAGACGCTCCCTGACCAGTCTCCATTTCTCTTCATTGACAGATGCTCCCTGACGAGTCAACATTTCTCCTCCATTTACAGACCCTCCCTGACCAGTCTCCATTTACAGACACTCCCTGTCCAGTCTCCATTTCTCCACCATTTCCAGACACTCCCTGACCAGTCTCCATTTCTCCTCCATTTACAGACGCTCCCTGACCAGTCTCCATTTCTCTTCACTTACAGAGCTCCCCGACCAGTCTCCAGTTCTCTTCACTTACAGACGCTCCCTGACCAGTCTCCATTTATCCTCCATTTACAGACGCTCCCTGACCAGTCATCATTTCTGCTCCATTTGCAGACACTCCCTGACCAGTCTCCATTTCTCCTCCATTTACAGATGCTCCCTGACCTGTCACCATTTCTTCTAAATTTACAGACGCTCCCTGATGAGTCGCTATTTCGCCTTCATTTACAGACACTCCCTGACCAGTCTCCATTTCTCTTCACTTACAGATGCTCCCTGACCAGTCTCCATTTCTCCCCAATTTACAGACCCTCCCGGACCAGTCTCCATTTCTCCTCCTTTTACAGACGCCCCCTGACCAGTCACCATTTCTCCTCCATTTACAGATGCTCCCTGACCAGTCGCCATTTCCCCTCCATTTACAGATGCTCCCTGAGCAGTCTCCATTTCTCCTCCATTTACAAACGCTCCCTGACCAGCCACCTTTTCTCCTTCATTTACAGACGCTCCCTGACCAGTCACCATTTGTCCTCCATTTACAGACGCTCCCTGACCAGTCTCCATTTCTCTTCGCTTACAGATGCTCCCTGAAGAGTCACCATTTCTCCTCCATTTACAGACGCTCCCTGACCAGTCGCCATTTCCCCTCCATTTACAGACCCTCCCTGACCAGTCTCCATTTCTCCTCCATTTACAGACACTCCCTGTCCAGTCTCCATTTCTCCACCATTTCCAGACGCTCCCTGACAAGTCATCATTTCTGCTCCATTTGCAGACACTCCCTGACCAGTCTCCGTTTCTCCTCCTCTTGCAGACACTCCCTGACCAGTCTCCATTTCTCCTCCATTTACAAATGCTCCCTGACCAGTCTCCATTTCTCCTCCATTTACAGACGCTCCCTGACCAGTCGCCATTTCTCTTCACTTACAGATGCTGCCTGACCAGTCTCCATTTCTCCTCCATTTACAAACCCTCCCGGACCAGTCTCCATTTCTCCTCCATTTACAGACCCTCCCTGACCAGTCATCATTTCCCCTCCATTTACAGACACTCCCTGACCAGCCTCCATTTCTCCTCCATTTACAGACGCTCCCTGACCAGTCACCATTTCTCCTCCATTTACAGACGCTCCCTGACCAGTCGCCATTTCTCCTCCATTTACAGATGCTCCCTGAGCAGTCACCATTTCTGCTCCATTTACAAATGCTCCCTGACCAGCCACCATTACTCCTTCATTTACAGACGCTCCCTGACCAGTCACCAATTCTCCTCCATTTACAGACACTCCCTGACAGGTCTCCATTTCTCTTCACTTACACATGCTCCCTGACCAGTCACCATTTCACCTCCATTTACAGACCCTCCCTGACCAGTCTCCATTTCTCCTCCATTTACAGACACTCCCTGTCCAGTCTCCATTTCTCCTCCATTTCCAGACACTCCCTGACAAGTCACCATTTCTCCTCCATTTACAGACGCTCCCTGACCAGTCTCCATTTCTCTTCACTTACAGATGCTCCCTGACCAGTCACCATTTCACCTCCATTTACAGACCCTCCCTGACCAGTCTCTATTTCTCCTCCATTTACAGACACTCCCTGTCCAGTCTCCATTTCTGCTCCATTTACAGATGCTCCCTGACCAGTCTCCATTTCTCCTCCATTTACAGACCCTCCCTGACCACTCATCATTTCTCCTCCATTTGCAGACACTCCCTGACCAGTCTCCATTTCTCCTCCATTTGCAGACACTCCCTGACCAGTCTCCATTTCTCCTCCATTTACAAATGCTCCCTGACCAGTCTCCATTTCTCCTCCATTTACAGACGCTCCCTGACCAGTCTCCATTTCTCTTCACTTACAGATGCTGCCTGACCACTCTCCATTTCTCCTCCATTTACAGACCCTCCCTGACCAGTCATCATTTCCCCTCCATTTACAGACACTCCCTGACCAGTCTCCATTTCTCCTCCATTTACAGACGCTCCCTGACCAGTCACCATTTCTCCTCCATTTACAGACGCTTCCTGACCAGTCGCCATTTCTCCTCCATTTACAGATGCTCCCTGAGCAGTCACCATTTCTCCTCCATTTACAAATGCTCCCTGACCAGCCACCATTACTCCTTCATTTACAGACGCTCCCTGACCAGTCACCATTTCTCCTCCTTTTACAGACGCTCCCTGACCAGTCTCCATTTCTCTTCACTTACAGATGCTCCCTGACCAGTCACCATTTCACCTCCATTTACAGACCCTCCCTGACCAGTCTCCATTTCTCCTCCATTTACAGACACTCACTGTCCAGTCTCCGTTTCTCCCCCATTTCCAGACACTCC
The DNA here is from genome assembly GCF_052327205.1 of Somniosus microcephalus. Lineage (NCBI taxonomy): Eukaryota > Metazoa > Chordata > Chondrichthyes > Squaliformes > Somniosidae > Somniosus > Somniosus microcephalus. The sequence goes on from NC_140990.1 coordinate 79,172,849, forward strand.
CTGACAAGTCTCCATTTCTCCTCCATTTACAGACGCTCCCTGACCAGTCCCCATTTCTCTTCACTTACAGACGATCCCTGACCAGTCTCCTGTTCTCTTCACTTACAGACGCTCCCTGACCAGTCTCCATTTCTCCTCCATTTACAGACCCTCCCTGACCAGTCATAATTTCTGCTCCATTTGCAGACACTCCCTGACCAGTCTCCATTTCTCCTCCATTTACAGATGCTCCCTGACAATTGTCCATTTCTCCTCCATTTTCAGACGCTCCCTGACCAGTCCCCAGTACACTTCACTTACAGACGCTCCCTGACCAATCTCCATTTCTCCTCCATTTACAGACACTCCCTATCCAGTCTCCATTTCTCCTCCATTTCAAGACACTCCCTGACCAGCCTCCATTTCTCCTCCATTTACAGACGCTCCCTGACCAGTCTCCATTACTCCTCCATTTACAGACGCTGCCTGGCCTGTCACCATTCCTTCTCCATTTACAGACGCTCCCTGATGAGTCACTATTTTGCCATCATTTACAGACACTCCCTGACCAGTCTCCATTTCTCCTCCATTTACAAATGCTCCCTGACCAGTCTCCATTTCTCCTCCATTTACAGACGCTCCCTGACCAGTCTCCATTTCTCTGCACTTACAGACGCTCCCTGACCAGTCTCCATTTCTCCTCAATTTACAGACGCTCCCTGACCAGTCTTCTTTTCTCCTCCATTTACAGACCCTCCCTGACCAGTCATCATTTCTCCTTCATTTGCAGACACTCCCTGACCAGTCTCCATTTATCCTCCATTTGCAGACACTCCCTGACCAGTCTCCATTTCTCCTCCATTTACAAATGCTCCCTGACCAGTCTCCATTTCTCCTCCATTTACAGACGCTCCCTGACCAGTCTCCATTTCTCTTCACTTAAAGATGCTCCCTGACCAGTCTCCATTTCTCCTCCATTTACAGACCCTCCCGGACCAGTCTCCATTTCTACTCCATTTACAGACCCTCCCTGAACAGTCATCATTTTCCCTCCATTTGCAGACACTCCCTGACCAGTCTCCACTTCTCCTCCATTTACAGACGCCCCCTGACCAGTCACCATTTCTCCTCCATTTACAGATGCTCCCTGACCAGTCGCCATTTCTCTCCATTTACAGATGCTCCCTGAGCAGTCACCATTTCTCCTCCATTTACAAACGCTCCCTGACCAGCCACCATTTCTCCTTCATTTACAGACTCTCCCTGACTAGTCACCATTTCTCCTCCATTTACAGACGCTCCCTGAACAGTCTCCATTTCTCTTCACTTACAGGTGCTCCCTGACCAGTCACCATTTCTCCTCCATTTACAGACCCTCCCTGACCAGTCTCCATTTCTCCTCCATTTACAGACACTCCCTGTCCAGTCTCCATTTCTCTTCACTTACAGACGCTCCCTGACCAGTCTCCAGTTCTCTTCACTTACAGATGCTCCCTGACCAGTCTCCATTTCGCCTCCATTTACAGATGCTCCCTGACCAGTCTCCATTTCTCTTCACTTACAGACGCTCCCTGACCAGTCTCCAGTTTGCTTCACTTACAGACGCTCCCTGACCAGTCTCCATTTCTCCTCCATTTACAGACCCTCCCTGACCAGTCATCATTTCTGCCCCATTTGCAGACACTCCCTGACCAGTCTCCATTTCTCCCCTATTTACAGATGCTCCCTGATCTGTCACCATTTCTTCTCCATTTACAGACGCTCCCTGATGAGTCACTATTTCGCCTTCATTTACAGACACTCCCTGACCAGTCTCCATTTCTCCTCCATTTACAGATGCTCCCTGACAAGTCTCCATTTCTCCTTCATTTTCAGACGCTCCCTGACCAGTCCCCAGTTCTCTTCACTTACACACGCACCCTGACCAATCACCATTTCTCCTCCATTTACAGACACTCCCTATCCAGTCTCCATTTCTCCTCCATTTCAAGACACTCCCTGACCAGTCTCCATTTCTCCTCCATTTACAGACGCTCCCTGACCAGATTCCATTTCTCTTCACTTACAGACGCTCCCTGACCAGTCTCCATTTCTCCTCCATTTACAGACCCTCCCTGACCAGTCATCATTTCTCCTCCATTTGCAGACACTCCCTGACCAGTCTCCATTTCTCCTCCATTTACAGATGCTCCCTGACCTGTCACCATTTATCCTCCATTTACAGAAGCTCCCTGACAAGTCTCCATTTCTCCTCCATTTACAGACGCTCCCTGACCATTCTCCATTTCTCCTCCATTTACAGACGCTCCCTGAAAAGTCTCCATTTCTCCTCCATTTACAGACGCTCCCTGACCAGTCTCCATTTCTCCTCCATTTACAGACCCTTCCTGACCAGTCTCCATTTCTCCTCCATTTACAGATGCTCCCTGACCAGTCACCATTTCTCCTCCATTTACAGACGCTCCCTCACCAGTCTCCATTTCTCTTCACTTACAGATGCTCCCTGACCAGTCACCATTTCTCCTCCATTTACAGACCCTCCCTGACCAGTCTCCATTGCTCCTCCATTTACAGATGCTCTCTGACCTGTCCCCATTTCTTCTCCATTTACAGATGCTCCCTGATGAGTCACCATTTCTCCTCCATTTACAAACGCTCCCTGACCAGCCACCATTTCTCCTACATTTACAGACTCTCCCTGACCAGTCACCATTTCTCCTCCATTTACAGACGCTCCCTGACCAGTCTCCATTTCTCTTCACTTACAGATGCTCCCTGACCAGTCACCATTTCTCCTCCATTTACAGACCCTCCCTGACCAGTCTCCATTTCTCCTCCATTTACAGACACTCCCTGTCCAGTCTCCATTTCTCTTCACTTACAGACGCTCCCTGACCAGTCTCCAGTTCTCTTCACTTACAGACGCTCCCTGACCAGTCTCCATTTCGCCTCCATTTACAGACGCTCCCTGACCAGTCTCCATTTCTCTTCACTTACAGACACTCCCTGACCAGTCTCCAGTTTGCTTCACTTACAGACGCTCCCTGACCAGTCTCCATTTCTCCTCCATTTACAGACCCTCCCTGACCAGTCATCATTTCTGCCCCATTTGCAGACACTCCCTGACCAGTCTCCATTTCTCCCCCATTTACAGATGCTCCCTGATCTGTCACCATTTCTTCTCCATTTACAGACGCTCCCTGATGAGTCACTATTTCGCCTTCATTTACAGACACTCCCTGACCAGTCTCCATTTCTCCTCCATTTACAGATGCTCCCTGACAAGTCTCCATTTCTCCTTCATTTTCAGACGCTCCCTGACCAGTCCCCAGTTCTCTTCACTTACACACGCACCCTGACCAATCACCATTTCTCCTCCATTTACAGACACTCCCTATCCAGTCTCCATTTCTCCTCCATTTCAAGACACTCCCTGACCAGTCTCCATTTCTCCTCCATTTACAGACGCTCCCTGACCAGATTCCATTTCTCTTCACTTACAGACGCTCCCTGACCAGTCTCCATTTCTCCTCCTTTTACAGACGCTCCCTGACCAGTCTCCATTTCTCCTCCATTTACAGACCCTCCCTGACCAGTCATCATTTCCCCTCCATTTGCAGACACTCCCTGACCAGTCTCCATTTCTCCTCCATTTACAGACGCTCCCTGAACAGTCGCCATTTCTCCTCCATTTACAGATGCTCCCTGAGCAGTCACCATTTCGCCTCCATTTACAAAAGCTCCCTGACCAGCCACCATTTCTCCTTCATTTACAGACGCTCCCTGACCAGTCACCATTTCTCCTCCATTTACAGATGCTCCCTGACCAGTCTCCATTTCTCTTCACTTACAGACGCTCCCTGACCTGTCACCATTTATCCTCCATTTACAGAAGCTCCCTGACAAGTCTCCATTTCTCCTCCATTTACAGACGCTCCCTGACCAGTCTCCATTTCTCCTCCATTTACAGACGCTCCCTGAAAAGTCTCCATTTCTCCTCCATTTACAGACGCTCCCTGACCAGTCTCCATTTCTCCTCCATTTACAGACCCTTCCTAACCAGTCTCCATTTCTCCTCCATTTACAGATGCTCCCTGACCAGTCACCATTTCTCCTCCATTTACAGACGCTCCCTGACCAGTCTCCATTTCTCTTCACTTACAGATGCTCCCTGACCAGTCACCATTTCTCCTCCATTTACAGACCCTCCCTGACCAGTCTCCATTGCTCCTCCATTTACAGATGCTCTCTGACCTGTCCCCATTTCTTCTCCATTTACAGATGCTCCCTGATGAGTCACTATTTTGCCTTCATTTACAGACACTCCCTGACCAGTCTCCATTTCTCCTCCATTTACAAATGCTCCCTGACCGGTCTCCATTTCTCCTCCATTTACAAACTCTCCCTGACCAGTCTCCATTAATCTTCACTTACAGGCGCTCCCTGACCAGTCTCCATTTCTCCTCCTTTTACAGATGCTCCCTGACCAGTCTCCATTTCTCCTCCATTTACAGACCCTCCCTGACCAGTCATCATTTCCCCTCCATTTGCAGACACTCCCTGACCAGTCTCCATTTCTCCTCCATTTACAGACGCTCCCTGACCAGTCACCATTTCTCCTCCATTTACAGACGCTCCCTGAACAGTCGCCATTTCTCCTCCATTTACAGATGCTCCCTGAGCAGTCACCATTTCGCCTCCATTTACAAAAGCTCCCTGACCAGCCACCATTTCTCCTTCATTTACAGACGCTCCCTGACCAGTCACCATTTCTCCTCCATTTACAGACGCTCCCTGAACAGTCGCCATTTCTCCTCCATTTACAGATGCTCCCTGAGCAGTCACCATTTCGCCTCCATTTACAAAAGCTCCCTGACCAGCCACCATTTCTCCTTCATTTACAGACGCTCCCTGACCAGTCACCATTTCTCCTCCATTTACAGATGCTCCCTGACCAGTCTCCATTTCTCTTCACTTACAGACGCTCCCTGACCAGTCACCATTTCTCCTCCATTTACAGACCCTCCCTGACCAGTCTCCATTTCTCCTCCATTGACAGACACTCCCTGAACAGTCTCCATTTCTCCTCCATTTACAGACGCTCCCTGACCAGTCCCCATTTCTCTTCACTTACAGACGCTCCCTGGCCAGTCTCCAGTTCTCTTCACTTACAGATGCTCCCTGACCAGTCTCCATTTCTCCTCCATTTACAGACCCTCCCTGACCAGTCATAATTTCTGCTCCATTTGCAGACACTCCCTGACCAGTCTCCATTTCTCCTCCATTTACAGAAACTCCCTGAACAGTTTCCATTTCTCCTCCATTTACAGACGCTCCCTGACCAGTCCCCATTTCTCTTCACTTACAGACGCTCCCTGACCAGTCCCCAGTACTCTTCACTTACAGACGCTCCCTGACCAATCTCCATTTTGCCTCCATTTACAGACACTCCCTATCCAGTCTCCATTTCTCCTCCATTTACAGACGCTCCCTGACCAGATTCCATTTCTCTTCACTTACAGATGCTCCCTGACCAGTCTCCATTTCTCCTCCATTTACAGACGCTCCCTGACCTGTCTCCATTTCTCCTCCATTTACAGACCCTCCCTGACGTCATCATTTCTCCTCCATTTGCAGACACTCCCTGACCAGCCTCCATTTCTCCTCATTTTACACATGCACCCTGACCTGTCACCATTTCTCCTCCATTTACAGACGCTCCCTGACCAGTCACTATTTCGCCTTCATTTACAGACACTCCCTGACAAGACTCCATGTCTCTTCACTTACAGACGCTCCCTGACCAGTCACCATTTCTCCTCCATTTACAGACCCTCCCGGACCAGTCTCCATTTCTCCTCCATTTACAGATGCTCCCTGACCAGTCGCCATTTCTCCTCCATTTACAGATGCTCCCTGACCAGTCACCATTGCTCCTCCATTTACAGATGTTCCCTAACCAGTCACAGTTTCTCCTCCATTTACAGATGCTCCCTGACCAGTCACCATTTCTCCTCCATTTACAGACACTCCCTGACAAGTCTCCATTTCTCCTCCATTTACAGATGCTCCCTGACAAGTCTCCATTTCTCCTCCATTTACAGACGCTCCCTGACTAGTCTCCAGTTCTCTTCACTTACAGACGCTCCCTGACCAGTCTCTATTCTCCTCCATTTACAGACGCTCCCTGATCAGTCACTATTTTGCATTCATTTTCAGACACTCCCTCACAAGACTCCATGTCTCTTCACTTACAGACGCTCCCTGACCAGTCACCATTTCCCCTCCACTTACAGACCCTCCCGGACCAGTCTCCATTTCTCCTCCATTTACAGACGCTCCCTGACCAGTCTCCATTTCACCTCCATTTACAGACGCTCCCTGACCAGTCTCCATTTCTTCTCCATTTACAGACGCTCCCTGATGAGTCACTATTTCGCCTTCATTTACAGACACTCCCTGACCAGTCTCCATTTCTCCTCCATTTACAGATGCTCCCTGACAAGTCTCCATTTCTCCTCCATTTACAGATGCTCCCTGACCAGTCTCCAGTTCTCTTCACTTACAGATGCTCCCTGACCAGTCTCCATTTCTCCTCCATTTATAGACGCTCCCTGATCAGTCACTATTTTACCTTCATTTGCGGACACTCCCTGACAAGACTCCATTTCTCTTCACTTACAGACGCTCCCTGACCTGTCACCATTTCTCCTCCATTTACAGACCCTTCCTGACCAGTCTCCATTTCTCCTCCATTTACAGACGCTCCCTGACCAGTCTCCATTTCACCTCCATTTGCAGACGCTCCCTGACCAGTCTCCATTTCTCTTCACTTACAAACGCTCACTGACCAGTCTCCATTTCTCCTCCATTTACAGACCCTTCCTGACCAGTCTCCATTTCTCCTCCATTTACAGATGCTCCCTGACCAGTCTCCATTTCACCTCCATTTCCAGACACTCAAATTCAAATCGCTTTATTGGCATGATAAGGTACATCTTATGTTGCCAAAGCATCAAAATACATTTATGGTTGAACACATAAACGCAGTTCTATTCATACAGTGTATAAACAGGTATATCCCTGAGTGTATAAATATACATTCGCATTGTTTATATATACTCTTTTCTTAGTTTACTGGTTGTCCCTCTGTTCGTGGCAAGCTGTAACATAGTGTGCCGCCAGTGTTACACAGCTTCTCTCCTCCCCCAGCAGGAATGGGAGTTTTTGGTTGTCATTCAGATTTCTGAATTCAGGGCATATTTGTGAGAATTTTTGGTAGAAATTCTCCCTGATGCCCTGATATTTTCCACAGGCTGTGAGGAAGTGCATCTCTGTCTCCACTACTCCCTGACTGCAGTGAGAGCATATCCTGTCTTCTCTTGGCAGCCTGGTCTGCCTGTGTCTGCCTTTTTCGATCGCTAGGCTATGTTCGCTAAGTCTGTACCTTGTCAAGTTTCTTCTCAGTTTGTTATCCTTTACCATGGTCAGGTAATCAGCTATGTTGTATTGTCTGTTTAGGGCCAAGTAGCAATTGAGTTTGCTTTGGGTTTTTGTTGTTTCTGCCCAATATGTCAGATATATTTCCTTTTGCTTAGCGACGATTGTGTTGGGTCGAATTCTTTGTGTTACCCTGTCACTGTCCTGGGGCTGGTTATTGTTAGTATTGTTAGTAGTTACTTCACTGAGTCCCAGGACTAGTTGACTGAGGGTATTCTTCTTAATATCAGCTCTTGGCATTTCAGGGCGTCGTAGTGATAGCATTGGGGGTTGCTCATTTGTAGGTGATTCCAAAATTTGGTGGCTCTTTTTTGGATAGTGATTATTAATGGATATTGGCCTAGTTCCGCCCTGCATGCATTGTTTACTGTTTTCCTTTGAGTCCGGAGGATACTTTTACAGAATTCTGCATGTAGGATCTCAATTGGGTGTTTGTCCCATTTTGCAAATTCTTGTTGTGTTAGCGGTCCCCATACCTCACTGCCATAGAGCGCAATTGGTTCAATTACTGATTTGAAAATTTTGAGCCAAATGCTAATTGGGATTTCTATTTGGATTGATTTTTTGATGGCATAGAAAGCCCTTCTTGCTTTCTCTTTCAGTTCATTCACAGCCAGTTTGAAGTTTCCCGTAGAACTGATTTTTAAGCCCAAGTATGTGTAGTTAGTGGTTTGTTCAATTTTGGTTGTTCCTACTGTGAAATTTATTTTGGGTCCCTGATGTTTGGATCTTTGCTGGAACACAAGGGGCTAGATTTTCAGTATAGACAGTTTTGGGGCGCTAACCTTAGCGCCCGCCCGAAGTTAGCGCCCGCCCCAAAGTAGCGCCCCGTTGCCGGAAATTCAGTGGCTTCGCCCTAAGAGGTTGGTGGAGCGCTAAAAGAGGCGTTCCACTACTATCTTTAGGCGCTAAGCCGGCGGTGCAGAGCGCTGCGCCCGAGCTCGGGCGCAGCGCACGGCAGACACTCTGGTGCCAGTGAGCTCTTAAAGGGGAAGGGTGCATGTGTTTTTTGCAAAGGCAGAGTCTGGGGGGGAAAAGACGAAGACGAGGAGGAGGAGGAGGAGGAGGAGGAGGAGGAGGAGGAGGTGGTGGTGGTGGTGGTGGTGCCGGAATGATACATACACCATTCACAACACACTGGTTCCTTCCATTATAGTGCAGGAGGAGGGCCCTTTAATTTGCGCTCCCCAGGGTGTGTTGCGTTCCTTTGTACAAACGCTCTGGACGCCAGCCGCACAATCGGGCGGTCCGACTGGAGTTTGTATTCGGGGCGGCCAAAGGGCGTTGCACGAGGATGTGACGTCATTTTCTGCGCGCGCATCCGGGCGGCCGCTAAACTTTGCGCCGGCGCTAACGGGCAACTTAATTTGGGGCGGGGCGCAAACTGCGCTGCGCCCGGGCGCTACACGCATAGCGCCCGAAAATCACTTCTCTTAAGGCGCTAACTGCTGGCGCAAGCAACTGAAAATCTAGCCCAAGGACTTTGGTTTTTTGGGAATTTATTATCAGGGCCCAAGTCTGGCAGTACGACTCCAGCAGGTCCAGGTTCTGTTGTAGACCCTCCTTAGTTGGTGACAGCAGAACCAGGTCGTCTGCATAGAGGAGGAATTTAACCTTGGATTCATATAGGGTGAGGCCGGGTGCTGTAGATTGTTCAAGTAGTTTTGCCAATCCATTTATGTAAATATTAAAGAGTGTCGGTGAGATTGGCAAGCCCTGCGTCACCCCCCGCCCCTGTGGGAAGTATTTTGTTTGTTTGTCTCCAATTTTAACTGCACATTTGTTGTTTGTATACATTGATTTAATTACATCATATGTTTTCCCTCCTACCCCGCTTTCGATAAGTTTCAGGAATAAACCGTCATGCCAGATGGAGTCAAAAGCCTTCTGGAAATCTACAAAGCATGCGTAGATTTTGCTTTTGTTATGGTGAACGTGTTTGTCAATTAGGGTCTGTAGGGTGAAGATATGATCGGATGTTCTATAGTTTGGCAGGAATCCAATTTGGCTTTTACTCAAGACATTGTGCTCCTCAAGGAAGTTTATAAGTCTTTTGTTTATGATACTACAGAATACCTTCCCCAGGTTACTGTTTACACAGATGCCTCGATAGTTGTTTGGGTCGATTTTGTCCCCACTTTTGTATATGGGCGTTATGAGTCCTTTGTTCCAGATATCAGGGAAATAACCGACACTCAGAACCAAGTTGAAGAGTTTTAGGATAGCCAGTTTCATTTTGTCGTCTGTGTGTTTAATCATCTCGTTTAGTATGCCGTCTGTCCCGCAAGCTTTTCCTGGTCGCAGGTCCTTGAGTTTTTCAAGAAGTTCTTTTTCTGTTATTATGGCGTCTAGCGGGTTTTGGTTATCTTTTATGGCCATTTCTAGCTTTTCCAGTTTTTTGCATATTTGGTGTTGCTCTGGTCTTAGTGTGTTTTTCTGGTATAATTTTTCAAAGTGGTTTACCCATGTGTCCCCATTTTGAATGGCCAAATCGTCGTGTTGTTTTTTGTGTAGTGTATTCAAGTTGTCCCAGAAACAATTGGAATCAATGGATTCCTCCATGGAGCTGAGTGTATTCTTACTATATTGCTCTTTTTTGGTTCTGAGTGTGTTTCTGTATTGTGTTAGTGTCTGACCAGTCTCCATTTCTCCTCCATTTACAGACCCCCCTGACCAGTCATCATTTCTGCTCCATTTGCAGGCACTCCCTGACCAGTCTCCATTTCTCCTCCATTTACAGACGCTCCCTGACCTGTCACCATTTCTTCTCCATTTACAGACGCTCCCTGATGAGTCACTATTTCGCCTTCATTTACAGACACTCCCTGACCAGTCTCCATTTCTCCTCCTTTGACAAATGCTCCCTGACCAGTCTCCATTTCTCCTCCATTTACAGACGCTCCCTGACCAGTCTCCATTTCTCTTCACTTACAGACGCTTCCTGACCAGTCTCCATTTCTCCTCCATTTACAGACGCTCCTTGACCAGTCTCCATTTCTCCTCCATTTACAGACCCTCCCTGACCATTCATCATTTCTCCTCCATTTGCAGACACTCCCTGACCAGTCTCCATTTCTCCTCCATTTGCAGACACTCCCTGACCAGTCTCCATTTCTCCTCCATTTACAGACGCTCGCTGACCAGTCTCCATTTTTCCTCCATTTACAGACGATCCCTGACCAGTCTCCATTTCTCTTCACTCACAGACACTCCCTGACCAGTCTCCATTTCTCCTCCATTTACAGACGCTCCTTGACCAGTCTCCATTTCTCCTCCATTTCCAGACCCTCCCTGACCATTCATCATTTCTCCTCCATTTGCAGACACTCCCTGACCAGTCTCCATTTCTCCTCCATTTGCAGACACTCCCTGACCAGTCTCCATTTCTCCTCCATTTACAGGCGCTCGCTGACCAGTCTCCATTTTTCCTCCATTTACAGACCCTCCCTGACCAGTCATCATTTCCACTCCATTTGCAGACACTCCCTGACCAGTCTCCATTTCTCCTCCATTTACAGATGCTCCCTGACCAGTCACCATTTCTCCTCCATTTACAGACGCTCCCTGACCAGTCGCCATTTCTCCTCCATTTACAGATGCTCCCTGAGCAGTCACCATTTCTCCTCCATTTACAGACGCTCCCTGACCAGCCACCATTTCTCCTTCATTTACAGGCGCTCCCTGACCAGTCACCATTTCACCTCCATTTACAGACGCTCCCTGACCAGTCTCCATTTCTCTTCACTTACAGATGCTCCCTGAGCAGCCACCATTTCTCCACCATTTACAGACCCTCCCTGACCAGTCTCCATTTCAACTCCATTTACAGACGCTCCCTGACCAGTCTCCATTTCTCCTCCATTTACAGATGCTCCCTGACCAGTCTCCATTTCTCTTCACTTACAGACGCTCCCTGACCAGTCTCCAGTTCTCTTCACTTACAGGCGCTCCCTGAGCAGTCATCATTTCTGCTCCATTTGCAGGCACTCCCTGACCAGTCTCCATTTCTCCTCCATTTACAGACGCTCCCTGACCTGTCACCATTTCTTCTCCATTTACAGACGCTCCCTGATGAGTCACTATTTCGCCTTCATTTACAGACACTCCCTGACCAGCCTCCATTTCTCCTCCATTGACAAATGCTCCCTGACCAGTCTCCATTTCTCCTCCATTTACAGACGCTCCCTGACCAGTCTCCATTTCTCTTCACTTACAGACGCTTCCTGACCGGTCTCCATTTCTCCTCCATTTACAGACGCTCCTTGACCAGTCTCCATTTCTCCTCCATTTACAGACCCTCCCTGACCATTCATCATTTCTCCTCCATTTGCAGACACTCCCTGACCAGTCTCCATTTCTCCTCCATTTGCAGACACTCCCTGACCAGTCTCCATTTCTCCTCCATTTACAGACGCTCGCTGACCAGTCTCCATTTTTCCTCCATTTACAGACGATCCCTGACCAGTCTCCATTTCTCTTCACTCACAGACACTCCCTGACCAGTCTCCATTTCTCCTCCATTTACAGACGCTCCTTGACCAGTCTCCATTTCTCCTCCATTTCCAGACCCTCCCTGACCATTCATCATTTCTCCTCCATTTGCAGACACTCCCTGACCAGTCTCCATTTCTCCTCCATTTACAGACGCTCGCTGACCAGTCTCCATTTTTCCTCCATTTACAGACCCTCCCTGACCAGTCATCATTTCCCCTCCATTTGCAGACACTCCCTGACCAGTCTCCATTTCTCCTCCATTTACAGATGCTCCCTGACCAGTCACCATTTCTCCTCCATTTACAGACGCTCCCTGACCAGTCGCCATTTCTCCTCCATTTACAGATGCTCCCTAAGCAGTCACCATTTCTCCTCCATTTACAGACGCTCCCTGACCAGCCACCATTTCTCCTTCATTTACAGACGCTCCCTGACCAGTCACCATTTCTCCTCCATTTACAGACGCTCCCTGACCAGTCTCCATTTCTCTTCACTTACAGATGCTCCCTGAGCAGTCACCATTTCTCCTCCATTTACAGACCCTCCCTGACCAGTCTCCATTTCAACTCCATTTACAGACGCTCCCTGACCAGTCTCCATTTCTCCTCCATTTACAGACGCTCCCTGACCAGTCTCCATTTCTCTTTACTTACAGACGCTCCCTGACCAGTCTCCAGTTCTCTTCACTTACAGACGCTCCCTGAGCAGTCACCATTTCTCCTCCATTTACAGACGCTCCCTGACCAGTCACCATTTCTCCTCCATTTACAGACGCTCCCTGACCAGTCACCATTTCTCCTCCATTTACAGACGCTCCCTGATCAGTCACCATTTCTCCTCCATTTACAGATGCCCCCTGACCAGTCCCCATTTCTCCTCCATTTACAGACGCTCCCTGACTCACTTCCTGTCTGTCCCGGAGTTTGGCGCTTTGTTGAGATTCGGGCCGGAGCGAAACGGGAACCCGCGGGTGGGGGCGGATAATGTTCACCGCTCTTATAATCAGGCCTGGGGCCACACTCGGAGTGTATGAAGCCCGCGTCCCCCCGGAGTTTATTAACCCGCCTTCACCTGCTGCAGCCTCTCCAATCCATGGGTACTGTTCAAGATTCCATTGAGTGGGAATGGAGCGGTGAATTAAAATGACAGGCGACCGGAAGCTCGGGGTCACCCTTACGGACTGAACGGAGGTGTTCTGCAAAGCGGTCACCCAATCTGCGTTTGGTCTCCCCAATGTAGAGGAGACCGTTCCCACTCAGACCTCACCGTCCTTGGCCTCTTGTATTGTTCCACGGAAGCTCAACGTAAACTCGAGGAACAGCACCTCATCTCTGATTTGGCACTTTACAGCCTTCCGGACTCAATATCGAGTTCAACAATTTCAGATCATAACCTCGGCCCCTATTACATTTTTACTTATATTTTTTATCCACCCCTTTGTTTTGGTTTTTCCCTCCCCCCGCCTTTCCTTTTCTTCTCTCTCCCACATGGCAGCTGTCTCTCATTCTGCCAGAACATTTCACACCTAATCTGAGCCGTCTTTTCACAGAATCACAGAAACCCCACAGTGCAGATAGAGGCCATTTCGGCCCATTGAGCCTGCACCGACACATACCCCACCCGATCCCCGTAACCCCTACACCCCTACACCAACACATATCCCACCCTATCCCTGTAACCCCACATATTTAATCCCCCTAACACTAAGGGTCAATTTTTTTTTATCATAGCCAATCAACCTAACCCGCACATCTTTGGACTGTGGGAGGAAACCAGAGCATCCGGAGGAAACCCACGCAAACACGGGGAGAATGTGCAAACTCCACACAGACAGTCACCCGAGGCCGGATTCGAACCCGGGTCTCTGGCGCTGTGAGGCAACAGTGCTAACCACTATGCCACCGTGCTGCGCAGGACTTTTGTCTCCACTAGTCCTCTCACCATCTCGTCTCGTTTTGAATACCTCTTAATGTCTCTTCACTTCTTTTGTTCTGTCCCAGCCCTGCCTTACGATCTATTTCATTTCCTTTCCAGTTTTGAAAAAGGGTTAGACCCGAAACGTCGACTCTAATTTCTCTCCACGGATGTTGCCTGGCCTGCTGAGTTTTTCCAGCATTTTCTGGAGATATTAGGACTGTTGTCTAACACAATCCAAACACAGTGACGCACAGACAGATGGGCAGGTGTCGCTTCACATCGAATCCTTTCAAGCCTCACTAAAAAGTGGCAGACTGGCGATCCATTGTTCACTGATGGAGTTGTGATCTTTGTAAATTAAGAAAGGAAATGCATGGAAATGTGTCAAAGAGTTGATTAACAGAGTGGGGCATCATCTCCCTTTGATTTCAATTTCTGACACCAGGCAACAAAAGAAGGTCATTACAACTCAAGGGGGGCACGGTGGCATAGTGGTTAGCACTGTTGCCTCACAGCACCAGGGACCCGGGTTCAAATCTGGCCTCGGGCGACAGTCTGTGTGGAGTTTGCACATTCTCTCCCTGTGTCTGCGTGGGGTTCCTCCGGGTGCTCCGGTTTCCTCCCACAGTCCAAAGATGTGCAGGTTAGGTTGATTTGGCTATGATAAATTGACCCTTAGTGTTAGGGGATTAAATACGTGGGGTTACGGGGATAGGGTGGGATATGTGTCGGTGCAGGCTCAATGGGCCGAAATGGCCTCTATCTGCACTGTAGATTCTGTGATTCTGTGAACACGACATAAACAGACTCTTCAGGTGTGAGACTTCAGAACAACACGTCTGCCAGCTCTGGTCACAAACCTCAGTACAGTCAACCATTCAGCAGCTGCAGCCCTGATTAAATAACTAGTAGTTTAACATGTCTAGTAGAGCTTTCATATCAAAATAGAAGAAATGTATTTGTGACACACACACAATTAATAATTAAATCAAAATGTGATTGTGAGGATCGATTATCGCCTCTTGATACCTTCCATGCCCACCGGTCGAGGAAGGTATCAAGTGAACCGGTGGACACCGCCTGCTCCCTCTCCAGGGCCACCCGGGCAGGGACAAGACCATGGGAGGGAGGCAGGCAGCCAGAGTGACCCCCCCATGGGCCCCGCCCATCCTGGGCCTACAAATTGCTGTTTTCACCAGGCCCAAGAGCAGATTCAGGAGAAGATCCTCTGACTTACCCACCCCCCTCCGCACCGGGCGGCCAAAGATTAGGAGCGTGGGGCTAAAGTGTAACCAAGAGTTGAGGAGCAGCCCCTTCAGGTAACTATACAGGGGCTGCAACCTCTCACACTGAATATATACACGGCCCGTAGACTCCTCTAGGCTGCAAACATCACATCTGGCCTTGGAGTCCGGAAAGGAGCTTAAAAACTGTTGCACACGACAGCTCCTCGTAACAGTCTCCACCCCAGATCCCCAATGGTGCAGGGAAGGACCCCCGCATAGAGAGCCCTCCACTGGGGAACCTCGCCTCTGCCAGACAGCAAGATGACCCGCCAGTCTGATTGAGATTGGGCAATAGACTAAATTAATCAATAAATGATACAGAAACCCGAGTCCCCGGGTCCTCAGCCCTGGTGTGAAGTACGCTGGCCACCAATTTTCCGTTACTAACTCGCATCTCAGGCCCCGCCCAGTCTGGTTTAATTACTAAATGTTTTCTAACTCGGGTTCAGGCCCGTCATTCTGAGGGAAACAAGGCCTCATTTATTGGTGTGTCCCACCCGAGCGGCTGTTAATGGCTTTAATAAACTGGCAGCAAGGTTTTTTTAAAGGTGGAAAGTGGTGAAAAATGCCACTAGCGATGCCTCAAAACTCACGGACAGAGAAATCCACTTCATCAGCGCCCCTGCCACAGGACTCAATATCCACCCCCTCCACCACTGGTGCACTGTGTCTGCAGTATGTACGGTCTACAAGATGACCACGGTCAGGCCGTGTGGAGTCAAAGGTCAGGCAGCAGAATGGATGGAAAGATCGCAACAAACTTCCCTTAACTCCAACCCTCTGATTTCTGTTTTGTAGCCAGCTTTCCATCCATTCTGCTGCCTGGCCCTTCACTCCACACGGCCTGACCTTGGTCATCTTCTCGATCTTACAATCTGTTTATGGATAACAAGCTGGTTAGAAAACAGGAAACAGAGAGTAGGGGTTGGGAGTAGCTACTCAGACTGGCAAAAGGTGGGAAGTGGTGTTCCACAGGGATCGGTGCAGGGATCACTTTTCACCATTTACATAAACGATTTGGACTTGGGAATCGAATTAAAAAATTTGTCAATGACACCAAATTGGGAGGTAGAGTTAATTAATAGGATTACACAGGATATACGGCACAGAAAGAGGTCATTCGGCCCAACCAGTCCATGCCAGCGTTTATGCTCCACTCGAGCCTCCTCCCGTCTTTCCTCATCTAAATCTATCAGCATAACCCTCGATTCCCTTCTCCCTCATATGCTTGTCCAGCCTCCCCTTAAATGCATCGATACTATTCACTTCAACCACTGGAGTGGGCCTTTGGCGTAGCGGTAGCATCCCCGCCGCTGGGCCAGAAGGCGTAGGGTTTCGAACCCCGCTCCGGACAGTCCCGCCAAGTGGAGTCGGAGCTCCGGCTCTAAATTCTGGGTTGGCATCCAGCGGGATACTTGCGTCTGTGGGTGTGGGTGGCCCCCCCCCCCCTCGTATGGGCTGTGGCAGCCCGTAAAACCCTCCCGCCATAGGACTAACCACCCTAATGGCTGGTACGAAGATGGTTACGGTCACGGAAGGAGCATTAATCGCAGCCAGAAATCCTTCCACCACTTCATACAGTTCCCCAAAGGGAACAGTATGAAGACACGTATGACGACGACGACTTCAACCACTCCCTGTGGCAGCGAGTTCCACATTCTCACCACTCTCTGGGTAAAGAAGTTTCTCCTGAATTCCCTATTGGATTTCTTGGTGACTATCTTATATTGATGGCCTCTAGTTATGCTCTTCCCCACAAGTGGAAACATTCTCTCTGTATCCACTCTATCAAAACCTTTCATAATTTTAAAGACCTCTATTTGGTCACCCCTCAGCCTTCTTTTTTCAAGAGAAAAGAGACCCAGCCTGTTCATCCCTTCCTGATAAGTATTCCCTCGGAAGCAATGGAAGCAACATGCGACAGACAGAGCTAAGTGATCTCACAACCAACGGATCAAATCAAAGCTCTGCAGTCCTGCCACATCCAGTCGTGAGTGGTGGTGGACAATTAAACAGTTAACAGGAGGAGGAGGCTCCAAAAATATCCCCATCCTCAATGATGGTGGAGCCCAGCACGTGAGTGCAAAAGACAAGGCTGAAGCATTTGCAACTATCTTCAGCCAGAAGTGCCGAGTGGATGATCCATCTCGGCCTCCTCCTGAGGTCCCCAGCATCACAGATGCCAGTCTTCAGCCCATTCAATTCACTCCACATGATATCAAGAAGCGGCTGAAGACACTGGATACTGCAAAGGCTATGGGCCCTGACAACATTCCGGCAATAGTACTGAAGACTTGTGCTCCAGAACTAGCTGCGCCCCTAGCCAAGCTGTTTCAGTACAGCTACAACACTGGCATCTACCCGGCAATATGGAAAATTGCCCAAGTATGTCCTGTCTACAAAAAGCAGGACAAATCCGACCCGGCCAATTACCGTCCCATCAGTCTACTCTCAATCATCAGCAAAGTGATGGAAGGTGTCGTCGACAGTGCTATCAAACGGCACTTACTCAGCAATAACCTGCTAACTGATGCCCAGTTTGGGTTCCGCCAGGGCCACTCAGCTCCTGACCTCATTACAGCCTTGGTCCAAACATGGACAAAAGAGCTGAACTCAAGAGGTGAGGTGAGAGTGACTGCCCTTGACATCAAGGCAGCATTTGATCAAGTGTGGCATCAAGGAGCCCTAGCAAAACTGAAGTCAATGGGAATCAAGGGGAAAACTCTCCATTAGTTGGAATCATACCTAGCACAAAGGAAGTTGGCTGTGGTTGTTGGAGGTCATTCATCTCAATCACATGACATCACTGCAGGAGTTCCTCAGGGCAGTGTCCTAGGCCCAACCATCTTCAGCTGTTTCATCAATGACCTTCCCTCCAACATAAGGTCAGAAGTGGGGATGTTCGCTGATGATTGCACACTGTTCAGCACCATTCGAGACTCATCAGATACTGACGCAGTCCGTGTCCATATGCAGCAAGACCTGGACAACATTCAGACTTGGGCTGACAAGTGGCAAGTAACATTCGCACCACACAAGTGCCAGGCAATGACCATCTCCAACAAGCGAGACTCTAACCATCTCCCCTTGACATTCAATGGCATTACCATCGCTGAATCCCCCACTATCAACATCCTGGGGGTTACCATTGATCAGAAACTGAACTGGACCAGCCATATAAATACTGTGGCTACAAGAGCAGGCCAGAGGCTGGGAATTCTGCGGTGAGTGTCTCACCTCCTGACTCCCCAAAGCCTTTCCACCATCTACAAGGCACAAGTCAGGAGTATGATGGAATATTCTCCACTTGCCTGGATGAGTGCAGCTACAACAACACTCAAGAAGCTCGACACCATTCAGGATAAAGCAGCCCATTTGATTGGCACCACCTTCAACATTCACTCCCTCCACCACCGGCGCACTGTGGCTGCAGTGTGTACCATCTACAAGATGCACTGCAGCAACTCACCAAAGCTCCTTCAACAGCACCTTCCAAACCTGCGACCTCTACCACTTAGAAGGACAAGGGCAGCAGACGCATGGGAACATCACCACCTACAAGTTCCCCTCCAAGCCACACACCATCCTGACTTGGACCTGTATCGCCATTCCTTCACTGTCGCTGGACCAAAATCCTGGAACTCCCTTCCTAACAGCATTGTGGGTGTACCTGCACCATATGGACTGCAGCGGTTCAAGGCGGCGGCTCACCACCATCTTCTCAAGGGCAATTAGGGATGGGCACTAAATGCAGGCCTAGCCAGCCAGCGACGCCCACATCCCATCAATGAATTAAAAAAAACCCTCGCATTTCTGGTATCATCCTTGTAAATCTTCTCTGCACCCTCTCCAGTGCCTCTATATCCTTTCTATAATATGGCGACCAGAACTGTACGCAGTACTCCACATGTGGCCTAGCCAAGGCTCGATACAGGTTTAGCATAACTTCCCTACTTTTCTATTCTATTCCTCTAGAAATAAACCCAAGTGCTTGGTTTGCTTTTTTTTATGGCCTTGTTAACCTGTGTCGTAACTTTTAGTGATTTGTGTATTTGTACTCCTAGCTCCCTTTGCTCCTCTACCCCACCTAGACTCGCACCCTCCAAGTGATAAGTGACTTCCCTATTCTTCCTACCAAAATGTAATACCTCACACTTATCTGTGTTGAACTTAATTTGTCAATTATATGCTCATTCTGCAAGTTCATTAATGTCCTCTGTAATTTGTTGCAGTCCTTCTCAGTATTGACTAACCCCCCCAATTTGGTGTCATCCGCAAATTTAGAAATTGTGTTTTTGATTCCAAAGTCTTAATCGTTAATGCAAATTGTGAACAGCAGTGGTCCCAGCACTGATGCTTGTGGAACACCACTACCCACCTTCTGCCACTGTGAATAGCTACCCTTTACCCCGACTCTCTGCTTTCTGTCCTGAAGCCAGCCAACAATCCATTCTGCTACTTGTCCCCTGACTGCATTCTCTGACCTTGTTCATCATTAATACTGAGGAAGATTGTGACAAAATGCAAGAGGACATTATCAAGCTTGCAGAATGGGAGGGTAATTAGCAAATTAATTTTAAGATAGGTGGTGCATTTTGGTAGGAAGAATAAGGAGGCCACACACTACTTGGAAAATAAGAGTTTAAATGGGGTAGAGGAGCAAAGGGATCTCGGGGTCCAGATACACAAATCACTAAAAGTAGCGACGCAGGTTAATGAGGCCATAACAGGAGCAAACAATGAACTGGGGTTCATTTCTAGAGGGATAGAATTAAAAAGCAGAAAAGTTATGTTAAACTTGTATAGAACCTTTGTTAGACCACACTTGGAGTACAGTGAACAGTTCTGGTCACCATATTATTAAAACGATATAGAGGCACTGGAGAAGGTGGAAAAAGGCTTTGCAAGGATGATCCTAGAACTGAGAGGATATACTTATCAGGAAAGGCTGAACAGGCTGGGGCTCTTTTCTCTAGAATAAAGAGAAGGCCGATGGGTGACCTGATCGAGGTCTTTAAGATGATGAAAAGGTTATATCGGGTGGACCTGGAGAAAATGTTTCCACTTGTGGGGGAGTCCAAAACTACAGGTCATAAATATAACACAGTCTCTAATAAATCCAATGGGGAATTCAGGAGAAACTTCTTTACCCAGAGAGGTCAGAATGTGGAACGTGCTACCACAAGGAGTAGTTGAGGTGAATAGCACAGATACATTCATGGGGAAGGTAGATAAGCACATGAGGGAGAAAGGAATAGAAGGATATGCTAATAGGGTTAGATGAAGAGTGGTGGGAGGAGACTCGTGTGGAGCAGAAACACTGGCATTGACCAGTTGGGCCGAATGGCCTGTTCCTGTGCTGTAGACTCTGTAATTCTATGTAGCTCTGTGTAACTATGTCTTCTGACTCCTGACATAGCTGGAAAAGCTTTTACTATTATTACCACAATTGTGCACCATCTTACAAAGATCTCTTAGCCTCCCTAATGGCTGCTTTTGACTCCCTCAATTGTGGGTGATATTTGTCCCTATTCTCCTATAAACTGAACTCACCTTGATCTGAACTGGGTTCAATGTAAGACAGTTCGGGGAGTCAGGGATCATTCACCCCTAGACCTACACTGGCCGGTAAAACCCCAGACGGTTCCTCAGTAAGGATTCCTCTGGTTCCTCGCCATATATTTGTCAGGATACTGAAGCCCAGCTTCCTTACACTTCACTCCTGGAGGCCCCACTCCCTGAGCCTACAACCTTCAGCAGGGTCAGTGGTGGAGTTCCACAACGGGAGTGATCCCAGAGTAACTGTCAGGATCGCACTCCCATGGATGTTCCGGGTCGTGTATTTTTAGTTATCCTGATGTCTAACACACACACATCAATAAAACAGGGAGTTCCTGGAAACACGCTGCAGGTCCTTCTTTATCTGGAGATCAAATGTCTGTTGTATAATTGTACCAGCAGTTAACAGGCTCCTGTGAACTCCTCCCTCTGCTTTTGTAATGCGGACTTTAAACAATTTATTTTAAACAGGTTCATTTTAATCGAATTAACGCCTGCCTTAAAATGGTAGACTCAGGACTGTCACACAAACACGTTAAATCTTCATAGAATAATTACCACAGTCATTTTTAGACTGGAAACTTAAACCTGCTGTTTCACTTTCAGTCAGGAACAGATCACAGTTTGACACCAATCTCTGATTTGACAGCACATTTCCAGCATTCACCGTTGTTCTTCCTGACTCTAAACACGCCTTCTGTTCTGTGCCTAGGAGCTCTGAACCATGGAAGAGAGCGGCTGGGACATATTTCTTACACACCTCAAGATTAACCCGCACGGGGACTTTGCTGTCAGTGAAGAGAGACGAGAAAGACCAAAGTGCCGTTTTTCCCTCTCAGTGTGGCCCTGAAGGACTGTGTCCAGGCTGAAGTTCTGTTCCTGCCGTATGATCCTCCCCCAGACTGTCCTTTCTCATAGAGTCATAGAGTTATACAGCACAGAAAGAGGCCCTTCGGCCCATCGTGTCTGTGCCGGCCATCAAGCCCTGTCTAATCTAATCCCATTTTCCAGCACTTGGTCCGTAGCCTTGTATGCTATGGCGTTTCAAGTGCTCATCTAAATGCTTCTTGAATGTTGTGAGGGTTCCTGCCTCTACCACCCTTTCAGGCAGTGAGTTCCAGATTCCAACCACCCTCTGGGTGAAAAAGTTTTTCCTCAAATCCCCTCTAAACCTCCTGCCCCTTACCTTGAAACTATGTCCCCTGGTTATTGACCCCTCTACTAAGGGGAAAAGTTCCTTTCTATCTACCCTATCTACGCCCCCCATATATTTGTACACCTCAATCAGGTCCCCCCTCAGCCTTCTCTGCTCTAAGGAAAACAACCCCAGCCTGTCCAGTCTCTCTTCATAGCTGAAGCGCTGCAGCCCAGGTAACATCCTGGTGAATCTCCTCTGCAACCTCTCCAATGCAATCACATCCTTCCTATAGTGTGGTGACCATAACTGCACACAGTATTCCAGCTGTGGCCTAACTAGTGTTTTGTACAGCTCCATCATAACCTCCCTGCTCTTATATTCTGTGCCTCAGCTAATGAAGGGAAGTATCGCATATGCCTTCTTAACCACCTTATCTACCTGTCCAGCTGCCTTCAGGGATCTATGTACATGCACACCAAGGTCCATCTGATCCTCTGTCCTTCCTAGGGTCCTACCATTCATTGTGTATTCCCTTGCCTTGTTAGTCCTCCCAAAATGCATCACCTCACACTTTTCAGGGTTAAATTCCATTTGCCACTGTTCTGCCCATCTGACCAACCCGTCTATGTTGTCCTGTAGCCTGAGGCTTCCCTCTTCGCTATTTACCACTCCACCAATTTTCGTGTCATCTGCAAACTTACTGATCATACCTCCTACATTCATACCTAAGTCATTAATGTACACTACAAACAGCAAGGGACCCAGAACCGATCCCTGCGGTACACCACTGGACACAGGCTTCCAGTCACAAAAACAACCTTCGACCATCACCCTCTGCCTCCTGCCACTAAGCCAATTTCGGATCCAATGTGCCAAATTGCCCTGGATCCCATGGGCTCTTGCCTTCTTGACCAGTCTCCCATGTGGGACTTTATCCAAAGCCTTACTGAAGTCCATGTAGACTACATCAACTGCATTACCCTCATCCACACACCTAGTCACCCCCTCAAAAAATTCAATCAAATTGGTTAGACATGATCTCCCCCTGACAAAGCCATGCTGACTATTCTTGATAAATCCTTGCCTCTCCAAGTGGAGACTAATTCTGTCCCTCAGAATTGTTTCCAATAATTTCCCTACCACTGATGTTAGGCTCACTGGCCTGTAATTCCCTGGTTTATCCCTACTACCCTTCTTGAATAATGGTACTACGTTAGCTGTTCTCCAGTCCTCTGGCACCTCCCCTGTGGCCAGAGAGGTTCTGAAAATTTGTGTCAGAGCCCCTGCAATCTACTCCCTTGCCTCACAGAGCAAGCTGGGATACATCTCATCTGGGCCTGTGGATTTATCCACTTTTAAGCCCCCTAAAACCGCTAGTACCTCCTCCCTCTCAATACTAATTTGTTCAAGTAAATCACAATCCCCCTGCCTGATTTCTATGCCTACATCGTCCTTCTCCATAGTGAACACAGATGCAAAATGTTCATTTAAAACCTCACCTACATCTTCTGGCTCTACACACAGATTGCCACTTTGATCCCTAATGGGCCCTACTCTTTCCCTGGTTATCCTCTTGCCATTAATATACTTATAAAACACCTTGGGATTTTCCTTTATTTTGCCCACCAGTGTTTTTTCATGCCCCCTCTTCGCTCTCCTAATTTCTTTTTTAAGTACCCCCCTGCACTTTCTATACTCCTCTAGGGCTTCCACTGTTTTTAGTTCTTTGTATCTGCCAAAAGCCTCCCTTTTTTTCCTAATCCATTCTTGTATATCCCTTGACATCCAGGGTTCCCTGGACTTGCTGGTCCCACCCTTGACCTTTACAGGAACATGTTGGCATTGTACTCTCTCTATTTCCTTTTTGAAAGACTCCCATTGCTCTGATGTGGATTTTCCGACAAGTAGATGATCCCAGTCCACTTTGGCCAGATCCTGCCTTATCATATTAAAATCGGCCTTCCCCCAATTTAGAACCTTTATTTCAGGTCCATCTTTGTCCTTTTCCATGACTACCTTAAATCTCACCAAATTATGGTCACTGTCACCAAAATGCTCTTCTACTGACACTTCTGTGTCTGCGTGGGCCTGCGTGGGAACACTGAGCATCGGCGGCAGTTAAAACCGGCGGCAGTGAGTGAGGAGCGGCCCGACCAGAGTGGGCCTGCATGGGAACACTGAGCATCGGCAGCAGTTAAAACCGGTGGCAGTGAGTGAGGAGCGGCCCGACCAGAGTGGGCCTGCGTGGGAACACTGAGCATCGGCGGCAGTTAAAACCGACGGCAGTGAGTGAGGAGCGGCCCGACCAGAGCGGGCCTGCGTGGGAACACTGAGCATCGGCGGCAGTTAAAACCGGTGGCAGTGAGTGAGGAGCAGCCCGACCAGAGCGGGCCTGCGTGGGAACACTGAGCATCGGCGGCAGTTAAAACCGGTGGCAGTGAGTGAGGAGCGGCCCGACCAGAGCGGGCCTGCGTGGGAACACTGAGCATCAGCGGCAGAAAAACCGGCGGCGGTGAGTGAGGAGCAGCCCGACCAGAGCGGGCCTGCGTGGGAACACTGAGCATCGGCGACAGTTAAAACCGGCGGCAGTGAGTGAGGAGCAGCCTGACCAGAGCGGGCCTGCGTGGGAACACTGAGCATCGGCGGCAGTTAAAACCAACGGCAGTGAGCGAGGAGCAGCCCGACCAGAGCGGGCCTGCGTGGGAACACTGAGCATCGGCGGCAGTTAAAACCGGCGGCAGTGAGCGAGGCCCGACCAATTCAACAGCAGGGGAGAGAGGTAAAATGTAATCAAAGTGTGACGTCACCAGGAAGCAGGTAAGTGATTGGTTGGTGAGTATTTCTCTCTTTTTTTTAAACTTTAACTCTGGTTTATAGTTTCTAAGGTTTCTCTAGTGTAGCAGGGACTGTTGGTAAACCAATTAACTGTAGTGTAATTAGTGGGATTGATTGATTTAATTTAAATTCAATTAATTAAAGGGTAAGTCATGGCAGGACAGCCGGGCCCCGTGATCTGCTCCTCCTGCGATATGTGGGAACTCAGGGACACTTCCTGTGTCCCTGACAACTACATGTGCAGGAAGTGCATCCAGCTGCAGCTACTGACAGACCACATTGTGGCGCTGGAGCTGCGATTGGATACATACTGGAGCGTTCACGATGCTCAGGACATTGTGAATAGCATATTTACGGAGTTGGACACACCGCAGGTCGAGGTTGGACAGGAAGAAAGGGAACGGGTGACCAACAGGCAGAGTACTAGGCGCAGGCAGGTAGTGCAGGGGTCCCCTGTGGCCATCCCCCTCTCCAACAGATACACCACTTTGAGTACT
The DNA here is from genome assembly GCF_052327205.1 of Somniosus microcephalus. Classification (NCBI taxonomy): domain Eukaryota; kingdom Metazoa; phylum Chordata; class Chondrichthyes; order Squaliformes; family Somniosidae; genus Somniosus; species Somniosus microcephalus. Next base: position 79,198,054 of record NC_140990.1, read on the forward strand.
GTTGGGGGGGGGTGGCTTATCAGAGGAAGGCAGCAGCAGCCAACTTCCTGGCACCAGGGGTGGCTCTGCTGCACAGAATGGGAGGAAAAAGAGGGGTAGAGCTATAGTAATAGGGGATTCAATTGTAAGGGGAATAGATAGGCATTTCTGCGGCCGCAAACGAGACTCCAGGATGGTGTGTTGCCTCCCTGGTGCAAGGGTCAAGGATGTCTCCGAGCGGCTGCAGAACATCTTGGAAGGGGAGGATGAACAGCCAGTTGTCGTGGTGCATATAGGCACCAACGATATAGGTAAAAAGCGGGATGAGGTCCTAAAAGCGGCATATAGGGAGTTAGGAGATAAATTAAAAAACAGGACCTCAAAGGTAGTAATCTCACGATTGCTACCAGTGCCACGTGCTAGTCAGAGTAGAAATAGAAGGATACTTCAGATGAATACGTGGCTAGAGGAATGGTGCCAGGGGGAGGGATTCAAGTTCCTGGGACATTGGAACCGGTTCTGGGGGAGGTGGGACCAGTTCAAACCGGAGGTTTGCACCTGGGCGGGGCTGGAACTGATGTCCTAGGGGGAGTGTTTGCTAGTGCTGTGGGGGAGGGTTTAAACTAAAATGGCAGGGGGTTGGGAACCTGAGCAGGGAGACAGAGGAAAGGGAAACAAGGATAAAAGCAAAAGATAGGAAGGAGAAAAACAAAAGTGGCAGTCAGAGAAATCAACGGTTTAAATCAAACATGGCCACAGTAAATAATAATTCTAATAGGTCTAAGAGCATTAATAAAACAAGCCTGAAGGCTTTGTGTCTTAATGCGAGGAGCATTTGTAATAAGGTGGATGAATTGGCTGCGCAAATAGAAGTAAACAAATACGATTTGGTTGGGATTATGGAAACGTGGCTCAAGGAAGGCCAGGACTGGGAACTCAACATCCAGGGGTATTCGATATTCAGGAAAGATAGGCAAAAAGGAAAGGGAGGTGGGGTAGCATTACTGGTTAAAGAAGGGATTAGCACAATTGTAATGAAGGATATTAGCTCTGATGAGGTGGAATCTGTATGGGTAGAATTGAGAAATACTAAGGGGAAAAAAACGTTAGTGGGTGTGGTTTATAGACCTCCAAACAGTAAGGCGGAGGTTGGGGATGGCATTAAAAGAGAAATTAAAGAAGCGTGCAATAAGGGCACAGCAGTCATCATGGGTGACTTTAATCTACATATAGATTGGGCCAACCAAATTAGTAACAATACTGTGGAGGAGGAATTCCTGGAGTGTTTATGGGATGGTTTCCTGGATCAATATGTCGAGGAACCAACCAGAGATCAGGCCATCTTAGACTGGGTATTATGTAACGAGAAAGGATTCATTAGCAATCTTGTTGCACGAGGCCCCTTGGGTCGGAGCGATCATAATATGATCGAATTCTTCATTAAGATGGAGAATGAACTAGTTGAATTGGAGACTAGGGTCTTCAATTTAAATAAAGGAAACTACGACGGTCTGAGGAGCGAGTTGGGTAGGATTGATTGGGGAATGGCACTCAAAGGGTTGATGGTGGATAGGCAATGACAAACATTCAAAGACCGAATGGATGAACTACAGAATTTGTTCATCCCAATTTGGCATAAAAATAAAACAAAAAAGGTGACCCAACCGTGGCTAACAAGGGAAATTAGGGATAGCATAAGATCCAAGGAGAGGGCATATAAATTGGCCAGAAAAAGCAATAATCCTGAGGAGTGGGTGCAGTTTAGTGTTCAACAAAGGAGGACAAAGGGATTAATTAAGAAAGGGAAAATAGAATATGAGAGTAAGCTTGCAGGGAACATAAAAACTGACTGTAAAAGCTTTTATAGATATGTGAAGAGAAAAAGATTGGTGAAGTCAAGCGTAGGTCCCTTGCAGTCAGAATCGGGGGAATTTATAATGGGGAACAAAGAAATGGCAGACCAACTAAATACATATTTTGGTTCTGTCTTCACAAAGGAGGACACAAATAATCTCCCAGAGATGCAGGGGAACATAGGGTCTGATGAAAGGGTGGAACTGAAAGAAATCAGTATTTGTAAGGAAATGGTGTTAGGAAAATTGATGGGACTGAAGGCCGATAAATCCCCAGGGCCTGATAATCTACATCCCAGGGTACTTAAGGAAATGGCCCTAGAAATAGTAGATGCATTGCTGGTCATCTTCCAGAACTCGATAGACTCTGGAACGGTACCCATGGATTGGCGGGTAGCTAATGTTACCCCACTATTCAAAAAAGGTGGTAGAGAAAAGGCGGGGAATTATAGACCGGTAAGCTTGACATCGGTAGTGGGGAAAATGCTAGAGTCAATTATAAAAGATGTAATAGCAGAGCACTTGGAAAGCAGTGACTGGATTGGACAAAGTCAACATGGATTTACAAAAGGTAAATCATGCTTGACTAATCTACTGGAATTTTTTGAGGATGTAACTGGTAAAATAGATAAGGGAGAACCAGTGGATGTGGTGTATTTGGACTTTCAGAAGGCTTTCGATAAGGTCCCGCATAAGAGATTAGCATGCAAAATTAAGGCACATGGGATTGGGGGCAAGGTATTGACTTGGATAGAGAACTGGTTGGCGGACAGAAAGCAAAGAGTTGGAATAAACGGGTCGTTTTCTGAGTGGCAGGCAGTGACTAGTGGGGTACCGCAAGGTTCGGTCCTAGGACCCCAGCTGTTCACAATATATATTAATGATCTGGACGAGGGAATTGGATGTAATATCTCCAAATTTGCAGATGACACAAAGCTGGGTGGGAGGGTATGCTGTGAGGAGGATGTCGTGAAACTCCAGCACGATTTGGACAGGTTGGGTGATTGGGCAGAAACATGGCAAATGCACTATAATGTGGATAAATGTGAGGTTATCCACTTTGGTGGCAAAAACAGGAAGGCAGATTATTATTTGAATGGCAATAGATTGGGAGAAGAGGAAGTGCAAAGAGACCTGGGTGTTCTTGTACACCATCGCTGAAGGTAAGCATGCAGGTGCAGCAGGCGGTTAAGAAGGCAAATGGTATGTTGGCCTTCGTAGCAAGAGGGTTCGAGTACAAGAACAAGGATGTCTTGCTGCAGTTGTACAGGGCCTTGGTGAGACCACACTTTGAGTATTGTGTGCAGTTTTGGTCGCCTTAACTGAGGAAGGACGTTCTTGCCATGGAAGGAGTGCAGCGAAGATTCACCAGGCTGATACCTGGGATGGCAGGAATGACGTATGAGGAGAGATTTTGTTGATTGGGCTTATACTCACTGGAGTTTAGAAGATTGAGAGGGGATCTCATCGAAACCTATAAAATTCTGTCAGGCCTGGACAGACTAGATGCAGGAACGATGTTTCTGATGGCCGAGGAGTCCAGAACCAGGGGTCATAATCTAAGGGTAAGGGGTAAGCCATTTAGGACTGAAATGAGGAGGAATTTCTTCACCCAGAGAGTGGTGAACCTGTGGAATTCTCTGCCACAGAGGGCGGTGGAGGCCAGTTCATTAAGTATATCAAGAAAGAGTTGGATATATTTCTTAAGGCTAAAGGGATCAAGGGATATGGGGAGAAGGCAGGGACAGGGTACTGAATTTGGATGATCAGCCATGATCTCATTGAATGGCGGAGCAGGCTCAAAGGGCCGAATGGCCTACTCCTGCTCCTATCTTCTATGTTTCTAAGTTAGTAGTGAGCTCCAGCCAGGTGATGCTAAACACTCAGGTGAGAAGACAAAAATCTACAAAAATGCATTGAAAACAAAGCTGATTTATTTGACACATATCCGGAATATTAAACTCCAGCCCAGTTATAGGGTTATTAACTTCAGCAGAAACAAAACCCAACTGTCAGAATGAACAAGGTTCAGTCCTGGATGTGATTAACAGCAGCAATAACAGCAGAATCCAACCCCTGCAGTCACTTGTGAACTGGCTGGTGTCTCAGCAGGTTGGATGACCGATGGAATCCCTCCCCGCCCACGGAGCAGGTGAACGGCCTCTGCCCAGTGTGAACTGGCTGGTGTATCAGCAGGGTGGATGAACGAGTGAATCCCTTCCCACACACAGAGCAGATGAACAGCCAATCCCCAGTGTGAGTACATTGGTGTTGCATCAGTTTCCTTTTGCTTTTAAAGCTCTTCTCAGTCAGAACATTTAAAAGGTCTTTCATTAGTGTGAACAAGTTGATGATCAGTGAGGTGGGATGAGCGAGTGAATCTCTTCCCACTCATGCAGCAGGTGAACGGTCTCTCCCCAGAGTGAGTGCGCTGGTGTACAGTGGGTTCAGATGACTGCCTGAATCCAGTCCCGCAGCGAGAGTGCCTGAACGGCCTCTCGTCAGTGTGAACACGTTGATGGCACATCAGTTCCCCGGAACTTTTATAGCACTTCCCGCAGTCCAGGCATTTAAAAGAACTCGCTGGTGTATCAGCAGGTTGGGTGAATTAGTGAATCCCTTCCCACACTTGGAGCAGGTGAACGGCCTCTCCCCGGTGTGAGTGCGTTGGTGTCTCAGCAGACCACTTGCACTTTTAAAGCTCAGCTCGCACTTAAAACATTTAAAAGGTCTCTTATCAGAGTGAACAAGCTGGTGTTTCCGCAGGGTGGATGACTGAGTGAATCTCTACCCACACACGGAGCAGGTGAACAGCCTCTCCCCAGTGTGAACTCGCTGGTGTTGCAGCAGGTGGGATGACTGAGTGAATCCATTTCCCCACACGGAGCAGGTGAATGGCTGCTCCCCAGTGTGACTGCATCGATGAGTTTCCAGGTGGGATGGGGAATTGAATCCCTTCCCACAGCCCCCACATTTGCATGGTTTCTCTATGGTGCGGGTGTCCTTGTGTCTCTGCAGGTTGGACAATCGGTTGAAGCCTCGTTCACACACTGAACACATGTACGGTTTCTCCCCGCTGTGAATGGTGCGATGATTTTTCAGGCTGTGTTAAAGCTCTTCCCACAATCAGTGCACTGGAACACTCTCACTCAGTGTGTGTGTCTCGGTGCTTTTCCAGCCACACTGATGTTTGAAATCTTTTCCCACAGACAGAACAGAGAAAAAGGCCAATGATATTCAGGTCCTGATGAATCAAGTGACTGTCAGATCGTGTTGTGATGGGGAAAGTTATTGACTTGGATAGAAAACTGGTTGGCAGGCAGAAAGCAAAGAGTTGGAATAAACGGGTCTTTTTCCGAGTGGCAGGCAGTGACTAGTGGGGTACCGCAGGGATTGGTCCTTGGACCCCAGCTATTCACAATATATATTAATGATCTGGACAAGGGAACTAGATGTAATATCTCCAAGTTTGCAGATGACACAAAACTGGGTGGGCATGCGTGCTGTGAGGAGGATGCCGAGAAACTCCAGTATGATTTGGACAGGTTGGGTGATTGGGCAGAAGCATGGCAGATGCAATATAACGTGGATAAATGTGAGGTTATCCACTTTGGTGTCAAAAACAGGAAGGCAAATTATTATCTGAATGGCAATAGATTGGGAGAAGGGGAAGTGCAAAGAGACCTGGGTGTCCTTGTGCACCAGTCGCTGAAGGTAAGCATGCAGGTGCAGCAGGCGGTGAAGAAGGCAAATGGTATGTTGGCCTTCATAGTGAGAGGGTTCGAGTACAGGAACAAGGATGTCTTGCTGCAGTTGTACAGAGCTTTGGTGGGACCACATCTTGAGTATTGTGTGCAGTTTTGGTCGCCTTATCTGAGGAAAGATGTCCTTGCCATGGAGGGAGTGCAGCGAAGATTCACCAGGCTGATACCTGGGATGGCAGGAATGACGTATGAGGAGAGATTGGGTCGATTGGGCTTATACTCGCTGGACTGTAGAAGAATGAGAGGGGATCTCATTGAAACTTATAAAATTCTGACAGGACTAGACAGACTAGATGCAGGAAGGATGTTCCCGATGGTCGGGGAGTCCAGAACCAGGGGTCACAGTTTAAGGGTAAGGGGTATGCCATTTAGGACAGAGATGAGGAGGAATTTCTTCACCCAGAGAGTGGTGAACCTGTGGAATTCTGTACCACAGAAGGCAGTAGAGGCCAATTCATTAAATATATTCAAGAAGGAGTTAGATATATTTCTTAAGGCTAAAGGGATCAAGGGATATGGGGAGAAGGCAGGAACGGGGTACTGAATTTGGATGATCAGCCATGATCTCATTGAATGGCGGAGCAGGCTCGAGGGGCCGAATGGCCTACTCCTGCTCCTATCTTCTATGTTTCTCTGTTTGGTTTGAGTTTCCTGTCTTTAAATCCTCCCCTTCTAACAGCCTGTAAAAGGAGTTTACAAAAGTCATCACTCTAAGTACAGGATAGAAATTCAGAACAGACAATTCTAGTTTCTATGGAACATTTCTTTCCCCAAAGCTGTAAATCCCGATCCCACACACTCTTCCTCTTCCCTGTGCTGAAATCCAAACCCATCGCGCCATCTCCAACATTTCTTTCCTCCCCTCCCAGTTTTCCCCCTCCCTCTGCTCTGGTTGGGTTCAGTTCTACACCCGCCGTGTGCAGAGTGAGAATAAAATCAATGAGTCAATGATTGTGTCTCCGGGTCACTGGGACCCTGAAGCCCCGCCCACTCTCTGTTCCTGTACAAAGATGGCCGTGCATGCGCCGTGCTGCAGGTAGAACCGGTCTGTCCTTCCTCCACCAAGATGGCGGTGCGTAACCCGGGCCTGCCACCGAGAAAAAGCCTCACCCCTGCCATCCGGCGGAACACAGACCGGGCCGCTGGATCTCATTCTGGCCTGAGGCCGTTCTCCAACTTTATAAACCCTGCGGCGCGGCCTACCGCAATTTATTAATCTCCCGACCCTGCCGCTCTGCCCGGCGACCGCACGAGCCTCTCTTTGTAAAGTCGGCGAGGGACACGTGACCCGGGCCCACGGCCTGATTGACGGGAGCTTCCAACCAATAGGGAGCGAGCGGGGCGGGGCTGGAGGAGCGAGCCGGCGGCGGGTCCTCCAACCAATCGGGGAGCCCGAGGGGCGGGACTAGCGCCGGCTGATTGTCTGATCCGCAGGGCAGCGAGTTTCTCCAGTCCCTTGTTCAGGGCCCGGGGCCAGGGGAGGCTGTGGGCCTTTATTCCCCTTATTGGACACAAGGCTCTTTGTCTCACAACACACTGGCTCAGGTTTTAATGGAGACTTTTTAAATTCATCAATAAAAGCAAATAAACCTGGATGCTTCTGAAGAATAAACTTTTTAATATTTAGGAGTAAAAGTACAAGTTTCTTTCCCTCTGGGGAATTTATCAGATTCAGGAAACAACAACAACCACTTGTATTTCTAAAGCACCTTTAATGTAGTAAAACGTCCCAAGGCTCTTCACAGGATCATTATAAAACAAAATTTGACACCGAGCCACAGAAGGAGATATTCGGGCCGACGGTCAAAGAGGTCGGTTTTAAGGAGCATCTTAAAGAAGGAGAGAGAGGTAGAGAGATGGAGAGGTTTAGGGAAGGAATTCCAGAGCTTAGGGCCCAGGCAGCTGAAGGCACGGCCACCAATGGTGGAGCGATTAAAATCGGGGATGCTCAAGAGGCCGGAATTCGAGGAGCGCAGATATCTCGGAGGGTTCACAGAAACACAGAAACCCCACAGTGCAGATAGAGGCCATTTCGGCCCATCGAGCCTGCACCGACACATATCCCACCCGATCCCCGTAACCCCTACACCGACACATATCCCACCCGATCCCTGTAACCCCTACACCGACACATATCCCACCCGATCCCCGTAACCCCTACACCAACACATATCCCACCCTATCCCCATAACCCCACGTATTTAATCCCCCTAACACTAAGGGTCAATTTATCATAGCCAATCAACCTAACCCGCACATCTTTGGACTGTGGGAGGAAACCGGAGCACCCGGAGGAAACCCACGCAAACACGGGGAGAATGTGCAAACTCCACACAGACAGTCACCCGAGGCCGGATTCGAACCCGGGTCTCTGGCGCTGTGAGGCAACAGTGCTAACCACTATGCCACCGTGCTGCCCTGTGTTGTGGGGACTAAATGAAATTACAGGGATAGGGAGGGGCAAGGCCACAGAGGGATTTGAAAACAAGGATGAGAATTTAAAGGATGAGACACTTGAGGAAAAGCAGGGAGTGGGGGAGGGTCAAGCCCCTATGGGACAGGGTCACTAATTCTGTTCTGCAACAGTTACTGGGACAGACTGTATCTCCCCCTCTCCTCCACACAGGGATTTGTGGTAGTTAAAGGGACAGTGATTCTCCTTGTTCTGTGAGATTGTAATTAAAGGGTCACTACTCTGAGATGGCTGTGAACTTTTAGTGTCGCCAGCCTTTCTAAAACATCTTCCTTTCTTTGAAGATCTGTGTGAACTCGCTGGTGACTCAGCAGGTTGGATGAACTCTGAAACCTCTTTGCACAGTCAGAACATTTAAAGGGTCTCTCATCGGTTCTGGGGCAGGAGGGATCTGGTTAACAGTGATCACAATATCAGTAGGTTTAAAGTAGTTATGGAAAGGGACAAATAAAATCAACGGTGAAAATACCCAGCTGGAAGAGAACCAATTTCAGTGATGTGAGAAGGGATCGAGCACAGGTGGACTGGAAACAAAGATTGTCCAGGAAAACAGTGAATGACCAATGGCAGGCCTTCAAGGCTGAGATAGTTCGGGTACAAACCAAGCATATTCCCAGAAGGAGGAAAGATGGGGCGTCCAAAGCTAGAGCTCCCGATGACAAAGGATATCGAGGTTAGAATAAAACAGAAAAAGGAGGTTTACAACAAATGTCAGGTACAGAATACAGTCAAAAACCAGGAGAATACAGAGAGTGCGGGGGGAAATTGAAACAGGATATAAGAAGGGCAAAGAGACAATATGAGAAAAGATTAGCAGGTAACATAAAAGAGAACCCAAAAATCTTCTATAAACAAATGCAAAGTAAAAGGATAGTTAAAGGAATGGTGGGGCCGATTAGGGACCAAATAGGAGCTCATCATACGGAGGCAGAGGGCGTGGCTGAGGTACTGAATGAGTACCTAGCATCTGTCTCCACAAAAGAAGAGGATGAAGTTAATGTCGCAGTAGAGGAGGGGGGAGTAGAGAAATTGGATAAAAATGGATAGAAAGGAGGTGCTCAATAGGTTGTCATCACTCAAAGTTAACAAGTCACCCGGTCCAGATGGGTTGTTCAGGGAAGCTAGGGTGGAGATAGCAGAAGCTCCGACCACAATCTTTCAATCTCCATCAGATACATGGGAGTGGTGCCAGAAGACTGGAGGATTACAAATGTTACACCCCTGTTTAAAAAAGGGGAGAGGGATAAACCTGGTAACTACAGGCCAATCAGTCTAATGTCAGTGGTGGGTGAACGACTAGAGACCATTGTCAAGGACAAAATTAATACTCACTTGGAGACGCATGGGTTAATAAGGGGCAGCCAGTATGGATTTCTTAAAGGTAAATCGTGTCTGACTAACCTGATTGAGTTCTTTGATGAAGTAACAGAGGGTTGATGAAGGTAGTGCAGTAGATGTTGTATATATGGACTTTCAAAAGGCATTTGATAAAGTACCACATAAGAGATTTACTCGGAAAATAGAAGCACAGGGAATTAAAGGGCTGATGGTAATTTGGGTATATAATTGGCTAAGGGAGAGGAGACAGTGAGCAGTGCTGAGGGATGTTTTTCTGACTGGAGGGAAGTATGCAGTGGGTTCCCCCAGGGGTCGGGATTAGGACCATTGCTTTTCTTGTTATATATAACTGACCTGGACTTGGGTATAGGTGTAAAATTTCAAAGTTTACGGATGATACAAAACTTGGCAACATCGTAAATAGTGAGCATAGTAGTAGCAGACTTCAGAAGGACAGAGACAGACTGTGAAATGAGCAGACACAAGGCAGATGAAATTAAATGAGGATAAGTGTGAAGTGATGCACTTTGGGAGAAACAACAGGGAGAGGCCATATAATCTAAATGGGACTATTTTGAGGGGGTGCAAGAGCAGAGGGACCTGGGGGGTCCATATTCACAAATCTTTGAAAGTGCCACACAAGTTGGTGAGGCAGTTCAGAAAGCGTATGGGATACTTGGCTTTGTAAATAGGGCCATTGAATAGAAAAATAAGGAAGTTACACTAAACCTTCACAAATCACTAGTTAGGAACATAGGACAGGAGGAGGCCATTCAGCCCCTCGAGCCTGTTCTGCCATTCAATGAGATCATGGCTGATCTGTGACCTAACTCCATACACCCGCCTTTGGCCCATATCCCTTAATACCTTTGGGTAACAAAAACCAATCAATCTCAGATTTAAAATTAACAATTGATCTCGCATCAGTTGCCGTTTGCGGAAGAGAGTTCCAAACTTCTACCACCCTTTGTGTGTAGAAGTGTTTCCTAATTTCACTCCTGAAAGGTCTGGCTCTAATTATTAGACTATGCCTCCAGTCCTAGAATCCCCAACCAGCGGAAATAGTTTCTCTCTATCTACCCTATCTGTTCCCCTTAATATCCTGAAAACTTCAATCAGATCACACTTTAACCTTCTAAATTCCAGGGAATACAACCCTAATTTGTGTAATCTCTCCCCGTAACTTAACCCTTGAAGTCCGGGTATCATTCTGGTAAACCTACGCTGCACTCCCTCCAAGGCCAATATATCCTTCCTAAGGTGTGGTGCCCAGAACTGCTCACAGTACTCCAGGTGTGGTCTAACCAGGGTTTTGTACAGCTGCAGGGTTTTGGCCTCAGCTGGAGTCTTGTGTACAGTTCTGGGCACCACACTTTAGGAAGCATGTCAAGGCCTTGGAGAGGGTACCGAGGAGGTTGACCAGGATGGTACCAGGGATGAGGGACTTCAGTTATGTGGAGAGATTGGAGAAGCTGGGATTGTTCCACTTAGAGCAGAGAAGATTAAGAGGAGACCTAATAGAGGTGTTCAAAATGATGAGGGGTTTTGATCGAGCAAGTAGGGAGAAACTGTTCACTCTGGCAAGTGGGTCGGTAACCAAAGGTCACAGATTTAAAATAGTTGCTAAAAGAACTAGAGGGAAATGAGGAGAATTGTTTTCACACAGAGGGTTGTTAAGATCTGGAACGCACCATCTGAAAGGATGCTGGAATCAGGTTCCACAGGAACTTTCAAACGGTAATTGGACATGTACTTGAGGAGGACTAGTTTGCAGAGTTCTGGGGATAAAGCTGGGGTTTGAATCATAGAATCATACAAAGTTACATTTCGGAAGGAGGCCATTTCGACCCATCGTGTCCGCGCCGGCCAACAAAGAGCTATCCAGCCTAATCCCACTTCCCAGCTCTTGGTCCGGAGCCCTGCAGGTTAGAGCATCCCACGTGCACATCCAAGTACTTTTTAAATGTGGTTAGGGATCCTGCCTCTACCACCCTTTCAGGCAGTGAGTTCCAGACCCCCACAACCCTCTGGGTGAAGACATTTCCCCTCAAATCTCCTCTAAACCTTCCCCCAATTACTTTAAATCTGTGTCCCCTGGTTTTTGATCCCTCTGCTAAGGGAAATAGGTCCTTTCTATCCACTTTATCTAGGCTCCTCATAATTTTATACACCTCAATAAAGTCTCCCCTCAGCCTCCTCTGTTCCAAGGAAAACAGACCCAGCCGATCCAGTCTTTCCTCATAGCGAAGATTCTCTACTCCTGGCAACATCCTTGTAAATCTCCTCTGTACCCTCTCTAGTGCAATCACATCTTTCCTGTAATGTGGTGACCAGAACTGCCTAATTAGTGTTTTATACAGTTGAAGCATAACCCCCCTGCTCTTGTATTCTATGCCACGGCTAATAAAGACAAGCATTCCATATGCCTTCTTAACCACCTTATCTACCTGGCCTGCTACCTTCAGGGATCTGTGGACATGCACTCCAAGGTCCCTTTGTTCCTCTACACTACTCAGTGTCCTACCATTTAATGTGTATTCCATTTCCTTGTTAGCCCTCCCCAAATGCATTACCTCACACTTCTCCGGATTGAATTCCATTTGCCACTGTTCTGCCCACCTGACCAATTTATTGATATCTTCCTGCAGTCTAGTTTCCTTCTTTAGTATCAACCACACAGCTGATTTTAGTATCATCTGCAACCTTCTTACTCATACCCCTATATTCAAGTCTAGATCATTGATATATACCACAAAAAGCAAGGAACCTAGTACTGAGCCCTGCGGAACCCCACTGGAAACAGCCTTCCAGTCACAAAAACATCCATCAACCATTACCCTCTGCTTCCTGTCTCCGAGCCAGTTTTGAATCCAACTTGACACTTTGACCTGGATCCCATTTGCTTTTAACTTCGTGACCAGTCTGCCATGTGGAACCTTATCAAAAGCCTTGCTAAAGTCCATATACACTACATCAAACACACTATCCTCATCTACCCTCGTTACCTCCTCAAAAAATTCAATCAAGTTTGTCACACACGACCTTCCCTTAACAAATCCGTGCTGACTATCCTTGATTAATCCGGGTCTTTCTAAATGAAGATTTATCCTGTCCTTCAGAATTTTTTCCAATCATTTTCCCACCGCCGAGGTTAGGCTGACTGGCCTGTAATTACTCGGTCTATCTTTTTTCTCCTTTTTAAACAAGGGTACCACATTAGCAGTCCTCCGGCACCACACCTGAAGCCAGAGAGGATTGAAAAATGATGGTCAGGACCTCTGCTATTTCCTCTTTTGCTTCGCTTAACAGCCTGGGATACATTTCATCCGGGCCTGGGGATTTATCCACTTTTAAAGCTGCTACTTAATACTTCCTCTCTCACTATGTTTATTTCATCTATTATTTCACACTCCTCCCCCTGAAAGCAATGTCTGCTTTGCCCCTCTCCTTTGTGAAAACAGACGCAAAGTATTCATTGAGAACCCTACTGACGTCTCCCACCTCCACACACAGATTACCCTCATGATCTCTAATAGGCCCTACCCTTTCTTTAGTTATCCTCTTACTCTTAATATATTTGACATGAATCTTGTCGTCCATATGGAAATTACTTATGAAGTAATACTGGGCGGCCTGCTGGTGGCGCTGTCCAGGGAGAGTATAAATACTCGGGCATGGGCCCAGCTTGCTCAGGACATTCTTTAACAGGAACCAGTGAAGGACATAACTAGATCTCCATGTTGAAAAACAGATGATTAAAGCCTTGTTTAATGCTCAGACCAAGTGCCTAGTAGTTTTCTTACGTCAATATTTATAAAACATCTTTGGGTTTTCCTTGATTTTACTTGCCAAGAATTTTTCATGCTCTGTCTTTACTTTCCTAATATCCTTTTTAATTGCACCCCTGCACTTTCTGTACTCCTCTAAAGATTTTGGAGTATTTAGCCCTCGGTATCTGTCATACCCCTCCCTTTTTTTCATTATCCTACCCTGTATGTCTCTAGACATCCAGCGGGCTCTAGATTTGTTAGTACACCTTTTTTCTTTAAGGGCACATATTTGGTCTGAACCCTCCGGATCTCCTCATTGAATGTCTCCCACTGCTCTGACACGGATTTACCTTCAAGTAGCTGTTTCCAGTCCACTATGGCTAAATCCCCTCTGAGCTTAGCAAAATTTGCTTTTCCCCAATTTAGAATTTTTATTCCTGGTCTATCCTTGTCCTTTTCCATAACTACCTTAAATCTAACAGAATTATGGTCACTAGCATCAAAATGCCCCCTTACTGATACACTTTCTACCTGCCCAGCTTCATTCCCTAAAACTAAGACCAGAGCTGCCCCCTCCCTTGTTGGGCTTGCTACATACTGGCCAAAACGTTCTCCTGGGTGCATTTTAGGAATCCCGCACCTTGTATACCCTTCACACTAATTTTGTCCCAGTTAATATTGGGGTAGTTGAAATCCCCTACTATTACTGCCCTATAGTTTTTGCACTTCTCAGAAATTTGTCTACATATTTGTTCTTCTATCTCCCTCTCACTGTTTGGGGGTCTGGAGTACATTCCAAGCAGTGTGATCGCCCCTTTTTTGTTTCTCAATTTGACACATATGGCTTCGTTTGATGATCCCTCCAACATATCATCCCTCCTCACAGTTTAGGAATAAATTGGACAGCTCTTTCAAAGAGCCGGCACAGACACAATGGGCCGAATCACCTCCTTCTGTGCTGTTAGATTCTATGATCACTGTGAACATGCTGGTGTCTCTTAAGGCTCTTAGAGTTTTTAAAGCTCTTCCCACAGTCAGAACATTGAAAGGGTCTCTTGTCAGTGTGAACAAGCTGGTGTGACAGGAGGGTGGATGACTCAGTGAATCCCTTCCCACACATGGAGCAGGTGAACGGCCTCTCCCCAGTGTGTAGGAGCCAGTGTCTCTTCAGCTCCCCGAAGCTTTTAAAGCTCTTCCCACAGTCAGAACATTTAAAGGGTCTCTCTCCCGTGTGAACTCGCAGGTGTGCCAGCAGGTTGGAGGACCACGCGAATCCCTTCCCACACACGGAGCAGGTGAACGGCCTCTCTCCAGTGTGTAGGTGTTGGTGTCGCTTCAGATCGCCGGAGCTTTTAAAACTTTTCCCACAGTCAGAACATTGAAACAGTCTCTCGTCAGTGTGAACAAGCTGATGTGTCTGCAGGGTGGATGATTCAGTGAATCCCTTCCCACACACGGAGCAGATGAATATCCTCTCCCCAGTGTGGAGGCGCTGGTGTCTCTGCAGGTTGGATGACTGAGTGAATCCCTTCCCACACACGGAGCAGATGAACGGCCTCTCTCCAGTGTGAACTCGCTGGTGTCGCTTGAGCTCCCGGGGGATTTTAAAGCTCTTCCCACAGTTAGAACATGTAAATGGCCTCTTATCAATGTGAACTCGCTGGTGTCCCTTCAGCTCCCGAGGGATTTTAAAGCTCTTCCCACAGTCAGAGCAGTTAAACGGTCTCTCATCAGTGTGAACAAGCTGGTGTGTCAGCAGGGTGGAAGACTGAGCGAATCCCTTCCCACACACGGAGCAGGTGAATGGCCTCTCCGTAATGTGAGCTCGCTGGTGTCCCATCAGATCCCCAGAGCTTTTAAAGCTCTTCCCACAGTCAGGACAGTTAAATTGCCTCTCATCAGTGTGAGCTCGCTGGTGTCCCTTCAGATCGCAGAAACTTTTAAAGCTCTTCCCACAGTCAGAACATATAAATGGTTGCTCATTAGTGTGAACTCGCTGGTGTGTTTGCAGGTGGGATGAACAAACAAATCCCTTTCCACACACAAAGCAGGTGAACGGACTGTCCCTGGTGTGACTGCGCCGTTGAACCTCTATTGCAGATGGGGAACTGAATCCCTTCACGCCGTCCCCACCTTTACCCGGTTTCTCCCTGGTGTGATGGTGCATGTGTCTCGCCAGGTCAGGCAATCGGCTGAATCCGCGACCACACACCGAACACGTGTACGGTTTGTCATCGCTGCGATTGCTGCTTTCTCCTTCCATGTGCGAAGGCCGATGATATTCAGGTCCTGATGAATCGAGCGTCTCTGTCAGATCTTGACGTGATGTTTGGTCCGAGCTTCCCGCCTGTAACTGCTCCACTTCTATAACCCTGTAAATTGAGATCAGAAAAGGATCAGAGGCAAACTGTTGTTTAATTTTCTCCTTTCCGACCCGAGGGGCAGTGAAGCTGATTTTCAGGCCCCAGCTGCTGCACAGGTTGGTTGAAAGGATCAGCAGTAATGGCGGCTGTAATACCCACAAGCCCGCGCGCTCCAGAAAGCGTTCTGTTGACTCTGAGTCCCACACATGTGCTCATGGCCCCTGCGCTCTTCCTCCTGCTCCACAATCGCCCGTCCTAATCAGTCCGCAACGCACATGCTCAGCACACAAAACCTCGCGGTTGGAACATCGGACGCGCATGTGGAGCCGCAACATCTGGTGTGCGTGCGCGGCTCAGGTGGGAGCGAGTCAGTGTTTTGCCTCAGCCGCCAGGGAGGTGCGCATGCGCAGGACGACCCAACATTCTTCCTGTCAGCAATCACTCCCTCGTTTCTTTAATAAAAACAGAAAATGCTGGAAATACTCAGCAGGTCAGGCAGCGGAGACAGAAACAGAGTTAACGTTTCAGGTTGATGACCCTTCGTCAGAACTGCTTGTTCTTTAGTGTCAGCTGTGACTCAGTTGGTAGCACTTTCGTCTCCGAGTCAGAAAGTTGTGGGTTCAAGTCCCACTCCAAAGACTTGAGCACAAAAATCTAGGCTGGCACTCCAGTGCAATGCTCATCTTTCAGATGAGACGCTAAACTGAGGCCCCGTCTGCTCTCTCAGATGGACGTCAATGATCCTATGGCACTATTTCGAAAAAGAGAGGGCATAAAAAAATATTGGCAAGGAGAACAAGTGGAGCCTATTAGGGACTATAAAAGTAACCTGTGTGTGGAAGCGGAAGACATGAATATGGTTCTTAATGAACACTTTGCGTCTGTTTTCACAAAAGAGAGGGACGATGCAGACATTGCAATCAGGGAGGAGGAGTGTTGCAGTGGGGAAAGAGTTAAACTGACATCACTGGCAGTTTCACTGAATGGTGTAATAAAGACCATACTTTGCAGTAGTAAGCTTTTTCTAAGTTGCTGAATTGGCAGTGGAGATAACATAGCCGGACATGGAACCATAAGAGGCCGAGAGGATGTAAGTTCTGTTCTGGCAGGAAAGTAAAACAATGAGTTGGAAGTAAAAGAGGCCGAGAGAGGCAGGAAAGGAGGACAATGAGTCCCCCATCTGGCATAAACACAGGTCAGAGGTTTTACACACTGCTTGACATATACTTTCCGATAATAAAGGCGGTACTTTAATGTAACGCGGCATAGGCAACCAATCAGTGAAGATGCATGTGGGCCAAGGTCCAATCGGGTGGCAGGAATGAATTGTGCATGAGATGGCCATGTGTACTGTAATGTATAAAAATGTAGTGTTTGCTGTACCAATTTGGAAAGGTCTGGCTAACACAGAGCAGACTGTTTCCCCACCGGTGCAATAAAGACAACTTGACTATCGATCTAAAACCTTGTGTCGACTGTTGGTTTAAAATACTCCACAACAATTGGCGTCACAAACAGGATTCGAACCTGTGCGGGGATAGGCAGTATACATGGACCAGGGTCCCGCAGGGGTTCCACAATAGTCCAAATATATTCCACTGTGTACTGAGTCAAGCCTTAGACGAGTTAGACCTATCAAAGTACCAGAGCGCCCTACTCCAATATATCAATGACATAATGATTGCATCAGAGGATGCCAAAGGACACATGGGAGCATTACTAGCCACCCTCCAGACACTTCAGAAAGCTGGCTGTAAATTGAAACCCAAAAAAAGGCACAGGTTGGACTGTCCAAAGTAAAGTATCTGGGGCACGAAATGAGCCGGGGGTATAAGGCACTCCCGCAGGAACGAAAGGCAGCCATAAAAGACATGCCAAGGCCAGTGACCGTCCGGGGAGTGAGGAAAGTGTTGGGACTGTTTAACTACTGCAGGAATTTTATATCAGACTTTGCAGGGAAAGCAGAGCCGATTCAACGGTTAGTTAAAGGGGGAGACCCGCCACTGATAAGATAGAATGGGAATCGGAGCAGGACGAGGCTTATGCAAAATTAAAAGCAGCCCTGACATCCGCACCCGCACTAGGATTGCCAAATATAGTCAAACCATTCCATATATACTATAGTATAGACGGGAACTTCTATAACGCTGTAGTCACTCAAGAGTACGGGGGAGATATGAAGCCAATTGCCTATTACTCCACCCAACAAACCCCAATGGCTAAAGGAATGGTGAGATGCATGGCGGCCCTCGACTGCGCCGCATGGGCAGTGCGGATATGCGAGCCCGTCACTATGTCAGGACAGCTGATATTACACACACAAAACACAGTGTGGACCTGCTAAACACAGGCAAAATGAAGGCTGTATCAGACAGAAGGAGGGCAGCTTGGGAAGCAGTATTGATACCCAAGGACAGATCAGTCCAGATTATAAGGGAACATAGAGTCAACCCCGCAGAGGGAATGCTATCAGAGGGTGAGGCACACGAGTGTCAGTTAGTAATCGAAGAAGAGGTCAGAGGAACCGTATCAGAATCGCCCCTTGAAAATCCCGAAAACACCTTTTATGCAGACGGATCTTGCTGAGATATAAATGGGGAGGCACACACTGGTTGGGCAGCAGTATCCGAGAACGGAGAAACAGTCGCAAAGGGAGGGGTTGAAGGAGGAGCCTCAGCGCAGGTAGCAGAACCAGTGGCTCTCACGGAAGCATTGAAATTGGCAAAAGGAAAACGAGTAAATATATACACAGATAGTGGGTATGCGTTTGGGGTAGTACATTATTATATGATAGTGTGGAATAGGAGAGGATATGTAACCTCCGGAGGGGGACAAATACAGCATGAGGAGGTAGTGAGAGACCTAGTAGAAGCGGTAAAAGGAGAACAGGTAGCAGTGATTAAAATAAAGGCACACCGCAAGATAGTGAGCGAGCAACAAAAAGGAAATGTGCTAGCTGATCAGGCAGCAAGAGCAGCAGGTAGAATAACAGCAGAGGAAGTGAACATTAAAAGAATCCAAGAGGAGACCGAAATGGAGGAGCAGGAGCAGTGGACAAAGAGAGGCGCAGCCAAAGGTAGAGATGGAATATGGAAAAAGGATCACAGGGTGACCGGACTGACACCATATGAACTCATGACTGGACGAGCAATGTGTCTGCCGGAAGGAGTAGCATCTGGTAGCGAGGGACTGGGACCCTTAAAAGATAAAATGAGGAAATACGTACAAACATTGGATAATCAATTGAAGGAGCTCAAAAAAGAAGTTAAAGAACAAGAGGCTTGAGGGGCCGAATGGCCTACTCCTGCTCCTACCTTCTATGTTTCTATGTAAGACATCAGAAATAAAAATACACAGAAGTAGGGAGCCCTCGCAGCCCCTACCCAAGGTGGGCGAGCAGGTATTTGTTAAAATATTGCCAGAGACGTACTGGACCATTTGAGGTTATCATGGCCAGCGATACGTGCACATGTATAGATATGAGGGGAAAGGGTAGATGGAAACATTGGACCCAATTAAAACAGTACAACAATAACCCATCTGATCTTAAATCCCACAGGAACAATGGAATAAACACCGGGGATAAACTAACCTCTGGTGACGACCAGGCTTCTGCTTAATTTACAGGGAAACTTCACCATGAAGGTGGGATTACTGCTGGGACATGAAATAAGCGAAGGGACATCCCACATTACACGACAAGTACATGATGAGGAAGCACCATGTTTTAATGGAACAATCACATTCGGAGTCTCATCCACGGCTCCCAATACACAGAAAGAGACAAGCGAACCGAGGATACTACAATGTCCAGATATGAAACCTGGACCCATGAATGGACTAGCATTATTTACCGAGGGAGAACAATTGTATGGTAACGTGAGACACAAAATTGTACCGGTGCTAATGAACTTAACCATGTTACAATGGCCAGGATATTGTGAAAGGTTTACTAAAACTAGAGAATTGTAAGCATATATGATGAAGAATGTAATTAACCAAGCTGCTGATGCGACAGGGGCTACTAGTTTTAGGGGACATGCTGCATTCCACCAAAGGATTAAGAGGAGCTTAGGAACCGATATACTCACGGGAATAAACATGGGGACATCATTCATTAATGCCCTAGATATACAAGGAGTCCAGAGTCATGTGGAACGACTACAAAGAGTAATACAGCAGATTTTAGAGAAGGAAACTGGTTTGGTTCGACAAGGATCAGAGTTAGGAGGACACATGATAAGGAAATTACTCGAGGGAATCAAGGTTATAGAGGACCATGCCAGCATTATCAACAAACTAAACCATAGAGATGAGGAACAGGCAAAAGACGGGGTAGGGAGAGGCTTGTGTCATGCCTTTGGCCAATGGATCACCGGACAGTTAAAACACAATCTGGCACAGACACAGCGAGGCGACGTACCAGACTGGATTAACAGCACACAGCTCTATGGCCTGAGCCAGAATCCAGGCCCTCTGAGTGCTTGTACCCTCAAAGGGATGACCAGAGTATATCCAGTGATACAAAAACGTAAAGCAGAAGTGACAGCAATGATAGGCATGGTACTCCTGATACCAGTGGTGGGACTAGACATGACTCCATACCCACAGTACCAGGTAACAAACATAGGCATAGTGAGGGGTGAGACATACCTCCAATACTATCCAATTGATACCTATGCCATCAGGAAGAATGGTACTATGAGAGGGGTCTCCCTAAACGGATGCCACGGGAAAGGCACGCTTACGATATGCCCACATCCGGTAGGAGAAGGCCCCAAGGATGAGTGCGGCTATAATAAGACAGAGGGGTGTGTGTTGGAATTATCACATGTTGATCACCATCACACCCGCTCGGGATATAGAGGCGAAGGGGAGTATTGTATAGCCACCACAGAGACTGAGTACCAATATAGTAACCTGGTATGTGCAATCACAATGCCTAACTTTTGCTTTATGCCAAAGGTCCCTGTGACAATTGGACACACCAGATTGGTGTATGTACATTCAAGGGACGAGATAAAACTGAATGTGCCAGATAGTCTAAAGGATGAGTTGGTTAATTATGAAGATCCGGTCGGGGCCCCAATACCCCGCCTGAAAGAGGATCTGCAAGAAATGAAAGAGGATTTAAGTAAGATGGTGAAACAATACATAGTGTTGCAAAGGAATCTTGGGGAATTAGAAAGGGACATAGAGGTAGAGCTACAGGAAGTCCCGTGGTATGAGAAGCTGTGGTATTGGGGAATGAATGTCAACATACACCCATGGATCCGCATCATTTCTCATATATTAGTGATAGTACAGTTAGTCATGGCTATAGGATGGGGAATAGCAGCATGCACCGCTTGTAAAAAGAAACGGACCAAACAAAGAGCTAAAGCGAGTCGGAAAACACAAGTTTGCTCTAAACATGATGGGTATGCAGGGCCTCCCGAACCAGCGCCTGATCACCACATGGGGCAGGAGGCACAGCGATGCTTATACATGTGGTTTAACTTGGGCAAGGGTCAAGTACCAAAAGGGGGGATTGCAGTGGGGAAAGAGTTAAACAGACATCGCTGGCAGTTTCACTGAATGGTGTATTAAAGACAATAATCTAATGGGCTTTTTGCAGTAGTAAGCTTTTTCTAAGTTGATAACATAGTCGGATGTGGAAACCATAAGAGACCTAAGAGGATGTAAGTTCTGTTCTGGCAGGAAAGTAAAACAATGAAAGAGGCCGAGAGAGGCAGGAAAGGAGGACAATGAGTCAGAAGTACAATGTTGATGAGACCCATTTGGCATAAACAAAGGTCAGAGGTGCAACAACAGCTTGTGGGATAACGACCGATAATAAAGGCGGTGCTTTAATGTAACGCAGCATAGGCAACCAATCAGTGAAGATGCATGCTGGCCAAGGTCCAATCAGGTGGCAGGAATGAATTTTGACATGTGTATTGTAATGTATAAAAATGTAGTGTTTGCTGCACCAATTTGGAAAGGTCTGGCTAAGACAGAGCAGACTGTTTCCCCACCGGTGTAATAAAGACAACTTGACTATCGATCTAAAACCTTGTGTCGAGTGTTGGTTTAAAATACTCCACAACAGTGTAGTCACGGACAAATTATTCTAAAGAGCTTTTAAAAGCTACAAGATACGGGACTGAAGACATTCCTCAAACGGAGGGGGGACAAATCCCAGGGACATCGGCAGCGGGTGGAGGCGGAGCTGAGTGGCAGGGCGACTACAAGAGGTCCCAGAGGCTCAGGTAGGCCCCAGTGCGGCATCGGCAGCGGGTGGAGGCGGAGCTGAGCGGCAGAGCGACTACAAGAGGCCCCAGAGGCTCAGGTAGGCCCCAGTGCGGCATCGGCAGCGGGTGGAGGCGGAGCTGAGCGGCAGAGCGACTACAAGAGGTCCCAGAGGCTCAGGTAGGCCCCAGTGCGGCATCGGCAGCGGGTGGAGGCGGAGCTGAGCGGCAGAGCGACTACAAGAGGCTCCAGAGGCTCAGGTAGGCCCCAGTGCGGCATCGGCAGCGGGTGGAGGCGGAGCTGAGCGGCAGAGCGACTACAAGAGGTCCCAGAGGCTCAGGTAGGCCCCAGTGCGGCATCGGCAGCGGGTGGAGGCGGAGCTGAGCGGCAGAGCGACTACAAGAGGCTCCAGAGGCTCAGGTAGGCCCCAGTGCGGCATCGGCAGCGGGTGGAGGCGGAGCTGAGCAGCAGAGCGACTACAAGAGGCCCCAGAGGCTCAGGTAGGCCCCAGTGCGGCATCGGCAGCGGGTGGAGGCGGAGCTGAGCGGCAGAGCGACTACAAGAGGCCCCAGAGGCTCAGGTAGGCCTCAGTGCGGCATCGGCAGCGGGTGGAGGCGGAGCTGAGCGGCAGAGCGACTACAAGAGGCTCCAGAGGCTCAGGTAGGCCTCAGTGCGGCATCGGCAGCGGGTGGAGGCGGAGCTGAGCGGCAGAGCGACTACAAGAGGCTCCAGAGGCTCAGGTAGGCCTCAGTGCGGCATCGGCAGCGGGTGGAGGCGGAGCTGAGCGGCAGAGCGACTACAAGAGGCCCCAGAGGCTCAGGTAGGCCCCAGTGCGGCATCGGCAGCGGGTGGAGGCGGAGCAGCGCGGCAGAGCGACTACAAGAGGCCCCAGAGGCTCAGGTAGGCCCCAGTGCGGCATCGGCAGCGGGTGGAGGCGGAGCTGAGCGGCAGAGCGACTACAAGAGGCCCCAGAGGCTCAGGTAGGCCTCAGTGCGGCATCGGCAGCGGGTGGAGGCGGAGCTGAGCGGCAGAGCGACTACAAGAGGCCCCAGAGGCTCAGGTAGGCCTCACCAATCTCCAATCTCAGGGAAGGAGAGAGGTAAAAAGTATTCAAGGTGTGACGTCACCACAAAGCGGGTAAGTGATTGGTTGGTAAGTATTTCTCCCTTTTTAAGCTTAAATCCCCTTGGTTTATAGTTTCTAAGGTGCGATATTCATCATCTAAAATCGAGGCAGAGGGTATTTAAGAATAATATTAATAAATTTAATTAATTACATAGAATGGGAGATCAGGCGATGTGTTGCTGCTGCAATATGTGGGAGCTGGTGGACACCATTGATGCTCACGGTGATCACATTTGCAGTAAGTGTTGGCTGCTCGAGGAATTCCGGCTCCGTGTTGAAGAGCTGGAGTCCAAGCTTCAAATACTGAGACACATCAGGGAGGGGGAGAGTTACCTGGACTCTGTGTATCAGGAGGTAGTCACACCAATTAGAGTAATTAATTCAGATGTAGCCCATGGTCAGGGACAGGATGGTGTGACTATGAGTGAGGCAGGTACGGGGATCCAGGAGGTAGTGTTGGAGGAGCCGCAGCCCTTGCACTTGTCCAACAGGTTCGAGGCTCTTACTCCCTGTGAGGATGGGAACAGGGACTGCGGGGAGGATGAGCAACCTGGCCACAGCACTGTGGAGCGGGGGGCCATTCAAGTGGGGGGAGTTAAAAGAAATGTTGTAGTGGTAGGGGATAGTATCGTTAGGGGGATAGATAGAGTTCTCTGCAGCCGAGAGCGAGAGTCCCGAAGGCTGTGTTGCCTGCCCGGTGCCAGGGTTAAGGACATCTCCTCTGGACTGGAGAGAAACTTGGAGTGGGAGGGGGAGGATCCAGTTGTCGTGGTCCATGTTGGTACCAACGACATAGATAGGACAAGGAAGGAGGTTCTGCTGAGGGAGTTTGAGCAGCTAGGGGCCAAATTAAAAAGCAGAACCACAAGGGTAATAATCTCTGGATTATTACCTGAGCCACGAGCGAATTTGGCTAGGACAAATAAAATTAGAGATTTAAATGCGTGGCTCAAAGACTGGTGTGGGAGAAATGGGTTTTGCTTCCTGGGACACTGGCACCAGTACTGGGGCAGGAAGGTGCTGTTCCGTTGGGACGGGCTTCACTTGGCCAGTGCTGGGACTAGAGTCCTGGCGGATCATATAACTAGGGCTGTAGAGAGGGCTTTAAACTAACTAGTGGGGGGGGAGGTTCCTAGAGAGCAAATAATACAAATGACAACAGAGAAGGTCATAGACTTAGGTAGCAGTGGGGAAATTAAAAACCAGAGCATGTCAGGAAGCGGCAGAAGGTATGGAGTAAAAGGTAAAGTAATATCAAGGGCAAAAGCAGGAACTAAGTGTCACAAAACATCTTTGAAAGTTCTCTATCTGAATGCACGTAGCATTCGTAACAAAATAGATGAGTTAATGGCAAAAATAACTACATATGGGTATGATCTTGTGGCCATTACAGAAACATGGCTGCAGGGTGACAATGCCTGGGAATTAAACATACCAGGTTATTTAACGATCAGGAAGGAAGGGGAGGTGGGGTGGCTATGTTAATAAAGGAAGGAATCACTGTAATACAGAGAAATGATATTGGGTCAAAAGATCAGGACAATGAAACAGTTTGGGTGGAGGTAAGGAATAATAAGGGGAAAAAAACACTAGTGGGCGTAGTCTATAGACCTCCGAAATGTGGCAACTCTGTTGGACGGAGTATCAATCAGGAAATAGTTGAGGCTTGTAATAAGGGAACATCTATAATTATGGGGGATTTTAACTATCATATTAATTGGACAAATCAAATTGGGCAGGGCTGCCTTGAGGATGAGTTCATTGAGTGTATTAGGGATGGGTTTCTTGAGCAGTATGTAACTGAACCGACCAGGGGGCAGGCAACCTTAGATCTGGTCCTGCGTAACGAGACTGGGTTAATTAAAAATGTCCTAGTAAAGGATCCCCTTGGAATGAGTGACCATAACATGGTTGAATTCCGTATTCAATTAGAGGGTAAGAAGGTTGGATCTCAAACAAGCGTGCTAAGCTTGAACAAAGGAGACTATGAAGGTATGAGAGTGGAATTGAGTAGAGTGGACTGGGAAAATAGATTAAAGGGTAAGACGATACATGATCAGTGGTGTACATTTAAGGAGTTATTTTACAACTTCCAAAAAGTATATATTCCACTGAGAAGAAAAGGGTGTAAAAGAAAAGACAGCCATCCGTGGCTAAGTAAAGAAATTAAGGATAGTATTCGACTAAAAACAAGGGCATATAAGGTAGCCAAATCTAGTGGGAGGATAGAGGATTGGGAAAACTTTAAAAGACATCAAAAAATAACAAAAAGATTGATTAAGAAAGGGAAGATAGATTATGAAAGTAAATTAGCAAAAAATATAAAAACAGATAGTAAGAGTTTTTATAGTTATATAAAAAGAAAAAGGGTGGCTAAAGTAAATGTTGGTCCCTTAGAGGATGAGACCGGGAAATTAATGGTGGGAAATATGGAGATGGCAAAAACACTGAATGAATATTTTACATCAGTCTTTACAGTAGAAGACACTAAGAATATCCCAACACTGGACAAACAGGGGGCTAAAGGGGGGGAGGAGCTAAACACGATCAAAATCACTAAGGAAGTGGTACTCGGTAAAATAATGGGACTCAAGGCGGATAAATCACCAGGACCTGATGGCTTACATCCTAGGGTCTTGAGGGAAGTGGCGGTAGGGATTGTGGATGCATTGGTAATAATTTTCCAAAACTCCCTGGACTCGGCAATGGTCCCGGCAGACTGGAAAACTGCTAATGTAACGCCCTTATTTAAAAAGGGCAGTAGACAGAAGGCTGGAAACTATAGACCGGTTAGCCTAACATCTGTGGTAGGTAAAATTTTGGAGTCCATTATTAAGGAGACAGTAACAGGACATTTGGATAATCATAATTTAATAGGACAAAGTCAGCATGGTTTTATGAAGGGGAAGTCATGTTTGACAAATTTGCTGGAGTTCTTTGAGGAAGTAACATATAGGGTGGATAAAGGGGAACCAGTGGACGTAGTGTATTTAGACTTCCAAAAGGCATTTGACAAGGTGCCACACAAAAGATTATTGCTTAAGATAAAAAATCACGGGATTGGGGGTAATATTCTGGCATGGATAGAGGATTGGCTATCTAACAGAAGGCAGAGAGTTGGGATAAATGGTTCATTCTCAGACTGGCAATTAGTAACTAGTGGTGTTCCGCAGGGGTCAGTGCTGGGTCCCCAACTCTTTACAATCTATATTAACGATTTGGAGGAGGGGACCGAGTGTAACATATCAAAGTTTGCAGATGATACTAAGATGGGGGGGAAAGTAGTGAGTGAGGAGAACATAAAAAACCTTCAAGGGGACATAGACAGGCTAAGTAAGTGGGCAGAGATTTGGCAGATGGAATACAATACTGGAAAGTGTGAGGTTATGCACTTTGGCAGGAAAAATCGTAGAGCAAGTTATTATCTTAATGGCAAGAAACTGGAAAGTACTGAAGTACAAAGGGATCTGGGGGTCCTGGTGCACGAAACTCAAAAAGTTAGTATGCAGGTGCAGCAAGTGATTAAGAAGGCCAATGGAATGTTGGCTTTCATTGCTAGGGGGATAGAATATAAAAATAGGGAGGTATTGCTTCAGTTGTACAAGGTATTGGTGAGACCGCACCTGGAATACTGCGTACAGTTTTGGTGTCCATACTTAAGAAAGGACATACTTGCTCTCGAGTCAGTACAAAGAAGGTTCACTCGGTTAATCCCGGGTATGAGGGGATGGACATATGAGGAGAGGTTGAGTAGATTGGGACTCTACTCATTGGAGTTCAGAAGAATGAGAGGCGATCTTATTGAAACATATAAGATTGTGAAGGGGTTGGATCGGGTGGATGCAGGGAAGATGTTCCCGATGATGGGTGAAACTAGAACTAGGGGGCATAGTCTTAGAATAAGGGGCTGCTCTTTCAAAACTGAGATGAGGAGGAACTACTTCACTCAGGGTGGTAGGTCCATGGAATATGCTGCCCCAAAAAACTGTAGAAGCTACATCATTACATAAATTTAAAACAGAAATAGACAGTTTCCTAGAAGTAAAGGGAATTAAGGGTTACGGGGAGTGGGCAGGAATTTGGACATGAGTCTAGGTTCGGATCGGTCATGGCCCTGAGGGTAGCGGAGCGGGCCCAGGGGCCGTGTAGCCTGATCCTGCTCCTATTTCGTGTGTCTAATTCTGTTAGATTCAGGAGATGGCTCTGTGATAGTAGATTGGCGGTTAGGATCAGATCAGCCATGATCTTATTGAATGGCGGAGCAGGCTCGAGGGGCCGATTGGCCTACTCCTGCTCCTATTTCTTATGTTCTTATGTTCTTATGATGGTTTCCATCCAAGGATTCTGAGGGAAGCCAGAGGAAGGAATAACGGAGGGTCCCCGAGTATAAATTGGCTGGCGCCTTTCCCTACATTACAACAGCGACAGCAATTCAAAATCAATGAATTGGCCGTGAAGCCCTTTGGGCATCCTGGGGTCGTGAAGGGCGGCGAATAAATGCACCCTCGCCTCTGAGTCAGAGGTTGTGGGTTCAAGTCCCACTCCAGAGACTTGAGAGCAAAAATCCAGGATGACGCTCCAGTGCAGTGCTGAGGGACTGCTGCGCTGTCAGAGGTGCCGTCTTTCAGATCAGACATTAAACCGAGGCCTCCTCTGCTCTCTCGGGTGGGCGTAAATGATCCCAGGGCACTATTTCGAAGATGATTAGGGGAATTATCCCCGGTGTCCTGGCCAATATCAACATCACTAAAAAAAAACAGATTATCTAGTCATTACGTTGCATAGAAACATAGAAAAATAGGAGCAGGAGTAGGCCATTCGGCCCTTCGAGCCTGCTCCACCATTCAATGCGATCATGGCTGATCCTCTATCTCAATACCATATTCCCGCAATCTCCCCATACCCCCTGATGCCTTTTGTGTCTAGAAATCTATCTATCTACCTTCTTAAATATATTCAGTGACTTGGCCTCCACAGCCTGCTGTGGTAGAGAATTCCACAGGTTCACTACCCTCTGAGTGAAGAAATTTCTCCTCATCTCAGTCCTAAATAGCCGACCCCGTATCCTGAGACTGTGACCCCTCGTTCTCGAACCCCCAGCCAGGGGAAACATCCTCCCTGCATCCAGGCTGTCTAGCCCTGTCAGAATTTTGTACGTTTCAATGAGATCCTCTCTCATTCTTCTGAACTCTAGTGAATACAGGCCTAGTTGACCCAATCTCTCCTCATACGACAGTCCTGCCATCCCAGGAATCAGTCTGGTGAACCTTCGTTGCACTCCCTCTATGGCAAGTACATCCTTTCTTAGGTAAGGAGACCAAAACTGCACACACTACTCCAGGTGTGGTCTCACCAAGGCCCTGTACAGCTGTAGTAAGACATCCTTGCTCCTGTACTCAAATCCTCTTGCAATGAAGGCCAACATACCATTTGCCTTCCTAACTGTTTGCTGCACCTGCATGTTTGCTTTCAGTGACTGGTGTACAAGGACACCCAGGTCCCTTTGTACATCAACATTTCCCAATCTATCACCATTTAAATAATACTCTGCCTTTCTGTTTTTTCTACCGAAGTGGATAACTTCACATTTATCCATGTTATACTGCATCTGCCATGTATTCGCCCACTCACTCAACTTGTCTAAATCGCCTTGAACCCTTTTTGCATCCTCCTCACAACTCACAATCCCACCTAGTTTCGTGTCGTCAGCAAACTTGGAAATATTACATTTGGTTCCCTCATCCAAATCATTGATATATATTGTGAATAGCTGGGGCCCAAGCACTGATCCCTGCGGTACCCACTAGTCACCGCCTGCCACCCTGAAAAAGACCCATTTATTCCTATTCTCTGTTTCCTGTCTGTTAACCAATTTTTAATCCATGCCAGTATATTACGCCCAATCCCATGAGCTTTAATTTTGCACACTAACCTCTTATGTGGGACTTTAATCAAAGGCCTTCTGAAAATCCAAATACACCACATCCACTGGTTCTCCCTTATCTATTCTACCAGTTACATCCTCAAACAACTCCAGTAGGTTTGTCAAACTTGATTTCCCTTTCATAAATCCATGTTGACTCTAATCCCGTTGATATTTTCTAAGTGTCATGTTATCACATCCTTTATAATCGAGTCTAGCATTTTCCCTACCACTGATGTTAGGCTAATAGTGGGGTTACATTTGCCACCCTCCAATCTGCAGGAACTGTTCCATAACCTATATAATTTTGGAATTGCTGTTTGTGGGAGCTTGCCAAGCGCAAATTGGCTGCCGCTTTTCCTACATTACAACAGTGACTCCACTTCATTGGCTGTAAAGCTCTTTGGGACGTCCGATGTACGTGAAAGGCGCTATATAAATGCAAGTCTTTCTTTAAGTTCTTTGTTTCTCCTTTTCACTCCATTTTGACCCAGACTGTCTAGTAATGGAGGGGTTATCATAGAATCACAGAAATTTAGGGCACAGAAGGAGGCCATTCGGCCCATCGTGCCTGAGCCAGCCGAAAAACAGCTTTCCAGCCTAATCTCACTTTCCAGCTCTTGGTCCGTAGCCCTGCAGGTTACAGCACTTCATGTGCATATCCAAGTACTTTTCAACTGAGATGAGGGTTTTTGCCTCTACCACCCTTTCAGGCAGAAAGTTCCAGACCCCCACCGCCCTCTGAGTGAAAAAAGTCCTCCTCAACTCCCCTGTAATCCTTCTACCAATTACTTTAAATCTATGGCCCCTGGTTATTGACCTCGCTGATAAGGAAAATAGGTCCCTCCTACCCACTCTATCCAGGCCCCTCATAATTTTATACACCTCAATCAAGTCTCCCTCAGTCTCCTCTGTTCCAAAGAGCAGTTAGTAACAGAGATTGGAGAAGTTTGGGGCTTTTTTTTGCACTGAAGCAGTGAAGGATGAGGGCCAGCCTGATGGAGGTCCTCAAGACCATGAGGGTTATTGATCAAAGGCAAATGACAGATTCCTCTCTGGGCACCTCAAAGTCTGCATGCGCCGCTCTTGTTGGGGTTTAGAACGCACATGCTCAGGGGCAGCGGAGTCCCAGGACCAGCTGCTAGTGGGCATGCTCAGGGGCACAGTCCTAGGACCAGCTGCTAGTGCGCATGCTCAGGGGCAGAGTCCTAGGACCAGCTGCTAGTGGGCATGCTCAGGGGCAGCAGAGTCCCAGAACCAGCTGCTAGTGGGCATGCTCAGGGGAAGCAGAGTGCCAGGACCAGCTGCTAGTGGGCATGCTCAGGGGAAGCAGAGTCCCAGCACTAGCTGCTAGTGGGCATCAGAGTCCCAGGACCAGCTGCTAGTGGGCATGCTCAGGGGGCATCAGAGTCCCAGGACCAGCTGCTAGTGGGCATGCTCAGAGGCAGAGTCCCAGGACCAGCTGCTAGTGGGCATGCTCAGGGGGCATAAGAGTCCCAGGACCAGCTGCTAGTGGGCATGCTCAGAGGCAGAGTCCCAGGACCAGCTGCTAGTGGGCATGCTCAGGGGCAGAGTCCCAGGACCAGCTGCTAGTGGGCATGCTCAGGGGCAGAGTCCCAGGACCAGCTGCTAGTGGGCATGCTCAGCGGCAGAGTGCCAGGACCAGCTGCTAGTGGGCATGCTCAGGGAAAGCAGGGTCCCAGGACGAGCTGCTAGTGCGCATGCTCAGGGGCAGCAGAGTCCCAGGACCAGCTGCTAGTGCGCATGCTCGGGGGAGTCCCAGGACAAGCTGCTAGTCACACAGAATCACACAGAAACCCCACAGTGCAGATAGAGGCCATTTCGGCCCATCGAGCCTGCACCGACACATATCCCACCTGATCCCCGTAACCCCTACACCAACACATATCCCACCCTATCCCCGTAACCCCACGTATTTAATCCCCCTAACACTAAGGGTCAATTTATCATAGCCAATCAACCTAACCCGCACATCTTTGGACTGTGGGAGGAAACCGGAGCACCCGGAGAAAACCCACGCAAACACGGGGAGAATGTGCAAACTCCACACAGACAGTCGCCCGAGGCCGGATTCGAACCCGGGTCCCTGGCGCTGTGAGGCAACAGTGCTAACCACTATGCCACCGTGCGCATGCTCAGGGGTAGAGTCCCAGGACCAGCTGCTAGTGGGCATGCTCAGGGCTAGCAGAGTCCCAGGACCAGCTCCTAGTGCACATGCTCAGGGGTAGCAGAGTCCCAGGACCAGCTGCTAGTGCGCATGCTCAGGGGCAGCAGAGTCCCAGGACCAGCTGCTAGTGCGCATGCTCAGGGGCAGAGTCCCAGGAACAGCTGCTATTGCGCATGCTCAGGGGCACAGTCCCAGGACCAGCTGCTAGTGCGCATGCTCAGGGGCAGAGTCCCAGGATCAACTGCTAGTGCGCATGCTTGGGGGCGACGCTCTGGGTAACGGTGGTTAACGGTTGAAGAGTCGAAATTACCGGCGGAAAGCGAGTTTTCTCAGCTACAGAGACGAGCGGAGAGGGACGGGGAAATAAATAACGGGAAACACAAACTTGGGAGTCCGAGGGTCCCGGAGCGGATTCAGCCTCGCGGAGCGGGTCAGACTTCCTCAGCGACACGTGACCGGGGCCCGCGGCCTCAGTGACGTCATCGCCTCATGGACACGTGACCCGGGCCCACTGCCTGATTGACCGGAGCTTTGGACCAATAGGGAGCGAGCGGGGCGGGGCTGGAGGAGCGAGCGGGGCGGCGGGTCCTCCAACCAATCGGGGAGCCCGAGGGGCGGGACTAGCACCGGCTGATTTTCTGATCCGCAGGGCAGCGAGTTTCTCCAGTGCCTTGTTCAGGGCCCGGGGCCAGGGGAGGCTGTGGGCCTTTATTCCCCTTATTGGACACAAGGCTCTTTGTCTCACAACACACTGGCTCAGGTTTTAATAGAGACTTTTTAAATTCATCAATAAGAGCAGATAAACCCCGTGCTTCTGTGGAACAAACTTTCTAATATTTGGGAGTAAAAGTACAAGTTTTTTTCCCTCTGGGGAATTTATTATTAGTTTCAGGAAACAACAACAACCACTTGTATTTATAAAGCGCCTTTAACGTAGTAAAACGTCCCAAGGCTCTTCACAGGATCGTTATAAAACAAAATTTGACACCGAGCCACATAAGGAGATATTCGGGCAGATGACCAAAAGCTTGGTCAAAGAAGTAGGTTTTAAGGAGCATCTTAAAGAGGGAGAGAGAGGTAGAGAGACGGAGAGGTTTAGGGAAGGAATTCCAGAGCTTAGGGCCCAGGCAGCTGAAGGCACGGCCACCAATGCTGGAGCGATTAAAATCGGGGATGCTCAAGAGGCCAGAATTAGAGGAGCGCAGATATCTCGGAAGGTTGTAGGGGCTGGAAGAAATTACAGGGATAGGGAGGGGCGAGGCCATGGAGGGATTTGAAAACAAGGATGAGAATTTTAAGGATGAGATACTTGAGGAAAAGCAGGGAGTGGAGGAGGGTCAAGCCCTTATGGTACAGGGTCGTTAATTCTGTTCTGCAACAGTCACTGGGACAGACTGTATCTCCCCCTCTCCTCCACACAGGGATTTGTGGTAGTTAAAGGGACAGTGATTCTCCTTGTTCTGTGAGATTGTAATTAAAGGGACACTACTCTGAGATGGCTGCGAACTTTTAGTGTCGCCAGCCTTTCTAAAACCTCTTCCTGTCTTTGAAGATCTGTGTGAACTCGCTGGTGACTCAGCAGGTGGGATGAACTCTGAAACCTCTTTACACAGTCAGAACATTTAAAGGGTTTCTCATCGGTTCTGGGGCAGGAGGGATCTGGTTAACAGTGATCACAGTATCAGTAGGTTTAAAGTAGTTATTGGAAAGGGACAAAGAAAAATCAACGGTGAAAATACCCAGCTGGGAGAGAGCCAATTTCAGTGATGTGAGAAGGGATCGAGCACAGGTGGACTGGAAACAAAGATTGTCCAGGAAAACAGTGAATGACCAATGGCAGGCCTTCAAGGCTGAGATAGTTCGGGTACAAACCAAACATATTCCCATAAGGAGGAAAGATGGAGCATCCAAAGCTCGAGCTCCCGATGACAAAGGATATCGAGGTTAGAATAAAACAGAAAAAGGAGGTTTACAACAAATGTCAGGTACAGAATACAGTCAAAAACCAGGCAGAATACAGAGAGTGCGGGGGAAATTGAAACAGGATATAAGAAGGGCAAAGAGACAATATGAGAAAAGATTAGAGGGTAACATAAAAGAGAACCCCAAAATCTTCTATAAACATGAAAAGTAAAAGGATAGTTAAAGGAATGGTGGGGCTGATTAGGGACCAAATAGGAGCTCATCATACGGAGGCAGAGGGCGTGGCTGAGGTACTGAATGAGTACTTAGCATCTGTCTTCACAAAAGAAGAGGATGAAGTTAATGTCGCAGTAGAGGAGGGGGGAGTAGAGAAATTGGATAAAAATGGATAGAAAGGAGGTGCTCAATAGGTTGTCATCACTCAAAGTTAACAAGTCACCCGGTCCAGATGGGATGCATCCTAGGTTGCTGAGGGAATCTAGGTTGAGATAGCAGAAGCTCTGACCACAATCTTTCAATCTCCCTCAGATATATGGGAGGGGTGCCAGAGGACTGGAGGATTGCAAATGTTACACCCTGTTTAAAAAAAGGGGAGAGGGATAAACCTGGTAACTACAGGCCAATCAGCCTAATGTCAGTGATGGGTGAACGACTAGAGACCATTGTCAAGGACAAAATTAATTCTCACTTGGAGAAGCATGGGTTAATAAGGGATAGCCAGTATGGATTTGTTAAAGGTAAATCGTGTCTGACTAACCTGATTGAGTTCTTTGATGAAGTAACAGAGGGTTGATGAAGGTAGTGCAGCAGATGTTGTATATATGGACTTTCAAAAGGCATTTGATAAAGTACCACATAAGAGACTTACTCGGAAAATAGAAGCACAGGGAATTAAAGGGCTGATGGTAATTTGGGTTTATAATTGGCTGAGGGAGAGGAGACAGTGCGCAGTGCTGAGGGATGTTTTTCTGACTGGAGGGAAGTATGCAGTGGGCTCCCCCAGGGGTCGGGATTAGGACCATTGTTTTTCTTGTTATATATAACTGACCTGGACTTGGGTATAGGTGTACAATTTCAAAGTTTACGGATGATACAAAACTTGGCAACGTAGTAAATAGTGAGCATAGTAGTAGCAGACTTCAGGAGGACAGAGACAGACTGTGAAATGAGCAGACACAAGGCAGATGAAATTAAATGAGGATAAGTGTGAAGTGATGCAGTTTGGGAGAAACAACAGAGAGAGGCCGTATAATCTAAATGGGACTATTTTGAGGGGGTGCAAGAGCAGAGGGACCTGGGGGTCCATATTCACAAATCTTTGAAAGTGCCACGGCAAGTTGGTGAGGTGGTTCAGAAAGCGTATGGGATACTTGGCTTTGTAAACAGGGCCATTGAATACAAAAACAAGGAAGTTACACTAAACCTTTACAAATCACTGGTTAGGCCTCGGCTGGAGTCTTGTGTACAGTTCTGGGCACCACACTTTAGGAAGGATCTCAAGGCCTTGGAGAGGGTACAGAGGAGGTTGACCAGGATGGTACCAGGGATGAGGGACTTCAGTTATGTGGAGAGATTGGAGAAGCTGGGATTGTTCCCCTTAGAGCAGAGGAGGTTAAGAGGAGACCTAATAGAGGTGTTCAAAATGATGAGGGGGTTTTGATCGAACAAGTAGGGAGGAACTGTTTACTCTGGCAAGTGGGTCGGTAACCACAGATTTAAAATAGTTGCTAAAAGAACTAGAGGTGAAATGAGGAGAATTGTTTTCACACAGAGGGTTGTTAAGATTTGGAACGCACCATCTGAAAGGATGCTGGAATCAGGTTCCACAGGAACTTTCAAACGGCCATTGGACATGTACTTGAAGAGGACTAGTTTGCAGAGTTCTGGGGATAAAGCTGGGGTTTGGGACTAAATTGGACAGCTCTTTCAAAGAGCCGGCACAGACACGATGGGCCGAATCACCTCCTTCTGTGCTGTTAGATTCAATGATCAGTGTGAACACGCTATGTCTCTTAAGGCTCTTAGAGCTTTTAAAGCTGTTCCAACAGTCAGAACACTTCACGGATTCTCGTCAGTGTGAACAAGCTGGTGTGACCGGAGGGCGGATGGCTTGGTGAATCCCTTCCCACACACGGAGCAGGTGAATGGCACTCTCCAGTGTGAACTTGCTGGTGTCCCTTCCGCTCCCGGGAGCTTTTAAAGCTCTTCCCACAGTCAGAACATTTAATGGGTTTCTCTCCAGTGTGAACTCGCTGATGTGTCAGCAGGTTGGATTAATGAGTGAATCCCTTCTCACACACGGAGCAGGTGAACGGCCTCTCCCAAGTGTGAACTCGCTTGTGTGCCAACAGATTGCAGGACCGAGCGAATCCCTTCCCGCACACGGAGCAGGTGAACAGCCTCTCCCCAGTGTGTAGGTGTCGGTGTCGCTTCAGCTCCCGGGTGCATTTAAAGCTCTTCCCACAGTCAGAACATTTAAAGCATCTTCCGTCAGTGTGAACAAGCTGGTGTGACAGGAGGGTGGATGACTCAATGAATACCTTCCCACATTTGGTGCAGGTGAACGGCATCTCCCCAGTGTGGAGGTGCTGGTGTCTCAGCAGGTTGGTTGACCGAGCAAATCCTTTTCCACACACGGAGCAGGTGAACGGACTCTCTCCAGTGTGAGCTCGCTGGTGTCCCTTCAGCTCCTCAGAGCTTTTAAAACTCTTCCCACTTTGAGAACATTTAAATGGTCTCTCATCAGTGTGAGCAAGCTGGTGTGTCAGCAGGGTGGATGAATCAGTGAATCCCTTCCCACACACGGTGCAGGTGAATGGCCTCTCCCCAGTGTGAGCACGCTGGTGCATTGTCAGATGCCGATAGCTTTTAAAGCTCTTCTCACAGTCAGAACACATAACGGTCTCTCATCAGTGTGAACAAGCTGGTGTGCCTTCAGCTCCCCAGGGCTTTTAAAACTCTTACCATAGTCAGAGCATGTAAATGGTCTCTCCCCAATGTGAGCTCGCTGGTGTTCCTTCAGAGCCCCGGAGCTTTTAAAACTCTTCCCGCACTCAGGACAGTTAAACGGCCTCTCCCCAGTGTGAACAAGCTGGTGTCTCAGCAGGTGGGATGGATAAACAAATCCCTTCCCACACATGGAGCAGGTGAACAGACTGTCCCCGGTGTGACTGTGCCAATGAACTTCCGACGCAGATGGGGAACTGAATCCATTCCCGCCGTCCCCACCTTGACCCAGTGTCACCAGGTCAGGCGATCGGCTGAATCCACGTCCACACACGGAATTCATGTGTGGGTTGTCCGCGCTGCGATCACTGCTTTCTCCTTCCATGTGCAAAGATCGATGATATTCAGGTGCTGATGAATCGAGCGACTTTGTTTGATCTTGACGTAATGTTTGGTCTGAGCTTCCTGTCTGTAAATGCTCCACTTCTATAACCCTGTAAAACGAGTTTAGAAAGGGGTAAGAGGGAGAATGTTGTTGCATGTTCCCCTTTCCCAGCCCAGGGGCAGTGAAGCTGATTTTCAGACCCCAGCTGCTGCACCAGTTGGTTGATGCTGAGGACATCGTGGATAGCACGTTTAATGAGTTGGTCACACTGCAGGTAAAGGCTGCACAGGCAGGAAGGGAATGGGTGACCGCCAGGCAACGTAGTAGGCACAAGCAGGTAGTGCAGGGGTCCCCTGTGGCCATCCCCCTCTCAAACAGATATACCGCTTTGGATGTTGTTGGGGACGATGGCTTATCGGGGGAAGACAGCAGCAGCCAAATTCCTGGCACCGTGGGTGGTTCTGCTGCACAGGACGGGAGGAAAAAGAGTGGGAGAGCTATAGTAATAGGGGATTCTATTGTAAGGGGAATAGATAGGCGTTTCTGTGGCTGCAAATGAGACTCCAGGATGGTATGTTGCCTCCCTGGTGCAAGGGTCAAGGATGTCTCGGAGAGGCTGCAGAGCATTTTGGAAGGGGAGGGTGAACAACCAGTTGTGGTGGTGCATATAGGTACCAACGATATAGGTAAAAACCGGGATGAGGTCCCAAAAGCTGAATATAGGGAGTTAGGAGGTAAATTAAAAAATAGGACCTCAAAGGTAGTAATCTCAGGATTGCTACCAGTGCCACGTGCTAGTCAGAGTAGAAATAGAAGGATATTTCAGATGAATACGTGGCTAGAGGAATGGTGCAAGGGGAAGGGATTCAAATTCCTGGGACATTGGAACCAGTTCTGGGGGAGGTGGGTCCAGTACAAATTGGATGGTTTGCACCTGGGCAGGATGGGGACCAATGTCCTAGGGGGAGTGTTTGCTAGTGCTCTGGGGGAGGGTTTAAACTAAAATGGCAGGGGGTTGGGAAAACTGAGCAGGGAGACAGAGGAAAGGGAAACAAGGATAGAAGCAAAAGACAGGAAGGAGAAAAGCAAAGGTGGCAGTCAGAGAAATCAAGGGTTTAAATCAAACATGGCCACAGTAAATAATAATTCTAAAAGGTCTAAGAGTGTTAAAAAAACAAGCCTGAAGACTTTGTGTCTTAATGTGAGGAGCATTCATAATAAGGTGGATGAATTAGCTGCGTAAATCGAGGTAAACGGATATGATATGATTGGGATTACGGAAACATGGCTCCAGGGTGACCAAGGCTGGGAACTCAACATCCAGGGGTATTCAATATTCAGGAAAGACAGGCAAAAAGGAAAAGGAGGTGGGGTAGCATTGCTGGTTAAAGAAGGGATTAACACAATTGTAAGGAAGGATATTAGCTCTGATGATGTGGAATCTACATGGGTAGAACTGGGAAATACCATGGGACAGAAAACGTTAGTGGGAGTTGTATACAGACCCCCAAGCAGTAAGGCAGAGGTTGGGGATGGCATTAAACGGGAAATTAGAGACGTGCGCAATAAGGGCACAGCAGTTATCATGGGTGACTTTAATCTACATATAGATTGGGCTAACCAAATTAGTAACAATAGTGTGGAGGAGGAATTCCTGGAGTGTATACGGGATGATTTCCTGGACCAATATGTCGAGGAACCAACGAGGGATCAGGCCATCTTAGACTGGGTATTATGTAATGAGAAAGGGATAATTAGCAATCTTGTTGCGCGAGGCCCCTTGGGGCGGAGCGATCATAATATGATAGAATTCTTCATTAAGATGGAGAGTCAAGTAGTTGACTCGGAGACGAGGGTCCTGAATTTAAATAAAGGAAACTACGATGGTATGAGGCGCGAGTTGGGTAGGATTGATTGGGGAATGTTACTCAAAGGTTTGACGGTGGATAGGCAATGGCAAACATTTAAAGATCGCATGGATGAACTGCAGAATTTGTTCATCTCTGTTTGGCATAAAAATAAAACAAAAAAGGTGACTCAACCGTGGCTAACAAGGGAAATTAGGGATAGCATAAGATCCAAGGAGAGGGCATATAAATTGGCCAGAAAAAGCAGTAAACCTACGGATTGGGAGCAGTTTAGGATGCAGCAAAGGAGGACAAAGGGATTAATTAAGAGGGGGAAAATAGAGTATGAGAGTAAGCTTTCAGGGAACATAAAAACTGACTGTAAAAGCTTCTATAGATATGTGAAGAGAAAAAGATTGGTGAAGTCAAGCGTAGGTCCCTTGCAGTCAGAATCAGGGGAATTTATAATGAGGAACAAAGAAAAAGCAGACCAATTAAATACATACTTCGGTTCTGCCTTCACAAAGGAGGACACAAATAACCTCCCAGAGATGTTGGGAACATAGAGCCCAATGAGAGGGAGGAACTGAAAGAAATCAGTACTTGTAGGGAAATGGTGTTAGGAAAATTGATGGGATTGAAGGCCAATAAATTCCCAGGGCCTGATAATCTACATCCTAGGGTACTTAAGGAAGTGGCCCTAGAAATAGTAGATGCATTGCTGATCATCTTCCAACATTCGATAGAATCTGGAACAGTACCCATGGATTGGAGCGTAGCTAATGTTACCCCACTATTCAAAAAAGGTGGTAGAGAGAAAATGGGGAATTATAGACCAGGAAGCCTGACATTGGTAGTGGGGAAAATGCTAGAGTCCATTAAAAAAGATGTAATAGCAGAGCACTTGGAAAACAGTGACAAGATCGGACAAAGTCAACATGGATTTACAAAAGGTAAATCGTGCTTGACTAATCTACTGGAATTTTTTGAGGATGTAACTGGTAGAATAGATAAGGGGGAACCAGTGGATGTGGTGTATTTGGACTTTCAGAAGGCTTTTGATAAGGTCCTGCATAAGAGATTAGCATGTAAAGTTAAGGCACATGGGATTGGGGGCAAGGTACTGACTTGGATAGAGAACTGGTTGGCAGACAGGAAGCAAAGAGTTGGAATAAACGGGTCTTTTTCCGAGTGGCAGGCAGTGACTAATGGGGTACCGCAGGGATAGGTCCTAGGACCCCAGCTATTCACAATATATATTAATGACCTAGACGAGGGAACTAGATGTAATATCTCCAAGTTTGCAGACGACACAAAGCTGGGTGGGCGTGTGTGCTGTGAGGAGGATGCCGAGAAACTCCAGTTTGATTTGGACAGGTCGGGTGATTGGGCAGATCCATGGCAGATGCAATATAATGTGGATAAATGCGAGGTTATCCACTTTGGTGGCAAAAACAGGAAGGCAGATTATTATCTGAACAGCAATAGATTGGGAGAAGGGGAAGTGCAACAAGACCTCGGTGTCCTTGTGCACCAGTCGTTGAAGGTAAGCATGCAGGTGCAGCAGGCGCTTAAGAAGGCAAATGGTATGTTGGCCTTCGTAGCGAGAGGGTTCGAGTACAGGAACAAGGATGTCATGCTGCAGTTGTACAGGGCCTTGGTGAGACCGCACCTTGAGTATTGTGTGCAGTTTTGGTCGCATTATCTGAGGAAGGTTCTTTCCATGGAGAGAATGCAGCGAAGATTTACCAGACTGATACCTGGGATGGCAGGAATGATGTATGAGGAGAGATTGGGACGATTGGGCTTATACTCACTGGAGTTTAGAAGATTGAGAGGGGATCTCATTGAAACTTATAAAATTCTAACAGGACTGGACAGACTAGATGCAGGAAGGATGTTCCCGATGGTCGGGGAGTCCAGAACCAGGGGTCACAGCCTAAGGATAAGGGGTGAGCCATTTAGGACAGAGATGAGGAGGAATTTCTTCACCCAGAGAGTGGTGAACCTGTGGAATTCTCTACCACAGAAGGCAGTAGAGGCCAATTCATTAAATATATTCAAGAAGGAGTTGGATATATTTCTTAAGGCTAAAGGGATCAAGGGGTATGGGGAGAAGGCAGGGACAGGGTACTGAATTTGGATGATCAGCCATGATCTCATTGAATGGCGGAGCAGGCTCGAGCGGCCAAATGGCCTACTCCTGCTCCTATCTTCTATGTTTCTATGATTGAGCGGCCGCAGCCCGGCGTCTGCTGCAGGAAGCCGGACTGGGCACGTCCTCCACTCCAGGGCGAGGACTGACGTGAGCTCCGACCAATAGGGAGAGTCGGCGGATCTTGGAGGACTGAGGTGGCAGTGGGTCCTCCAAACAATCGGTGTGTCTGAGGGGCAGGACCTTCGCTGCCTGGTTCAGCCGCTGCTGAGACCAGTGTCAGGCAGCAGAGGGCGCTTGTCTGAGTTTAGGGCTCAGGCATGTTGGTAGAGCAGTGCAGAGGGAACTTTGCTCTGCGCCGGGCTTCAGTCCCTTCGCACTGCACTGGAGTGTTTGATGCGACAGTGTAGGGGGAGTTTTACTCTGTATCTAACCCGTGCTGTACCTGCCCTGGGAGTGTTTGATGGGTCAGTGTAGAGGGAGCTTTTCTCTGTATCTAACCCGTGCTGTACCTGCCCTGGGAGTGTTTGATGGGACAGTGTAGAGGGAGCTTTACTCTGTATGTAACCCGTGTTATATCTGCCCTGGGAGTGTTTGATGGGACAGTGTAGAGGGAGCTTTACTCTGTATCTAACCCATGCTGTACCTGCCCTGGGAGTGTTTGATGGGACAGTGTAGAGGGAGCTTTACTCTGTATCTAACCCGAGCTGTACCTGCCCTGGGAGTGTTTGATGGGACAGTGTAGAGGGAGCTTTACTCTGTATGTAACCCGTGCTGTACCTGCCCTGGGAGTGTTTGATGGGACAGTGTAGAGGAAGCTTTACTCTGTATGTAACCCGTGTTATATCTGCCCTGGGAGTGTTTGATGGGACAGTGCAGAGGGAACTTTACTCTGTATGTAACCCGTGTTATATCTGCCCTGGGAGTGTTTGATGGGGCAGTGTAGAGGGAGCTTTACTCTGTATCTAACCTGTGCTGTACCTGCTCTGGGAGTGTTTGATGGGACAGTGTAGAAGGAGCTTTACTCTGTATCTAACCCGTGCTGTACCTACCCTGGGAGTGTTTGATGGGACAGTGTAGCGGGAGCTTTTCTCTGTATCTAACCTGTGCTGTACCTGCCCTGGGAGTGTTTACTCTGTCTCTAACCCGTGTTGTATCTGCCCTGGGAGTCTTTGATGGGGACAGTGTAGAGGGAGCTTTACTCTGTATCTAACCCGTGCTGTACCTGTCCTGGGAGTGTTTGATGGGACAGAGGGAGCTTTACTCTGTATCTAACCCGTGCTGTACCTGCCTGGGAGTGTTTGATGGGACAGTGCAGAGGGAGCTTTACTCTGTATCTAACCCGTGCTGTACCTGCCTGGGAGTGTTTGATGGGACAGTGCAGAGGGAGCTTTACTCTGTATCTAACCCGCGCTGTACCTGCCCTGGGAGTGTTTGGTGGGACAGTGTAGAGGAAGCTTTACTCTGTCTCTAACCCGTGCTGTACCTGCCCTGGGAGTGTTTGATGGGACAGTGTAGAGGGAGCTTTACTCTGTATCTAACCCGTGCTGTACCTGCCTGGGAGTGTTTGATGGGACAGTGTAGAGGGAGCTTTACTCTGTCTCTAACCCGTGCTGTACCTACCCTGGGAGTGTTTGATGGGACAGTGCAGAGGGAGCTTTACTCTGTATCTAACCCGTGCTGTACCTGCCCTGGGAGTGTTTGATGGGACAGTGTAGAGGGAGCTTTACTCTGTATCTAACCCATGCTGTACCTACCCTGGGAGTGTTTGGTGGGACAGTGTAGAGGAAGCTTTACTCTGTCTCTAACCCGTGCTGTACCTGCCCTGGGAGTGTTTGATGGGACAGTGTAGAGGGAGCTTTACTCTGTATCTAACCCGTGCTGTACCTGCATGGGAGTGTTTGATGGGACAGTGTAGAGGGAGCTTTACTCTGTCTCTAACCCGTGCTGTACCTACCCTGGGAGTGTTTGATGGGACAGTGTAGAGGGAGCTTTACTCTGTCTCTAACCCGTGCTGTACCTGCCCTGGGAATGTTTGATGGTGTCGAAGTCTCGACTCCCGAGTAAGACTCTTTAAACACAAAGTATCGTCAAAGACAGGCTTTATTTGCTTGCAAGGGAAGGGTTGTGTAGTCAAAGGCTACATCAGACCTCTTTGAAGTAAAACAGAATTTGTAACATATTTATACAGTACAGAAACAAAACAGGCTTTCTATGCCACATTACATTGTATTAAATCATACCTGATTACAAAGGCACAGACCTTGCAAATTACTGAAACAACGTATTCCAGGCTTCGTTAAAAATAACAAACGGAACTACCTTGGGATAAGATTAACTAATCCTTTATTATGGGATCCCTTTGTTCTCCCACTGTACCAACTGAGCCTGTGGGCCGATGTTTACTTTATCATGTCTGTTAAGTCCGTGAATGATTTAGACACGGACTAGCAGGAGTGAAAACAAACAGATGTTTACTGGTGGAAGTCCATAACGAATCTAAACAACAGAGGCTCTCTAGCGCCTTTTATACAGGGGTGGTCACTGCCGGTACTGCATTCTGAGACCAGTTATTCTCTTAAAGGTACATACACAACAATTCCTCCCCTTTTAGATAAACAGTACATAACATTCATTTAACAACTAAATGATAACGAATTACAATCACAATTACGGTTACTAGATACAGTGGTTAAGTTTAAGCAATTATAAGTTCAGTCTTTGAGGAGGCTTCCTGATTCTGCCTGGATAACGCCTCTGGGGTAACAGGTTCTTCTGGCAATGTTGAGTCGGAATCAATGTCGTTGTTTGGTTCATCTGCTTCCAATATTACCGGTTCTGCGGTAGCTGCAATTGGAACGTCGATTTCATTACCAGGTGTATCAGATCGTGGTGTGGAGTTGATGTTTTCCAGTGACTCTAGAATCTGGTCAGCATGGCGTCTTACAATGCTCTCCCCAATGTCCACGGTATACATGAGAGGTCCTTGCCGTGTACAGATCGTTCCTGGCTGCCATTTCTCAGTGCGGTAGTCCCGGGCCAAAACTAGTTGACCTATCTTAAAACTCCTGGTCGGCCTTTCATTCATATTCTGAAACTGCCTGTTCTCCACATCTCTTCGGACGTCTGGCTTAACCAAATCCAAGCGGCATCGTAGTCTTCGACTGAAGAACATCATGGCTGGAGTTTGGTTGGTAACCGCAT
Source organism: Somniosus microcephalus (assembly GCF_052327205.1). Taxonomy (NCBI): domain Eukaryota; kingdom Metazoa; phylum Chordata; class Chondrichthyes; order Squaliformes; family Somniosidae; genus Somniosus; species Somniosus microcephalus. The sequence goes on from NC_140990.1 coordinate 79,241,521, forward strand.
GTGTCGCATTCCGGTAGGCAACCAAGAAGTTGTCCACCTTGTGTTGTAGGGGTATATCTTCATTACACATTGCCTTGATAGCCTTCTTGAATGTTTGGACAAACCTCTCGGCCAATCCATTAGTGGCTGGATGATATGGGGCAGATGTGTAATGCTTAACACCATTGTTCCTTAAGAACCTCTGGAACTCTTCAGACACAAACTGTGGTCCATTGTCAGAGCAAATCTGTTCAGGCAGCCCATTCCTGGCGAATATTGTTCGTAAAACTGTGATAGTTTGTTCCGTGGTGGTTGAGGACATTTTTATTACCTCTGGCCACTTTGAATGTGCATCCACCGCAATTAAAAACATCGAGTCCATGAAGGGACCAGCAAAATCAATGTGCACCCTTTGCCATGGAGATGAGGGCCACTCCCATGGATGCAGAGGAGCTTGTGGTGGGGCGTTTTGGACCTTCTGGCATCCTGCACAGCTCTTGGTCATCTCTTCGATTTCTCTATCGATTCCCGGCCACCACACAAACGCTCTGGCTAAGCTCTTCATTTTTACCCCACCCAGATGACCCTCATGAAGCTCATTGAGCAGTCTATCCGTCAACTTAGGTGGAATTACTACTCTGGATCCACACATCAAGGTTCCTCTGCACACTGACAGCTGTTCTCTTCTCGGCGAGAATGCTGGCAGCAGTGGTTCACCATGTGCTGGCCATCCCTTCACCGTTAAATCATAGACCCGTGATAGTGTCGGGTCATTCCGTGTTTCCTTTTCTATGTTTGCATTCATCACAGGGAGACATTCGACTATGGTCGAGTGGAATAACTCCATTGGATCCACTGCAAGGTCTTCTTCTTCCACTGTCGGCAACGGTAGACGTGACAATCCATCAGCATTTCCATGCTGTTTAGTTCCTTTGTACTCGATGTCATATTGGTGTGCCCCTAGGAAAAGGGACCATCTCTGCAGCCGTTGTGCTGTCATTATCGGTACGCCCTTCTGAGGGTTGAAAATGGAGACAAGAGGTTGATGATTGGTTAGTAGAGTAAATTTTTGACCGTGCAGATAGTGATTGAACTTCTTCACCCCCCACACTAGGCTGAGGGCCTCTCTGTCAATCTGGGCGTAGTTACGCTCGGCAGAAGTTAACGAGCGTGACGCAAAAGCTATCGGCCTCTCCAAACCATCAAGGAATTTATGTGACAGTACCGCCCCAATGCCGTAGGGAGACGCATCACACGCCAGCCTGATTGGCAGTGCTGGGTTGTAGTGAGCCAATACTTCCTTCGAAGTGATTAAGTCCTTACTCTTCTGAAAAGCACGTTTAAAATCATCGCTCCATTTCCATGCTACCCCCGTTCGTAGCAGGGCGTTCAGTGGGTGCAGAATTGTCGACAAATTCGGCAAAAACTTATGATAGTAATTCACCAACCCGAGGAATGACCTCAGTTGCGACACATTTTCAGGCGCTGGGGCCTTAACAACTGCTTCAATTTTGTCAGGGGACTTATGTAACCCCTCTTCATCAATCACGTGGCCACAATACGATATCTGTTTCTTAAAAAATTCGCACTTGGGGCGGTTGGCTCGCAACCCATGTTCCCGTAGTCTAGTGAGCACCTGTTCTAGGTTGTTAAGGTGTTCACTGTCATCTTCACCTGTTACAAGGATGTCGTCCAAGTAACACTGAGCCCCCGGAATCCCTTGCAGGACTTGTTCCATCGCTCTTTGCCATATCGCCGGAGCCGATGCTACTCCGAATACCAATCGATGATACTGGTAAAGACCTTTGTGAGTGTTTATCGTGAGATACTTCCTAGAGGACTCTTCAACCTCCATCTACAAATATGCTTGTGCTAGGTCAATTTTTGTAAAACGCTTCCCTCCAGACAGTGAGGCGAAGACGTCTTCTATCCTTGGAAGAGGATATTGTACTGTGTGAAGGACAGGGTTCACCGTCACCTTGAAATCCCCACAGATGCGAATCTTCCTTGGCTCTCTGGACTTATTGCTTAACGTTTTCTTCATGACAGGAACGATGGGTGTCGCCCACTCGCTCCAGTCGACCTTAGACAACACACCTGCCTTCTCCAGCTCTACCTCGACGGCTGGGCGAATTGCATATGGTACCGGTCTCGCTTTGAAAAATTTGGGAACTGCATTCTCTTCTATTTTTAACGAGGCGGTTACGCCTTTAAGCGTGCCCAGTTCTTGTTGAAATACCTCTTTGGCGTTAGCTAAGATTGTTGACAATCGTCCAGGAGTGACGTCGTCATCTTTTTTACCGTCCACCGTCATTGCATGAATGGAATGCCAATCCAAGTTTATCTTCCTGATCCATTCCCGTCCCAATAACGGTGGTCCACCATTTGGCAGTATGTAGAGATACAATTTCTGTATTTTCTTGCCATTGTATTCGACAGGCACCCTTATTTTTCCTCTGGGGTATACTTTTTGCCCCGTATACGTCGTCAAGACGATGGATGTCTCTCTCAAGGGTATGTGTGAAAATAGCCACTCGTAGTCTCGTTGATTCATGACGGTTAGCGCTGATCCTGTATCCAATTCCATTTTAACTTGGGACCCTGCTATCGTGAGAGTGACCCAAATGGTTCGGTGATCCTCTTTTGCGATTACATTGTGAAGTTTGAGACAGCTTAGTCTCCTGTTTCCGGATTCATTATCACTCATCTGGTCTTTGGAACTACTGTCTGTCATCTTTTGTACTTTCTTGTACGATTCCTTAGTAGCCTTTTTGTTGTTGCTGGTCTTCTTCCCAGACCTACAAACTCGTGCAATGTGTCCAATCTTCCCGCATTGTCTGCATATTTTGTCTTTGGACCAGCAGTCCTTCTGGTCATGGTTAGTTCTGCCGCAGCGATAACATTTTGCAAATCCCCGTGTCATTTCGTGGGTGCCGTATTCCTGTGGTTTTTGTTGAATTTCTGCAGCTTCCCTGGCTGCTGCTTCATACGATACTGCCACGCTGAAAGCCTGATCTAGCGTCAGCTCTTTTTCTGCGAGTAACTTCTTCTGTGTTCCTTCACTCAGGAGTCCACAGACAAATTTGTCCCGTAGGGTATCTGCCAGTCCTGCTCCGAACTGGCAGTGCTTTGATAGCTTGCGCAGTTCCGTAAGATACTCAGCATTGCTCTCATCTTTGTGCTGAGTTCTCCTGTGGAATTTAAATCTTTCTGCTATCAACAGCGGTGCAGGGTTTAAGTGCTCCTGTAGAACAGCAACAATTTCGTTAAAACTCTTCGCCTTCGGTTTGGCTGGAGTAATCAGATCCCGCAATAGGCCGTACGTTCTAGTGCCCATTAAGTTTAACAATATCGATGCCTTTTTCCCCTCCGCTATATCGTCTGCCTCGAAATATACCTCTACTCTTTCCACATACGTGGTCCAGTCCTCTAATGTATTATCAAAAGCAGTGATACAGCCAGTCTTCGGCATCTTGCAAATCTAAAATGGCGCCTCCCGTGCTTTGCCTTCTTCTCCGATTTAACAAAATGGCGCCTCCCACGCTTTGTCTTCTTCCCCGCTGTTGTTAGCGCTGCTTTCCACGGTTTCTTGCGCGTATTCTTTTTCTTTTATTATTTTCCTGTCATGGAGCGGACCCTCTGGGACACTTCCCTCCCCCTTCTGAGGTCCGAACGCTGCCCGGCTTTGAAACACCGGCCGCGCCCTGTGTGCTCTACCCTCTCTCTCTCTCTTTGCTTCCCGGCTCGCTGCCCGGCCCCGTTGAAAGGCCACCCGATCGAGCTTCAGCCCGCCGCAGCCCAGGAAGGATCAGAGCACTACCTGCCACCAGCCCGATTAGCTGGGAAACCACGGACCGAGGAACCCAGCCTGGCTCTGGAATGTCGCTCCTGCAAAGCCTTGAACCCGATGATTGACGGTCAACGCCCATTTCTCGAGTTTCAATGGCCTCTATTTTTTTTTTCTTTCTTCTGGCTCCGACCTTCAACAACGTCATCGGAGCTGCTGCTGAGTCGCAGGTAAGTTCGTTTCTTTCCTCGTCGCCAGTGTTAAGTCCGTGAATGATTTAGGCACGGACTAGCAGGAGTGAAAACAAACAGATGTTTACTGGTGGAAGTCCATAACGAATCTAAACAACAGAGGCTCTCTAGTGCCTTTTATACAGGGGTGGTCACTGCCGGTACTGCAGTCTGAGACCAGTTATTCTCTTAAAGGTACATACACAACAATGTCCTTGGCTATAAATTTGGTAAATGAGGCTCCTTGCTAAGCTTATCATAGATAAGGAGTACATATGTTGCATCCCTAAATTGTCTCATCCTTTTGAAACTAATTAGTGAATCCTGCTGTCGGCCATTTTAGTTCTGTATTCTATGCCCAGGAAGCCATTTTGTGTCTAAGAGAGAAACTGTACTTCCACAATGGGACAGTGTAGAGAGAGCCTTACTCTGTATCTAACCCGTGCTGTACCTGCCCTGGGAGTGTTTGATGGGACAGTGTAGAGGAAGCTTTACTCTGTATGTAACCCGTGTTGTATCTGCCCTGGGAGTGTTTGATGGGACAGTGTAGCAGGAGCTTTACTCTGTATCCAACCTGTGCTGTACCTGCTCTGGGAGTGTTTGATGGGACAGTGCAGAGGGAGCTTTACCCTGTATCTAACCCATGCTGTTCCTGCCCTGGGAGTGTTTGATGGGACAGTGTAGAGGGAGCTTTACTCTGTATCTAACCCGTGCTGTACCTGCCCTGGGAGTGTTTGATGGGACAGTGTAGAGGGAGCTTAACTCTATCTAACCCGTGCTGTACCTGCCCTGGGAATGTTTGATGAGGCAGTGTAGAGGGAGCTTTACTCTGTATCTAACCCATGCTGTTCCTGCCCTGGGAGTGTTTGATGGGACAGTGTAGAGGGAGCTTTACTCTGTATCTAACCCGTGCTGTACCTGCCCTGGGAGTGTTTGATGGGACAGTGTAGAGGGAGCTTAACTCTGTATCTAACCCGTGCTGTACCTGCCCTGGGAATGTTTGATGGGGCAGTGTAGAGGGAGCTTTACTCTGTATCTAACATGTGCTGTTCCTGCCCTGGGAGTGTTTGATGGGACAGTGTAGAGGGAGCTTTACTCTGTATCTACCTGTGCTGTACCTGCCCTGGGAGTGTTTGATTGGACAGTGTAGAGGGAGCTTCACTCTGTATCTAACCCGTGCTGTACCTGCCCTGGGAGTGTTTGATGGGACAGTGTAGAGGGAGCTTTACTCTGTATCTACCCATGCTGTACCTGCCCTGGGAGTGTTTGATGGGACAGTGTAGAGGGAGCTTTACTCTGTATCTAACCCGTGCTGTACCTGCCCAGGGAGTGTTTGATGGGACAGTGTAGAGGGAGCTTTACTCTGTATCTGACCCATGCTGTACCTGCCCTGGGAGTGTTTGATGGGACAGTGTAGAGGGAGCTTTACTCTGTATCTAATCCATACTGTACCTGCCCTGGGAGTGTTTGAAGCTGCTGGGTTTAACCCCCAGTACTTCTGAGCCCAGGAGGACCCAACAATTTCCAATGTGAAAAGAAATACTGCAGATGCTGGATTTCCAATGTGAGACTGTCAGGGGAGATGGATTCTGGGGGAGATTAGGTTGTTAAACAGACATTGTCCGTACAATGTAAAATAATATTGTTTTAGGAACAAGTATTTCTGTAGAGACTTTTGATCCATTTTGCATCTACAGGTTTAGTTTAATTCATTTTTGGGATGTGGGCGTCACTAGCAAGGCCAAGATATATTACGTACATACGTAGGATATACGGCACAGAAACAGGCCATTCGGCCCAGCCAGTCCATGCCAGCGTTTATGCTTCACTCGAGCCTCCTCCCGCCTTTCCTCATCTAAATCTATCAGCATAACCCTCTATTCCCTTCTCCCTCATCTGCTTGTCCAGCCTCCCCTTAAATGCATCGATACTATTCGCTTCAACCACTCCCTGTGGCAGCGAGTTCCACATTCTCACCACTCTCTGGGTAAAGAAGTTTCTCCTGAATTCCCTATTGGATTTCTTGGTGACTATCTTATATTGATGGCCTCTAGTTATGCTCTTCCCCACAAGTGGAAACATTCTCTCTGTATCCACTCTATCAAGACCTTTCATGATTTTAAAGACCTCTATTAGGTCACCCCTCAGCCTTTTTTCAAGAGAAAAGAGACCCAGCCTGTTCATCCTTTCCAGATATTTATACCCTCGCATTTCTGGTATCATCCTTGTAAATCTTCTCTGCACCCTCTCCAGTGCCTCCATATCCTATTTATAATATGGTGACCAGAACTGTACGCAGTACTCCAAGTGTGGTCTAGCCAAGGTTCGATACAGGTTTAGCATAACTTACCTACTTTTCAATTCTATACCTCTAGAAATAAACCTTGGTGATTGGTTTACTTTTTTTATGGCCTTGCAAACCTGTGTCGCAACTTTTAGTGATTTGTGTATTTGTACTCCGAGATCCCTTTGTTCCTCTACCCCACCTAGACTCGCACCCTCCAAGTGATAAGTGACCTCCCCATTCTTCCGACCAAAATGTAATACCTCACATTTATCTGTGTTGAACTTCATTTGCCAATTATATGCTCATTCTGCAAGTTTATTAATGTCCTCTGTAATTTGTTGCAGTCCTCCTCAGTATTGACTAGTCCCCCAATTTGGTATCATGCGCACATTTAGAAATTGAGTTTTTGATTCCAAAGTCTAAATTGTTAATGTAAATTGTGAACAGCAGTGGTCCCAGCACTGATCCTTGTGGAACGCCACTACCCATCATATATTGCCAATCCCCAGTTTCCCGTTGAGAAGGTGATGATGGGCCGCCTTCTTCAACCGCTGCAGTCCGTGTGGTGAAAGTACTCCCACAATGCTGTTAGGTAAGGAGTTACATGATTCCCAACCAGGATTGGTGAAGGAACGGCGATATATGTCCAAGTCAGGATGGTGTGTGACTTGCTGGTAAACTTGGAGGTGATGATGCTCCCATGCACCAGTTTCCCTTGTCCTTCTAGGTGGTGGAGGTCGTGGGCTTGGGAGGTTCTGTCAAAGTTGCAGATGTATAAAGCCCCTCTCCTTCTCCCCCACCTCTCTCTCTCTTTCCTCCCATAGAGGCCAGAGTCTTGTGTAGGCAGGTTCCCTTCCCTGAAGGACATTTGGATTTCCAGAAGGCATTCGATAAGGTGCCACATAAAAGGTTACTGCACAAGAGCTCACATGGTTGGGGGTAATATATTAGCATGGATAGAGGATTGGCTAACTAACAGAAAAGAGAGAGACGGGATAAATGGGTCATTTTCCGGTTGGCAAACGGTAACTAGTGGGGCACCACAGGGATCAGTGCTGGGGCCTCAACTATTTACAATCTATATTAATGACTTGGATGAAGGGACTGAGTGTAATGTAGCCAAATTTGCTGATGATACAAAGATAGGTGGGAAAGCAAGTTGTGAAGTGGGCACAAAGAATCCACAAAGGGATACAGACAGGCTAAGTGAGTGGGCAAACATTTGGCAGATGGAGTATAATGTGAGAAAGTGTGAGGTTATCCACTTTGGTAGGAAAAATAAAAAAGCAAATTATTATTTAAATGGAGAGAGATTACAAAATGCTGCATTACAGGGGGACCTGGGGGTCCTTGTGCATGAAACACAAAAAGTTAGCATGCAGGTACAGCAAGTACAGGAAGGCAAATGGAGTGTTGGCCTTTATTTCAAGGGGGTTGGAGTGTAAAAGCAGGGAAGTTCAGCTACAACTGTACAAGGTATTGGTGAGACCACACCTGGAGTACTGCGTACAGTTTTGGTCTCATAAGAACATAAGAAATCGGAGCAGGAGTAAGCCAATCGGCCCCTCGAGCCTGCTCCGCCATTCAATAAGATCATGGCTGATCTGATCCTAACCGCCAATCTGCTATCACAGAACCATCTCCTGAATCTAACAGAATTAGACACACAAACTAGGAGCAGGAAAAGGCTACACGGCCCCTGGGCCCGCTCCGCTACCCACAGGGCCATGACCGATCCGAACCTAGACTCATGTCCAAATTCCTGCCCGCTCCCCGTAACCTTTAATTCCCTTTACTTCTAGGAAACTGTCTATTTCTGTTTTAAATTTATGTAATGATGTAGCTTCTACAGCTTTTTGGGGCAGCATATTCCATGGACCTACCACCCTCTGAGTGATGTAGTTCCTCCTCATCTCAGTTTTGAAAGAGCAGCCCCTTAATCTAAGACTATGCCCCCTAGTTCTAGTTTCACCCATCATCGGGAACATCCTCCCCGCATCCACCCAATCCAACCCCTTCACAATCTTATATGTTTCAATAAGATCGCCTCTCATTCTTCTGAACTCCAATGAGTAGAGTCCCAATCTACTCAACCTCTCCTCATATGTCCATCCCCTCATCCCCGGGATTAACCGAGTGAACCTTCTTTGTACTGACTCGAGAGCAAGTATGTCTTTTCTTAAGTATGGACACCAAAACTGTATGCAGTATTCCAGGTGCGGTCTCACCAATACCTTGTACAACTGAAGCAATACCTCCCTATTTTTATATTCTATCCCCCTAACAATGAAAGCCAACATTCCATTGGCCTTCTTAATCACTTGCTGCACCTGCATACTAACCTTTTGAGTTTTGTGCACCAGGACCCCCAGATCCCTTTGTACTTCAGTACTTTCCAGTTTCTTGCCATTAAGATAATAACTTGCTCTATGATTTTTCCTGCCAAAGTGCATAACCTCACACTTTCCAGTATTGTATTCCATCTGCCAAATCTCTGCCCACTTACTTAGCCTGTCTATGTCCCCTTGCAGGTTTTTTATGTCCTCCTCACTCACTACTTTCCCCCCCATCTTAGTATCATCTGCAAACTTTGATATGTTACACTCGGTCCCCTCCTCCAAATCGTTAATATAGATTGTAAAGAGTTGGGGACCCAGCACTGACCCCTGCAGAACACCACTAGTTACTGATTGCCAGTCTGAGAATGAACCATTTATCCCAACTCTCTGCCTTCTGTTAGATAGCCAATCCTCTATCCATGCCAGAATATTACCCCCAATCCCGTGATTTTTTATCTTAAGCAATAATCTTTTGTGTGGCACCTTGTCAAATGCCTTTTGGAAGTCTAAATACACTATGTCCATTGGTTCACCTTTATCCACCCTATATGTTACTTCCTCAAAGAACTCCAGCAAATTTGTCAAACATGACTTCCCCTTCATAAAACCATGCTGACTTTGTCCTATTAAATTATGATTATCCAAATGTCCTGTTACTGTCTCCTTAATAATGGACTCCAAAATTTTACCTACCACTGATGTTAGGCTAACCAGTCTATAGTTTCCAGCCTTCTGTCTACTGCCCTTTTTAAATAAGGGTGTTACATTAGCAGTTTTCCAGTCTGCCGGGACCTTTGCTGAGTCCAGGGAGTTTTGGAAAATTATTACCAATGCATCCACAATCCCTACCGCCACTTCCCTCAAGACCCTAGGATGTAAGCCATCAGGTCCAGGTGATTTATCCGCCTTGAGTCCCATTATTTTGCCGAGTACCACTTCCTTAGTGATTTTGATCGTGTTTAGCTCCTCCCCCCCTATAGCCCCCTGTTTGTCCAGTGTTGGGATATTCTTAGTGTCCTCTACTGTAAAGACTGATACAAAATATTCATTCAGTGTTTTTGCCATCTCCATATTTCCCACCATTAATTTCCCGGTCTCATCCTCTAAGGGACCAACATTTACTTTAGCCACCCTTTTTCTTTTTATATAACTATAAAAACTCTTACTATCTGTTTTTATATTTTTTGCTAATTTACTTTCATAATCTATCTTCCCTTTCTTAATCAATCTTTTTGTTATTTTTTGCTTATTTAAGGAAGGATATACTTGCATTGGAGGCAGTTCAGAGAAGGTTCACGAGGTTGATTCCAGAGATGAGGGGTTGACTTATGAAGAAAGGTTGAGCAGATTGGGCCTATACTCATTGGAGTTTGTAGTGTCCGCACCTTAATAATACACGGACTGCAGGAGAACAATAAAACAGGTGTTTACTGAACAGAGGGTACTCTTTTTGTTCGTACCAAAAAAAACCCAAATTGACTGTAAACAAAAGTTCAACTAAAACTTAACAAATCATATTAAAATTTGGTTATCCGGGTTGATGATGCACTCCAATCCCCGCGGTGCCCACCGGTCGCAGAAATACTCAAGTGCTCCGGCGGACACCGTGTGCTCCATCTCCAGGGCCACCCGGGCGCGAACATGGCCGCGGAAGAGAGGCAGGCAATCCGGCTGGACGACCCCCTCGACCGCCCGCTGCCTGGACCAATTGATGGCTCTTTTAGCCAGGCCCAGGAGCAGGCCCACAAGGAGGTCCTCCAACCTGTCCGCGCCCCTCCGCACCGGGTGACCATAGATCAAGAGCGTGGGACTGAAGTGCAACCAAAAATCGAGGAGCAGCCCCTTCAAGTAGTGAAAGAGGGGCTGCAACCTCTCACACTCCATATAAACGTGAAACACGGACTCCTCCAGGCCGCAAAAAATGCAGGCGGCCTGGGAGTCCGTGAACCTACTTAAAACCTTATTGCATGGGACCGCTCCGTGCAACACCCTCCAGGCCAAGTCCCCGATGGAACAAGGGAGGACTCCCGCGTAGAGAGCCCTCCAGTGGGGACCTCCGCCACTGCCAGTCGGCAAGACGCCATGCCAAGGCGTGTCTGGATGGTAAACGAAGATGGCAAAGTGGAGAGTGTGCAGGAGCAGCCCGTACAGGAAACCCCTCCGCGCGGAATGAAAAGGCACGGAGGGTATTTCCTCGAGACGGCTCAAGTTGTGAGGCACCGGTTCCCGAGGGGAGTTTCGGGGCCGGGCGCTGATGAGGAATTCTGTCCGAACGGGGGTAAGCTCAGTCGGGATTGCCCCACATGCTTGAGCCGCCTCGGTACACCTAGTGGAGTCGGGGCCCAGTGCCGCTTTCACCGATTCGATGGCTTCGACCACGAGCCGGACGTTGGCCCAGGACAGGCGCCGTGCCAGCTCCTCCGGCGCCATCCAGCCCGCTCCTCCACCATCGAGCAGGTCCCTGACTCTGGTCACCTTGCCAGGCACAGCCCTGCCCTCCGTCAGCCGCCCGAAACCGCGTTCGTGGTGGTGCGGATTCCTGAGCAGCGGCTCCCGAAGGAGAGCCGCCGCTCCTGACGGGGGAGAGCTCCGCCTGGAAGCGACGTAGTTCCAAACCCATAGTAGTTCCTGGTAGAAGACAGGCAGCTCCTGCAGGCCAGCACGCCTGCCGCCCACTTTCGCGAACAGGAGCTGCGTGTCGTAATTGAGGCCGTGCAGCTGGCGGAAGAAAAACGTCGCCAGCGCACACCATCTCGGAGGATTCTCGACGTACAGGTATCTCTGCAGCGTCTGAAGATGGAAAGTCGCAGCCTGGGTGCGAAGGCACACCAGCGCCTGACCGCCCTCCCTAAGCGGGAGACACAGAACCGCGGCAGAGACCCAGTGCTTCCTTTTGTCCCAGAAGAAGTCGATGAGCTTCTTCTGCATCTTGGCGACAAACGCAGGGGGAGGGATCAAAGTGACCATCCGGTACCACAACATGGCGGCCAGCAGCTGGTTTATGACCAGCGCTCGACCCCTGTAGGACAACACTCGGAGCAGTCCTGTCCAGCGTCCTAGGCGAGCGGTGACTTTGGCCTCCAGCTCTTGCCAGTTCGCCGGCCAGGCATCCTCGGCAGGGCTAAGGTAGACTCCCAAATAGAGGAGGTGCATGGTGCTCCAGGCGAAAGGCCTGAACTCCTCCGGCAGGGAGTCCACCCGCCACTGACCCACCAGGAGTCCGGAACATTTCTCCCAGTTGACCTTGGCGGAGGATGCGTCCGAGTAAATCTGCTGGCATTCCCGCATCCTCCGCAAGTCAGCGGGATCCGTGACCGTGAGGAGCACGTCATCGGCGTAAGCCGAGAGGACCACCTCCACGCCCGGCCCTTGCAGAGCCAGTCCCGTCAACCTCTTCCGCAAGAGGCGCAGGAATGGCTCCACGCAAACAGCATATAACTGACCGGACATGGGGCATCCCTGACGCACCCCCCTCCCGAAGCGAAGGGGCGCCGTCAAGGACCCGTTAACTTTAATCAGACACTCCGCGGCGGTGTACAGAAGTCGGATCCGGGCGACGAAATGCGTCCCGAACCCGAATGCGCGCAGAGTCCCGAAGAGATACTCGTGATCCACCCTGTCGAACGCCTTCTCCTGACCCAGGGAAAGGAAGGCGACCGACAGACCAGCCCTCTGGGAGTGGTGGACCAGGTCCCGGACCAGATGGATGTTATCGTGGATGGTCCGGCCCGGGACCATGTAGGACTGGTCGGGGTGGATCATGTGGGCCAGCACGGTGCCAAGGCGAGCAGACATGGCCCTGGCAAAGATTTTATAGTCCGTGCTGAGGAGGGAGACCGGGCGCCAGTTCTTAAGGAGGCGGAGAGCACCCTTCTTAGGCAGCAGGACAATGACCGCCCTGCGCCAAGAGAGGGGCATCTCCCCGGTCGCCAAACTTTCCCCCAGGACCCGCACGTAGTCGCCCCCCAAGACGTCCCAGAACGCCCTGTGGAACTCCACGATCAGCCCGTCCAGCCCCGGGGACTTTCCCCTAGAGAGCTGGCGGAGGGCGCCGGTCAGCTCCGCCAGGCTTAGCGGAGCGTCCAATTTTTCGGCGCCCTCCGGGCTGACCTTCGGCAGGTCCTCCCACAAAATTCTGCGTGCATCCTCGCTGGACGGATCTGGAGAGAACAGAGCCCCGTAGTAGGCGCTGATTCCCTCCGGATCCGAGACCAGAGATCCGTCGTCGGCCAGCAGCCCCAAGAGCTGCTTACGGACCCCCCGTCTTTTTTCCAGCGAGTAGAAGAAGGGGTAGCCGCGGTCCAGGACCCGCAGGAGCTGGATCCGCGACCTCACGTACGCGCCTCGGGACCCGACAAGGTGCAGGTCCTTCAGCGCGCCCTTCTTCTCTTCGTACACCTTCCGCAGGGCCGGGTCCTCGACGACCTGACCGAGACGGGACTCCAGGTCGAGCACCTCCTTCTCCAACTGCCCGACCCGGGCCTCCCGCCTCTTGGTCGACCCCTTCGCGTACTCCTGACAGAAGAGATGGATGTGAGCCTTGCCCACATCCCACCATAGCCTCAAGGAGGGGAAGCCCCCCCCGCTTCCTTCTCCAGTCGGCCCAGAACAGACGAAACGAATCCCGGAACCGCGCGTCCTCCAGCAGCAGGTTGTTAAAATGCCAGTACGCGGACCCCCCCCCATGTGCGCAGCGGAGCGAGCTCCGCCCACACCAGGTGGTGGTCCGTGCATGGCACCGGCCGCATGGAAGCCGCCGGAACGCAGGAGGCGTACGCCCGGGAAATGTAGAGGCGGTCGATTCTGGACCTTCCTCCTCCAGACCTCACGCTAGTGAAGGCGCTGGAGTCGGGGTGGAGATTTCACCAGACGTCCACCAAGTCGAAGGACCCAACCAGGTCCCTCAACTTCTCCATCGCTGCCGGGCTTCGCGGGGGACCCGAACGGTCCCTCGCCTCGAGAGTGCAGTTAAAATCCCCCCCGAGGATGACGCACTCGCTCACGTCGACAGAGCCCAACAGAGCGGACACTTCTTCGAAGAAGCGCACTTGCTGCGCACCGGTCTGAGTGGCGTACACGTTCACTAGATGGAGCGGCACGCCCCCCAGGCGAACAGTGACCTGGAGCAAGCGGCCCGGCATGTGCTCCTTGACCCCCAAGATCTCCGGCTGAAAATGCGGGGCCAGCAAGATAGCCACCCCGCTGGAATTGTTGGAGAGGTGACTCATGCTGACCCCTCCTTGCCACTCCAGGAGCCACGTGGCTTCGTCTCCCGGAACGGTGTGGGTTTCTTGCAGGAAGCACACCGCATACTTCCCGTCCCGAAGGACCGAGAAGTTATTGAATCTACGGCGCGCCTCCCTGCTGCTGTTGATGTTGAGGCTGGCTGTGGTTATCTTCATGTCAGAAGCATAGTGCAACCTCTACCTACACCTAACGGGGGGAGGAAGCGCAGCCGCTGGTCAGCTGCCACTTCCTCAGCAGCCCAGTGAGAAACGTTGTGAGCCGACGCAGCTCGAGCGGGTTCACACCCTCGTCCGCGCCCATGATCTTAACGGCGGCGCGGACGGATACGATGAGCAGTGCCAGCTCCGACCACCTGTCGAGGGCCAGCCGGATCTTATTGTGCCGACCCAGGCACGTGGCCATAAAATCCTGGAGTTCCCTTACGGGAATGAGGGGAGACTCGGCAAGGGGCACGAGGTCATCCATCACCTCGTCGGCTCTGGAGTCCGAATCATCCTCCGTGCCCATCACCGAGTCCCCATCCTCCTCCAGGGGGTCATCACCAGCGGCCGACCCAAGCGAACGGCTCAGCCGCGCCAGCCAGCCCTGCCTCCGCCCGGATCCCACCCCCAGGATTGGCGGCAGAGGATTTCTCCCTGGGCTCCTCTAGGGGTGCTGGGCCAGAAGACGGCGGCGGTTCAGAGCTCCCCTCCACCTCAGATGCCGGAACAACCGGAGAAACCGGGGAGAGAACAATTCCCAGCTCCTCCAGTATGTCCGGCACCAGAGACGCAGCCAGGGGGCCATCCTCCTCCCCGCCACCAACCTCCGACCCAGCGGATGGGGGGTTTTGAATTAAAAGCTCTACCAGGACGAGCAGCCCCTGGGAGATGTCCGGGTCGCATTGGGCGAGCTCATTATCCTCGAGCTCGCCCGACCCAGACCCCAGGCTGCCCGACCCGGCGAGGGGTAACGGCACCGATAGAAGGTCAATTTCAATTACCGCTGCGGGTTGTTCCGCGACACCCCCCACGGGCAGGGTCTCGTCCTCATCCCCGGGAGGCACGCATCGGACAGACACATCTGCCTCAGCCTCCCGAGGGACAGGCGACCCCTGCCGATCGCTGGTGATGACGACAGCGGGGGGGGGCGGCGCAGTACCCGCGGTGGGCGACGACCCCCCCTGCTCAGAGGGACCTTCCTCCTCCCGGTCCTCCTCCTCTTCCAGGGGGTCGCGCCTTCTTTTTAGCACGGAGGGAGCGAGGGAGACCTCCATGACTGCAGAGGCCTCCTCCTCAGCTCCCTCCGGCGGAGCAGGTTTGTTGGGCTCCTCGGGCCCGAGCCCGGCTGCAGGTAATGGCGTTTCCGCTACGGCGATTGCGGCCACAGGCTCGGGCACGAGGCCCCTCCCGCTCGCGTCTGCCCCGATTAACTCCGCGAGGAGCGCGGGTGTAAGGGGCTCAAGGGACAAGGGCTGGCCATCCACGGGGGGACCCGCCCTAAGGTGTTTATTTTTCCGCCGCGCCTTCTTTCCGGCCGGACACGCTCCCTCCCCCCCGTCGGAGGCCTTGGTGGCATCGGCCCCCGACGTCGACCGCGCATCAGACATTCCCGACGCGCGGGCAGATCCGGGGGGAGGAGCGTCGGCGGCGCCAGCCTCGGCCACACGAAATGATCCGGCGGCCTTGGAGGCGGGACAGTTTTTCCGGATGTGCCCCACCTCCTTGCAGGCGTGGCACTGCACACCGTCCGACGTCCAGAAGACGCGATAGGCGGTCCCCTCGTGGTGGACGATGAATGCCCCGTCAGTGTCCTCCTCCCGCGCCAGCTGGATGAACAGCTGGCGCCGGAAGGAGAAGACGTGGCGAAGGCTGGCCTCCCGGAAGCCGAGCGGGATGGGTGTGATCCCCGACCTCACCTCCCCAAGTTGACGTAGATGGGGAAGGAGGAGCTCACCAGGAACATCGGGCAGGACGTTCGAAATAACCACCCTCTGCGTGGTGGCCTCGAGGGGGTCCACCGGCAGGAAGGTCCCGCCCACGGTGAGCCCCTTGGTGACAGCCAGGGACACCGCCCGCTCCGACCCCAGGAAGAACACAGCCTTCCCATACATTTCTGAGGCCGCGACGATGGCTGAGGGGCCGACAACCCCAGCCATGGC
The DNA here is from genome assembly GCF_052327205.1 of Somniosus microcephalus. Lineage (NCBI taxonomy): Eukaryota > Metazoa > Chordata > Chondrichthyes > Squaliformes > Somniosidae > Somniosus > Somniosus microcephalus. The sequence continues at coordinate 79,257,530 of NC_140990.1, forward strand.
TTTAACGCAGGCCTCAACGGTCATAGTCGGGTGAGTGTAGCTCTTCACCCCAAGCTTTTTTGTTATTAGTCTGAATGGTGACGGGGCAGCAGAAGCAGTGGGAGCAGCTGTGGCTGTGGCTGCCACTCCCGCATACGTCTTGGCTGGCCCCGTCACTGGCGAAGATGCAGTCGCCATTCTGGTGTGTTTTCTAAAAAAGGGCTACACTCACCCCAAGTCACAGGCCTGAAGGTGTTAATGTGGCCTCAGGTATTTTTTTTGGTCCTCAATTGAGCAGAGGGAGCTGTTTAAATTGAAGGCACACCTCTCCCCCTTATTGATTGAAATTGGGAGAGGGGCCTTCTCCCCTCTGCTCAATAGGCAATTAATAATTAAAGATGAAATGAGGTGCCTCAGAGAGAAAGGCAGAGAAGGACAAAGAGAGAGAGAGAGGGGGGGTGGGAAGGAGGGAGGCCGCAAAGGCAGGGTCGCCACTCAGGATGGTGGGTGGGTGGGTGTCGGCAGGGGTGCACTCTCCGATGAAAAATTAAAGTCTTTGAAGGTGGTCTTCTAGCAGGGGGAGAAGATGTCTTCACCTGGGAAAGCTGGAGACACCCCAGGCTCAGTCCCACACCAGGTCTTAATGATGTACAATTGGGCTGATCACCTAGGCAGCTCCAGCTGTCCCAGGTCAGGCAATAAGAAGGGGTGCTTAATTAGTGGTGTGTGTGGCCTAGTGTTTTACAAGAGCCACACACACACACAGACACCCCTTGATGATCCGGCCCTTTTTTCTTCTTTTCTCCCCCCACCTAAAATACAAAGTCTTTGGGAGAGTGCACCAAATAACACCCACCTGAAAGATGCTGTTGTTCTTCCCTCCTTCCAAACAGTTGGTAGTTGTTGGTTGTTTCTCTCCCCTCTCTCCTGGAATGGAGGCCAATTTGGGGAGGCAGTAATGGGAAAGGCCTCTCCCCTGGTTGGTATTGTTGCTGGCCTCCTCTCTCCTTCTCCTCCTCTGTCCTCTCTCTCCAGGCACCTCAGTTGCTGTGATGATGGTGGAGGTGGAGGTGGTGGTGGTCTATCGATATCCTCCTCTACCTGGTCAGGAGACTACCACTTTACACTCTCCACTCTCCTGGTTTGTCTGCTCCTTCTCCTCCTGCTGGCTGAGGCAGCTGCACAGGCAGGAAATGCTGGAACAGAGGGTAACTTAAGACTGAAGTACAGAAGCCTGCTATGGCTTTATATACAGGGGTGGTCACTGCCGGTACTGCAGTATAGAATCAGTTCTCCTCTTAAAGGTACATACACAACAATTCCTCCCCTTTTAGATAAACAGTACATAACATTCATTTAACAACTAAATAATAACTAATTACAATTACAATTTTCTCTGTACTATATACATCAACTGAAATAATCATTCATAAGTTCAGTCTTTGAGGAGGCTTCCTGATCCTGACTGGATAGCGCCTTTCTTGAGTATCTTGTTCTTGCGGCGGAGTTGATTCTGGTTCATTGTCATTGGTTGGTTCGTCAGCTTCCAATACCACTGCTTCTGAGGTAGATGCAATCTGCACTTCGGGTTGATTACCAGGTGCACCTGCTCGTGGTATGGGTTTGGCTTGTTCCTGTGACTCTAGAATCTGGTCAGCATGGCGTCTCACGATGCTCTCTCCAACGTCCACTGTGTACATTAGTGGTCCCTGCTGTGTGCATATCGTTCCTAGCTGCCATTTTTCTGTTCGGTAGTCGCAGGCCAAGACTGGTTGCCCTATCTTGAAGCTCCTGGTTGGCTTCTCATTTATGTGCTGGAATTGCTTATCCTCAACATCTCGTCTTATGTTTGGTTTGAGCAAATCCAGGCGACATCTTAGCCTTCGGTTGAAGAACATTATGGCTGGAGCTTGGTTGGTGACTGCATGTGTCGCATTCCGGTAAGCAAACAAGAAATTATCCACCTTGTGTTGTAGTGGTATGTCGTCATTATGCATTGCCTTTATTGTCTTTTTAAAGGTCTGAACAAACCTCTCAGCCAATCCATTTGTGGCTGGATGATATGGGGCAGATGTGTAATGCTTCACCCCATTATTCCTCAGAAACCTCCGGAAATCCTCTGACACAAACTGTGGCCCATTGTCGGAGCAAATCTGTTCTGGCAAGCCATTCCTGGTGAAGATGGTCCGTAGGACTGCAATAGTTTTCTCCGTGATGGTGGAGGACATTTTGATGACCTCTGGCCACTTCGAATGGGCGTCCACAGCGATTAGGAACATTGAGTCCATAAATGGACCAGCAAAATCAATGTGTACCCGTTGCCATGGAGATGAGGACCACTACCATGGATGAAGCAGGGCCTGTGGTGGAGCGTTTTGGACCTTCTGGCATCCTGTGCACCTCTTGGTCATATCCTCGATTTCTTTATCAATTCCCGGCCACCACACAAGCGCCCTGGCTAGGCTCTTCATTTTTACCCCTCCCAGATGACCCTCATGAAGCTCATTGAGCACTCTATCTCTCAACTTGGGTGGAATTACCACTCGGGATCCACACATCAAGGTCCCCCGGCACACTGACAGCTGTTCTCTCCTTGGTGAGAATGCTGGCAACAGTGAGTCGCCATGTGTTGGCCATCCCTTCACCGTCAAATCATAGACCCAAGAGAGTGTCGGGTCATTTCGGGTTTCCTTCTCTATACTTGAGTTTGTAACAGGTAGACATTCAACTATGGTCGCATGGAATATCTCAACAGGGTCCACTGCAGGTGCTTCCTCTACCGTAGGCAACGGTAGGCGCGACAGCCCGTCAGCGTTTCCATGCTGTTTCGTACCCTTGTACTCTATGTCGTACTGATGTGCCCCTAGAAAAAGTGACCATCTTTGCAGCCGTTGCGCAGTCATCACCAGAACGCCCTTCTTTGGGTTAAAAATGGAGACCAGGGGCTGATGATCAGTCAGTAGGGTGAATTTCTGCCCGTGCAGATAGTGATTGAACTTCTTCACCCCCCACACCAGGCTGAGGGCCTCCCTGTCAATCTGGGCGTAGTTACGCTCGGCTGAGGTTATCGAGCGTGACGCAAAGGCTATTGGCCTCTCTGAACCGTCAAGGAATTTGTGTGACAGCACCGCTCCGATGCCATAGGGAGACGCATCACATGCTAACCGAATCGGTAGTGTTGGATTGTAGTGGGCCAATACGTCTTTTGAAGTGATTAGGCATTTACATTTCTGAAAGGCACGCTTACACTCATCACTCCATTTCCATGTTACTCCAGTTTGCAGCAGGGCATTCAGTGGGTGCAGAATTGTAGATAAATTCAGCAAGAACTTATGGTAGTTGTTCACCAACCCGAGGAACGACCTCAGTTGCGACACATTTTCCGGTGCTGGAGCCTTGACTACAGCCTCAATCTTGTCCGGTGACTTATGCAACCCTTCCTCATTAATCATGTGGCCACAATACGAGATTTGTCTCCTGAAGAACTCGCATTTGGGGCGGTTGGCTCGTAGCCCATATTCCTGTAATCTCGTGAGCACCTGCTCCAGGTTGGCAAGGTGTTCACTGTCATTTTCGCCCGTAACCAGGATGTCGTCCAAATAACACTGGGTCCCCGGGATCCCTTGCAGGACTTGTTCCATCGCCCTCTGCCAAATAGCCGGGGCTGATGCTACCCCGAATACCAGTCGATTGTACTGGTAAAGGCCTTTGTGAGTGTTTATCGTGAGGTATTTCCTAGATGCTTCTTCCACCTCCATTTGTAGATACTCTTGGGCCAGATCAATCTTTGTAAAGTGTTTCCCTCCAGATAGTGAGGCGAAAATATCTTCTATCTGTGGAAGTGGATATTGTACTGTGTGCAGGACTGGGTTCACAGTTACCTTGAAGTGCCCACAGATGCGAACCTTCTTCGGTTCCCCAGGCGTGCTGCTCAATGATTTCTTCATTACAGGAATGATGGGTGTGGCCCACTCGCTCCAGTCCACCTTGGACAGCACACCTGAACGCTCCAGACTCTCCAGCTCTGCTTCAACGGCTGGGCGGATCGCGTAAGGTCTGGCCTTAAAAAATTTTGGGTTTGCGTTATCTTCGATTTTTATCATTGCCGTTACTCCTTTTAGAGTCCCAAGTCCTTGTTGGAACACCTCTTTTGCGTCAGTTAGAATCTTTGACAGTCGTCCAGGTGTGACGTCATCATCCTTTTTATCAGTCACAGTTAGCGCCTGAATGGAATGCCAATCCAATTGTATTTTTCGGATCCATTCACGTCCCAATAATGGTGGTCCTCCATCTGGTAGTATATATAGATACAGTTTCTGTGTTTCCTTGCCGTTGTATTCAACTGGCACCCTTATTTTTCCTCTGGGGTAGACTTTTTGCCCCGTGTATGTCTTCAATGCAATGGACGTGTCCTTCAAGGGTATGTGTGGGAATAGCCGCTCATAGTCTCATCGATTCATGACAGTTAGGGCTGATCCTGTGTCCAATTCCATCTTTACTGGGGACCCTGCTATCATGAGGGTGACCCAAATGGTTCGGTGATCCTCCTTTGCGATCACGTTGTGTAACTTTAGACAACTTAGTCTCCTGCTCCCGGAGGGAGTCCTTATCACTCTCCTGATCTTCCGAACTACTGTCTGTCAATTTCTTTACTTTCTTGTACTTTTCCTTAGTAGTTCTTGTAGTGTTGGTTTTCTTTCCCGACCTGCAGACTCTTGCTATGTGTCCCATTTTCCCACATTGCCTGCATACTTTGTCCTTAAACCAGCAGTCCTGCTGATCATGGGTTGTTCTGCCGCAGCGATAGCACTTTTCTGCTCCATACGCCATTTCGTTAACGCTGTATTCTTGTGGTTTCTGTTGTATTTCCGCAGCTCCCCGTGCTGCTGCTTCGTAGGATACTGCCACGCTGAAAGCCTGTTCTAGCATCAGGTCCTTTTCCGAAAGTAGTCGTTTCTGGGTTCCTTCACTCTGGAGCCCGCAGACAAACTTATCCCGTAAGGTGTCTGCCAGTCCTGCTCTGAACTGGCAGTGCTTCGATAACTTGCGTAGTTCCGTAAGATAGTCAGCATTGCTCTCATCTTTGTGCTGGTTTCTTTTATGGAACTTGAATCTTTCTGCTATCAGCAGCGGTGTAGGGTTTAGGCATTCCTGTAAGGTATTAACAATCTCTTCAAAACTTTTCTCCATTGGTTTAGCTGGGGTAATTAAATTCCGCAATAGGCCGTACGTTCTCGCGCCCATCAAATTTAATAATACCGACGCCTTCTTTCCATCGGCCACCTCATTTGCCTTGCAGTACACTTCAATTCTTTTCACATACGTGGTCCAGTCTTCTACCTCGTTGTCGAAAGCAGTGATACTGCCACTTTTTGGCATCTTGGGTGATTTAAAATGGTGCCTCCCACGCTTTTTCTTCTTCACCAATGGATTAAAATGGCACCTCCCGTGCTTTTCCTTCTTCCCCAATGGAAAAAAATGGCGCCTCCCGCACTTTTCCTTCTTCCCCTTGCTGCCACGCTGCTCCTAGCGTTCTACAGGGTAATGGCGGCGACCCGCGGCTTTGGCGCATCTCACTTTTCCTTCCCCTTGTTTTATTTTCGCTACGCTGCCCAGTTCTTGAGCACCGACCGTGCCCTGTGTGCTCCACCCTCTCTCTCTCTCTTTTCCTCCCGACGACGTTGCGCAGCCCCTTTGCAGAGCCGCTCAATCGAGCTCGAGCCCGCCGCAGTCCGGAAGGGTCAGCGCACTACCTGCTACCAGCACGATTTGCTGGAACACCTTGACTGGGGAGCCAAGCCCAGCTCTCCACAGCCTCTCCTGAAACTCTCCGAACTCCGATGGATCCTTGGGCGGTTGCCCGCGATCGACGCCTGTTGTTCTGACTTTGACCTCCAAGAAGCTTCTTCTCAGGGAAAGATCCCCGTGAGGTGATGCAGTACTGCAGGTGAGTTCGAACCTGCTCGTCGCCACTGTAGTGTCCGTGCCTTAATAATACACGGACTGCAGGAGAACAATAAAACAGGTATTTACTGAACAGAGGGTAACTTAAGACTGATGTACAGAAGCCTGCTATGGCTTTATATACAGGGGTGGTCACTGCCGGTACTGCAGTATAGAATCAGTTCTTCTCTTAAAGGTACATACACAACAGAGTTTAGAAGAATGAGAGGTGATCTTATTGAAACATATAAGATACTGAGGGGGCTCGACAAGGTGGATGCAGAGAGGATGTTTCTCCTCTTGGGGGAATCTAGAACTCGGGGGCACAGTTTCAGAATAAAGGGTCGTCCTTTTAGAACTGAGATGAGGAGGAATTTCTTCTCTGAGAGGGTCGTAAATCTGTGGAGTTCTCTGCCCCAGAGAGCTGTGGAGGCTGGGTCATTAAATACATTTAAGTTGGAGAGAGACAGATTTTTGAACAATAAGGGAGTGAAGGGTTATAGGGAGCGGGCGGGGAAATGGAGCTGAGCCCAAGATCAGATCAGCCATGATCTCATTAAATGGCGGAGCAGGCTCGAGGGGCCAAGTGGCCGACTCCTGCTCCTATTTCTTATGTTCTTATTAGTGAACCAGTTGGATTTTTATGATAATCCGACAGCTTTCATGGTCACTTGTTTCTGGTGCTGGCCCCACAAATGACCAGATTCATTGAGCACAATTTCACAAACTGCCTTTCCTTTTTTGTGGGTTCTCTCTCACGCTTCCTTTTTCCTGTTTTGAATTCATTTTACAGGGTATTAGAAGGGGAGGATTTGCAGACAGGAAGCTCAAACTAAACATCACGTCAAGAGTAACTTGCTTCATCAGGACCTGAATATCATCGGCCTTTGCACATGGAAGCAAAAAGCACCGTTCACAGCGGGGAGAAACCGTACACGTGTTCTGTGTGTGGACGAGGCTTCAGACGATACTCCGGCCTATCGAGACACAAGCGCGTTCACACCGGGGAGAAGCCGTTCACCTGCTCTGAGTGTGGGAAGGGATTCACTAATTCATCTCACCTACTGAGACACCAGCGAGTTCACACTGGAGAGAAACCGTTCACCTGCCCTGTGTGTGAGAAGAGGTTCACTTGTTCATCCAACCTGCAGACACACCAGCATGTTCACACTGATATGAGACCCTTCACATGTTCTGACTGTGAGAAGAGCTTTAAAAGCAAAAAGGATCTGCTGAGACACCAGCGAGTTCACACTGGGGAGAGGGCGTTCACCTGCTTCGTGTGTGGACAGGGATTCACTCAGTCATGCACTCTGCTGACACACCAACGCACACACACTGGGGAGATTCTATTCACCTGCTCTGTGTGTGGGAAGGGATTCACTTGTTCATTGTACTTGCTGAGACACCAGCAAGTTCACACTGGGGAGAGGCAGTTCACCTGCTTGTTGTGTGGGAAGGGATTCATTCAGTCTTCCCACCTACTGACACACCAGTGAGTTCACACTGGGGAGAGGCCATTCACCTGTTCCGTGTGTGGGAAGGGATTCATTCAGTCATCCAACCTCCTGACACATCAGCAAGTTCACACTGGGGAGAGGCCGTTCACCTGCTTGTTGTGTGGGAAGGGATTCACTCAGTCTTCCCACCTACTGACACACCAGCGAGTTCACACTGGGGAGTGGCCATTCACCTGCTCTGTGTGTGGGAAGGGATTTACTCAGTCATCCGACCTCCTGACACACCAGCGAGTTCACACTGGGGAGAGGCCGTTCACCTGCTCTGACTGTGGGAAGGGATTCAGTCGTTCATCCCACCTGCTGAGACACCAGCGAGTTCACAATTCACTGCAGGGGTTGAATTCTGCTGTTATTGCTGCTGTTAATCACATCCAGGACTGAACCATGATCATTCTGACAGTTGGGGTTTGTTTCTGCTGATGTTAATAACCCCTATAACTGGGCTGGAGTTTAATATTCTGGTTAGATGTCAAATAAATCAGCTTTGTTTTAAACACATTGTTGCAGATTTTTGTCTTTCCCACCTGAGTGTTTAGCATCACCTGGCTGGAGCTCAGAAAGGACAATCTGGGGGAGGATCGTACGGGGGGAGCAGAACTTCAGCCTGGACACAGTCCTTCAGGGCCACACTGAGAGGGACAAACAGCACTTTGGCCTTTCTCGTCTCTCTTCACTGACAGCAAAGGCTCCGTGTGGGTTAATCTTGAGGCGTGTGAAAAACGTGTCCCAGCCGCTCTCTGCCATGGTTCAGAGCTCTGAGGCACGGAACAGAAGGCTCCTTTACAACTGTGTTTAGAGTCAGGAAGAACAACGGTGAATGCTGGAAATGTGCTGTCAAATCAGAGATTGGTGTCAAACTGCGATCTGTTCCTGACTGAAAGTGAAACAGCAGGTTTAAAAATGACTGTGGTAATTATTCTATGAAGGTTTAACATGTTTGTGGGACAGTCCTGAATCTACCATTTTAAGGCAGGTTAAAATAAATTGGTTAAAGTCTGCATTAAAAAGCAGATGGAGGAGTTCACAAGAGCCTGTTAACTGCTGGTACAATTATACAACAGACATTTGATCTCCAGATAAAGAAGGACCTGCAGCGTGTTTCCAGGAATTCCCTGTTTTATTGATGTGTGTGGGTTAGTCACCAGGATAACTAAAAATACACGATCCGGAACATCCATGGGGGTGCGATCCCAACAGTTACTCTGGCATCACTCCCGCTGTGGAACTCCAACACTGACCCTGCTGAAGGTTGTAGGCTCAGGGAGTGGGGCCTCCGGGAGTGACGTGTAAGGAAGCTGGGCTTCAGTATCCTGACAAATGCATGGTGAGGAACCAGAGGAAACCTTACTGAGGAACTGTCTGGGGTTTTATCGGCCAGCGTAGGTCTTCGGGTGAATGACTCCTGACTCCCCGAACTGTCTTACTTTGAACCCAGTTCAGATCAAGGTGAGTTCAGTTTATAGGAGAATAGGGACAAATATCACCCACAATTGAGGGAGTCAAAAGCAGCCATTAGAGAGGCTAAGAGATCTTTTGGAAGATGATGTACAATTGTGGTAATAATAGTAAAATCTTTTCCAGCTACGTCAGGAGTCAGAAGACATAGTTACACAGAGTTACATAGAATTACAGAGTCTACAGCACAGGAACAGGCCATTCGGCCCAACTGGTCAATGCTGGTGTTTCTGCTCCACACGAGTCTCCTCCCACCACTCTTCATCTAACCCTATTAGCATATCCTTCTATTCCTTTCTCCCTCATGTGCTTATCTACCTTCCCCATGAATGTATCTGTGCTATTCACCTCAACTACTCCTTGTGGTAGCACGTTCCACATTCTGACCTCTCTTTGGGTAAAGAAGTTTCTCCTGAATTCCCCATTGGATTTATTAGAGACTGTGTTATATTTATGACCTGTAGTTTTGGACTCCCCCACAAGTGGAAACATTTTCTCCAGGTCCACCCGATATAACCTTTTCATCATCTTAAAGACCTCGATCAGGTCACCCATCGGCCTTCTCTTTATTCTGGAGAAAAGAGCCCCAGCCTGTTCAGCCTTTCCTGATAAGTATATCCTCTCAGTTCTGGGATCATCCTTGCAAAGCCTTTTTCCACCTTCTCCAGTGTCTCTATATCCTTTTTATAATATGGTGACCAGAACTGTGCACTGTACGCCAAGTGTGGTCTAACAAAGGTTCGATACAAGTTTAACATAACTTTTCTGCTTTTTAATTCTATCCCTCTAGAAATGATCCCCAGTCCATTGTTTGCTCCTGTTATGGCCTCATTAACCTGCGTCGCTACTTTTAGTGATTTGTGTATCTGGACCCCGAGATCCCTTTGCTCCTCTACCCCATTTAGACTCTTATTTTCCAAGTAGTTTGTGGCCTCTTTATTATTCCTACCAAAATGCACCACCTTTCTTAAAATTAATTTGCTAATTACCCTCCCATTCTGGAAGTCTTGCGTTTTTTAAATATTTGTTGATGGGATGTGGGCGTCGCTGGTAAGGCCGGCATTTATTGCCCATCCCTAGTTGCCCTTGTGAAGTTGGTGGTGAGCCGCCTTCTTGAACCGTTGCAGTCCGTGTGGTGAAGTTGCTCCCACAGTGCTGTTAGAGAGAGAGTTTAACCCATGATTTTGTCACAGTCTTCCTCAGTATTAACTCTACCTCCCAATTTGGTGTCATTGACAAATTTTGGAATTGTACCTCTGATTCCCGAGTCCAAACCGTTTCTGAAAATGGTGAATAACAGTGGTCCCAGCATCGATCCCTGTGGAACACCACGTCCCACCTTTTGCCAGTCTGAGTAGCTACTCCCAACCCCTACTCTCTGTTACCTGTTTTGTAACCAGCTTGCTATCCATAAACAATATGTACGGTCTACAAGATGACCAAGGTCAGGCCGTGTGGAGTGAAGGGCCAGGCAGCAGAATGGATGGAAAGCTGGCTACAAAACAGAAATCAGAGGGTTGGCGTTAAGGGAAGTTTGTTGCAATCTATCCATCCATTCTGCTGCCTGACCTTTGACTCCACAGGGCCTGACCGTGGTCATCTTGTAGACCGTACATACTGCAGACACAGTGCACCAGTGGTGGAGGGGGTGGATATTGAGTCCTGTGGCAGGGGTGCTGATGAAGTGGATTTCTCTGTCTGTGAGTTTTGAGGCATCGCTAGTGGCGTTTTTCACCACTTTCCACCTTTAAAAAAAACCTTGCTGCCAGTTTATTAAAGCCATTAACAGCCGCTCGGGTGGGACATACCAATAACTGAGGCCTTGTTTACCTCACAATGACAGGCCTGAACCCGAGTTAGAAAACATTTAGTAATTAAACCAGACTGGGCGGGGCCTGAGGTGTGAGTCAGTAACGGAAAATTGGTGGCCAGCGTACTTCACACCAGGGCTGAGGACCCGGGGACTCAGATTTCTGTATCATTTATTGATTAATTTAGTCTATTGCCCAATCTCAATCAGACTGGCGGGTCATCTTGCTGTCCGGCGGATGCGAGGTTCCCCAGTGGAGGGCTCTCTAAGTGGGGGTCCTTCCCTGCACCATTGGGGATCTGGGGTGGAGACTGTTACGAGGAGCTGTCGTGTGCAACAGTTTTTAAACTCCTTTCCGGACTCCAAGGCCAGATGTGGATTTTGCAGCCTGGAGCAGTCCATGGGCCATGTATATATTCAGTGTGAGAGGTTGCAGCCCCTGTATAGTTACCTGAAGGGGCTGCTCCTCAACTCTTGGTTACACTTTAGCCTCACGCTCCTAATCTTTGCCCGCCCGGTGCGGAGGGGGGTGGGTAAGTCGGAGGATCTTCTCCTGGACCTGCTCTTGGGCCTGGCGAAAACAGCAATTTGTAGGTCCAGGATGGGCGGGGCTCATGGCGGGGTCACTCTGGCTGGCTGCCTGCCTCTCTCCCGTGGTCTTGTCCCTGCCCGGATGGCCCTGGAGAGGGAGCAGGCGGTGTCCACTGGTTCACTTGATACCTTTCTCGACCGGTGGGCACAGAAGGTATCAAGAGGCGATAATCGATCCTCACAATCACATTTGTGATTTAATTATTAAATGTGTGTGTGTCACAAATACATTCCTTCTATTTTGATACAAAAGCTCTACTAGACATGTTAAACTACTAGTTATTTAATCCGGGCTGCAGCTGCTGAAAGGTTGACTGTACTGAGGTTTGTGGCCAGAGCTGGCAGACGTGTTGTTCTGAAGTCTGATGTCTCACACCTGAAGAGTCTGTTTATGTCGTGTTGTAATGACCTTTTTCTGTTGCCTGGTGTCAGAAATAGAAATCAAAGGGAGATGATGCCTCACTCTGTTAATCAACTTTTTGACACATTTCCATGCATTTCCTTTCTTAATTTACAAAGATCACAACTCTATTAGTGAACAATGGATTGCCAGTCTGCCACTTTTTAGTGAGGCTTGAATGGCTTCGCTGTGAAGCTACACCTGCCCATCTGTCTGTGTGTCACTGTGTTTGGATTGTGTTAGACAACAGTCCTAATATCTCGCCTACATCCATTACAATTTTTGAAATGTTAGATTGTACTTGGAAGAAGTTGAGTTTGAATCTGACATTTCTGAAATTGGGAGCTGTTAATGATTTCTGTTTTTCACATAACTATATAGTGATGTGATCAGTCGAAGCAAATTAAAAGATGCTGCTATTTACTGAATACAACTGAATAATTCTACAAGGATGCTATCACAGTCTTCCTCAGTATTAACTACACCCCCCAATTTAGTGTCATCTGCAAATTTTGAAATTGTACTTCTGATTCCCGAGTCCCAATCATTCTTGTAAATGGTGAACAACAGTGGTCCCAGCACCGATCCCCGTGGAACACCACTTCCCACCTTCCGCCCGTCTGAGTAAATACCTTTAACTCATCCCGTCACTATAACTGGACTTGTCTCCATTCCCGTGCCGAGGGGATTGCTTTACCAGACGGGAGGGGCAACATTTGGGGACTCTCGATTCTCCACCAATTCCCATTCCCCTTCTTTCTGGTGGATAATGGAGGTGCCACTGTGTGTAATGTGCAAGTCAGTAAGAATTGTCAGCGAGGATTAATCAGCACTTTCTAATTGGAGATGTTAATCAGTGGAACTTTTCAGACACTGACTTGTAGATTTTTTACCAAAGATCAATTTAGGATTGAAGTAAAAGTTCAGAATTTTATTGTAAAATAATTCAGGGACTCTCATCAGAAATTAAGGGGAAAGATCAGACAGCGGTTCTTAAATAAACACTGCAGCCCCGACAAGTCAATCAGCTATATATCCAGAATATTAAACTCCAGCCCAGTTATAGGGGTTATTAATATCAGCAGAAACAATCCCCAACTGTCAGAATGAACATGGTTCAGTCCTGGATGTGATTAAGAGCAGAATCCAACCCCTTCAGTCACATGTGAACTCGCTGGTGTGTCAGCAAGTTGCATGAACGATTAAGTCCCTTCTCTCACACGGAGCAGGTGAACGGCCTCTCCCCAGTGTGAATTCGCTGGTGTGTCAGCAGGATGGATGATTGATTAAATCCCTTCCCACACACGGAGCAGGTGAACGGCCTCTCCGCAGTGCGAATTCGCTGGTGTGTCAGCAGGTTAGATGATCGATTAAATCCCTTCTCACACACTGAGCAGGTGAATAGCCTCTCCACAGTGTGAATTTGCCGGTGTGTTAACAGGTGGGATGACCGAATGAATCCCTTCCCACACACGGAGCAGGTGAACGGCCTCTCCCCAGTATGAACTCACTGATGCAGAATGAGGTTGGATGACTGCTTGAACCTCTTCCCACAGTGAGTGCAGCTGAATGGTGTCTCGTCAGTGTGAACTCGCTGATGTGTCTGGAGAATGCACAATCGAGTGAATCCCTTCTTACACATGGAGCAGGTGAACGGCCTCTCCCCAGTGTGACTGCATTGATGAGTTTCCAGTTGAGACGGGTAATGGAATCCCTTCCCACAGTCCCCACATTTCCACGGATTCTCCATGGTGCGGGTGTCCTTGTGTCTCTTCAGGTTGGACAATCGGTTGAAGCCTCGTCCTCACACACAATATGTGTACGGTTTTTCCCCGCTGTGAATGGTGCGATGTTTTTTCAGGCTGTATATCTGGTTAAAGCTCTTTCTACAGTCAGTGCACTGGAACACTCTCACTCGGGTGTGTGTGTCTCGGTGCTTTTCCAGTCACACTGATATTTGAAATCTTTTCCCACAGACAAACATTTCTCCTTCCACATTCAAAGGCCGATGATATTCGGATCCTGATGAATGGAGTGACTCTGTCAGATCTTGATGTGATGTTTGGTTTGAGTTTGCGGTGTGTAAATGCTGCCCTTCTCACAGCCTGTAAAAGGAGTTTACAAAAGCCATCACTGTGAGTCCAGGATAGAAAGTGACAAGATTCTCTCCTCCTGGTTCCTGGCCAAGGGGGCTGCGCATGTGCCCTGCTGCCCCTGAGCCTCTCAAGATGGCAGCCGTTACCCCGGGCCTGTCACCGGGAGAAAGCCCAGCAGCTGCCGCCCCGCTCGGGGCAAACGCCTGGCCCGGAGGCTCTTGTTCGGGGCCTGAGGCACACCCCAGGTGTGTGTGAAGCAGATAATGTTGAGTGTTTTAATAATGGGGCCTGGGGCCGCACTCGGGGTGTGAGCAGCCCACGTCCCCCCCGGGGTTCATGAACCCGCTCCCTGAGCTCGGGGTGTGAATAGCCCGCGTCCCCCCGGGGTTCATGAACCTGCTCCCTGAGCTCGGGGTGTGAGCGGCCCGCGTCCCCCCGGGGTTCATGAACCCGCTCCCTGAGCTCGGGGTGTGACCGGCCCGTGTCCCCCCGGGGTTCATGAACCCGCTCCCTGAGCTCGGGGTGTGAGCGGCCCGCGTCCCCCCGGGGTTCATGAACCCGCTCCCTGAGCTCGGGGTGTGAGCGGCCCGCGTCCACTCGGGGTTCATGAACCCGCTCCCTGAGCTCGGGGTGTGAGCAGCCCGCGTCCCCCCGGGGTTCATGAACCCGCTCCCTGAGCTCGGGGTGTGAGCAGCCCGCGTCCCCCCGGGGTTCATGAACCCGCTCCCTGAGCTCTCACCTGATGTGTCAGCGGCTGCTGCCAAGGTCCACGCATGCTCAGCTCACCTTCTGTTGTTCAGGATTAAAGGTCAAGCCCCGCCCCTCACACACTCCGATTGGTTGGAGGACCCGCCACCCGCTCGGTCCTCCAGCCCCGCCCCTATTCCTAATGGTCTGGAGGTCCCGTCAATCACCCGGGCAGTGTGAGCTGAGCATGCGCGGACCTTGGCAGCAGCCGCTGACACATCAGGTGAGAGAGCTCAGGGAGCGGCTTAAATTATAAATCTTTACGTCAACATATGAGTGAACATTTCCAAGTCAGTCTGACTGGTTTTGCTGTCCAGGAAGAAAGACAAATGCTTATTTCTGTTAAGTTATGGCTTTTCCTGCTTTTTGTTTATAATTCAGTGACACAAATTGTGTGTATATTTGTAAATTGTAAAATAACAACAATAAATCACATTTCTGTGACATTTAAAAAAAATGAACCCCAGGGGGACGCGGGCTGCTCACACACCGAGTGCGCCCCAGGCCCCATTATTAAAACACTCAACATTATCCGCCTCCCCACAACTACCTGCCAGTTTAAGACACAAACTCCGGAACAACCAGGAAGTGCTGGGAAATCCCCAGCGAGCCATGGAGCCGGACTCTCAGGAGGCTCCACACCGCGGGTTACTCGTGTGTCATAGAAATATAGAAGATAGGAGCAGGAGTAGGCCATTCGGCCCCTCGAGCCTGCTCCGCCATTCAATGAGATCATGGCTTATCATCCAAATTCAGTACCCTGTCCCTGCCTTCTCCCCATACCCCTTGATCCCTTTAGCCTTAAGAAATACATCCAACTCTTTCTTGAATATATTTAATGAATTGGCCTCCACTGCCTTCTGTGGTAGAGAATTCCACAGGTTCACCACTCTCTGGGTGAAGAAATTCCTCCTCATCTCTGTCCTAAATGGCTCACCCCTTATCCTTAGACTGTGACCCCTGGTTCTGGGCTCCCCGCCATCGGGAACGTCCTTCCTGCATCTAGTCTGTCTAGTCCTGTTAGAATTTTATAAGTTTCAATGAGATCCCCTCTCATTCTTCTAAACTCCAGCGAATATAAGCCCAATCGACCCAATCTCTCCTCATATGTCATTCCTGCCATCCCAGGTATCAGTCTGGTGAATCTTTGCTGCACTCCCTACATGGCAAGAACATCCTTCCTCAGATGTAGAGTATGGTGCTTGAGTGGCCATAAGATGGGAATAGAGAATGGAATAAAAGTGAAAAAGGAAGATAAAAGGCAAAACAAAGTAATATCGGCAAGGAATAATGAATGTCTTGATGGCTGGGTCCTGGGATTTGAGAAAGTGGTCGGCTTCTTTTCTGTGGAAAAGTTGAAAACTGTGGACAAGGATCATGACATTATAAGGTTAGATAACATCAAGTGAAAACGAGGAGTTATTAGAGTGCCAATAGGACTGGCGTAGAACTGGTATTACTTGTTTTGTTGTAGAAGTTTCGGGTTTCTGGTTAAAAGTAGTTTACTTGAAGTTTTAATTGATTTCTGATATGGTTGTGGGACTTTGTATATTGTGGTGTTATTTAGTGTTAAAGCCTTCCTTAATGTACGAACAATCGAATGAACGAATGAACGCTCAAGTGAATGCACGCATGCGGACACAAATGATACACACGCATACACAATGGAACTTACGTTCGACCGAATGAAGGGCCCTCGCTCCCCAGGATGAAAGTGGGCATCCTCTTGGGTGAGCGTGAGGCCTGTCTGGATGGATGAGCAAACGCACGCACGCACGCAGGTAGACAAATGACACGCATGCACGCAGACATGCACAATGGAAGTTATGCTTGAGCGAACGAACGAACGAACGGAGGAATGAATGACCGAATGATTGAGCGATGCCAGTAGGACTGGCGTATACGGGTTCTTTCTTTTCTTGGTTTATTAAATCGTGGCAATTTGTAATGTAAACATTATTGATTTACCTGAAAAATGTATTATTGTATTTATATTGTTGACCATGAAGCTGTTTTGAGGCTTTATCCTTTTAATTGTAGTCAGTGAATGTAATGGATTTACTGTGTAATTGATGAGTTGTATAAGTACTGTTGTACTTGAATGTTAAAAAAAAAAACCCCGGGGGGACGCGGGCTTCACACACCCCGAGTGCGGCCCCAGGCCCGATTATAAGAGCGGTGAACATTATCCGCCTCCACCTGCGGGTTCCCGTTTCGCTCCGGCCTGAATCTCAACAAAGCGCCAAACTCCGGGACAGACAGGAAGTGAGTCAGGGAGCGTCTGTAAATGAAGCAGAAATGGAGACTGGTCAGGGAGCGTCTGTAAATGGAGAAGAAACAATGATTGGTCAGGGAGTGTGTGTAAATGGAGGAGAAATGGTGACTGGCCAGGGAGCGTCTGTAAATGAAGGAGAAATGGTGACTGGTCAGGGAGCGTCTGTAAATGGAGGAGAAATGGTGATTGGTCAGGGAATGTCTGTAAATGGAGGAGAACTGGTGACTGGTCAGGGAACGTCTGTAAATGGAGGAGAAATGGTGAT
The DNA here is from genome assembly GCF_052327205.1 of Somniosus microcephalus. Lineage (NCBI taxonomy): Eukaryota > Metazoa > Chordata > Chondrichthyes > Squaliformes > Somniosidae > Somniosus > Somniosus microcephalus. The sequence goes on from NC_140990.1 coordinate 79,274,611, forward strand.
TGGTGAAGGAGCATCTGTAAGTGGAGGAGAAATGGAGACTGGTCAGGGAGCATCTGTAAATGGAGGAGAAATGGTGATTGGTCAGGGAGCGTCTGTAAATGGAGGAGAAATGGAGACTGGTCAGGGAGCGTCTGTAAATGGAGGAGAAATGGTGACTGGTCAGGGAGCATCTGTAAATGGAGGAGAAATGGTGACTGGTCAGGGAGCGTCTGTAAATGGAGGAGAAATGGAGACTGGTCAAGGAGCGACTGTAAATGGAGGAGAAATGGAGACTGGTCAGGGAGAAATCATTCAGCATTTTTTGGGGGTTGGTTTGTGTGAACAAATATATCAGTGATTTTACTGAGACTCTTTCCGTGCCCCAGCTCCTGTAAATACAGGCTGGAAAGGGGCCGGACTCTCAGGAGGCTCCACACCGCTGACTGCTCGTGTGTCAGTGATCTCCCATCAGATTAATGTGCTTCTGCTGTCTGTGTGTTTAATAAAGTGCCCGAAGCCCTCACTGTAACACTCTCACATATCCCACCTGCAGTGTAATGTCCATGCTGTGTGCTTCCTGTCCAATATCCCCCTGATCCCTGGCTCTCCTGTTGCACCAACTCGGTATAATGGGACAAGAAGTGCCAGCTCAAGAGATTCCCAAATCAGGGACGGAATGAAAGGTTCAGACATGTGCAATGTTAATCTTACACAATGTGTGGGATGCTGAGCACCCGCCCAACATTTCACCACCATACCTTCTTTTAAATAGTTTCTTCAATCTCTCTTCTGAAGCCATGGTTTTGTGACAGAGTCAGGTGAGTGAAAAAACTGGGATTGGAGGAAAATACTATGGGGTTTGTTTTCAGGAGAGGGAGGAGGGAGAGTGTGTGGGACCGGGATTTACAGCTTTAGGAGTAAGAACAAACAATGTTCCACAGAAACTAAAATAGTCTCTTCTGAATTTCTATCCTGTACTTACAATGCTGCCTTTATAAACTCCTTTTACAGGCTGTTGGAAGGGGAGGATTTGTAGACAGGAAACTCAAACCAAACATCACTTCAAGATCTGACAGAGTCACTCGGTTCACAGGACCTGAATAACACTGGCCTTTGAACATAAAATGAGAAATGTTTTAACCAGTTTCACAGCCTGAAAAAACATCACACTGTTCACAGCGGGGAGAAACCGTACACGTGTTCTGTGTGTGAACGAGGCTTCAACCGATCATCCAACATAGAGAGACACAAGGACACCCGCACCACGGTGAAACCGTGGAAATGTGGGGACTGTGAGAAGGGATTCAATTACCCGTCCCAACTGGAAACTCATCGAAGCAGTCACACTGGGGAGAGGCCGTTCACCTGCTCCGTGTGTGGGAAGGGATTCACTCAGTAATCCCACCTACTGGCACACCAGCGAGTTCACAAGTGACTGCAGGGGTTGGATTCTGCTGTTGTTGCTGCTGTTAATCACATCCAGGACTGAACCATGTTTATTCTGACAGTTGGGGTTTGTTTCTGCTGATGTCAATAACCCCTATAACTGGGCTGGAGCTTAATATTCTGGCTATATGTTAAATAGATCAGCTTTGTTGTAGATTTTTCTCTTTCCCACCTGAGTGTTTAGCATCACCTGGCTGGAGCTCAGAAAGGACAATCTGGGGGAGGATCGTACGGCGGGAACAGAACTCCAGCCTGGACACAGTCCTTCAGGGCCACACTGAGAGGGGCAAACGGCACTTTGGTCTCTATCGTCTTCTCGGGTGAATTTCTCACGTGTGTTCAGGATAATTTTCTGCAACAATATGTTCTAGGACCAACAAGGGGGCAGGCCATGTTAGATTTAGGAATGAGCCAGATTTAGTGAAGAGCCTCACTGTGAGTGAACATTTATCTAACAGCGATCATAACGTGATCGAGTTCCACATTATGTTTGAAAGGGAGAAATGCAAAACAGCTACTAAGATTCTAGTGTTAGTTCAGGGCAACTTCAACAGGATGAGACAGAGACTGTCCACAGTAAACTGGGGAAATCTGTTAATGGGTAAAACAACAGATGATCAGAGGGAGATGTTCAAAAAATAATTTACGGTGATACAGAAGCAGCTTCTACCCCCGAGGGGCAAGAGCTCTACTTACCAAAAAACCCCAGCCATGGACGACTAAAGAGAGAAGGGACAACATCAAACTAAAAGAACAAGTACACAGAAATACAATAAATAGCACAAATCATGGTGATTGGGAGAAATACAAAGAACAACAAAGGGTGACAAAACAGACAGTAAGAGCTACAAAAAGGGAGTATGAAAAGAAATTTGTAAGGATTATCAAAATCAACACAATTTTTATTACAATTATCTAAGGAAAAGAGGGTCAGGAGCAATGTGGGCCCCTTGAAAACTGATAATGGTGACATTGTAAATGATAATAAAAAGGTGGACATGTTGAATAATTATTTTGTGTCAGTATTGACAGAGTGGAAGAGGATAGCAGGCCGGACATCCCAAGGAAACTAATATTGAATCAGGGACGGGGACTCACCAAAATAACAGTGATGAAGAAAATAATGTCACTAAAGAGTAACAAATCCCCAGGACCAGATGGTTTCCAAGCCAGGGTTTTAAAGGAAGTAGGTGAGAACATTGCAGATGCCCAAACTATAATCTTCCAAAGTTCCCTCGATTTGGTAACCATTTCATCAGGTTTGAAAATTGCACATGTCACTCCGCTATTTCAGAATGGTGAGAGAGGGAAACCAGGGAATTAGAGACCAGTTAGCCTAACATCTGTTGTTGGGAAATTACTAGAGTCTATAATTAAGGACAGGGTGACTGAACACCTTGAACATTTTCAGCAGATTAGAGAGAGCCAGCATGGATTTGTGAAAGGTCGGTCATGCCTGCTGAACCTGATTGAATATTTTGAAGAGGTGATTGAAGTAGACAGGGGAATGTCTATGGATGTTATTTATATGGACTTCCAGAAGACATTTAATAAAGTCCCTTATAAGAGTCTGTTAGCTAAAGTTGAAGCCCATGTAATTGGCTGAGTAGCGGGAGACAGAGAGTGGGGATAATGGGCAGGGACTCTAATTGGCAGGATGTGACTAACGCTGTCCAGCAAGGATCTGTGTTGGGGCCTCAACTATTCACCACATTTATTAATGACTTAGATGATGGGATAGAAAGCCACATATGCAAGTTGCCGATGACACAAAGATAGGTGGCATTGTAAGCAGTGTAGATGGAAGCATAAAATTAGAGAGATATTAATACATTAAGTGAATGGGTAAAACTGTGGCAAATGGATTTCAATGTCGGCAAATGTGAGGTCATCCACTTTGGACCTAAAAAGGATAGAACAGAGTACTTTCTAAATGGTGAAAAGCTAGAAACAGTGGAGGTCCAAAGAGACTTGGGGATCCAGGTACATAGATCATTAAAATGTCATGAACAGGTACAGAAAATAATCAAAAAGGCTAATGGAATGCTGGCCTTTATATCTCGAGGACTAGAATACAAGTGGGTAGAAGTTACACTACAGCTATACAAAGCCCTGGTTAGACCACACCTGGAGTACTGAGAGCAGTTCTGGGCACCACACCTTGGGAAGGATATGTTGGCCTTGGGAGGAGTGCAGCGTAGGTTTACCAGAATGATACCAGGACTTCAGGGGTTAAATTACAAGGAGAGATTAAACAAATTCGGGTTGTATTTCCTGGAATTTAGAAGGTTAAGAGCTGATTTGATTGAAGTTTTCAAGATATTAAGGGGAACTGATAGAAACTATTTCTGCTCGTTGGGGAGTCTGGGACTAGGGGGCAGAGTGTAAAAATTAGAGCCAGACCTTTCAGGAGTGAAGTTAGGAAATACTTCGACACACAAAGTGTGTTAGAAGTTTGGAACACTCTTCCACAAACAGCAGTGGATGCTCGGTCAATTGTTAATTTAAATCTGGGATTGATAGATTTGTGTTAACCAAAGGTATTAAGGACTATGGGGTAAAGGCGGGTATATGGAGTAAAATCTCATTGAATGGTGGGCAGGCTCGAGGGGCTGAATGGCCTACTCCTGTTCCTATGTTGCCAAGCTCTGGAATTTCATTCCTAAACCTTGCCGCCTCTCCACCACTCTTTCCTCCTTTAAGATACTCCTTAAAACCTACCTCTTTGACCAAGATTTTGGTTACCTGCCCTAATATCTCCTTATATGACTCACTGTCAAATTTTGTTTGAAAATGTTCCTGTGAAACAACATGGGATGTTTACTATGTTAAAGGCACTATATAAATGCAAGTTATTGTCTGTAACCACTTACACTTTGAGACCAAATCGAGGTACCATTTACACTGTGACACCAAATCCTGTGACCACTTACACTTTGATACCAAATCGAGGTAACATTTACACTGACACCAAATCGAGGTACCATTTACACTGTGGCACCAAATCGAGGTACCATTTACACTGTGGCACCAAATCGAGGTACCATTTACACTGTGGCACCAAATCCAGGGACCATTTACACTGTGGCACCAAATCGAGGTACCATTTACACTGTGACACCAAATCCAGGGACCACTTACACTGAGGCTATAAATGGGAATCAGAGAGCCTCAGTGTGGAGAATGGTCATGGTGGTGAAACCAGCTCTAGTGAGGGTGAAAGGCGGGTAATGGATGAAGATATGATGGTGGAATCAGATGGTGATTGGTGGGGCCTGGTGACAGGTTATTGTCAGAAACCCTTTTCAGGCAGGCTGATGACTGGATGTAATCTGCACAATACCTGGATCCGCCTGTTCTTGTCCAAAATCACAAAGTCTAATGTCCGTGATGTCTATTTCTGTGAGAATTGTAGAGATGTGAAAGAAGAGAGGAAATCAGGCTTGGGCCAGAAAGAAGGTTCCTTGAATGAACAATTCATGAGGCTGTTTTGTGACTCGTCTGCGTGAGGTTCAAAAACATGAAATGGAAAAGGACGCATCTAGTGACACTGGCATTGTCAATAGTGGTTTCTAACCATAATCACTATTTCCTAAGCCTAATATCCTCTCGACTACCCCCAAGCACTGACCCCAATCCTGACCACTAACCCCAATCCTAACCAATAACCACTAGCCCCAACCACTAACACCCAATCCTAACCAATAACCACTGGCCCCAACCACTAACACCCAATCCTAACCAATAACCACGAGCCCCAACCACTAACCCCAATCCTAACCAATAACCACGAGCCCCAACCACTAACCCAATCCTAATCAATAACCACTACCCCAACCACTAACACCCAATCCTAACCAATAACCACGAGCCCCAACCACTAACCCAATCCTAATCAATAACCACTACCCCAACCACTAACACCCAATCCTAACCAATAACCACGAGCCCCAACCACTAACCCAATCCTAATCAATAACCACTACCCCAACCACTAACACCCAATCCTAACCAATAACCACGAGCCCCAACCACTAACCCAATCCTAATCAATAACCACTACCCCAACCACTAACCCCAATCCTAACCAATAACCACGAGCCCCAACCACTAACCCCAATCCTAACCAATAACCATTAGCTCCAACCACTAACCCAATCCTAACCAATAACCACGAGCCCCAACCACTAACTCCAATCCTAACCAATAACCACGAGCCCCAACCACTAACCCCAATCCAAACCAATAACGACTGGCCCCAACCACTAACCCCAATCCTAACCAATAACCACTGGCCCCAACCACTAACACCCAATCCTAACCAATAACCACGAGCCCCAACCACTAACCCCAATCCTAACCAATAACCACGAGCCCCAACCACTAACCCCAATCCTAACCAATAACCACTAGCCCCAACCACTAACCCCAATACTAACCAATAACCATGAGCCCCAACCACTAACCCCAATCCTAACCAATAACCACGAGCCCCAACCACTAACCCCAATACTAACCAATAACCATGAGCCCCAACCACTAACCCCAATCCTAACCAATAACCACTGGCCCCAACCACTAACCCCAATCCTAACCAATAACCACGAGCCCCAACCACTAACCCCAATCCTAACCAATAACCACAAGCCCCAACCACTAACCCCAATCCTAACCAATAACCATAAGCCCCAACCACTAACTCCAATCCTAACCAATAACCACTGGCCCCAACCACTAACTCCAATCCTAACCAATAACCACTAGCCCCAACCACTAACCCCAATCCTAACCAATAACCGCTAACCCCAATCCTAACCAATAACCACCAGCCCCAACCACTAACCCCAATCCTAACCAATAACCGCTAACCCCAATCCTAACCAATAACCACAAGCCCCAACCACTAACCCCAATCCTAACCAATAACCACTAACCCCAATCCTAACCAATAACCACTAACCCCAACCACTAACTCCAATCCTAACCAATAACCACTAACCCCAACCACTAACCCCAATCCTAACCAATAACCATTGGCCCCAACCTCTAACCCCTAAACCTACACCTTAACCCCAGCCCCTGACCAAGGATTATTGACAGGGATCAATGGAGGAGCTAAAGAGCTGATAAAGGAAGTATTTGAAACAATTATCTCGATTAAAGAAATAGTGCCAGGTATGTTAGTAACAAGAGATTAAATCAAAGAGACCATCAAAATCAGCAATGACAATTACAAAGATCAGAACATTTCTAAGGCTGTCACATGCAGTATGTGTGGAGTTTTTTTTTAAATCGGATCCAACAGATGTTAAATGATGCAGAAAATAACAGATTTCAAATCTTATGCAAGGTAGTTCTGTAAAGGGGTGGTTCAAAGGAATTTCAGATGAGTGTAAAGTGAGACACTACAGTTCAGTCTATGACGCCCACAAGCCGTGTACACAAATGGAACAAGTTTGGGGTTTGATGTGGTAGAAGGTGAACTAGATGAGAACTAAAATAATCTAGAGTAAGAAAAGGCCCAAAAAATGGAAGAGTCAGTAACAGAACATCAATTAGTCTCCTCTTATCATGTAGAAATCAAATATTAGACACACTGTTGATTTAAAACAAAGCTGATTTATTTAATATTTGTCCAGAATATTAATCTCAAGCCCAGTTATTCTAGTTATTAACATCAGCAGAAACAAAGCCCAATTGCCAGAGTGAACATGGTTCAGTCCTGGATGTGATTAACAGCAGCAATAACAGCAGAATCCAACCTCTGCAATCGCTGGTGAACTCGCTGGTGTCTCAGCAGAGCGCATGACTGAGTGAATCCCTTCCCACACACAGAGCAGGTGAACAGCCTCTCCCCAGTGTGAACTTGCTGGTGATTAAGCAGGTTAGACTTCCAAGTGAAAACCTTCCCACAATAAGAGCAGGTGAAAGATCGCTCCTCAGTGTGAACTCGCTGGTGTCTCAGCAGAGTGCATGACTGAGTGAATCCCTTCCTACACACAGAGCAGGTGAATGGTCTCTCCTCAGTGTGAGTGCGTTGGTGGGTCAGCAGGTCGCTTGTGTTTTTAAAGCTCTTCTCACAGTCAGAACATCTAAATGGTCTCTTAACAGTGCGAACAAGTTGGTGAGTCAGAAGATGGGATGACTGAGTGAATCCCTTCCCACACACAGAGCAGGTGAACGGCCTCTCCCCAGTGTGAACTTGCTGGTGTATCTGAAGATGGTATAACTGAGTGAATCCCTTCCCACATTCAATACACGTGAACAGCCTCTTGCCAGTATGAACTCTCTGGTGTATCTGGAGCTTGGATAACTCTGCAAATCCCTTCCCACACACGGAGCAGGAGAACGGTTTCTCCCCAGTGTGAACTCGCTGGTGTCTATGGAGGCTGGATGACTGAGTGAATCCCTTCCCACATTCAATACATGTGAACGACCTCTCCCCAGTGTGAACTCGCTGGTGTATCTGGAGCTTGGATAACTCTGCGAATCCCTTCCCACACACGGAGCAGGTGAACGACCTCTCCCCGGAGTGAGTGCGCCGATGAGTTTCCAGCTTGGATGGATAATTGAATCCCTTCCCACAGTCCCCACATTTCCACTGTTTCTCCGTGGTGCGGGTGTCCTTGTGTCTCTCCAGGTTGGACGATCGGTTGAAGCCTCGTCCACACACAGAACATGTGTACGGATTCTCCCCGCTGTGAATGGTGCGATGTTTTTTCAGGTTGTGTAACTGGTTAAAGCTTTTTCCACAGTCAGTGCTCTGGAACACTCTCACTTGGGAGTGGGTGTCTCGGTGCTTTTCCAGTCACACTGATGTTTGAAATCTTTTCCCACAGACAGAACAGACAAACATTCCTCCTTCCACATTCAAAGGCCGATGATATTCAGGTCCTGATGAATGGAGTGACTGTCAGATCTTGATGTGATGTTTGGTTTGAGATTCCCCTCTGTAAATCCTCCCCTTCTAATACCCTGTAAAAGGAGTTTACAAAAGCCATCACTGGAAGTACAGGATAGAAATTCAGAACAGACAATTCTAATTTCTATGGAACATTCTTTCCTCTCTTGTTCCCCCACAGCTGTAAATCCCCGTCCCACACACTCTCCCTCCTCCCTGTGCTGAAATCCAAACCCATCGCACCATCTCCAACATTTCGTTCCTCCACTTCCAGTTTTCCCCCTCCCTCTCCTCTGGTTGGGTTCAGTTCTACACCCGCTGTGTGCAGAGTGAGAATAAAATCAATGAGTCAATGATTGTCTCTCCTGGTCACTGGGACCCGAAGCCCCGCCCACTCTCTGTTCCTGTACCAAGATGGCCGCGCATGCGCCGTGCCGCAGGTGGAACTGGTCTGTCTTCGCTCCACCAAGATGGCGGCGTGTAAATGATGAGCGGTTTTGATCGAGCAAGTAGGGAGAAACTTCACTCTGGTAAGTGGGTTGGTAACCAAAGGTCACAGATTTAAAATAGTTGCTAAAAGAACTAGAGGGAAATGAGGAGAATTTTTTACACACAGAGGGTTGCAAGATCTGGAACGCACCATCTGAAAGGATGCTGGAATCAGGTTCCACAGGAACTTTCAAACAGTAATTGGACATGTACTTGAAGAGGACTAGTTTGCAGAGTTCTAGGGTAAAGCTGGGGTTTGGGACTAAATTGGACAGCTCTTTCAAAGAGCCGGCACAGACACGATGGGCCGAATCACTTCCTTCTGTGCTGTTAGATTCGATGATCAGTGTGAAGACGCTGGTGACTCTTAAGGTTCTTCGAGCTTTTAAAGCTCTTCCCACAGTCAGAACATTTAAAGGGTCTCTCATCAGTGTGAGCTCGCTGGTGTTGCTTCAGATACTGGGGGCTTTTAAAGCTCTTCCCACAGTCAGAACATTGAAAGGGTCTCTCCCCAGTGTGAACAAGCTGGTGTCCCTTCAGTTCCTGGGGGCTTTTAAAGCTCTTCCCACAGTCAGAACATTTAAATGGTCTCTCCCCAGTGTGAACTCGCTGGTGTACCTTCAGTTCCTGGGGGCATTTAAAGCTCTTCCCACACTCAGAACATTTAAATGGTCTCTCGTTAGTGTGAACAAGTTGGTGTTGCTTCAGACCCCAGGGGCTTTTAAAGCTGTTCCCACAGTCAGAACACTGAAATGGTCTCTCCCCAGTGTGAACAAGCAGGTGTCCCTTCAGTTCCCCGGGGCTTTTAAAGCTCTTCCCACAGTCAGGACACTGAAATGGTCTCTCATCAATGTGAACAAGCTGGTGTTCCTTCAGTTTCCCGGGGCTTTTAAAGCTCTTCCCACAGTCAGAACATTGAAATGGTCTCTCATCAGTGTGAACAAGCTGATGTACCTTCAGTTCCCCGGGGCTTTTAAAGCTCTTCCCACAGTTAGAACACTGAAATGGTCTTTCCCCAGTGTGAACAAGCTGGTGTTGCTTCAGATGCCCAGGGCTTTTAAAGCTCTTCCCACAGTCAGAACATTGAAATGGTCTCTCCCCAGTGTGAACAAGCTGGTGTCCCTTCAGATCCTGGGGGCTTTTAAAGCTCTTCCCACAGTCAGAACATTGAAATGGTCTCTCATCAGTGTGAACAAGCTGGTGTTCCTTCAGTTCCCCGGGGCTTTTAAAGCTCTTCCCACAGTCAGAACACTGAAATGGTCTCTCATCAGTGTGAGCTCGCTGGTGTCGCTTCAGATGCCCGGGGCTTTTAAAGCACTTCTCACAGTCAGAACACTGAAATGGTCTCTCATCAGTGTGAACTCGCTGGTGTCCCTTCAGTTCCTGGGTGCTTTTAAAGCTCTTCCCACAGTTAGGACACTGAAATGGTCTCTCGTCAGTGTGAACAAGCTGGTGTCGCTTCAGTTCCCCAGAGATTTTAAAGCTCTTCCCACAGTCAGAACACTGAAATGGTCTCTCATCAGTGTGAACTCGCTGGTGTTCCTTCAGATCCCTGGCACTTTTAAAGCTCTTCCCACAGTTAGGACACTGAAATGGTCTCTCGTCATTGTGAACAAGCTGGTGTCCCTTCAGATCCCTGGTGCTTTTAAAGCTCTTCCCACACTCAGAACATTGAAACGGCCTCTCATCAGTGTGAGCTCGCTGGTGATGCTTCAGCTCCCCGGAGCTTTTAAAGCTCTTCCCACAGTCAGAACACTGAAATGGTCTCTCGTCAGTGTGAACTCGCTGGTGTGTTTGCAGGTGGGATGAACAAACAAATCCCTTTCCACACATGGAGCAGGTGAACGGACTGTCCCTGGTGTGACTGCGTCGTTGAACTTCTATTGCAGATAGGGAACTGACTCCCTTCCCACCGTTCCCACCTTTACCCGGTTTCTCCCCGGTGTGACGGTGCATGTGTCTTGCCAGGTCAGGCAATCGGCTGAATCCGCGTCCACACACCGAACACGTGTGCGGTTTGTCATCGCTGCGATCGCTGCTTTCTCCTTCCATGTGCAAAGGCCGATGATATTCAGGTCCTGATGAATCGAGCGACTCTGTCAGATCTTGACGTGATGTTTGGTCTGAGCTTCCCGCCTGTAACTGCTCCACTTCTATAACCCTGTAAATTGTGATCAGAAAAGGATCAGAGACAAACTGTTGTTTAATTTTCCCCTTTCCGAACCTAGGGGCAGTGAAGCTGATTTTCAGGCCCCAGCTGCTGCACAGGTTGGTTGAAAGGATCAGCAGTAATGGCGGCTGTAATACCCACAAGCCCCGGCGCTCCAGAAAGCGCTCTGTTGACGCTGAGTCCCGGGCACGCGCCTCATGGCCCTCGCGCTCTCTCTCCTGCTCCACAATCGCCCGTCCCAATTGGTCCGCAACGCGCATGCTCAGTGCACAAAACCCCGCGGTTGGAACATCGGGCGCGCATGTGGAGCCACAATATCTGGTACGTGTGCGCGGCTCAGGTGGGGGCGAGTCGATGTTTCGCCTCAGACACCAGGGAGGTGCGCATGCGCAGGACGACCCAACATTCTTCCTGTCAGCAATCACTCCCTTGTTTCTTTAATAAAAGCAGAAAATGCCGGAAATACTCAGCAGGTCAGGCAGCATCTGCGGAGACAGAAACAGAGTTAACGTTTCAGGTCGATGACCTTTCGTCAGAACTGCTTGTTCTTTAGTGTCAGCTGTGACTCAGTTGGTAGCACTCTCGCCTCTGAGTCAGAAAGTTGTGGGTTCTAGTCCCACTCCAGAGACTTGAGCACAAAAATCTAGGCTGACACTCCAGTGCAGTGCTGAGGGAGTGCTGCACTGTCGGAGGTGCCGTCTATCGGATGAGACGTTAAACTGAGGCCCTGTCTGCTCTCTCAGGTGGATGTAAAAGATCCCACGGCATTATTTCAAGAAAGAAAGACTTGCATTTATATAGTGCTTTCATGACCAGCAGATGTCTTGAAGTGCTTTACAGCCAATGAAATACTACAATGAAGTAGTCACTGTTGTAATGTAGGAAAGAGCAGGGCAGTTATCCCCAGTCTCCGAGCCAATGTTTATCTCTCAATCTACATAAAAAGATAGATTATCTGGTCATTATCAC